>NC_134569.1:134921566-135521566 GCF_050947875.1 Dermacentor variabilis
TCTCTCTGTTGTTTTAAGTGTTATCGACGTTCCCGCGGTTTTTCCTTCTGTTCGCCTTGGATGGCGACTTGGCTCGTGATGACTAAGGATGTTAATTCGGTGTGACGCGTCGCTTTATTTTAAAATTCGTGTATCTGCTATTTTTAACAGTAAGGCAGTGTATTTTGCAAATTTTACAGACCCGACCCAAAATAAAATATCGAACAAAATAGAGAGCTTTAGAATAGGGGCCCGTCAGAAATTAGTGCTGTCTCCATCGCACATGCGTGAGATGTAAAATGCCTCTGGGGTTAGCGTCGGGCACGTTGCTGCTCGCATATTAACATCTATACCCACTGACGTTGCCAACAGTTTCAGATTACGCTTTCCCTTTTTTTTTCTATTGCGGTATACAGCGCCTGAAATTAGCACTTTTTTTATAGAAACGTTGTCCTACACTTACAGCATCGTTCCGTTGTAGCGATCGACGCTATCGATATAGCGTTCCCGCGCCGCGGATGCGGCTCTCGAGGTTAGGTTACAGTGTGGCGCAATACGTTGAACTTGCATCCTAAACATTGTGCCGGCAGCGATTTCGTTCTCCGCGTTTTGTGTATCTCTTGGAAGAAAGAGATAAGGACCGCAGAAAGAGAAAGAAAGAAAAAAGGATCATTTTTAGAAGAAAGAGAGAGAACGGAGGCGCGCCGGCTTTGCCGGAAGCGCGCTGGCTTGGGCAAGTGTTTGTTATTCCGCTCGTCGTGCGTGCGCAGGCTCCTCGGTTTCCTTATGCAGGACGCCGCGTTTGTGTCGGTGGCGGGGGGCACGCGCATCCATATCGGAGAGAGAGCGCGCGCAGCGCAAACTCTATGCATGCCGGCGGGGCGAATTCGCTTCCTGCTTTTTTTAGCCTTGGCCCATGCCCCCGTGGCGCGTGTTTTTGTTAAGACTGTGCGAGGATCGTGCGAGCGGTTTCGTACCTTTCTTTTTTTTTTCTTTTTTCACTTCTTTTACCTTTCTCTTGTTGCCTCATCCAGCCTCTTTTACGTTTTATTTTTCAGGTTTTCTCCGCAACGACTGGAGAATGTAGGCCGCCCAGATGGGCTGCGCGAGCGGCTTTCGGACTGTTGCGTAATAGAGCTTGGGCCCCGTTCGCTATACGCTTGCCGGCGCGTCCGCATAACGTGTAGAGTGCGTTCGGGACCCGTCGTGAAAAGGCAGTGCTAAGGGCCAGCATGCCATAGATAGACAGGCAGACGGATGGACGGACGGACGGAAATCGGGGAGCGAGAAAAGAGGTCCACCCTTGTAGCGGGGGGATTCTTACTAGAGTGCTAGTAAGAAACTTCGTGTCCTTCCGTGTTAGCGTGCGGTAAGTTTTTCCGTCCGGCTAAATGCAGCTGGTTCAAGACGACCCGGTGTCTCGGCAGATTATTCGGAACTTGGGATTAACGCTAAGTAACGCGAGACGGTCAACACGTGTTTGCCTTGCCTTGGGTAACACGCACAGCTATAGGAGCGGTTTCGTGCTGAAGTACGGCGTGCCTAAAGCTATCTTAAATACGCGCTTCCATAACAGGTAGCATACGTACTAAAGTGTTCAGCAGGTGTGTATGGAGACACTCGACTGACTAAACTTGCGTCAATGCGAGGCTTTTCAAGGAGGGCGTGCTGGTTGATGCGAGATCGATTTATGTACCTGAATACATGCCACAGTTATTTCTTTTCTTTCCTTCATTTTTTTTTCGCATTTCTTATTTCTACTTAGTTCTAATTCGTCAATATATAAGGCTTGTACGTATACTTGAAAGCGGAAATCCGTGTATCCTAAGCCAACGTAGCGGGCCCCGAGAACTACTTTTGAGTGAGTGAGTGAGTGAGTGAGTGAGTGAGTGAGTGAGTGAGTGAGTGAGTGAGTGAGTGAGTGAGTGAGTGAGTGAGTGAGTGAGTGAGTGACTGAGTGAGTGAGTGAGTGAGTGAGTGAGTTGAGAGCAGTAACGTTGCGTTCTGCTACAGCGCTATGGCATATTTGTTCCGCTGTCTTTTGTGCTAAAAAGAAACTTCAAGAGTCGCCGCTGCACTGTGCGGATGCCTTTATCTTCTGCGCGATGCGGATGCACGCGCGACGGAGTAAGCAGAGATCGAAAACTACTGGTATACGATATAGTAATTGTAATTTGTTTACTCAAACTCTTTAAGCAGTAGGAAGGAATAAAGGAAGTTTTCTGCTGGACGCACTAACTGTCTAGCTCGAATGGCAGGCACCTTAATGGCGGCCAGCGGCAAGGGAGGTTTATGCGACAGACAGTTGAAACTATAGAGGAGGCCATGAAAAAATGCAATTTACGTTCTAGATACAAGGCTCGTGACCAGGTCACATTGTTCACCCCTAGTTCACTTGTTTGGCACAGCACGTAGTGTTTCCGGCACGTTCTTTCCCACAGTTCAATTTTTTCCCATTAGCCGATGGAGCTTGCGCGATGGAACGGCACTGAGTGCGGGGACGACGTGACGTTAAAGCTGGAACTATTAATTATACGAATCACGTGTCAAGGCATTTGTATACCTTTACGCTTGCGTTAAGAAGTTCCGGACGGTGTATAGTTTTGAATAACTTCCTCGGCGAGCACCTCGCGAAGAACGCGTGCGGCCTGCTGCTGGTGCTCAGGCGAACTGCCCCGGCGACAGGTCGTGCTCGCCTCCCTCTCCTGCTAGAGAAAGCGGCCAGCTGCATGCGTGCACAAACGCGAGAAAGCCCGACGGTGGCCTCTCGCGCGCGCGCGCCGATCGGCGCTTAAAATACTCGGTCGCTGCCCGCACGCGCGAGCGAGCATTCAAAAGGCTTGCCCGTCTCTGCGAGCTCGCGCTGCTCAAGGCGCGAACTGCTATTCTGGACCGCTATGCGCGGACGGTGCCGGCGTGCGCTCTTCCTTCCTACGTACACCGCCTGGTCTGCCGGGATGGCTGGTCGGTCGGTCAGCGCCTCGCACGCTCGCGGACCTCGCTCAGACCGCGAAGGGCATTGTCCGAACGCGCTCGTAGAGCAAGCGGCGTATTAGGGGCTGGGGGGGGGGGGGCTGAAATGGGCTGGTTGAGGGTCGGCGTCTTGGCGCCGCGACGACCGTCTCCTTCCTTTTGTCCTGTCAGCGCGCCCTGCAACGCCGCATACAAATGAACTTGCGGTGCCCGGCGCTGTGGGTTTCCTTCTGTGCGTGTTTTCTTTTTCTTCCTCATTAAACGTTCGTTATGCGCGTACGCGCTCGCTCAGACTGGCCCCGCAGGACAAAAGGCGAGGTTCGGTAAGGAGACGGTTGAGAGAGAGACAAAGACTGTTCCGTGCGCTTACTCCCCGGAAGTGCCTTGTTGGTCGCTCGAAAAATTGGGACCGCCTTGACCCCGGGCCACCCGGCGGAATTTCGTTTAATTTCGCGCTCTGCTCACAGACTGTCCTTATGGCGGCGACCGTGTTTTGTGATCATCTGATCTTTTGTTCTTCCCGTTGGCTGAACTTCGAGGCTGGCTTCCTCGCGCAAGGAACGCCGTTTGACCGCCCGTTCTCAGGTATGGTGCGCATTGGAACGGTGAACGGAGAAAGCGCAGACCGGAAGTTCCTCGCTTGCGAGTCACTACTTTCAGGTGTCTCGCCCACTTAGAAGTGGCGTAAATGCGCTCTGCGCCGCGCTTTAAGGTGCATGGCGTTGGAGGTTATTCTGAGCTGCCCCCCCCCCCTTTTTTTTTCGACACCCTTGGTCCGGCGCCAGAGACCGCGAAGGCCTCGTCGATTTTTGAATGTGGGGACCCCTTGCGTTTCGGAGAGGCCCGCGCTCTGCCTTGACACTTGCACCGGTATACGTAGCTGGTGCTTCCGGCGATGCGTCATTCGCAATGATGCTGCTTGTTTCTGTGATACTCGCTGTGTATTGGGACGCTTCTTCGTGTTATTGCCTCCGGCCATAATGGCCCAGTTGACTGTGGGCAGTTGTTGGGGAAATGCTCTTGGTATATTTTGGTATGCGTAATGTTCACTGTATACCGGAACCAACAAAGACACACACACCAGGGTGTGTATACAGCATTGCACTGATGACGAGTTCCCCCGTAAAGTGAGGAGATATTCTGGCTGTTCTCTCTGCAGATAATTAGCTCCACAAACAGAGTGCATTTCCCCACTGTTTGGTTCTCGCTAAATCGAGTCCGTCTTTCGCAGTGACCTCCAGTAGTAAGAGAGTCCTGGTAGTCAACCAGAACTCCCTTTTCTCGCATACCATTCAAAGGAGTCTATACGAGACCGGCTGATTAACTTATTTGTTGACTCAGCCGTTGCAATATCCATTAAATAAATCCCGCCGTCTGTCTTACGTGCATCGAAATATTGGAACACCTGCCGCGTTGCATTCCCTCTTTCTTCGGGAAAGGGCTGCCGCTTCCGGGAATGGCGAACAACTGACTTAAGGTACCGTTGTCGCTCCGGCGAGCTTGCTTATACCTTCGCCATACCTGCTGTTCGCCCCCCGCATACAGCAAATCTCAAGCCCGTATTTCTCGCTCTGTGTAGTTCTCACATGATCCTATAAGGGGCACATCGAGTGGCACGTATGGCGGCGTGTGGCTATATAGCTCGCTACGCCTAGCTTTTCTTTCGCGCTCTCAGAACTGCGCGGATTCGTTTATTTGGGGAAAAAAAAGGGGGGAGCGTGCTCCGGGAGTGGATGAGTGAGCGGTTGCGCTTCTACGGCCGAAGAGTTTTAGTGTAGGCGCGCGCAGCCCCTCCAGCGCGCTCGTCGGAGAGCAGCACGGCGAACGGCCGGGAAGCGCGCCCCCCGAGACAGTTCGCTCGGTCGTGACCAGCCGTGAGCGCGCGTTACGATAACAAACAGGCTGCCGGGGGTGCAGCCCAGCGTCGTGAGTGCGGCAAATCTGCTCTGTCTGTCACGCGCGCGTGGGTTGCCTCCGCAGCGTTGCCGTCGTTCTCGGACGTGGCGAGGGACGCGGGCCTTCTGTGCAGACGGTGTTTCCTACGGTGCTTTGCGGCCACCCAAAGGGCGGGCCGTTTAAAGGGACACACGAGAAGATCCACCGAGTCAGTTTGAAAAGACGAAGTATTTGAAAAATTTATTTTTTCGGTAATTTGACTGTTACCAGCCGTGGAGTAGCTTACAGTGGTTATAGCGTTGCGCTGTTGAAATCGAAGTCGCGGGTTTGATCACGACCGCATTCTGTTCTGACGGGGGGGACGAAATGCAACAACACTCGTGCATATATGTCGCGCATTAGGCGCGTGTTAAGGAAACGCAGGTGGCGAAAATTAATCCCGAGTCCAGTATACTATAGCGTGCTTCACTATCAAATCGGTTCTGGCACCTAAAACCCAAAAATTCAATTTCTTCTCAAAAAGTTTGACTGCTAAACAAACGTTGATTAGTGGAAGAAAAGATGCGAAGATAAAAATAAAAGCTACGTTTCTCGAATTTTGCGCCGAAACCCGCGGCACCTTTTCGTCAGCACGACGTTGTGGATTTCAAAGTATATTCTCTCATACTTCGGCCGTTGTGGCGCAATAGGCGTTTTCTCTAGTAGCTATGAGTTCAGTCTTTGGTTCATTTAGGATACAATGCGGTCCATCTTTACCGATGAAAAAAATTATCTAAGCCCGCGAGCAGACGTCGCCCAAACGAATGACGACGTGGTGAGCGCCGGTTCCGTGGAGTTGCCGTTACGGGCGTGCAACCCCGTGATGTTTCTCTCTTGAGTTCGTCTTGCACTAGCACAAATGTAAATTTCACTCGTACGCGCTGCGAGGATCGCTCCTACCTGACTTACGTGTAACACCCGCCGTAAACAGCTGCCGTCGCGTCGCTTCTATACGAAAATGTTGGCGTCGACTGCGAGCTCCCTAAAGACTTAATCGTGGGCCTCAACCGCGTGCCGCCGCCAGCGTATGTAGTTTCCTACGAATGCTCATCAGAGGGAACTGCGGCCAGTGTCTACGGGAACTGCAAATATTATATATGCATGCATAAATATAGCGTATATGCATATGACTTAGCCTAAACTACGATCGTCCCGGCTTCAAATGGTGCTGCGACATTGCAAATTGTTCATTTTCTACAAATTGTCGCTCTTTGGGCGGAACGATTCGCGCTGACGAGGAATGTGCACACAGACCTTGCCGCGTAGAAGGAAACAGCTGCGACTGCTCTGAAATTCGCGAAGCTATAAGCGGAATAAATAACGTCACGAGAACGTTTGCAGACACACGCGCGAAGAAAACGGACAAATCCCCATGCATGTACTGGTAGCCATCAGTCACATAAGTATAGCTGAACACGCGTCCCAGCTCCCGAGAATTCTCCTCCTCTGCGCTAAATTTGTTTTTGCAGGCAACTCTGTGCCACCATCCAACGAATTTGCGCTCTCCGCCTCCTTTCCTCCCTCTGGTCGTCATTCCACGAAGTTCCTCCCGTGTGTACCCGCGAGCCTCAGCAGTCTGCGACCCCGTGGCCGTTTTGCAGCAAGCGGGCAGGCTGCAAATTGCATCTGCGGGAGGAGGAGTGTCAGCGTGCGGTGCATCCTGGGGTCTCCCGGCAGCGCTAGTTTAGTTCGTACACCCGCGGGTATATGCCCTGTTTTGCCGCCGGCATAGTTCTCGTCTTGCCTCAGCGACGGCTGCTGCCTGCGTCACGAGTTAAGCGCCTTTCCATACGCCCGTCAAGCGACGGTGGCGCACGCGCGCGCTTCGCGGCCGGTCCATTACGCTAACCCAATTCGTTCGTCCGGAGCGATGTGATACACACGACGTGGAAAAAGCGTCGAGGCTACAGCTGGCGATCCCGCTGCCTCACTTCTTCGGACCCAGATTACGCCCGCGTAATTTCATCACCTCTCTCTCTCTCTCTCTCTCTCTCTCTCTCTCTCTCTCTCTCTCTCATGCGCGCGCGTGCGCTTTTAGACGCCGTGTTGGGAACTCCACGTAGTTGCAGAGACAGACGAAAGGTCGCCACGAACGATTGTTGCCTTCAATAAATGGTGATGCAGTTGAGTCTCACGATCCCCGCACGTCATATATTATAGAAAAGCCCATTTGTGTTCTTTCCCGCATCTGCTCTCTGACGTGTTTATCTCGACGTGCCGAGTACGATGTCCTCCAGGGCCCGTATATAATTAAGGGAGAAAAAAAGACGCGCAAGCCTGAGGCGTGGCAACCGTCTTACCCACAGATATGACGCTCAGAGCCTCATGTGATAAGGAAATAATTATAGCAAATATGAAACACATTGGGCGTGCAAGTGATGGTGGGAAGGGGAAGTGTAAATTTCGTGCAGTAAGTACGCGTATATGTTCGCCTGATAATTTCCGTGTGTGCTCGGTTGTCACGTAAAAGCCATAAAAGGAATGTTGGCAGTTGACCGTACACCAGAAGAAAATTTGTGCAACTCTGATAAACCTCAGAGAAAGAAGCAGAGAGAAGGAAAGGCAGGGAGGATGACTGAACGCTGTTTGCTACCTTACACGTGGAAAGGTAATGGTGAAAAGTGAGAGAGACGACGTGAGTACAGTTGTTTCACGCGCACTCTGCAAGGTGCAGCGTAACTACAATCGGGCACTGAAGTACGTCGCCTTTATCTAAACTGTAGAAGAGCTCGTGTACACGGCCTTCCAGGCTGATGACCTGTTAGCACGAGGTGCTGTACTGGCCTCCGACCAGCTAACGTTCTCGCATGAAGAAAAAGTTGGGTGAAACTACGCGCCAGATGCCACGGACTGCATGCTGTCAGGATGGGGGGCTCAATCCCATCGCTCGTAACCAGTTATCAAGATTGGAGTCGGGCATGAATTAGAAGGTAGCTGTCCCATGCCGTCGTCCAAGTTATCCACGCTGAGGACGTTGATGAAGGGAAGGACTGCTTCTCATGGAGAACGAGGAATATGGGTTTATTTACAGTATCTACATCAGTCTAGCACGACTGCGACAGAAAGTACATCAGTCTAACATGACTGCTTGAGAAAAGTGCCCTGAGCATCCGCACAACAGCGGTTTATAAACACTCGGTCCTCCCCCGATACCCAGGTGACGGAAACGGCCGTCGAGTCATCGTAAACAAGTCGCCTCTCTGCGGGACGGTTTACACACACACACACAGGTTCGTGGAGCCCGCCGAGGTCCGACTGTCTTCGCAGAACTCTGGGCTTACTTCAAGAACGGTGCGTGGGAAGGGGTCTCCGTCGACGTTCCCGCGGCAACTCCCCTGCTCATAGCAGATCAGGTCCGCGGTGGCGAGTGCAGGCACAAAGCCTGCTTCGTCGAACTCGGCTCCAGCGATGGAGAGTTGAGGACGCGCGTATTGTTCTCGACGCACAGTCGACGTAGTCACGCCGTGGCTAGAGGTTTGCGGCGACGCTCCAGGAAAAGTTGACGCCCGCGGTCGCAATTCGTTGGCAAAACTTGCACGTCAGTGGGCCGTTCTTAACAATGCCTACCATCCTCGGACAGAAGTCCAGCGATAATTCGTAACTCGTAACGTATTGGGGCCGCCTTCAGAAGCTCCCCTCCCTTGACGGCTCCTGTGGCTCGTTCCTATGAAGGCTGATTGATTTAGAACTTGTCAAACCAATCAGGACTTGAGGAAAAGCCCAGTGGTGCAAGTCGTAATTCCCTCGGGAATTTCGACTTGTCACTGACGGTATGCTGCCTTGAACTTCGTGAAGCGCCATTGCAGACTCGTCAAGCGGTACGCGTCTGATTGATTTCGCAGTAGGATCAGACAGGAAACGGGGATAGCCGACATTTTAATTGACATTAAGAGAACGAAATGGTACTGGGCAGGCCATGTAATGCCATGTAATGACCGGTGGACCATTAGGGTTACATAATGGGTGCCAAGAGAAGGGATGCGCAGTCGAGGACGGTATAGAGAGTCGCCATGGCAGCAGCGATGCAGCTCGGCCGGGAAGGCTCAGTGGCTTCGACCGGAGGAGTGGACTGGCGATAGACCAGACTGTCTGAAACCGTGTCCTCGGTCTCTCACTTTTCGGTATCACTCCCACTGCACATTCCGCTGGCCGCACCAGTGGCCTCATCATCTGTCCGTCATGCATCGTGAGCCTAAATCAATTCATCGCACCAAGAAGGCATCTCTGAAAGATCCCCGCTTATCCACGTTTCCGCGTCAAGTGAGTTGACTCTTTGTCCGCGAATTTTGTAATCTCATCGCCGCATCAAAATCTCTGCCTCTCTTAGATCGCGCTTCCTTTGGTGTTTCGTTCACTCTTATTCTCTCACCCTTGGAGAACCACCCATCGGGTCTCTGTTCTGCGAAACCGGATGAAAAAAGAAACCTACTGGATAGAGGCGCTACACACCCACACACGTCATCGTTACTTTCCACATCGCGCAACAGTCAGCTGCTACATTACCAGCGCGGGCGGCTGAAGCGTGATGACGTCAACGCACGTGCTCTCTCGTCGTCGACACGGCCAGTCGTCGAGCTCTGGCTGTGGCGTTGCCTCACGCGAAAGTATCCCCCGGAAGCGATCGATTTAAGATTACGGTCCCTGGTTCGCGTCACAGCCCCGGCGAACGTTTGCACTTTATTCCTCTGTGCTTTTCTTCGGCGAAGCCGCGGCGTGCGTAGTGGAGACCCGTGAACCGTCGTCGGGCTTCCGCGAAAACGGGCAACACGTCGGTGCCACGTTTCTGGAATGGTAAGAAAAACGGGCTTCTGTTCGCGTTGAGCTCCGCGGCGTTTCTTTCCTTTTACATATTCTGTATCGGAGTCTTCTATTCGGTGCGAACGCGGACGCAATGCTTCGCCGCTTGGCAGCTCCTCCCTGCGTGGGTGTGCGGCCTTTCGCGGCGGATCTTGGGCAACCCCGCAACCGTGGTCGGCCTCGTTTTCATTGACGTCGGAGGAGGGAGAGAGGGGGGCAGGGGTGCGGGGGCAAGACTGTCGTCTTGCGCAGTGCTCGCGCACTCGCGCACTGGCACACACAGCAGCAGCAGCCTGCTGCGCTTCGGTCCTTCTCCTCCTTCACTCTCTCTCTCTCTCTCGCGGGCTTCTCTTGCGCGTCTTCATCCTTCGCTTCTCCCCCGAGCGGCCGCTGTCACCACCGCGCGCGCTCTTTTGCCGTCCATCTCCTGCCTCGGGCAAACTTTCTTGCGACAAGCTCGCGGGCGCGTTTACTGGTACACTCAGATCATGCACTTGGCGTGCGGCTGGCTCTCTCCACAGTTTCCTATTAAAAACTGTCGGAGGGAAATGCGGCGCTGCGATCATTCAGCTGCCGCGAGAACGATGACTATAGCGTGGATTTGTCTAATGTCCGCGCCTGTCGTTCTACGTGTTTCTACGTTCCCGTGGAGTTATTTATTACGCTTCATCGTTCCAGATTTGTGAGGAATCATATGTTTTTTTTCTAAATGCATGGTGGCAGTAAGTTTAATTGCATACGCGTAATAATTACGAGTTGTTGCGTTTCAAGCGCAATAACTTTATGAAGATTATCGACATCTTGCGAAGTGTGGGCAAATACATGTACTGCCGATTGTTCCCACGGTACAGTTGATCCGTTATACTTGAAGTTCCCATAAACACGGTACTAGCGCGAGATTTCACTCTCGGTAATCTTGTAGGAAACTGTATGGCACTCTTCTCTGGCAATCGCTGCCTCGCGACTACCGCTTCGGCATATTTATTGATTGCCCCTCCAGTCCCTTCTACGACAGTATAGCTGCTGTACGAGGGCGCGGAGTATATGGTTAATTGTGCAGGGTTTGGTCGGTGTGACGACTACGAACACACCTGCGTTGACTTGGAACAGTACTTCGTTCTTCTGGTCTGTGGTCGAGAATATTTTAGACCAAATATACATTTATCGCGCTTGAGCAGCAACACTTTTGCGAGTGGTTATCGAAAGCGCGCGTTCGATACCGGTGCCCGAAGTGTTTAGGCCGCGGCTAAAATTGTGGCAAGCGCCGAGCGACCTTCGAGTATATTTGCAATGTCATAGCTTCGCCATGAAGTAGCCAAAAGAGTTTTAAAAATAAGATTGGCTCCAATCCACGCTATGAAGATGGTTGGCCAGCGAAGCAGTGATATATCGCTTGACCCGATAGACCAACGTCACGTAGCCTTGAACTGGGTCCTGTTGAGCCTGAGCACGACGCCGTTGTGCGTATTGACTTTGTTCCCGTCGCCGCTCGTCGTGTTCACGCTGCTCTTCGTGAGTTCTAACTATGCGTGGCCTTCCCGTAGCGCTATCACAACACAAATAAATCGCTTGCTATGTAGGCGGGTTCGTCTTTTACAAATGGAAGTGTAGTGACGTCACTCCCTGCTTCGTATGCTACAGTTGCCGCTTTCCGGCAACTGCAGCTTTATGCAATCGCAATCTTTACCGGAAAACGCATGCGGTGAACGCTAAGTGCTTCGCATTGCTCGAATACGCTTTATTACCTATCATGTGGTTTTGACATTTGTTTTGTGCTTTTATTTATTGAAGCTAATGCTGGGGTGGTGCCTTGCATGCGTAATTCCAATGGAGATAGGCACTTTTCGCTTCCGTTCATGGAATGTTTTGTCGACTAATTTGTCGACGGAGACGAACAAATCCCGAGATCCGAGTCATATATACAGCTTCGGTGTTGAATGGCTGCTGCGTCTCAAATCGTCTACTGCGTATAGGTTGTCTATTTCATTCACGTGTTCTGTCTTTTAGCGTGAGCGTCGATCATCAACTCTTTATTCGGCTTACCTGCTCCCTCTTCTTGCTTGCCAAACACGAGCGCATGACTGTTGCTGAGCGCACACATTCGAAGTTTGTCTCCGGCGCGGCATTGACTGCGTTCGTAAGCGATTACCACGGATATTACTATATATAGCTGATTTGTCGCCAATGCTGGAACGAAGCGTCGGACAAAGCGTGGTTCGAGCTTACCTGCGCTACGCAACAGGGCCTCGACTTCACAGCTGATGGTTCTCTGGTCATGGCCTTAATAGGGTGGAAGTCTTCGCTTCCATTCTCTCTTCGCTGAGCGTGTCGAGAGCGCCTGAGAATGTGAGGCGAGCATGTGTGTGCGTGGAGACAACCGAGGAGGAGGAGGAAGAGGCGTCCGTGAGAAGCAGCGCACTGCTGGCGCGCAGCAGGTATTTCTTCCCGCCGCTGGTTGCAGCGGCAGCGGCGAGGCCTCTCCTCGGCCAAGAATATCTGCCCTGTTCGGCTGCCACGCACGCAGTATAGCACTTGCCGGGGCCATCGCACCGCGCGGGACCTCTCGCAGCCGGCGAAGGCACGCCGCGCACCTGCGAGTCGCAACCGGCGCATCGCTGCAAGGGCTCCCGCGCGCGCGCGCGAGCGGTGCATCATGCATCAGCACGGTGTGCCGCGGCATGGCACGCCACGCATCGCCTACCTGCCTCCTCGTCGTGCGCTCTTCTTGCTCGCTGGTGTAGGCTACGCGCCCACGAAACAGCAGCGCCGGCGCGAGCCGGTTTCCCATGTTGGGCCTCTGTGTTCTTATTCACAGTCGTCTCGGGTGTTCCATTTAGTCGACAAATTTCGTGGTTGTTTTCTCCGTCGTCTTAATACGTTCAGCTGGCGACGGAAACATCTTTACTCTTTTCAGACCCATTACTGGCCTAATGGGACTTCCTATAGTCGTTGCTCGTGCCCCTGTGATGTAATGAGGAACATGTTTTTTTTTTATATATATAAAATCGTTGAAGAATGCATCTTCATTCGGTCTCATTACAGGTCCGCCTCTGATTGGTAGACGCAGCGAGGCTGGGCACGTCCTCAGTGCGAAAAGGATATAGCGTGTATACTGAGAAAGCTCGTTAAGATAGAATGTGGAGCGATAAGAAAAAGGTGCAGTTTCGCCCGAAATTCAAAGCATCGATTGCGATAGCAAATTAGTAGATACTTATGTGAAATAGGGACAGTAGATTTATAGGCCCTATAAACTTTTAAGCATTCGCTAACTAAATTAACAAGCATGTTCTTACGCGCGCACAAGCAAGCATGGAAACATCTCACTCGATGACCGCGCACACTCGCTCAAAGCTCGGCAATAGCGCGGCAGCAGCAACGAGAGAAATGACCTTCGTGCTGCCTCTCGTTTCAACGCGAACTAAGCGGCGAGAACAGTGCTAACACGACGCTATCAGCTCTCGGTGCACTCTGTCTCCATCGCAGATACACAGCTGCCGCCGGAGTAGAACCCCCCCCTCTCTCTCTCTCTCTCTCTCTCTCTCTCTCTCTCTCTCTCTATATATATATATATATATATATATATATATATATATATATATATATATATATATATATATATCCCGCCCCCCTCCCCCTAGTGCCTTGCGCGCGATTGGAGACGGCGCGCTTTCTCCCCGCTTTGCTTCCTTGAGCGCGCTACATTGAATCACCGTCGTCGGCTCACCCGCGGACGCTTTTACTCGCACATACAGCTCGTGGCGACGATGTTATCGTCCTTGGACTTTTTACGGATCATGGCGTCACTGATTGCGACGACAGAAATGCGCCTGGAGCGTCTATATAATTGCTATAGCAATAAAAGAAATACAGAGTGCAATAGAGGGGGATAGAGATAGAACAGTCGGGCACATTTGGGTTGTCGTCTGAAAAAGCGGTCCGAGTTCCCTGTCACGCCCACAAAATATGGCGTTGGATAGGAGCCGCCGGAGACATGAACAGGACACTTTGTACTTCTGTTTCGTCTACTTGGGTCCCAGCATGGACGGTTGTTTTCGCATTCTTGCCGCGGTTAGTAGAAACATAGAGAAAGAAAAGGGAAGGGTGATTGGTACCCGAAGCTGCAATTATTCTAAGGATCTACATCCAAAAAAAAAAAAAAAAAGGGAATAGGAACGGTAGATCGCCCACACCCATAGTACATACCCCAGTGAATCATTACGTTTCAGGTGGCAAGCTCTGTCGCGACAGAAGAACGTCCAGAGACGCCGCACTTCATTTCTGGGCCGTTCAACCTTGCGGCAGACACGCGCAGACATTGATGGGATAGCAACTCACTACTCCCTGTCCACCACTGCTCACGGCATTGCGCCTCCTTAACGCCATTCTTTACTTCGATTTTATAGTCGCGGTTGTAGGCAGGCACGCTCGATCCTTGGCACGTGTACATAAAACTCGGCGCATAAGCATTCGTATGTTTCTTTTTTCTTTTCTATTTTTTGTCCTTGCGCCTGCTTCCCCCCCTCTCTCTATTTTTTTATTATTTTTTTTCTGGTGCGCTTTTCTTGTGTAAAACGCCAACGGTTCTCGCCTTCGATTTCGCCCGGCGTCTGGAGTCGTCTCGTCTTCCTCGTCCTCTGCCCCCTTGCACCGCGCTGTAAGAGTGCGTGCGCGGACTCGTTTTGCGTCGCGGGTCTCTCAGTGCGGCGCACAGCATCCCCCGCCGTTCTCTCTCGCCCACCGCGCGCGCGCGTCTTGCCGTGTGTTGGTGGGCGGCGGAGGCGTGGGGCCGCGCCGCGGATCGAGTTGCGGAAAAGTCTTCTCGGGTAGCCCGGACACGTAGCGCTCTTTGTTCGACTGTGTCTCGGCCCGCGTGCGCGCTGCCTCCGCGCGTGGCTCGAATGTCTTGTTTCCAACTGCCGGTTCACCGCCTCCCCCCCCTCCCCCCTTCGCAGCCGTCTGCTGCGTCCCGGTGGTTCCAGACGAATAGCAGGTGCGGGACAATGGCGCACTGATACCCGACTTCGTCGAGGTGCAAGGTGCAACTTGCCCCTCGCGAACGAATCGTTCGGTGCGCGCGCACGCACGGTAAATTCTGAACAGGCCCGCGTGTGTGGTACGAGGTGACGCGGGCAGGCGCATCGCACCTCTGCCTGATATTATACCGCAGTTGCGCGGGCGCACCAAACGTTACAGCGTAAAACTCGGTTACCAACTACCATTACGGGCGATCGCGGTTGTTACGGTCGGTTGCGAAGCGAAGCTGGCCGCTGCATACTCCGCTAACTGCATTAATTGCGTATGTAAATTGGTTTACGTTTACTTGTTGAATACTCGTTTCGGTTGGCCGTAACGGAGGTTGAGCGTAACCGCTCTTCTTCTTTTTTTCTTAACAAGAACCCCGTAACATTACGGAGGCCATAACTAGTGCTCGTGTGACTAAGCCATCAGACTAGACTAGACTGATGATGTTCTTTCTTTTTTTTTTTTTCTACTGCGCTCTCTTGTATAGCGCGGACTCGCCTGCACGGGTATCTTTTCCTCTGCGTTTCACGTTCTCGAGGCAAAATAAATTCCCGGACAGTAAAGGAGTAGATGGTGCTGTGCAAGAGAGCCACCTCGTGCTGTACCGTGAACGCCGTGTGCGTCGCCCTAGAAGTGTAAATGCCTCGGACTTGCCTTTTGGTCTCACTTGTTTCAGTCGCAGCATTCGGCATCGCTCCGATGTATTCATCTCTTTCTTCCAACTCTTGTTTTTTTTTCTCAATCCTTTATATAGACTAACGCATTTGTTTTTTGTTTTTTCTTGCACGGAAAGGGCAGGCGTTAGTCAGGTGATGCACCGCCTTTAGTTTCCTTTTCTAGGTTCTTGGCGAATCGTGGAACCAGAATAAACTTCATAGCCCCATCTACACTCCGTTCCATACATAGCAGTCAACGCTGTGGAAGGTGTACGCAAGAGGTTCGGTCGAGAAACGTGATCACCCCGTGCGTTCCGTTCGTGCTTCGCTGCGCGTTAACAGCGTTCGCTTGCGCAGCAGGCTCGTGAGGCTCCTCGTGACGGGTTGCAAATAATATTAAAAAAAAAAACGAAAATAAAAATGGTCTTAAACAACGCATTAGTGGCCGTACGCCACAGTGTGTTTGTTTCTAATGGTTAAAACTTGTTTCCATTCAATACTGAGCCTATATAAAGAACAGTGGCGCACCATTACGGCCAAAAAATACATCGAACTATATTCAAGTGCGAACGAAGCCAGTGCGAGAAGTCTCTCTAGCCTCCACAGCGTTGACTGCTATGTATGGAACGGACTATAGCTGTGTCATAAAATGTTCTCTTGCTTTTTTTCAAGTTTAGCTCCGTTTGGGTTTCGTGAGGTCATGCAATTAATTACTTGTGCACCCCGATTGGGGCATAGACAGGTCGGCACATACACACTTTCTCCGTCGTCCTTTCGAGGCTGTTTTCCCCCATTTTCTTGTGTTCCTACTTCTTCCACTGTTCTCTCTCTCTCTCTCTCTCTCTCACTCTCTCTCTGTTTTTAGCGCGTTAGCATGAGGAGTGCCAAAGAGTAAAAAAATGTGCGTGTGAAGTGTGGGATGTCGGTCACGTGGCGAACGTGTTCACATATGGGACAGAAACTTGCAAGTTCACAAAGAAACTCGAGAACAAGTTAAGGACAGCGCAAAGAGCGATGGAACGAAAAAAAAAAAAAGAGAGCAAACGGGGATCGCCGATATCCTAGTTCACATTAAGAGGAAAGAATGGACCTGGGCAGGCCTCATAATGCGTAGGGCAGATAACCAGTGGATCGTTAGGTTTAAAGAACGGGCGCCAAGGGAAGAGGAGCGCAGTCAAGGACGGCAGAAAATTAGGTGGGGTAATGAAATTAAGGAAATTGCAGGCGAAGGGTGGGAGTTAGCTAGCACTGGACAGAGCCGGGTAACATGGAGATCGCTATGAGAGGCCTTCGTGCTTCCAGTAGACATAAAAATAGGCTGCTGCTGGTGATGATCATGATGATGATTATAGTGCAGCTGGCGTTGGTCTACGCCGAACCAGCGTTGGTTGCACTTCGCTCCTCGATGGACAGGACATGGGTCGAGTGAGCTCCTGAACAACACTGCAATGTGGTGAACGCGGTTCAAATCGTGGATCCCGAGACATCAAATGTAATTACGGGACCTCGATTGGACCCGTAAGGCTAACGCACTTCTCTCGCATTTAGCGCTAAGTCGTGAATCGCATTTATTATTTTGTTTCATTCATTCATTCATTCATTCATTCATTCATTCATTCATTCATTCATTCATTTTTTTCCCGGCATTAGCTTCAACGTTGCCACGCGCCCGTTGTCGGCGACGAATGCCGCAACCGTCGCTTCGGGGATCAGTCAAGCGACGCCGGCCTCTCGCACAGCTCGAACGAGATCAACCCGAAGGGCCACGTTTCTATGGGGACGAGAAGCCCCGTCGGTTCCTGCATGCATTGCTCCCCGTCTCCCGTTTTACCGCGTCTCGGCCACCCAACGACACGCGACTGCGTACCGCGCAGCAGTCGCTTGCCTTCCTTGCCGTAGTGATAGATGAAAGCCGCCGGCCACTGTAGACCCACGAAGCGCCGCTTCTCAGTTCATTAACTGGACGAAGACCCTGGCAGTCTTTTCAACCCCCGTTCTGCCGCCCTTGTCTGCGCCCCCGGCTGGGGAAGTGGCGCGAAATCTGCGAAGTGCTTCTTCCCAAGGTCGTTCTTTCATTCCTCAGCCTCGCTCTTATAACGGCGTCTCTGCCTCCCTCCTCCTCGGTTGCGGCAGCGGCAACGCTTCCGCTGTACGCTGGAGACCTAATCTTGTCGGACCGGAACAGGGTATTGCGGCCTTGCTCCGTGTTATATGTTGTCGATGCGTATTGCTTTCCCGCCGATGCTATACCGCTGCGCTTTAGCCCTTGGTCCTTTATATCACTGCACGGTGTGAGCTTGCGCCTGGCTGACGAGCGGTGAAGGTGCCTAGTTCGTTTCGATCTCGACGATCAGTGCGGGGATTGCTTCGCCAAAGCCGCCCTGTCGCGCGGGACGCGTTCGGAGCGACAGCTTGAGACTGTACGATTGAGGATTCTCTCGTGCCTGGCTGTCACCCGACGTTGTCCCCCTTTCTTTCTTCTTTTTTTCTTCTTTCTTTCCTTTCCCCCCTCCCCCACTCTGGTATATATGGAAGCGAGTGGTTCGCGAACTGTATGTCACAAGAAAGGTCGTGCGTTTCGGGAGCTACGGTATGCGCACGCGATGATAGCCGTATAAGCCTGAACGCCTGTATAACAGCGGTACATGCAGGCTGTGTTCCAAGTACTAACGCCACTCGTGAAACATGTCACTCATGTTTATATGCAGGGACGGCGACTGCGTCTTTGTTTTTTTTTTTTGTGTGTGTGTGTGTGTGTGTGTGTGTGTGTGTGTGTGTGTGTGTGTGTGTGTGTGTGTGTGGCATATTCACTGCGTACGTTGCGATTTCTGTGCGCGCAGAGAATAATATTGCCGCGTTCGAAGCCATAAATTACGTTGTTATGTCTGCTCGTCTGTATTTCTTGAACGACGCATGCCTTCTGGGCTTTTATGAAGCTGAGCTGTAGAATATTTCAGAAGCCTTTCTTATGACAGATACGTCAGCAGCGTTCATGCCTAGTAATGATTCGTCGCGTCTAACGTTTCATGAACTACTAAGGACGCCGTACTGATTCTAAGGTTCCGGTGTAATTTCGGGCACCTGGACTCGTTAACGTGTCCCCACTATCTTAAGTACACGAGCGTTTTGTGGTCTGTGCCCAACTATATTTGTGACCGCCACGCGGCGGGCAATAAAAAGCACGTGACTTGCAGTGCGGCATGTACAAAAGCTCTCCGAGCCGGATATTATTCCAATGATTTTCGTACCAGGGGTTTGAATGCGCCCATGGATTGTTTATGCTTCTCGTCTGGCGAACAATTTCAGCTACATAAAATTCTTCACCGTGAACCCGCGCCGCAGCCGGAGATCGGGCACGCTATATGTAGCTGCCTTGCGCTCAGTACAGCAGAACGTCAAAGTTATGCGTCTACCTCGGCGTATAAAAAAATAATTTTCAGTGAAACAAGTAGCAGACGCGCCGCGCTCCAAACTACGTGCAGATCTAACTTCTGCGGGGTGCTATAAACGTTAAAAAAATAAAAAGCGCGGGGCTATATGCGAAGGCTAACGAAGACAAAACGACGAGGTCCTGTCGTCCTCCGCCCTTTCGGCCTCGTTTAGTACAATGTTTATACTCTCAGTCTGAAAGGTGGCTGCACTGGCTGTCGGAATCTGTCGGGACCGTATGGGGAACCTGTTGGAAGCTTGTGGGATGCGGCTTCTTGCTACGACAGGTCAGTCCTTTGTTGGTTCGCGTGCAGAGTGGTATATAGTAACTTGTATCTCCATGAATGCATTTAGTGTAGCGCGATTATATAACGTATGGGCGCATAGGAGGAACGAGCCATATACACTCGCAGCGCTATAGGTGCGCGGGTCCTGTTCCTCCTCTGCGTCCACGTATGGGACTAAAGTTGAGCTGTACACTAAATGCATTCGCCACGACCGCCCAACAAAGCCCAAATCGCAGTCCCGATCGTGTCTTGCGCTGGTTCGGATCGAACCATGCTCCAGGAGTCGTGCGGAGCTCAGTCAGTGGGGTTAGCTAAGCGTGCAACGTCCCATATCGTGTTTTTTTTTTTTTTTTTTTTTTTTCTGCCAGTGTGTGCCTTCGCGTTCCGAAGCGCCGTGCTCGGCTCGGCCCGCGTATAGATACGTATGCGGTTCGCTCGCGCGCATACCTTTTTGGCGAGCGAGTGCCCTTCCTTACCCCGAGGTCGGCGGCGCCTGACGTCAAATTCCTGTCGCGCGGTTCCTCGCCCTCGCGACGCGCGAGCGGAGAGCGCGAGACGAGAGCGTCGCGTTTGCGTGGCCTGGATCTGCGCCGCGCGCCGCCAACACGCGCACACTTGTGTGCGTATCGCGCTTCTGACTCCCCCCCGTCACCATCCCCATCGGCGGCGGCCGACCGTCTTTCGAGCGACGTTCCGCCCGCTCTTCACACAGATGATGTATGCGCGCCTTTTTGTTTCGCGTCGGCGTCCTTTTGTCGATGGACTCGCAGGGCGCGCAACGCTGGTGGAAAGGCGCCGAGCGTTGCCGGTCGCCAGTCGCGTCACGTTAACCGTTGCACGCGCGTGCGCGCGTCTGCGCCGCTGGCAGGGGAGGGGGGGGGGGTTGCGAGTTGTGACGCAAATCTTCTGAATTGACCCTTTGGAATGCGTTCAAAAACGAGGACGTTTCGTGAGAACGATCGCAGGTCAGTCGGGACTCCTAGCATTCTATCGGTGAATGCGGCCGGCCGATGATAAACGGCGCGCGCGAACGGGAGAAATGGGGAGACAGTTTTGAACGTCGCGTGAAACTTCACAGATAGGACGCGGCGGTGGGGAAATTGGGTATCGAACACAATTTCGCAGCTTCTGCGGAAGGCTGTGGTAATCGTTCTATCGAGTGGTGACCTGCATATGTTTAATGGCCATATAAATATGGCCATTTGCAAGAAAAAAAATTGCAGACAGTCCTCATGCCGGACATATTATTAGTAAAGGCGGCCGGTCTGTCAGATTGCCTTTTTCCGTTAACTCATTTTCATTTTGGCGAGTATTTGTTTTAGTCACTGACTACTCCCGCTGAGCCAGCTGGGAGGGCAAGCGCTGCAAATACGGTGCCTCGACGTCCTCGCCTGCCGCTTTCAGGCGCCTATAGTGCGCACTGTACGTGGCACCCTAGTTATAAAAATATGAAAGAAAGAAAAGACGTGGGTGGAGGGAGGAGAGAACGAAATAGAGAGAGAGAGAGAGAGAGAATGAACGAGCGTTGTCGTGTCCGTAATTACGAGTGCATGTTGCGCGTGTTCTGAAACTTAGCCAACCCACGGCCGTGGCCTATTGCTTAACTAGAAATTATAAGAAAGGGAAATATCGGCCTACATTTTTGTTTATTTTTTCTAGTAACCGGCCTTTCTTTTATCTGCCAAATAAACGCAGACAGACTTTCTTGAAAACATTGGTTCCGCGTTGCCGTGCAAAGTAAGTGTCTCTTCGAAGGCTTGGCAAAGGCGTGATTATTCTATGGCGCCTTCGCGTGCATCCCTTGATTGCGTGTGTGCGCTGTACATGACGTCGCTCACTCCGCGTCTTCTTTCTCCCCTCTGCAGGCACGGTGGTGAGCTGCGGCTGCTGCTCGCGGAACACGTGCCCACCTGCCCGTGGATGACTGCCCCAGCACGGCGCCCGCCTTCCTCGGGTAAGCTCACAAACACGTACAGCCGCAAAGTGTGTGTGTGTGTGTGTGTGTGTGTGTGTGTGTGTGTGTGTGTGTGTGTGTGTGTGTGTGTGTGTGTGTGTGTGTGTGTGTGTGTGTGTTTGCGCGTGCGTGTGTTTGCGCGTGCGCATCATTCAGCCGCGCTTGGCTCCAGGGGCCTCTGTGTCTGCCTCTCCGATGACCGCCGGTCAGAAAAAGAGAGAGAAAAAAAAATGTGGGCACAAACACAAGCAGCCACGAGTGGTCTCACCCCGCTCCTGTCGCTGCTTCGTTCCTCTAGTTTAAAAAGCTGCCTCTTTTGTTGCTTCGCGCTAGTTTGTCGCGGCTTGTGCCTTGCTTTACGTGTTTCTTTCTCTCTCTCTCTCGCCCGCGTGTAGTTTATTGCGTAGGCGTGAACACCCGCCCATCAGTTCTAAGAAAGGAGATGGCTTTACGAATGGAGCACTGCTCGTCACGTCACGAGCGCGTAGACACAAATGGGAAAGAAGGCACTCAGCTGCGTTAGTGATGCGTTAGTGCGTGGGCCCGGTCGGTCGGGGGGTGGGGTTGGGGGGAAGGTAATGAATTTCGCGTTTTTTTTTTTTTTTCCACGCCGTGTTGCCCAGCCGCACATGCAAGTACGTTGCAGCGGCTTTTGCCGTGCTTGGTCGGTTCTGTAAAGTGCGCTGCCGTAGGTCGTCCGTGCACCGGTAGGAGCAGCACAGTGTTTGGATCTGACTGCTGGTACGATCTGTTGGGAACTCGGCGCTGACGCCCGTGGTTGTACCTGGGTCGCAAGCCCCAAGGGTAGCGTTGGCCGGGCGGCCTGGGGTACAACTGGAAGCATCCGAAGGTCCCGGCAAAGCATGAGTCGACTGGTAACAACGAAACAACTTGTTTATTTTAACATCGCAAAGAGTTGGCGGTCAGGTTTGACCGAAGTAGAGAGACGGGAGAGCACTTCACTCAACAGAAGAAATCGGAGCCCTCCTTTTGGCGTCCGGGGGCAGCTGTTTTTATACTCTCGCAGTTGAGGGCAAGAAGGAACCCCTCAAAAGACGAGCACGTGAATGTACAATGGGCTAATGGTGACGCACACTGTCGTGGCGCTGCGCACGATCTCGTAGCACCCTGTCGTGGCGCTGCGCACGATCTCGTAGCACCCCGTCGTGGCGCTGCGCACGATCTCGTAGCACCCTGTCGTGGCGCTGCCGGTCGGACACAATGACTGTAACGAGAAGATGGTCCCTGCTTTGGCATCGCCTGTTTCGGGCACAATGACTGGAACGAGATCCCTGCTTTGGCATCGCCTGTTTCGGGCCCAATAACTGGAATGAGATCCCTGCTTTGGCATCGCCTGTTTCGGGCACAATGACTGGAATGCGAGGAGGATCCCTAGGCGGTCGCATCGCCGCAGACGCGCCTGGAAACACCTGGCGATGAGTGTTGCGGCGACGACGATCGGGCCAAAATGTCTGCCGCCCCGCCGCAGTCGCGCCGGCAAAACCACGTGTCGCAGGCGAAACGCAACAGACCGCCCCGCCGGGGGAAGGAGATCCCGATGGACAGGGGACTGCATCCGCTGTCCGGAGGGATGTCGCTCGATGATGCTCATAACCGAAGTCGGGCGTCCCTCGACGTTTCTTGAGCGCAGCGCACAGAGAAGGCCTCGTTCTCTCGTTCAGGTTCGCACGGGACACTGCAAAGTGACTTCGGGAGAGTTCACATTTTTGTTCTCGTTCCCGGCAAGCGTTAGAACTACGCTGAAAACTCAACCGCTCAGTCAGCAAGCACGGCACAACCCTCACTAAGCCCTGCCAGGCTCTTTCCCCTTTTTATACCACTGCCTAGTTCCTTACAGTAGTCTAGCACCACTCAGAACGCGTCCACAAATTGAAAAATTGCACTAGAAAGCATATCATCACTTTGAAACACTAAACAAAAGCAATATGTTAAAAAAAATCCTGCCTCAGGAAGAAAAACATCAGTAACAAACAATTTTGAGGCTGATTCCTACGTTAGGGGCTTCGACTTAAGCCATCGGCGTTACCGTTGAGACTCCCCTTTTTTGTAACGCACCTCAAAGGAATATTGTTGTAAAGCGAGGCTCCAGCGCAGGAGGCGGCCATTTTTGGGAGAGATGGTCTGCAGCCATTGGAGAGGGCAGTGATCCGTCTCAATGATAAACCTCGAGCCGGCTAGATAGCATGACAATTTCTGAACGGCCCACACGAGACACGCACACTCTTTCTCGGTGGCGCTATACGCCTGCTCACGACTGGTCAGCTTACGACTAGCATACAGGACGGGGTGTTCTACTTCTCCATTTTCCCGTTGGCACAGTACAACGCCCATGCCTCGCTCACTAGCATCGCACTGAACAATGAACCCTTTTGTATAGTCTGGCGATCGTAGCACAGGCTGGCTTGTTAGGGCACTCTTTAGGGCGCTAAAAGCTCTTTCCTTTGTCTCGTCCCAGACGACTGTTTGAGGCTCTGTCTTTCTTAGAGCATCCGTCAGGGGAGCCGCGATATCAGAGTACCTAGGGATGTACCTCTGATAGTAGCCGGCGACACCCAAGAACGACCGAATATCGGTCTTGGTGCGCGGTTGCGGAAAGTCTCGCACAGCGGCCACTTTTATTTCAGAGGGGCGGCGACGACCCTGACCAATCACGTGACCGAGGTAGACAACCTCGGCCTGTGCTATCTGGCACTTAGGAGCCTTGACTGTCAAGCCCGCTTCGCGCAGGCGGGTTAGCACTGCCCGCAAGTGTGCCATATGCTCAGACCAGGATGCGGAGAATATCGCTACGTCGTCTAGATACGGTAAAGCGAATTCTTGCTGTCCCCGCAACACTTTATCCATGAGACTTGAAAAACAGTATGGCGCGTTCTTCAAACCAAAACTCAACACTTTAGGACGGAATGTTCCCATTGGTGAAATGAACGCCGCATACCTACTAGCCTCTTCTGTAAGTGGAACCTGCCAATAACCCCTGACAAGATCTAGGGTGGAAATAAACTGAGCGCTACTAACTTTCTCAAGGCGCTCCTCGATGTTAGGGATCGGATAAATTTGATCCTTAGTGATGGAATTAAGCCTGCGGTAGTCGACGCAAGGACGAGGTTCCTTGCCCGGTACCTCAACTAAAATCAAAGGGGAGGTATAATCACTCTCACCTGCCTCAATAACACCGAGCTGTAGCATTTTCTTTACCTCAGCCTCCATAATATCGTTCTGGCGGGGTGACACCCGATACGCCTTGGATCGTACTGGCTCTGGGGAGGTAAGTTCTATATCATGAGTAAGTACCGAAGTCCTACCAGGCCTCTCAGAGAACAGACCTTGAAACTCTTGTAATAGCTGGTGTAGTTCGGTTTTCTGCTCAGGCGACAGCGGTGCTTTACTGATAAGGTCACTAATGACTTGACCGGTGTCTTCCCTGTTCGTCACTGAGCCTAGTCCCGGAAGCTCGACCGGAAGCTCTTCAGGAACGTTTACCATCATGCACACCACTGCTTCCCTTTGTCTATAAGGTTTGAGCAGATTACAGTGGTAAACTTGCTGTGCTTTCCGCTTTCCTGGCAGACTTACCACGTAGTTAACGTCCGACAGTTTCTGAACAATTCGTGCTGGGCCCTCCCACTGCACGTCTAGTTTGTTGTTTAGCGATGTGCGCAATATCATGACCTCATCGCCAACCTCAAAACGACGGGCCCTGGCTGTCCGATCATAATAAACCTTGGCCCTCTGCTGGGCCTTTGTCATTGCTTCACCTGACAACTCCTGTGCCCTTCTTAAGCGTTCGAGGAGCTTAAGCACGTACTCCACCACGACTGGGTCGTCGCCCCTACCTTCCCATGATTCTCGAAGCATGCGAAGCGGAGATCGAAGCGAGCGACCGTACACCAGTTCAGCTGGCGAAAACCCCGTAGCCGCATGCGGCGCGGTCCTTAAAGCAAACATCACCCCAGGCAGACACAGCTCCCAGTCAGTTCGATGTTCAAAACACAACGCTCTCAACACGCGCTTCATGACGGAGTGGAGCTTCTCAACGGAATTCGACTGTGGGTGGTACACTGAGCTGTGTAGCAGCTTTACCCCACACCTTTCGAGAAAAGTTGTCGTCAAAGCGCTAGTAAACACTGTGCCCTGATCTGATTGAATTTCTGCAGGAAAACCAACTCGCGCAAATATGGACAGTAGTGCATTAACTATCTCAACTGAGCTGAGTTCTTTAAGCGGCACTGCTTCAGGGAACTTTGTCGCTGGGCAGATCACAGTCAAAATGTGTCTGTACCCCGTGGCTGTTACCGGCAGAGGTCCCACTGTATCAATAACGAGCCGTCTAAAAGGCTCCGTTATGATAGGTACCAATTTCAACGGCGCCCTTGCTTTGTCCCCTGGTTTGCCCACCCGCTGACAAGTGTCACATGTCCTCACGAAATGGTCTGCGTCCCGAAAACACCCTGGCCAATAGTACTCTTGCAAGAGACGGTCCTTAGTTTTCTTAACTCCTAGGTGTCCGGACCACGAACCCCCGTGTGACAAGCGCAACAGATCCTGACGATAGCATTGAGGCACGACCAGCTGATCGAACTCCACTCCTCTGCGGTCTAGATACTTCCGGTACAGGACTCCCCCTCTTTCCACAAAACGCGCAGTTTTCCTGGCGATACCTTCTTTGACATTGCAGCGCACGTTTTCCAGGCTGCCATCCTTTTTTTGCTCGGCTATCAAAGCCGACCGGCTGACTTTTAGCAACCTATCAAGTCCGTCTGACGTAGGCGCGATGAGCAAATCAGTAGATAGCTCTTCTAACTTTCCCGCGTCGGGCGTTTCCTCTCCAGTATCTGGCGCCTTTAACGTTACAGACTCAAGTCTATTCAGTTCGGGCGTGCTCTGAATATCAGCTTGCTGCGCCTCTGACCCTTTTTCGTTGTTTGATAACGTCGGCCCCGCAACTACCGCCTTTGCAGCGAGCTCCCGAACCTTCGATCTGGTTAAGGCCTGAACACTAGCTTCACCAAACAAAAGCCCCTTCTCGCGCAGGAGGTGATCGGACCTGTTTGAAAATAGGTACGGGTACTGGGGTGGCAGCATAGATGACACTGCCGCCTCTGTCTCAAGCGCTCCGAAAGGTCCTTCAATAAGCACCTTTGCTACTGGCAGACACACGCTATGAGCTTCCACGGCTTGCTTGATCCACGCGCACTCGCCCGTGAACATATGGGGTTCTACGTAAGATGGGTGAACTACATCCATCGTAGCTGCGGAATCGCGAAGCACTCGGCACTCTTTCCCGTTCACGAGGAGGTCTCGCATGTAAGGCTCGAGAAGCTTCATGTTCTCGTCAGTGCTGCCTATTGAAAAAAACACAACTTTTGGTGTTGTTTCCGGACACTGCGCCGAAAAGTGACCCGGCTTCTGGCACGTATAACACAAGCGCGCTCGCCTCATCTCGAACCGCTTTCTGCGTTTGGCTGCCGCCGTCTCTTTACGTTTGGTCGGACTGCTTTCACTCGCATCCTCACTACGCGTGTCCCCCTTAAATCTCATGGGCGTGAACCTTGGCCTCTCAGACTTGGAGCCAAATTCACCCTTTTGACCGTCCTTAGCTCCGCGAGCTCGACGCGTCACAAACTCCTCGGCTAGCTCAGCGGCTCTAGCCACCGTACTCACGTCTGGCCTATCCAAGACCCAGTATCGCACGTTCTCCGGTAACCGACTATAAAACTGTTCTAGCCCGAAACACTGCAGAACTTTATCGTGGTCACCAAACGCTTTCTCTTCTTTGAGCCACTCCTGCATGTTCGACATAAGCCTATACGCAAACTCTGTATATGACTCACTTCTGCCTTTCTCATTTTCCCGAAACTTCCGACGGAACGCCTCCGCAGACAGCCGGTACTTTTTTAGCAGACTCGATTTTACTTTGTCGAAATCCTCTGCTTCCTCTCTATCCAAGCGAGCGACTACGTCGGCCGCCTCGCCGGGTAACAAAGTGAGCAAGCGCTGTGGCCACGTTTCCCGAGAGAACCCCTGCTTCTCGCACGTTCGCTCAAAGTTAACCAGGAACAAACCAATGTCCTCTCCAAGCTTAAACGGCCGCATCAGGTCAGTCATTTTGAACAATACGCGTTCTCCTGCACCGTGTGCCTGACTTCCATTACGAGCGCGTTCCATCTCTACCTCAAGACGCTTCATTTCCAAAGCGTGTTGACGGTCACGCTCTTGTTGCTCTCGCTCTTTCTGTTCTTTACGTTCACGCTCTTCTTTTTCTTTTGCAGTCTCCCTCTCTTCAATAGTCTCAAGGCATTCCGACAGCTCGTCATCCTCAGCCTCTAACTCAAGAATAGCCTTTAGCAGTTCTGGTTTTCTGAGTTTGTCTGAGACATCCAGACCCAACTCTCTTGCAAGCTCCAACAATTTCGGTTTGCGCAACGACTTCAAATCCATGGCTGCTCTGAATGCTGCTTTCTCTACTGCTTACTATTGTCTTGCCGCAACTAACCCGGCAGCAACGACAACCACAATTACCAGCTCTGTTTCTAACACTAACAAAAAGCCTGGCAAAGCTCAGAAGAAGAAAGTCCCGCACTCACCAAACCTCGCAGGCAGGAATTCCGCGCAGTCGTTCCGCTGCAGGCAACCAGTCGTCACACAGGGCTCGTTGCACTGCTCCCGGATCGTCGTTGAGCTGCTCAGCATACAGTCAACTGCATCTCTTTGCTGCTGGCCTCCGTTGTCGCGATCTCGCCGCTGGCAGACCGTTGTTTGAAGTCGTAGGCGATCTCACCGCTGGCAACCAGATGTTTGGATCTGACTGCTGGTACGATCTGTTGGGAACTCGGCGCTGACGCCCGTGGTTGTACCTGGGTCGCAAGCCCCAAGGGTAGCGTTGGCCGGGCGGCCTGGGGTACAACTGGAAGCATCCGAAGGTCCCGGCAAAGCATGAGTCGACTGGTAACAACGAAACAACTTGTTTATTTTAACATCGCAAAGAGTTGGCGGTCAGGTTTGACCGAAGTAGAGAGACGGGAGAGCACTTCACTCAACAGAAGAAATCGGAGCCCTCCTTTTGGCGTCCGGGGGCAGCTGTTTTTATACTCTCGCAGTTGAGGGCAAGAAGGAACCCCTCAAAAGACGAGCACGTGAATGTACAATGGGCTAATGGTGACGCACACTGTCGTGGCGCTGCGCACGATCTCGTAGCACCCTGTCGTGGCGCTGCGCACGATCTCGTAGCACCCCGTCGTGGCGCTGCGCACGATCTCGTAGCACCCTGTCGTGGCGCTGCCGGTCGGACACAATGACTGTAACGAGAAGATGGTCCCTGCTTTGGCATCGCCTGTTTCGGGCACAATGACTGGAACGAGATCCCTGCTTTGGCATCGCCTGTTTCGGGCCCAATAACTGGAATGAGATCCCTGCTTTGGCATCGCCTGTTTCGGGCACAATGACTGGAATGCGAGGAGGATCCCTAGGCGGTCGCATCGCCGCAGACGCGCCTGGAAACACCTGGCGATGAGTGTTGCGGCGACGACGATCGGGCCAAAATGTCTGCCGCCCCGCCGCAGTCGCGCCGGCAAAACCACGTGTCGCAGGCGAAACGCAACAACAGCAACAGCAACTTTAGAGCCGGTGGAGCTTAGCGATTCCCCCCCCTCCCTTTCTTTCTTTATTTTCTTTCTTTTTATTGTTCGTTCCGTTCGCGGGTGTCTTGGCTTTTTGCTGCACTTCTCTCGTTCGCGCTCGCCCCTTTTCTGTTATCTGTTTTGCGCATAGTTCCAAAGCGTGAAAATGTAGCGCTGCCGAATAGGTACGACGTTCGTGACGTACGTTACCATGCTGCAGTGTTTACCGCAGTGCGCGGCGGGTGTTCGCGCCGTATGTTCGCGATGTATACGTTGCGTGACGTATGGCCCTTCCGTACAATTGCTTGATGACGTGTGCGCAGTTTTTCTTTACATGCTGCCTCGTCGTCTTGAAAAGGTGCGGTCAGAGTTTGTGTACTCTTCTTTCGTTCCGTTTCCCGTTTCGCGGTGGTGGTAGGGTTGAAGTGGAAAAATAAGGAAAAAGTCCGGGGGTAGCTTTGGCGCCAGCAGGGACGTCATTATTTTTTCTCGGGATTAGACAGAAAAAGGAGGACCTGGCTTAAGTTCAGAGGAGTTTCGTCTTGTGGTAAAATGGAGGGGGCAATCAAGTTCCCGCGAAAGATATACAGGGTGTTTCAGCGAATACTTTTAAAAATTTTTAAAGGTTGCCTGTGGCAGATAGCTCAATTCTAGTTTATGAGCCGCTCTACTTCAAGCGGCGGACACTAGCAAAAAAATGAAATTCAAAGTTGGCTAATTAACAAGAATGTATTAATTAACTTTCTAGCTAATCATCTTATGACCCATATTGCAATTTACAAATTCTAGCAGTGGACATCGCAAAGCGGATCCACTTGGAACGAATTCTCAGCACGAATCCAGTTTCGAGATATAAATTACCGAACTTTGCGGAGAAATGCATTGGAGTTCCAGTCACTTGTGTGCTTCAGTGCATAAAACGACGTTTTCTTAACAAACTAACTGGAACGCCAATGCACTTCTTCTCAAAGTTCTGGAATTTATATCTCGGAAATGGTGTCATCTTGAAGATTCGTTCCAAGCGCATCTGCCTTGCCAACTCCACGGCTAGAATTTGTAAATTGCAATATGGTACATAATGCAATTAGTTAGAAACTTAACTAGTGACGTTTTATTAATTAGTCGATTTTGCATCTCAATGTTTTTGGGAAGTATTGTCCGCCGCTTCGAGTAGACCAGCTCATGAACTAGAATTGTGATATCTGCCACAGACAACTCTTAGAGAGAGAGAGAGAGAGAGAGAGAGAGAGAGAGAGAGAGAAACAACTTTATTTAGTCGCCTGCAGAACGACACCATGACTAAATGGCGCCGCGCCGCGGGCCCTGACGTCTGCTCAGCGGGTGGTCTCTACTCAACTCCAGCGCGTGTTACTCCCGCGGTCGGTCGCCCTGAGGGGCAACGTTCCGTCGGTTTCGCTCGGCCTTTGTCTTTCAAGAGCCGCCGAGACCTGCTGGACGGCCCTGGTTTGGATTTCGTGGTTGTAGCATTCCGCCGCAGCCGCGAGTCGCGGTGGAATCGTTGTACTTGTCGAAGCTTCGTCGGGGAACTTGGTGCAATCCCATAGGATGTGCGTCAGGGTGGCCCTCCCCCGCTGGCACACGCGGCACACATCACTCACATATACTTTTGGGTACAGATGATTCGTTAACACTGGAGTGGGTATGGAACCAGTTTGTAATTGTCTGAACAGCACCGCCTCCCCTCGGCTCAGCCCCGGGTGCGGGGGTGGGAAAGTCCTTCGAGCCAGGCGGTGAAACTGTGTAAGTTCGTTGAACATCGTCATGCGGTCCTTGGCACTACACCACGTTGGACGGAAGATTTTTGAAAGTGTTCGCTGAAAGACCCTGTATATTGCAAATAAGCGGTATACTCATATATGAGCCCATATGAGTCCATTTATCCAAGGCCTATAGGCCTTAGATGGCTTTTTGTATTGCCCATTGGAATAGCCCGCTAAATTTAGCGGGCGATAAACTCAAGGGCGAGTAGCAGGAGTGAGGTAAAACCGAAGTCCGCAGATTTTAAACCCTTTTCCTTCTGTGCACAGGCACGATATTACAAATTAAGTTTGCCGCAAGTTATACGAAAAATGTTAAATGTTAGTCTTGCGGCATTGTGCGCCTTTCTTTTATCTGAAGACGTAAAAAGATACTTTCCGTTCGTCGAAACAATCTAAAAACAGGCTTTTCGTTCTGGCAAAGCAGACTCATAAATCACGTGAACGAATGTTTCTTGCGGCCGCACCATCGCTGCTGCCATCGCGCGCGCGAAATCGTCTATAGAGCTCTATTGTGGACGATATTGTGAATCACGTATCGTGATATCTTTTATTCGAAAGACTATTCAAAGGCAGCTAACTGTTCGGTGCTTATACACAGCTGCATACACTATACAGAGGGACTCTTTCAAGAACTGGCGTCTGAAATCCGACTGCTTCATCGTGGCGGTGTATATAAAAAGCAAACAGTGATGTGTTTTCGGCAGCTGTACCAATTGCACAGCGGCTTTGTCGGCAGCGAGTGTTGCAACGAAAGAGTGAATTAGTTCGGCGTTTGTGCTTTTCGTTGTCAAGAGCGCACATTGCTCGGCTAGGCAACATCTTAAGTTATCCGGTTGGAACGCGAGAAAGCTTAACTTCGCCGTCCGCGAGCTACTGCGTCGCCGTGGAACCTGCATTGTAGCTTGTAGTTCTTGCTTGATCCCTTTGATGTCCGGCGATTGGTTAGCTACGGTGCAGGGTGGTGGCATAGCGCAAACCCCGCTTTGTGCGTTGTAGCGATCGAGAACATCGCCTGCGCACGTCATTTTTGTAGGCGAGAAGAGATATCAAGGCTGTTTCTCACTACCCCCCACTTCTGTGTGCACGATCGCTTCGTATCACAACGCGTTATGTCGCTTAATTTCCCGTGAAATTCGAAGAGCACGTCAGTTCAGAAGTCGGGCTGAGACCCGTACCTATAGCTGTGCCGGGTCGCGTTTGCACGCATTTCGTCAGGTGGGTTGGCCCAACACGTCCCCGACGCTCCTGCGGACCAACCCGCCCTATAGCGTTTGCAGGGAACCGTTCTATGTGTCTGCTGGCACAAACGTGTCGGCAGTTGTATCGTTCACAAATGTATTTCCAGCATCCGTCATTTCAGCGCTTACGGCCCTACATAACTCGCAAGGAACGCTTCAAGTATACAGTACGATGCAACGCGTCCTCACAATTCGTCGTCAGCGTCACCGCCGTTTCCGTCTGCGTCGTCTGCAGACGACAATGATGCATTTTCGTCAGCCTAATAACTCTCCGGACACATTGTGCCTACAGGTGAATCGGTAGTAGGCAGTTGTTTTTCCTAACTTGATATCCTGAGTACTTCGCACTATCTGCGCTCTTTGGCAGGAGATGATGGAACTGAAGAAAAAGAGCAACAGGAAAGAAAGAGAAGCAAAACGGGGCTCTCGGTCGGCGGCGCGACGCGCCGCTCGTGTTCCACCGGTGTCCCCCTCGTCTCCTGCGGTGGCTGCTGTTGTGGAGATCCGGTGCCCGTGCAAGACAAGAGAGCGTGCCTACTGTGAACAATGGGCAGCTCTTGTCTGCCGGCTCGTCGTCCTTGATCGGGCAGACAGCGCGTCCCCCCCTCTCTCTCTCTCTTCCCGTGGTTGCGTGCGTGCGCGCCGTCGGTGTCGCTGGAGTCCTCCAGGTGGGCGCGGTGCGCGCGCCGGCGTTTTGACCCGCCATGCTAGAAGGTTTGACACCGCGACGCGTCGCTGTTGTCCCTGGCGCGTCTCCCTTTCCCTGTCGCGCTGATACGAGACGACGACCTGCAGTCTGCGCGCTGGAGAGCGAGCCATCGCGCACGTATGCAGCTCCTTATAAATCGACTCCCGCCGCATTCTCGGAATACGCTGGATGATGCCTCGACGATACGCTCGTTTCCGATTGCTCGCGCAAGACTCTCAGCAAGAGGCAGATATCTATTTTGCTCGTCTATTGTCTTTTGTATTATTCTTTCTTTTTCCTCACTATCGCATCCTGGCTTTTGCGGCCATTTTTTCTTCTTCTTTTCTTTAGGCGCGTGATCGGCGACGCGGCGAAACTGCTGCAAGGCCGCAGGAATTGCCGATGGTCAGCGGGCAATGCTCTCTTTGTATCGCCTCCGAGATCCTGCGTTGCGCGATGTGCTAGCGCCGAAAAATCTCGGAGGACATGCTCCGTGCTTTCGATGGACTTTACTCGACGCCTCCAGCCACTATTACTATAGATACTGTTTTACACGGGAAATCGATACTTGACATGCCTACTGCATGTGAGCCGCATGGCTTCCTCTATGCGCTTGGCGGTGGTTTGTAGCTCATTTGACGTGGGACGTCAGTATACGCTCTTTCTGGGGCAGTCTCAGCGTGATTACGTTTGCGAAGCTTTCGAGAAAACTCACACGCGGGTGTGATACTGAACTCCGCTGGCTAGTGAGCTCGTCTTTCCATTTGTTCGTTCTGAGCGCTGACGTTCATCTGTTATTAGTTACCGCGGCACCTCGTCGAGACGTGTGGCCAGGTAGCGCCATCTGCAGGAAGGCAAACGAAGAGTCGCAATGCACCTGGATATGCGCTCGCAAGCATTGTTCCCATTTACGCTTGGAGAAGCTTAGGCGAACTTTTGCCAGCAGCCACCTGCAGCAGTGTAGTTTCGAGCGTGGTAGGGTGCCTCAATGTCCCCCTCGCCCGCTGCTCCGAACGAGGAGGACAGTGAGGCACCCTAGAGCGTGGTGCGTGTCCGTGAGGTTTTCTTTAACAAAAGTGCATATGCTGGAGAGAGAGAGAGAGTGCAGCAACTGAATAAAGTGCCCCCAGTGTAGCATTGCGATACACGGCAATGCATGCAAGCTATCGTTGAGCGAGTTTGCCACAGAGAATAGCTTATCCCGGCGGAAGCACCACCGAAAGCCCGAGCCGACCCAATCAGCTTTCCTGTCAGCGGGTTGTCTGTTGGAAAAGCCGTAATGTGCTGATCGACTCTCATATCGTTTTGCAGAATGCCCTGTTCCACTTAAGTTCAGGAAACAGTAGAGAAAGAAAGGAAGTCGTCGCTGTTTAATCTCACTGCATATTTCCAAACTTTCATTTAAGCCCCCGATTATACCGGCATGGAATGGAAGAGGGCCAAGCAGAAACGAAGCATCGCCTTACGAACACTGCACGCCGCCCGCCTAATCACGTGCGTCGGAAGAGATTAGTTTCTTTGGTTCGATGATTAAACGGATCGGAAGCGCTACGCTCTTCCCTCTCCTGCGCTGATGCAACCTAGTGATATCGTTAAGTGCTCCAAATGACGGTATCTCTGTTTCACGACAAAGAGAGCATCGTTTCGGCAGAGCAGCTTGCGTATACCGCTGGCAGCTAATCTATCTATCTGTCGTTGGTGGGCCAGGGGTGCAAGCGCTCTGCTTCGTGCGCCGATTGGCAATCGCCGATAAAGCCGGGCCTTTGTATCCCTCCGAAGAGCCGGCTAAAAAGAAGGAATTAAGGACACCTTGGGGCGATATGGCGGCCGTCGCGTCGTGGTGCGCCATCGTGCGAGAATGATCGTGACCTCAGAATATATATATATATATATATATATACACACACACACACATGGCGGGAAGGTTCGTTTGTGCTGGACGCGTAAAGTGCACTTCACGAAAAGCATGTGCGACATGCGTTCGTCATACCGTTGCGTTTCCGACTTAATTGCGTAGAAGCCAATATCAGGCTATAATAAAGTTGCCAAATAGGTGAAAGAAAACGCCGATAAACGCCAGTTTCGCAACTGTCTGCGCGGCTTCAAAAATTTTCCGTCGCAATATATGGGTGTGATGCATTTACCGTGCCAACGCGGATTGCCCGCGACGCTTATACTGGCTCTTAAAGGGACACTAAAGGTTACTATTAAGTCAACGTGGACTCTTGAAATACCATCCTAGAAACCTCGAAACGCTTGTTTCGTGCCAAGGAGAGACTTATTTTAAGAGAAAATGCGTTCTGAAGCGTCCGCGTACCTCTAGCGCAGTTCAAATCGCCCGCCCTCCGATCGAGGAGTACTTACATCATGGTCTCATAGTGACGTTGCGCCATCGGTGAGTAGAACGGCGTCCGCAGACGGCGCTACGGCTTTTCTGCACAAAACGCAAACGCGCGGCCAGAAACAGAGCCAAGACAGAGCCGACAGCAGAGCGAAAGCGGGAGTATGGTGGCTAGCGGAAGGAGAAACGCGCGTCCATAAGCTGGTACTTCATTCTATGACGCAAACTTCGACGCTCATCACAATAGACCCTGACGACAGATTGGCTCGCGATGGTGGGCTCAACTCCAGCGATTTGAGTACTGACGAGCGCAACCTGCTGCTGAGGGCTCGCGCTGCCGGCGTCGTTGCGTACTGCGACAGCGGCCTCGACACCTGCTCTCCGGAGCGGGAAAGCAACGAGGGCTTCCCACGACATCACATGGACGTGGTATTCTCGCTGCTTCTTCCAAATGAAAGTTTCGCGAGCCAGCAGAACCCTCACAGCACGACGCAATAACGAAACTACTGAAACTCCAAAGCGTGCCCGGTGCAGAGTCGAGCGCGCAGAGTCGAGCGAAAACGAAACCTTTCGACCACCCATATTACTGAGGGGTAACGTCAAAATGTTATTTTTTCTTAGAATCGAATAGACGTAGACAAGTGGCATTTTTTTCCGTCTTATATCGAATGAAATGATATTTTTAATACGAGTAGTTGAGTATTAGTAACACAAATTATGAGGAGTGCTTTCGTCATCGGGCTAGTACCGGAATTTCGCTGGGGGGTCTCTAATCGTGTCATGCATTTACCTCAATTTCTCGGTTACTAAAGCTCTGTTCGCGATTATATTGACGCCTTAGACGTTATAGAACATTGCTCTACCACTTTGACTTGACTTTCTGGTAACCTTTAGTGTCCCTTTAACGCAAGGACGTGCGATGTCGGATACCAAGCAAACTTGGACGGGCCGGAATTACAACGATTCTGCGTCAATTCCTTTTTTTTTTTCCCCGTTTCCGCGCTGTACGTCAGTGGTTCGACAGGCGGTCCGCTTATATATGTATACGCTACGTTACAGGATATCGAGTGGCCGCGAGCGCGGTCGGTGATAAAGAAGGAATACAATCGAAAGAAAGGACTCGTTATATAGCTGCAGAAAGAGAAGGGCGCGACATGGAAATGACAAGGACCTCGCACCACGCGAATGTTTTAATTAACTCGGGCTGCTCTAAGATTCCTGTTGAAATCTGAGCAGCCGACCTCTATCCTATCGCGGACGTTTGGCCTTGAACACTAATGCAGCTGCTCGAAATGTGGCACAATAGCCCTTTTGGAAGCACAGCGCAAAGAGCATTAGGAAATTGACGCAGGCGATATAAATAGAGGTGAATAAGGCGTTTTTTTTTTTTTTTATCCCGCAAGTGCCAGAAGTGTTTTGCGCGCACCTTCTTACGGACCAGTCAGTCGTGTCGACACGAGAAGCGGCGAAAGCACCTGCTACCTTTGCTACGCAAATATAACTGCTAAGTTAAAAAAAAAAAGAAGCAAGGATGGTCAAAAAGATAGTTTTGCGTGGCAAAACCCCGATCTGATTATGACGCACGCTTTAGTAGGGGGACTTGGAAATAATTTTGACCACCCAGGGTTCCGTAAACGTGTGTACGCAATTCGCAGTACGCGACTGTTCCTTAATTCCGTCCCTCGTCGGAGTGCGCCCGCCACGGCCAGAGTTCGAACCTGCGACCACGGTCCCGCGCCTTCGATCGTGCTCATCAGCGCAACGCAATCGCCACAGATCTACCGCGGTGGGTCTAAAAATACCTTGACATGTATTCCATATTCTTCACGCTTCTCCGAATGTTGCCTGGCGGTGTTGCGACGTTTTGGCGCTTCTTGTGTTTAGCTTTTGTGTGGTTTTCGTTTTTACCGCGCGCATTCCAGGGTATAGACAGACCAGTAGAGAGAGAGAGAGAGAGAGAGAGAGAGAGAGAGGAAGGAAGGAAGGAAGGAAGGAAGGAAGGAAGGAAGGAAGGAAGGAAGGAAGGAAAGGCACAAAGGTTAAGCAGACTGAGTCCAATTTGCTACCCTGCACGTGGGGAGAGGGAAGGGGGAACGAAAGGGAGAAAGAAAACACTCTATATCGCACTTTCACATGCACTAGGTTAGGTGCAGGATGTCTGCAGTCGGGCACTCAAGTCTGTTGCCTTAGGTAGTGAAGAATAAAGCCCCTGTATCTACGCGCCACCGCCGCTTTCTTAATTAGCGACAACCTTTGTTGTGCGCAGCCTTTTTCCCTCACACCAAATCCGGTTCCGGTATTTCCGGTTCCGGCATTTCCGGTTTAAAAATTTCCGGTTCCGGCGTTTCCGCTTCCTGGAGTTGCGCTGCGGGAATTTCCGCTTTGACTGCTGTTAGACGATGGTGAGACGCCCGCGCGTGTTTAGCAGAGCTGTGGCAGTCACCATAAGAAGAATGCAAAGGGGTCAAGCTGTTGTATTCCGCTGAAGTAGTAGTTCGCGGTCACTGTTGTCCAAATGCACGAAAAACGGCAGTGGTCTTTAAGCGGCAGGCACTACATTCCACTGTATGTTGTCGCTCGTGCCACAACCCGTCGCAGGTTGACGCGAAGCAGCGAACACGAGCAGATCGCTGGTTACAGTAGGCGGTGGTTCTTGGATGGAATCGCATTCACAGTTTCAACCGCAACTCGTGCAAGTAAAGCCTCTCCAGCGGCGCGAAACTAATCAACGCTAAAAAACAGTGTCACTTCCACTCGGAACAGGAAGCTGCAGCTACGTAAGTTCCGCTTGACGCTGGAAGTTAAGGGAGTGAGTGGGAGAGGAGCGTGGAGGAGGAGGGCAGGTTGGCGGTACTTAACCTGGTCGGCGGAAACGTGTATGGAGGGGCTTTAGTGAAGAAGAGCTCCAATATGGCTGTCTCGGCTAACAAACTGTGAGGCCAGGCTGCCAAGGTCTTTGCTTTACACGTAGTCGCCGACGTTAACTTCAATTAATCCCTTTTCATTGTCTGAGCGTACGAATTACGCCGCTTGGCTCGAAGCTGACTTTCCGAAATGTCGCGGACGACAGGACGTTCATAAACAAACGACACATAAACGAGCGTTCGAGCCTTGCTTATTTTGCGTCTTCCTATACCCTCGCAGGTGTCGAAGCTTTCACGTGTTACCTAAAGGAGCAAGCTGACATTCCACGTCCGGCCACCGTCGCAGACCACTCGACCCGATGACCAAACACCGTGCATCTTCATTCGTTATCCGCGATAAGGGTTCGGTCCTCTGTTGTTTCCACGTCAGACGACTCAGCATTTCTTGTAATGCCAGCACTCACGAATTTTCCCTAAAGTTTACGAATTAGAGCTCATTTTACGTTTTTACGAACATTGCGTCAGATGTTGCGAAAGCAAAAATGACGTGTTCGCGAAAAACTTTCGCTCGTAGGTCTCCGAACCTTCCATTGGAGACTTCTGATGGTGAAAGGACGCCAGGTGATGGCTACTCGCTTCGCGCAAGTTCATACAGACAAAATCATGAAGCAGACAGAATCGTCAGCAACAGAGTCCTTGAAAAAGTCACTGTGATCTAAAATCAGTGTGTTGCTTGTCAGCCTTTGATGTTCCAAGTTTAGAGCTTCTTGTGTAATTTGGCTAAAGGTAAATCATCGTTAATAAAATGCGTATTTATTCCACTAAGGGCGTCCGCTCAAGACAAGCCTTTAAAAAAATGTGTGCTGTCCTCCCATCCCTATTCTCCTTTTCCCAGCTTTCTCGGTGTGGTGTACGCTTGTGCTTTTTTTAAATTTCACAGGGTGGCAAGGGCGACACCATTTATTGTCGCGGCTAAGGAAAAGAAAAAGATTTGCGTGAAATTTTCACTACAATTAAGCTCTATGGCCATTCTCACTAGCCCCATGTGTGCCGACGCCTGACGTCACATTCTTTTCTTCCTCCGAAGCGTGATTTTCAGTGAGCAGCTTCCCTTCGCTCGTGACGGGGCGGCTTTAAAAACACACGCGGTCTTTGTTATCTATTCGATCGTAGCGCCATGTATTAACTCTAGCTTTGTCGCAGTGCTTGGTTGCCAGACGGGGAAGCGTGCTTGCCGGTAAAGAGCGGGGTGTCGCACCTCATTTTAAACCTTGTTTTCCGTTACGGGTGTGAGCGAATTTTGGCGATTATTGCATAAGTGAAAAGATAGTAAACGTGCCATCGGTACGTGGTGAAAAGAGGCTCGTGAGTTAAAAAAAAATAAGTTGACTGTAACGGGAATTACGGAGATCTTTTAGAAATTTATTTTAGAGGTATTTTAGAAATCGCGGTTCTGGCACGTAATGCGCCCCAGAATTTAATTAATTCAATTTTACCGGATATTGCCTTCTTTGACAGTGTAATTTCCGGGAGAACACGTTTCACTTGAGAAGTACCGCATCAAGACTTTCTTTATTCGGCCGCTAAACAGCTTGTGAATCTTTTCGTTGCTTCTGTTTGATTGTTACCTGCGCAGATAGCATCACATAGTTTGGTGGCCGGGTTATTGTTCATTTTGTGTTAAAAATTAGGTTGTTCGTGTAGCTCTTGCAAATTTATTGTCTATATATCATCGCTGATGTCGAAACGAAAAAAAAAAATCCTGCGAGAAACGTCTATACCAGCTACAGGCCGAAATCTCTTAGAATCAGGCTAAGAGAGAGAGAGAGAGAGAGAGAGAGAGAGAGAGAGAGAGAGAGAGAGAGAATGGAAGGAAAGGCAGTGCGGTTAACCAACATCATGGCAAATTTCAAATTGCAGTCAGTGTTTACAACACCCGAAAGTTTCTCAGACAAGTGTCAGTTGTTACGCTCAGTGAGTGGCGATATTATCTGTAGTCACGTGACACATATACGTCATTGCATTACTTTACTGTATATAGTAAGCATTTTTGTATGCTTAGAGGAATTGCGCTACAATGAATAAACTTAAATAAGACGCCGTGACACCAGCGCACGCGACTTCCGTTTTGTTGATTGATTTGAACGCTTCGCTAAGTTCTTTTGCCGTGTGTCAGTGCTAAGTGTTGCGTATGTGCCAGATGCTTCAAGGAAAGTCCGATTCTTCACACGTTAGCTTATCCTATAGACACAATTTTCTTGAATGAAGTGAAGGGCTGTCTTTATTTATAGTAAATAGTAAATAGTAATAGCGCACACGTCAGTAATATTTGCGATTAGGCAACTGGTCGGGATGTCTTACATTCACTAAAATAAAATGCAAGATGTCCACTCATCATCCCGAAACAACTTTACCAATGAAGCAAAATTTGAGGTAGTAAGATGGACAGTTACAAACGCACGCGCACACGCACGCACACAAACACGCGCGCGCACACACACGCACGCACACACGCACGCACACGCACACACACACACACGCACGCATACACGCACGCACATACACACACGCACACACGCACGCGCACGTACACACACACACGCACACACTTGAACTCTTGAAGACGTGATGCATGTATTCCGAATGACCCCGTGAGAAATTGCACAGTTCGTTCACTATAATCAGTTATTAAGCTAGAGTCCCCAATAAAGTTAGAGAGTCCCCCGTCTATTGAACTTCTTCCTAGAGCATATCTTTCTTTCTTCCTTTTTTTTTTTCGTAAAGGCGGGCAACCCGCCGTAGTGGCTTAATGGCTATGGCGTTTGCGCTGCTGAGCACGAGGTCGCGGGTTCGTTTCCCGACCGCGGCTGCTGCATTTTGATGGGGGTGGAACGCGAAGAAACGCTCGCGTACCGCGCATCGTGTGTTTGCGTTACAAAAACCCCAGGTGGTCGAAATTAAGCCAGGGTCCCCAATCTACGACCTGCCTCGTAATAGTGGTTTTGGGACGTGAAGCCCCACAATTTAGTATAATTTATTAAGGGTGGCAACGATTTTAGAGTTTCATTAGCTATAGGCGGTGTGACGTCATTAAGCTCTAACAGAAATCAAAGGGGAAGTGAGCAAAAGCGTAGGTACCGCTATGGCTAACATGTTTTCATCCTCTAAATCCTCCTCATAGCCATCCGCAGGTCGCCAGTGAACAAGAATAACTTGTTCCTTATGTGTTCCTGGGGCTGGAATATTCAGTCAGGCGGACATTACTTGCACCAAAAATCGAAACACATAATCAACTAATTGGCGGAAATTTATTAACTAACTGTAGCATAGCCATGGCGTGCTCGCAATAACGCCAGACCAGTGAAGCCTCAGCGTAGTCAGCAGAACAAAATGAACGTTTATTCAAAGGTGTAGAGCGTATTTATAAGTAGCCGAGTGGCAGGAAGATAGAAAGGAGCACGTGTTAGTAGAGATAGTCCGAACCCGAAGGATCGCCAGATGAGGCGATAAAAGGTGCGCGCACTTCGAAAATGCGTTAAGTTGCAACATTCCTTCCTCCTCAGAAATGAAAGCGTTGCACTGGCTTGCGTTCTCTCGTTGAGCGTCTCAGAGTTTGTTGGGCGACACCTGTATGCAACGGGGCCACTGGAATATCTGGTGCCGCAAAGTCTGGAGAACGGGTGCCATTTGGAATGCGCCGAGCGGTTATGCCTTCATCCGGATTCACCGTTTCTGGATGCTGTAGTTGTGTTGCTTGGTCCGGCTCACTGCGATGTGTGGTGGTTGTAGTTACTGTCGGTTTGACGCCTGGTACTTCTGTCGAGGGCGGACCTGGTCCACGTGCCGCTGGATGACTCCGTCTGATGTTTCCACGGTCACCATTCTCGCTCCCGACGTCGCCTTCACATGACCGGGCGTCCACTTGCTCCCCACACCGTAATTGCGGGTATACACTTCACTTGCAGGTAGCGGCAGCCAGTCATCTTGGTCCTCTTTTGGCCCTGCAAGTGCTGGAGGAAAGCATGTGTCCAAGCGTGAGCGTATTTGATAGCCCAAAAGGAGCTCTGCTGGAGATTTACCCGATTTTCGCGGAGTCCTCCGGTAGTTAAATAGCAACCGTACTAGGTTCTCTTCCAGTTTCCCTTTCGTCATTTTTCGAAGACCATCTTTTATCGTTCGCACTGCCCTTTCCGCCGCACCATTAGACTGGGGATGGTATGGAGCGCATCGAAGGTGCACAATGTTGTTGTTTGCCACGAACAACGCGAAGTCTTGACTGGCAAATGGGGTCCCGTTGTCAGAAACGATCGTGCGCGGTATTCCAAACCTGCTGAAAATGCCACGCAGACAGTCAATGGTAGTCTGCGTTGAGGCATGTGACAAAGGTATTGCTTCGAGCCATTTGGTGTGTGCGTCGACTACTACGAGTATCATTTTTCCGCAGATCGGACCCGCGTAGTCAATGTGAATACGGGACCACCTTTCGCCTGTTTCAGGCCAGTTAACGACGGGAGCTGCAGTTGGCATCGGCAGATTTTGCACACAGTACTGGCATTGTGCAGACACGTCTTCAATATTTTTGTCGAGGCCTGGCCACCAGAACAAAGAACGAGCGACAGATTTCATTGCCGGTGAACCCTGGTGCGTTTCATGTAGAAGATGCAGCACTCGCTCCCTAGCTTCGGTCGGTATTATGACCCTATTACCCCAGTACACCAGTTCATGTGCTACGGATAATTCGAGCTTGCGGTCAAAAAACGGCAGTACGGCCCGGGCCATTCCGTTTGCGTTTCTGGGCCACCCATGTAATATGTACCGTTTGACCTCGACCAGGACAGGGTCAAAAGCCGTTAATGCTTTCAGCTCACGCGTTGTTATGGTGCCATTGTTCAGCTGGTTTAGCGACAGCACATATTCGGGCGGCTCACCGTCATCGTCAGATTCCGAAGATCTTTGCGGAAGTCGGCTGAGGGCGTCAGCGTTCAGCATCTGTCGTCCTGGTGCATACTGTAGCCGGTAGCGGTAGGCCCCCAGGTGGAGTGCCCAACGTTGTATCCGTGCGGCGGCCATTGTGGGCGTCTGCTTGTCCGATTTCAGCAGGCCCAACAATGGCTGGTGGTCAGTCACTAAGGTAAATTCCCGACCTAGAAGGTAGTCGCGGAATTTCGTGACGCCGAATACCAGTGCCAGTGCCTCTCGCTCGAGCTGCGAATAGTTGCGCTCCGCCTGCGTTAATGTTCGCGAGCGGAACCCAATGGGCCTGTGAACGTTACCGGTCGTGTGAAACAAGACAGCTCCCACACCGTACGGAGACGCGTCACACTCAAGTTTAAGTTCCTTCGAAGGGTCGAAATGAACTAGAACCTTGGCTGTTTTAAGGCTTTGCTTGGCAAGATCAAACGCGTGCTCTTGCGGCTGTTTCCATTGCCAGCGTGCGTTCTTTTCAAGCAGTTGATACAATGGGCCAAGTGTGGTTGACATGTTCGGCAGAAACCGCGCGTAAAATGTAATCATACCCAAGAATGAACGAAGCTCACTGACATTACAGGGGCTCGGTGCCTTCATGATAGCGTCAAGGTTTTTTTCTGTCGGATGAAGCCCATCACGATCGATCCGATGGCCTAGATAAGTTACTGCTGGGCTGCGCAAGTTGCATTTATCGAACCTTAGCTTTACACCGCGCTCTCGGAAGCGCTGCAAGACGTTTTTCAGCCTTTCGCCGCCGTCACTCGCTTTTTCGGAAATGAGCACATCGTCAAGATAAGCCTGTGCTCCTGGAAGGCCAGCCAATACCTCATCCATTTTCCTTTGGAATATTGCGGGCGCTGAGGCTATACCGAAAGGAAGTCGATTGTAGCAGAATAGCCCTTTTGGCGTATTAATGACGCAAACTTTCTTCGCGTTATCGTTTAGCGCCACTTGATTGTATGCATCCCGTAAATCCAAAGTGCTGAAATAGTCCCCATCGTGTAATCGGGCAAACATATCCTCAATGATTGGCAATGGGTATTGCTCAGTTGCACACGCTGGATTTACTGTGGCCTTGAAATCGCCGCAGATTCTTACTGCGCCGTCTTTCTTAAGCACTACGACTATGGGCGTTGCCCATTCAGAGTGTGCCACCGGCGACAGCACGCCCACAGAAACTAAACGGTCTAGCTCGAGTGACACTCGCTCGCGTAGTGCGTATGGAATGGGTCTGGCCTTGCAGAACTTGGGTACGGCGCCTTCCTTCATGTGCAGGCTGGCTGGAGGACCCTTGATTAGCCCCAGTTCCTCGGAGAACACGTCGTTGTAGTCATTGAATATGCTGTTCACGCTGGATTCGCTCGAGTCATTTGTTGCCGCAGAGTTCTCTACAAAACTAACCACTGGAGCACCTGCGCTGTTCAGCCGCTGGATTAAATCGCGACCGCAGAGGCTTGGTCCCGCACAGTCCAAGACTGTCAGCGCACACTCCACTGTCAACCCTTTATGACAAACCTGGAGCGCAAGCTCCCCAAGTACTGGAAGGCGTCCTGTGTAGCAAGATAAATTGAGACTGGACGGTTTCAGTTTCGGCCATTGCTCACGGTGCTTATAATATAGTTCACGCGGGATGACACAAACGGGCGACCCGGTATCAACTTCCATGCTCAGCTGCACACCGCACCAATCAAACGTTCGGCGGTTCCAGACAGCTTTTTCGTTGGGATACCAAAGTCCAAATGTGGGTGGCTTCGGATTCCTTGTCGGCTGAGGCTTCCGTCCCCAAGAGGGTGTTAGTTTGGGCTGTCCTTGCCGTGCCTTGTTCTCTAGCCCCGCGACTTCGACATTTCCTTGCAAGGTGACCACGTCGTCCACAGCGGTAACAGCGAGCGTTAGACCAGGAGCAACACGCGTCATTATGTTTTGTACTACCGCACCTTGCGCATTCTTGACGTGTGGCAGCCCTCCTCTCATCCACTAGAGTTTCTTTCCGATACGCCTGTACTTTTAACACGGGTGTCGTTGCCGGTCCGATCATCTCTTTTACATCACTATCCGCAGCCTCAGCTGCAAGGGCCATCGCTTCAGCGTCTTGTAGCGTTAATTCTCGCTGTGCCAGTAGCTGCTTCTGCAGGGCACCTGACCGTATTCCACAAACAATGCGATCTCGAAGCATGCGATCCAAAGCACTGCCAAAATTGCAATTGTCAGCTATTCGGCGAATGTCTACCAGGAATTCATTAACAGGCTCGCCCTCCGCTTGACAACGACTGAAGAACTTGTAGCTTTCGGTGATTTCGTGTCTTTTGGGACTGTAGTGCTCACTCAAAACTTCGACGACTTCTTCATACGTCAATGCATTTGGCTTGCGTGGAGCCACCTTCCCTGCCAGCACTTGGATCGTATGCGTATTTAACGCAGCAACAAGCAATGCTCTTTTCTTAGTCGAGTCTTCAATCGCATTCGCTTCGAAGTATGCTTCTACTTTAATAAGGTACGGCTTCCACTTATCTTTGCCTTCTTCGAAGTCGGGAAGTTGGTGAGCCATGATGACCTTGGTTTCTCGGTTCTGCGTGGGTTCCGGTTCAGCGTCGACTTTCACTGCATGGGCGATGTCCATCTTCGTCGCCACTGTAGCATAGCCATGGCGTGCTCGCAATAACGCCAGACCAGTGAAGCCTCAGCGTAGTCAGCAGAACAAAATGAACGTTTATTCAAAGGTGTAGAGCGTATTTATAAGTAGCCGAGTGGCAGGAAGATAGAAAGGAGCACGTGTTAGTAGAGATAGTCCGAACCCGAAGGATCGCCAGATGAGGCGATAAAAGGTGCGCGCACTTCGAAAATGCGTTAAGTTGCAACACTAACTTTATGATTATTTCCTTTACGGCGCATATTGGAGCTTACGAATTGTAGCCGGTGAGCTTGCAATGATGCAATATTCATTAGAAACAAGTTTTGATAACGGCACGGGTTTCGAGACATGCTCCATCAAACTCCCGCATAAAAATTCACTGTTATTCCACTTAAGATATTTAAAAAAAAAAACGCCCTTTTATGCACAGGGAAGTAAGTGGAACGCCCATGTATTTCGTCGCACACTTTGGCGACGAGTACCTAGAAACTGGCGTCATCCTGAAAATTCATTCTAAGTGGATAGAAACGCCTTGCACGCTCGTCGGCTACAATTCATAAATTGCATTATGTGCAGTATTAGTCGAATTAGTATTAGCAAATTGCAGTATGAGTTGAATATGTGTTTCAATTTCTCGTGCAAGTAACGCCTGCCCCTTTGAATATTTAAGCTCAAGGAATCGCATTGTGCTATGTGCCACAGGCGATTAAAAAATAAAACCTTAAAAAAAGTGATCACTCGTTATAAAACGTCGGGGTTTGCTTGCAGGGCTATATATATATATATATATATATATATATATATATATATATATATATATATATATATATATATATATATATATATATATATATATAAACGAGAAGAAAGGGGGTTAACCGAGGGTCCCGATTTTATTAGTCATATCATAAGAAGCCAACAAACATTGACACCAAGGACAACATAGGGGAAATTACTTGTGCTTAATAAATGAAATAAAGAAACGAAGAATTAATGGAAAATAAAGTGGATGAAAAAACAACTTGCCGCAGGTGGGAACCGAACCCACAACCTTCGCATTTCACGTGCGATGCTCTACCAATTGAGCTACCGCGGCGCTGTTTTCCCATCCACTTTCTTGGGTATTTATGTGTCCTAGTAGAACCCTGGGAGTGTTAGCCAGCGCCACCACACACAGACCTTGGCGGCGGACGTGGGACGTCCTTTCTTGCCGCTGGCGTCACGAGAACGTGATCTTTTTGGGTGAAGGCAACTGGTCAATAAACCCACATATGCTACCTGAAGGCATCAATGTAGCCGGATTCGATACCCTCGTTATGTAATAAACGAGAAGAAAGGGGGTTAACCGAGGGTCCCGATTTTATTAGTCATATCATAAGAAGCCAACAAACATTGACACCAAGGACAACATAGGGGAAATTACTTGTGCTTAATAAATGAAATAAAGAAACGAAGAATTAATGGAAAATAAAGTGGATGAAAAAACAACTTGCCGCAGGTGGGAACCGAACCCACAACCTTCGCATTTCACGTGCGATGCTCTACCAATTGAGCTACCGCGGCGCTGTTTTCCCATCCACTTTCTTGGGTATTTATGTGTCCTAGTAGAACCCTGGGAGTGTTAGCCAGCGCCACCACACACAGACCTTGGCGGCGGACGTGGGACGTCCTTTCTTGCCGCTGGCGTCACGAGAACGTGATCTTTTTGGGTGAAGGCAACTGGTCAATAAACCCACATATGCTACCTGAAGGCATCAATGTAGCCGGATTCGATACCCTCGTTATGTAATAAACGAGAAGAAAGGGGGTTAACCGAGGGTCCCGATTTTATTAGTCATATCATAAGAAGCCAACAAACATTGACACCAAGGACAACATAGGGGAAATTACTTGTGCTTAATAAATGAAATAAAGAAACGAAGAATTAATGGAAAATAAAGTGGATGAAAAAACAACTTGCCGCAGGTGGGAACCGAACCCACAACCTTCGCATATATATATATATATATATATATATATATATATATATATACAGAATGAGCGGTTTTAGAAGCATAACTCTCCCTTATCGCAGTCCCAGTCTGTATAGGTACGTAATACGTGGATTGCACGTATATGTGTATACACTCCGCAAAACGCACGGCGCGTGTGGCGGCGTCATGCAACGCATTTGCGGTTCAGCCGCGCGGATCGCGCTCGACCCGGTAAAGTGCGTCGTCGTGGTGTCTAATTCATACGCACCGGAAGCGCGAGTCTCGTCAAAGGGTCGTTTGTGGCCGCGTAGCAGCAGCGATGCCCTTGTGCGGCAGTAAGTGCGAGAGCTGCTGCCGCGCGCGCGGAAGGTCGATGCCGAGTGTGGGTCGCGGCGGCGGCCGTGGACCCGAGGCCTGCAGGCCGGTCGTTAGCCGTGCGCCGTACACACACACCGTGCGTGAGGGCGACTCCGGCGTTACAGCCCTCTTGCAGAATTGAAGCTCGCCGCTGAAGGCTGGCGGGCCGCGTTCGCGCGTCTGTAGTATACTGTGTACGTGCCACACTGATCCGTGCATAAGCTGTAACCATGCATCGAGCGTATATGTATTTGCCCTCGTATAGACCGCGTATTGGGCGCGTATTTAAGGAGCTTCATAACTACGATTTGGTTATGAGGCCACTTTGCATAGTGGGGGACTCCGGATTAATTTTGACCATTAGGGGATTTTTAACGCGCCCCCAATGCATGGTACACGGGCGCGTTTGCATTTCGCCCCCATTCAATTGCGGCCGCCGCGACCGGCATTTGATCCCGCGACCTCGTGCTTAGCACCGCAATGCCATGGACGTTAAGCTACCGCGGCGGGTTTCGCCAACTTGCGTCACTGGGTATAGTGCATGGTCTAATGGGTGGACAATCGGGCAGCTCAGCTGTGCTGCGGAAACCGGGTCCAGAACTAGCCGCCTGAACGACTTGTCTCACCATGGGTATATGCCACTCTTCAACCTAAAAAAGATATTAAAATCTATCTAGCGCGGCGTGATATCGAACCCGCGTCATATAGACTCGAACAGTCTTGTCTGAATAAATATTCACGCACGTGCCAAGCGCGTACTTCGCGGCGGCGGCGCTAGATGGCGAAGTGTGGCCAGTGGAATGCGCGAGAGAGGAGCCTGGCTGCAGTACACGCGTCACACATAACGCGTTTCGGCGTTACCATTGCGATGCGTCGGTATACATTGCTTCAACGCTAATCGCATTAGCGTCGGCAGCCATCCTGAGATGGGTTCTGCCGGACTTTTGTCTTCTCCGGCTGGATTATCTTATTAATAAGGACGCAGTTCTGACGAGCACTCGCATACAGCATATGTGCGCTCGTCATCAGCGGTAACAACCTATCGCGCGACCATAATGGTGGCAGCGCCGCCCTTTGCTGTGGCTTGCGTGTGTTCCGCCGCCGTTTTCTTCCATTTTACTATTCTTTTCTTCTCTTTTTCCTCGGTGACTGGCCCGCACTTCCTTGCGCAATAACGAGCGGCATTGTCCTCGCAGAGTTTATGAGCTTCTGGCGTGCCGCATTTACTTTCCTACGTCGCGGCGGCTACATTGATTGCGTGCCGCATCGTCGTCCTGGCGGCCATGCTCGTTCGCCGTCTCCTGGACGATCTCTCGCCCCGCCTTTTTTATTTCTTTCAACCCGTCCGCGCTCCCCCATCGTTCGGCTTTTAGTGCCAGAATGGAGGCACGCGCAGCTGTCACGTCGCGTTTCTTTCCGGGACCACGGTGTTTCTCTTTTGTGCCTGCAGCGAAAGCCTCGCATAATGCCGCCCCGCTTGCGGATATCGCCTTCTTTGCTTCGCGATTAACGTGCGAGTGCGTGTCTAACGAAGCGTTCACACCCCCCGGCTCTCTCGCTCTCTTCCTGAACCATGCGTCTTCCCTTCACGCCGATAGGGAGTAGTTAACGTTGTCATATCGCTGAGGAAAAGTTGTAAACGACCTGGGACGTGTACTTCCTTGATCGCCTTTGAATATTGCAGTGCGTTTGCTAGCCTCTCTCAATGATCCTTGTCGTCGTCGTCGTTGTTGTTGCTGTTGCCTCGGAGCATGGCACGTATCCACGAGGGGGATTCTTTAATGTGTTCGTATGGCCCTGCCCATAAACCTCCCTGTCGCATCCGCATTGCCTAAATTTTATCGCTCAGTTAGATCCGTGAGGCATGCAAGATCACTGGCGCGTTGTTAAGAACGTGGAGGCGCTATTAAGAACGGCCCAGCTGAGGTGCAAGTTTTGCCAGGCAGTTGCGACAGCGGCGTCAACTTTCTTGGAACGCCACCGTTACGCTCTAGCCTCGTCGCTGTTGTGACTGAATGCGATCAGCGGTCCAACTATTGTTACTGAGCCCGCCACCGCCATGGTCTGCCGCGAGTGGGGGAGTGATCGCGGGAACGTAGTTCGAGGCTCCTTCCCACGCGCCGTCCAAGACGCAAGACAATGGGCACCCGGCCGCTCTGCAGGGGTCAGCTCGGGGAATAAAAGGCACCTTTCCTGACACAAGCCCCTAGTTCCACGAAGCCCGTCTGACGTCGGCTCCGGACCGTGAACCTCGCGCAAGGAAGTGTGTGTGTGAGTGTGTGTGTGTAAACCGTCCCGCAGACAGGCGACTTGTTTACGATGACTGGACGGCCGTTTCCGTCACCTAGGTATCAGGGGAAGACTGGGTGTTTATAAACCGCTGTTGTGCGGATGCTCAGTGTACTTTCTCAAGCAGTCATGTTAGACTGGTGTACTTTCTTAAGCAGTCATGTTAGACTGATGTACTTTCTCAAGCAGTCATGCTAGACTGATGTAGATACTGTAAATAAACCGATATTCTTCGTTCTCGACGAGAAGCAATCCTTCCCTTCATCAACGTCCTCAGCGTGGATAAGTTGGACGACGGCATGGGCCAGCTACCTTCCAATTCATGCCGGACTACAATCTTGACAACGGGTTACGAGCGATGAGATTGAGCCCCCAATCCTAACAGCGTTCAGAGGGGTCCTTCTTTTTAGGCTTCCTCGACGCTTCCTATACACGGCGACAATCTTCCCGGCGACGCCTCGTACACTTGCTCGCGATTAAATGCCGTAAGCTAGCGGGTTGCTGTGATCAACAAAGGTATACCTCATGTCTGGAGCCAGCGTTTCGATAATGCGCCACGTGATCGTCAGCGTGTTTTCCTTGATCAATCCAACTCCGCGGCTTTGCTTTTCTGTACTTGTTACGTCGCTGTGAAGTTCTCAGGTTCGAGCGCTTTGACATCACTCGCCCAGAGGTTCGCTAACTTGAGTCGATGTTACGCCACGTACGCATTCAGTCATTTCGCTTCTGTCCCACTAAGTCGCTCAGGCCACGTTCAGCAAGCACGTGGATACAACGGCAGCTGCGCTTGCGTGCGTGTGTTTGTGTAAGCTAGGCGGTGTCTTAAATGGCTAAGCATTCCTGGTTAAAATGTATTAGCAAAACATTTGAGTTTGAGTTGCAGTGTTTTCTTGTCTCTCTTCCTTCAAAAGAAAGAAAAAGAAAACGAAAAGGTTAAGGCTTGATAAACGCTAACAACTACAACCGGCCCCGTACCCGAATTATATTCTTGGGTTCTGTGTGCCAAAAACACGATCTGATTATGAGGAACGCTGTATAGAAGGGGCTGCGGAATTATTTTGGCCACCTTGGGTTCTTTAACGTGCGCCTACGTCTAAGTACACGAGCATTATTATTATTATTATTATTATTATTATTATTATTATTATTATTATTATTATTATTATTATTATTTAGCGCCCATAGAGATGCGGCCGCAGGGGGTCGGGATTGAACCCGCGACCTTGAGCTTAGCAGCGTAACGCCATATAATCAAGCGGCGAGTCAGAAGTATTAGCTTTGGCCTTCAGTGTCTTCCGCAGTATTGATCGAACGTTTCTGCTTCCGCTTAATGAACGACTACAGTGCTTAAGCACTGTTGTCGTTCATTAGGCGGAAGGCGAAGATTAGGCATTAGGCGAAAATATTGCTTCCAATGGGAAGCAATATTTTTACCAGTCTAAACCGATTGCAGTATACAGGCGGCTGTGTCCCAGTGTTGCCACAGCTAGTCATTTATATGTAGATGTGTCGATTTGTTTTTCTCCAAATTTTAAGCGATTCAGTTCGTCAGCTTCTTTACGAACCTAGCAGCCAGAAATGGGCTGCAACGTACCAACGACAAAGAGGCGATTTGGAGCATGCATTCGGAACATGGGAGCAGCACGATGCCACTGCGCAAGCGCTCCGTCGCCTGACTTTTCGTATTTCGTGGCCCTTCTTTGCAACCCGGAAAAAAAGGACTACGTGAGACGTATGGTAAAGGAAACAACTCGATCGGTGGTTTCTGAAGGTGCTCTACAAATCTGCGTATCATACTTGGGGTCCTCAGCCTATAATTAAAACGTTTGGTAATTAAACTTTGTTAATAAGTAAGTTATGGGGAAAACAAACAATAGAGATACTAGAGCCTATTTCGAATAGTATGCGTTCGGTCCAAGTCGCTTCCGATGCGCCTTTCATATTTAAATTCTTGGCTCAAGTTCCGTTTTCATGAGCCTCTTGTAGGTCGTTCAACTTTTCGCAGACCTGCTGATTGCTTCCGTATTCGTAGTAGAGAGCTCTAGAAGAAAAAGAAGAACGTGGTGATCTAACGCGAATGTTGGAATCCGCACGATGCCGAAGCTTTCGAGGAGCGGTTAAATACTTATTATAAAGATAAACGCGATGCGCACTATTATCATTATCTTTTTTTTGTATGTCGCGTTGTGCAACGTGTAATCTCATGCAATGCATTTATGCATCTCCCTGCTAGGTCACAATTTTAATCGCATGTTATCTTTATGCACTACACCGTTTTCACAAGCTGGACTGAAATGCAAACAGGAGTTCATGCGAATGCACAACTGTTGAGAAATCGACGCAGTGACGTCACTAGGACGAAGCCGACGCCCGATGTTTGTCGAGAGCAGATTGGTGCTGGAGGGGGCATTTCGAGAGAAGTATGACGCCATTGATTGATTGATTGAAAACATTCTCTTTTTTTTTTCGACATGGCAATTCTGCGAGTTGAATGTGGGAGGGCTGCCTAGTACGTCCGCCCGAGAAACTCTGGTGTGGTCGACAGTTATTCGCCCGTTTCACTCCCACGTATGGGGCGTAATGGAAAGCTATAGCGGCGCGCACACGGTCTCTCATGCGCGCAGTGGCTTTTCAGGACATCAGCCGAAACCGAAACTGGTTGAATTATTTACGTCGCTTTGACTGTTTCCAAAGTATTTTTCTTTTTCTATGATTCAGGGGGGCCATTGAAGGCTCTCTCTCTCTCTCTCTCTCTCTCTCTCTCTCTCTCTCTCTCTCTCTCTCTCTCTCTCTCTCTCTCTCTCTCTCTCTCTCTCTCTCTCTCTCTCTCTCTCACACACACACACACACACACACACACACACACACACACACACACACACACACACAGGGAGAGAGAGAGAGAGAGAGAGAGACAGACAGACGATTCGGACAGTTCAGCTAACGCAACATGTAAATAAAGAAATACGTACGGATAAGCAAAATGAATAAATTACTCGTGAATGTGACGTCAGTACTGCTTCGAGGCTCTCTCCGGTTGTCTTTAGCTTTTCGCTAACCTAACCTATCTTTGCGTAACTACCGAAGCAACACTTAAAAACTGAATAACCAGATAATGCGCGCGGGGTGCCGCTTGCCGGCGCTGCTCTGTGCGGCGTCTTTGCTTCCACCGCCCACGTCTCGTCGAATACTATTGTTTCATGTTCATGCCCTTTGCGAGACTGGGCTGCGCTCTTTCTCCGAGTGCATGCGCTGGAGTTTACGTCACGTATTGTTAAAGTTCCTAGCGCATGGTTTGTTTTAACGGAAATAGAAATCCGCTGTCACAATCGCAGTAGGCACTTAAGGGGTTCTCAGCGAACTGGCTGGAATTGGGGCGACCATTTGTTTATGCCGAAACGCCGTTGGCTGCGTTTCGTAATGCTTACTTCGTTTACCCCTCGGCAGATATTAGCTGAGCTCGCCTTTTTGACAGCAGGGCTCGTGTAGAAAACATCTTTATTTTATTTTATTTTTAATTTATTTATTCCTGTTTTGGGCACGATCGACATAGCGAATTTCCCATCTCAAATTAGCGATTCCCCGTGCGATATTTCAGCGCAAACGAGCGAGTAGCAACATGCGAAGCAGATTTTGCATTGGTTGCAATAAATTTACTGGCGGGTCATGGTGTCCATTATAATTATGTGATATGTGTGTTTTGTAAGAGTTGAGGAGGACTTTGGGATAAAAACTTGGGAGGTTTATTTACATTATTTACAGTGAGAGTCAACTAACAGTCTTAAAGTCATTACGGGCCGGCAGCAACTCGGACGCTGCGGCCCGCGGCAAGAAGCTCGAAAGAGAAGAATCAAGGAATGCTCTAGGAACGCTCTCCTGCTGCTCCCGGTCTGTGTCCTTTTAAGCTCTTCGGTGTCTCGAAGACACGTCACGTTCGGCCAATGGGAGAGCCCGCTCAGGTGACGCCATTTTCGGCCAATCGGTGAGCCCGCTCAGGTGTCGTCATTTTCGGCCAATGGTAGGCGCCCGTGCAATGGTGTCACACCCGGCGGAGATGGTCGCTGCTTGGTCCCCAATTGTCCGAGGGTTTACTTCTCCCTGCGGTCTTGCCTTGCTGACTTGCAATGCGCCGTCACAATAGACAGATGGGGGCGACGCTGCCAGGGTTTCACGGTGCATTATACCCGTCTTGCCTCTTGTACCCAAGTTACCTGGAAGTTGGAACCCAAGTTACCTGGAACAGTTCCAGGCTCTCGCTTCACTTTCGGGAAGAGTCATGCAGTGAATAGCTCCACCCGCGGCACATGAGGTGGGGGCCGCCAACTTGTTTGCACGTGCCGCACCTCGGGAATGCGGTATCCGTGCTTCTCCGCTTCTTAATTAGCTGTGGCGCGATTCGATGTGGTCTGGTGAACTCGAAGTAGGCTCAGGAAACGGTCCCATATCTAACAGTTTAAAATACGAGATATACCGCGCTGTGTTCCCACTGGCAACTTATATAGGAAGCTTCATGGGAGAGACAAATCTCTGTGCGCTGCAAGAATTAATACTATACTAGAGTCCAGTTAGCACAGGTGAAATGCCAGGGAATTTCGCATAAGCGTACCGCAGTTTTTAGAAATTCTGAAACACCGGAGACGTGGATGGTAGCGGCACCTTGTGGCGAATTGCATGGTTTGTTTGCTTGTTTATTTTATGCTGTTGTCGTTGGAGGAAGCTAAGACAAAGCCACTGTGGGTATTCGTGATTATGTTGTCTCTGTCACCTTTAACCAGCAACTGAGTAAGTAGCACAGATCCGCAAATTTGCATCAATAGCTGCGTTCACTGTGTTTGAACTCAACGTCAGAAGATGGCGCCAACACCGCCGCTACTTTTGCCTGTGCATCTCCGGTGTTTTGTATGACCCTTTACTGGCACATTCCTGAAGTGCAAGCATTATATGATGCTTTCTTTCTTTCTTTCTTTCTTTCTTTCTTTCTTTCTTTCTTTCTTTCTTTCTTTCTTTCTTTCTTTCTTTCTTTGTATCGTTAGTGCGATTTTTGTCGAGGTCTCCCCGCCGCACAGAAAGAAAAAAATAAAACACGCGAAACAAGGACAGCAGCAACGAGAGCAGACAAGTCGTGTTGGTACATGACGAAATAGTAAAATAGCCTAAAAACAAGACGAGGACGAAGGAGGCGAGCCATACGAGCGCTAACTTTCAACAAATGTTTATTGGAAAGAAGAGCGGTATAATAAATATGTGTTATGCTACAAGGAAGTGCGTATGCAGGTTTCACAGCCAGAAGTACCCCTGAAAAGGCAGAAAAGCGTATTCACAGACCATTCTCTCTCTCTCTCTCTCTCTCTCTCTCTCATCTCACACCTAAATACGCTGCATTGCAGACCTGAGACACAATATGCCTTTTATTTTTTTTAATTGCGCGGCAATCTCGACAGGCGAGAAGCTTTCGCGCCGTTACAATGTGTGCCTTCAGGTAGTCCAGCCTCCACTTCGGCAAAGGGAATTTGTTTTGAAACTATTCGTGTGTGTCGTTATGCAGTGTAACGGTGGAAAGGAGAGAAGCGCTCTCATGCGCGCACTTTGACCCCCAGTAGGCGCGGGGGGGTTGCCGCCGCCGCGTGATCAGCGCTCCCTATCGACGCACGATAAACGCCGTGCACGAGGTCGAAAAAGGCACGCGAGCGCGCGTGCGACGTTTAAATGCACTTTGACCCCGCCCGGTGCTTGACGTCGTTGCACAGCGAGCGCAACGTTCGCTGACCGCGCACTCCCTTTCTCTTTGGGCTCCACCGTTTGCGTATCTCGTTTCCAGCTTTTGCTTTCCTTATACCTCTTCACCCCGTTCGTCCCCTCTTCCCCTCCCCCCCTCTAAAGCCAGTACTGTTTGGCTTTGTGCCTTTGCTTGTTCCGTTTGTGTAGAGAAAGCGAACGAGAACGTGCCCGTTTGTTGTACGGAGCTACTGACCGCTGGAGTATGTGCAGAGCTTCGACGGCGGGCGTCATCGGTCGGTTCTTGTTTAGCCGGCGGCCTTCGTTTGCGAACGCGGGCGCAACCGCGCGCCGGCCGTCGCAACAGCCTCCCCCCCTCCCCCCCTTGCGGGCGCGACACTTGTATCGCACTCGTGCGCTCGCGTTTCGTTAACAGCATAAGCGTAATTTCTGTAGCGCTCGCAACTTCCGCGCGCCCTGTCTGCAACTGAGGCACCCAAGCGTTGCCATAATTGGGAGGACACTGACTTCTGTGCGCGGCAGCACAGGAGGTACAGTACGGCCCGCACTTAAAGGGGACATCTATTGAGTATATTAACCAGTATAATTGATGCCAGGTATCATTGAAGGCCAGCTGTAATGTAATTTCACTTTGGCTAAGCTGGTTTGGACAGCGTATCAAGGAAATGTATTTGGACGGGAAATTTTTATCTTGTCCCCCCAAGCGCTACTCGTTTTGGAAAAAAGGTTGTTGCCAATCACGCCTCAGAGTAATTCGCCTACGTCACGCGATCGATTGCCATCGCATTTGCCTATTAAGAGTGTCCTAGCTAACTTTACCCAAGTTCTTCAACGAAAAAAAGAAAACTGATTAAAAAAGCACGGTACAAGACGCGATTTTAAGACATGTGGTGTTCGGTTGTCAGAGGTCTGACGATCGAACACCCGTACGTCTTATAATTCTGTCATACCACGTTTCTTTTTCTCTATTGCTTTTTTTTCTTAATCTTTAATTCTTCGTTGAACAGCTTGGCTAAAGTTAGCTGGAACACCCTGTATATACACTGAAACGCTGTAGTGTTTTCGTGACGTCACTTTTTACAGATTGTCAGCAAGTTTGGCCTCGCAACTTTGGTGACGCACGTTCAGGGTTATATGGAAGTAAGGAGTGGTTATATATATATATATATATATATATATATATATATATATATATATATATATATATATATATATATATATATATACCGGCAGGTAGATAGATAAATAGATAGATATATTAGCCACTCGATCAACGTCTATCTTTGCATGAATGATTGCGAACCGCTTTTAAGCAGCTGAGTTTTCTTGGCTCCTCGTTGCTCAGTTGTGTTCACGCATGCAGCACGGACAGGTCGAGCATAAGTTTGCCGGTCCCACCGTGCTCGTGAACCACGTCTCTTGAGTGCAAGCTCCGCTTTACCATTCCTGCTGGACGCCTTAACCTGACAGCCTCTCTCTCATTTTGACATCGCTTATACATGCGGCTGTATGCCATATGCCACCAGAATGTGCGCGTCAGCGCGACTCAAATCTGTGTACTTGTGGCCACATATTCAAGCTTTCGCTGAACCGCGTCTTCACCGTCGCTTGTTCTACTTGTGAATCAAAACCAAGGCAGATTTCACGACTGCGTCGATGCCATCGCACGCGAACGCGTCAGGAGATGGGGAACAAATCGAAGCGTTTCGACAAATGTAACGGAAGGCGTGTATGGTTTTTGAGTTGGCCGTATCAAGCGGCTACAAAATGACAAATGTTTGCCTTATCATTCAAGGCAGAAAAGCCTCCACGTAAATGGTATGTCGTGATACGGCAAAGCATGCTGTTTAAAATGAATATTGGGATAAAATGTTTGCTAACGGAATGAAATGTTGCCTCATAGCGGTGCCCATATGCACGGACCTACGACAACGGGAATGCGTGGCTCCCTCTGTATACATTTGCTTTTATTTATTTTTTTTTACTTCCAGCGTTTTAAATTACGTATTACATGAACTTGGGATAGCACGGTGACGCTATAGAACATCAACAGCGTGGGCGCATGGCAGGTGTCGAGCCCGGTGTCAGTAGCGGAATCGGACATTTTCCGCATGGCGTTGTGACCGTGCGGGGAAGCACTCTTCGGAGGCTGGCTTTGTCCTTATTTTTCAGTTCCTCAACTCCATTACCCTTAATAGGCCGATGAACCATCCATATTTTAATGAAGCCGTACCGTACACCCATTGCAGATCATAATGTATATATGTTGCTCCGGCGCGTTAATTCGCGCCCAGAGTTTAGAATCACTGAGCTTCGCACTTTTATGCGGACTGTTTCTCTGACTAGCTTTCACGTCGGCTTCGGCATCTTATAGCCGAGGCAATAGACGTGGCCCAACGCCTTCTACTGCAGTCGCTTGGTTGTCCCAAATGAAATGGCATAAGCACTAGCCGGGTATAAGCCAGGAATGTGGTTAAGTAGCGCTAGGTACAGGATGTAAAATAACTTTGAAAAAAAATATATTGAAGGGATAATAGCTACATTTATAAATAAACAAATAAATTCAATGAATAAACACGATAAACCATGCCTGCTGTGACTGTGAACTTCAAGAAACAAATCAAAGTAGAGATTCTATTGTTCTTGTTTGTTCTGCAGTGCTGCTTTTCGATTTCCAGCTCCACTCTCAGGGCGAAGAAAATGCTAACGACGTCGCTTGCGTGTATGAAAGCTTAACGCTGCTTTCGAGGTACCAACAAATGCTTGAATTTCCAAACGATCTTTCGTTCGGTTACGGAGTCCGTCTTCGAAATCGCTTACGAGGGGACGAAGGAAAATTTCGTACTTATTAACAAAAAGTTGACGGTTTGGCGGGGGGAAATGAGAGAAAGAAAAAAAAATAACGGATTTCGCCGACAGCAGGAGGATCAAAAAGACGCCTGAACCCTGTTTGATCTACTGCGCGAAACGCCGCTGCATCAGAGCGGCGGTGGCGCCGTCTCCTCATAGCGCTTAATGCGGGCACCATGTCGTGTATTGGACAGGGCAGGGGACCCCGAGCAGTGCTCAGGTCATATACGCCATCGCAAGCCGGGCGTGTGGCTTCTATGTAGAGGACAAGCTTGGCGCGGCCAGCTGTGAGCATCGTGCGTACGTGAATATCGCGCGCACGAACCGTTGGAGTGTATATCTGCAGTCGTTGCTGATGGTTGCTTAGCAGTGTGCTGTTGCTGCCATTGCTGGTACCAGAACCGTTCTTTGCGGGACTGCGCTTCCGCTGCCTTTTGTTGTTGTTGCTTCTCTCCTTGCTCCGGTTTCCCACGAAGCGCGCGCGCTCGCGTTGCGCCAGCGAGAGGACGCCCTGCTGGTCGTTCTCGCTCCAGCCCGGGACAGATGTGGGTCACGGCCGACCGTTCTCAGCCGCCTGCGTAGGCGGCGGAGGTCAGAGGAATGGATGGATGAACAGAGGGCGCACGTTTTTAGTAACGCTTCGACCTAATATAGGAGGTGAGAGGAGACACGGCGCGCGCTGCTCTTGATTCAGTCGGACTGACCGTGACCCGACAGCAGCATTTATTCTTGCGCTCTTTTCTCGAGTGACCCTTCGCATGATCATCATCATCTTCGTCATCGTCGTCGTGTGCTTGTTCTTCCGTGCCGAAAATGTAACTGCGGGGAATGTGTTTCCGGTGTGTCTTCCACCTGACTTGTGGCACCGCGATGACCGCGACGGTAATCTTGACTGAAATGGGTTGAGTGTACTTGCCGATTAATGCGGGTTTCGAGTAGCGGTGAGCGCGTTGTCGACAGCAATACGACAGTGAGGGAAAAGTTAACGGAGAGGGAAAGGCAGGGCGCTTAGGACATGCCCGCGGTTGGCTAAAACTACACTTGGGGAGGCAAAGGGGCAAGAATATGTATGAAAAGGGGAAAGATTAGAAATATAAAGAGCAGGCAGTCATTGCGAGCACGCTAGCAGGGGGCGCTGGCAGTCGCCGGCGTAAGAGCGTGCACGTCGCGCAGCGTACGCGAAATGAGTTTTAGCCTCGATGCATAGAACTTTCTTTTTGACAGGAACGGCAACGCGAGCAGGTAGCCTTGGTTGGGTGGACGTTATAAGCGTCCCTTTTGGAACGGGTCGGTGGGTTGCGCCACCAAGCTCTTGCTACTATACTGCCTAATATCCTACCTTGGTTAAACAATGAAAAAAGCAAAAAAAAAGCACTATGAACTACCACGCCCAAATTTTCTGATCCCCTATTGCGAACTGTGCTTTTGTACGTCTCCGTCTTTTGTCGTTTCCTTACTTTTCTTCCACCGATCCTGCAATCGCCCCTTACTAATGTCTATTGCGGACATGTTTGCTCTACCACTGCTCCCGCTGAACCCAAGGGCTGCAAGGAGGCCAGTGGTGCCTAAATCGACCGCTGGGTAGACGTCTTCACATTCTAATAAAACACGCTCCGTCGTTTCCCTAGCTTTACTGCAGCAAGCACGTGGTTCTTCTTCCTTCTTATATCTCGCTTTTAGCCCTCCTCTTGTGCGACACCTCATGGTGCGTGTACGCGCCGCGAGACGAAAATGTCCGTGCAATTGCCGTACACGCGACTTCGTTGAGTACAGCGTCACCACGGGACATATTCTCGGACGGTAACTTTCGGAGATACCACTTGAAGGGCGCGCCGATTGGCTGGTTCAGCACCACGTCACGCGAAAGGGATTGTATCGCCGAAAGTGACCGTCCGAGAATACGTCCCCAGCTGTCACTGCAAGCATAGTTGTTTTGTGTTTTCGTCGCCGGTTTAGAAATCCGCTGAAACGATAACTCCAAAACGTGTCCGTACCAGCTAAAAGCACTGAAAGTCTCTTTTCTATTGTCAACCTGGCTCAGCACAACGTTACTGGAATATGTGTCTAGTTATTTGGCTGCGGCATATAAGCGCCTTTATATCGATAACTCATGTTACCTCAACATCTTTCTTTACCGTAAAGTCATCAGGACGAGACAATGTTCTCGTGGCGTTTCTTAATGGCTCTTAACCAGGCCACATAGCAAATTTCGGTTTCACGCTGGAAGTTGTTACTTGTCCTCTAAGGAGTGTTCTGCCGCAAGAAATTTTCAGATCAGTGTAAATAATAGCAGAGATGGAAATATTTGAAGTGCCACGAACCCATGATTTCAGGAGGCGGGCGTCACCGCCAACATATATACACACACCTTGTCCCCTTCTAGCCTCCGAAAGCGAAATTCCTCCGCCTGCCCTACCTCCCCGTGGTAAAGTATTACGCGTGGTAGCGTAATACTTTGCAGGCACGATTGTTAGCGTGCATTGTTTGCACTGCGCTTGTAAGCTCAAAATGGCCGGAGCAGGTGAGGGGCCCTTTAATGCCGCAGACTTCTATTTCTCACTTTCTCCGGTTTTATGCGACGAAATAGCGGTCGCTGACTCATTTTCTCGTTCCTTGCGTGCCTGGTTGATGCCAGTTCTTTTTTACGACTAAGGAGAAAGTAGGATCGGAGTTGAACAGATGGTAGTTTGAAAGGGTTTGTTTAATATTATTATAGCAGCCACATTGTCGCCGCGGGCCTACGTGACGCAGAACGGAGCAATCCATTTCGCGATAAATGAGAGTGCGCGGTTCGTTTTCGTTTCCGAATGAGTGATCACCGTTCGCCTCGTGTGGGAAGGCGAAACCAGCTGAGTCGCACTATATTATTCATCCTCAGTCTTCGTGCACGTGCTATTTTGTTTGTTTGTTCGGATTGTTCTCGATTCACTCTCGACAAGGGCAGGCACAATTTTGCCCGCACACGCCGTTTGCCTTGTTAGCCTTCAACGCCATCGCTTTGATGATCACGGCATTCTGATATGGAGGGTGGTGCCATCGTTCATGCACCAAATTTAAAAATATGCAAGTGCCACGTTGCTGAACAGAACCAAGGTAATGTTGTTTGCCGTCGCTTGGATATACTCACACTCCTTTTTTTTGGGTTCCGCCTAATTAGATTATTAGTCTTCATTAATTAATCAACTTCTCAAATATTATATTTGGATGAAAAGTGTAAACGAGGAAATTGTAGAGCAACATGGAAAACTCCCGATACAGCTTTCTCTTGCGTAAAAGTGTTTTTCCAAGCGTGAAAGAAGCTCGCGAATACTCGCAAAATGCCTCGAGCGGCCAGTCGTGCGGCAATTTTTCGTGTAATTCGCGGGCTGACACTTTTCATCGAATTATAATATATGAGAAGTTAACTTATTGGTTAAGACTTGTGATATTAGGCGGAATGCAATATATATATATATATATATATATATATATATATATATATATATATATATATATATATATATATATATATATATATATATATATATAGTCCGCGTATATCAAGCGACTGCAAACAACACTACCTTGGTTCTGTCGAGCTACGTGACATTTGCATATTTCTTAAATATTGATGCATGATAGTTGGGACACCCTGTATAAAAAGAATACGCACGTTCAGCGACGATTCGTATGTTGGGCAAAAGGTGTGGCCGTGCGCGCAAGTGTTTATACGAGATTGCCAGATGCGAGCTCCCGGAGGGAGGAATTGCGCAGCCGTTAGCGATCGGCCCATGTCCGGAGGCGTTGGAAGCGCTCAGATACCGGGAGCATGGCCTCCGAGATCGAGTCGCTCACGGCGCTCTATCTTGTAGGCCATGAAAGGAGGATTGGGGCGAGGAATGGCGGTCTACGCAGCTGCCCGATTTGAGTATCTGCAACGGTAGCCGTGATAACGTGCGCTTGTGTTTGTTCGAACATCTGCGTCTATATACACATTGCATCGGCTTTGCTGACTGCTTCTGACAGATAATCTACAATTCATCCTAGCTGTACCGTAGTGTACAGCCCGAAATAACCACGTCGCTTTAAGTACATTGTGTTACTCGCTTCTATTCAAGGCGGTCTATATATGTTCTGCAAGCAGTGGAGTCGTTTACAAGCCGTTTGAATCGCGAGCCAGATATTACAAGGAAAACCCTTGCAACCAAGTAAAAAGTAAAATCTAAGTAAAAATCCAACACAGTTTGAGTAGTCTCTGTCAAAGTTCATGACGTCGTGGCGACTCGCTGCAAGAAATTTCAAGGTATGACGTCACCACCCGCATTTTTGTTTGTGCGTTGTGTCGCGTTCGTGTAAAGCCTGCATCACATTTTTTTTTAAATACGGCACCAGACGCGCGACATTGCTGTCGTGAACTCACTTGCTCACAGGATCTAACGTACAATAGCGCCTATTCTTTCCTCCGGCCTGTTGACGTCAGGGAGGCATTATACACCACCCTTAGACTATCGCCTATACTACTACTGCGTCAAAATAAATGATTCCTTTAGCGGGAGCAAGAAAATCTTCGGCGATACTACGTGTCTCTTGCGATATATCATCATCATCAGCCTATTTTATCTCCACTGCAGGGCGAAGGCCTCTCCCTACGATCTCCAATTACCGGTGTCCTGCGCCAACTGATTCAAACTTGTGCCTGCGAATTTCCTAATTTCATCAGCCCACCTAGTTTTCTGCCGTCCTCGACGACGCTTGCCTTCTTTTGGCGCTCATTCTGTAACCCTAATGGTCCGCGGTTATCTGCCCTGCGCATTACATCGCCCGCCCAGCTCCATTTTTTTTTCTCTTAATGGCAATTAGAATATCGGCTATCCCCGTTTGCTCTGCGATCCACACCGCTCTCTTCCTGTCTCTTGACGTTACGCAACATTCTTCGTTCCATCGCTCTTTGCGCGGTCCTCAACTTGTTCTCGAGCTCTTTTGTCAACCTCCAAGTTTCTGCCCCACATGTTAGCACCGGTAGAATGCATTGATTGTACACCTCTCTTTTCAATGATAATGGTAAGCTGCCGGTCAGGATCTGACAATGCCTGCCGTATGCGCTCCAGTGCATTTTTTATTTCTTTGTAAATTTCCTTCTCATGATCAGGGTTTCCTGTGAGTAATTGACCTAGGTGAATGTACTCCTTCACGGACTCAAGAGGCTCACTGGAGATCCTGAACTCTTGTTCCCTAGTTTGCTCATAAAAAAACAAAAATAACGAAAACAATGGGGCAGGGTGAGTCATTTGGTCCACAATCGCAAAGGTTTCACCTTTTCAGCTCCTTTCTGTAGCTGCATCGTCACGTGTCTGAGATATGCCACCTGTGCAAAGTAGTCTTCAGGCGTCTGCATCTGGGGAATCATCAGAATGCGTGCCGAGATATTGTCGTTGGCCTTTGTGTGTGCACGTTTGACATTTTTTAAGCCGCCCACGCTCGGCGCGAACGCTGCGCTTCTCTTGTTCCGTGATTGGCGCGGGAGTTCAGTGGAACGGACCTTTCGGCAGCTACGGGGTGGCCGACACGAATGCGAAATTTCCTAACGTCACTACGCAGTTGTTCGCTGCAGAAGCTTTGACGGTGACACGAAAGATTTGCATCGAGCGCTCAGGCACGGCGAGAGCGCGTCGTGCTGCCAACATCTGTGCCGTCGTTCCGCGTTTGAGCTTGAGATATTGATTAGAAAGCGTCACCAATCACCTTTCCCCATAGATTAACACATGGTTTCTGCTTATTTCTGTGTAACCCACCCATTATGTAATACCCCGTTACGGGGTCTTTAAGGAATAAAAATGAAATGAAATGAAATTAAACTTGGGGATAGCTGGTACCGGCTCGTGCGCCCCCCTGCTTTAAGTTCCACATCTGAGGAGGCGCTTGGGTTTGGGTCTTCTTTGGGTCAAACGAAATGTGCCGTGAAGCGAAGCAAAGTTCCGACTTGTTGCTCCTTATATACGGGCTCATGTACGGGAACATGTATGCAGTCGCGGTCATGCTGGAGCTCGGGACTCTGAAGACTACTATAAGTCGAGCTGTATTTGTAAATTACGCTTCTATACAGCAACAATAAAGGCCCTCGCCTATACCGCGAGGGGAGGCGTAAGGCAGAACACGCGCAAGAAGGAAAGGCTATGGTGGCGACTTTGAATTTCCGAGCACTCATACCTTTCTTGATACAGCAAGACGATTGGTATCTGCTCGCATGCGTAATCATTGCAGAATTGTTGCTTTTTATAACGCAATAGTTACGCGTATATGAAAGTTTTGCACTTTTCAAAGTCTCGAAGTCGTTTAAAGCCAGATGGATGAAATTCAGGCAACTCCATGTGTTCCCCGTATCATACCCATCATGCTGGCAGAGAACCCCACCGTGTTTACTGATATCTTACGTAGACGCTGGTTCCCCCTGGCAAAATGTTTGCTTGGAAACACTCTATCGTTTGAAGGGCGGTGTGGGGTCCATTGTTTAGCGTCGTGCTGCCTGCGCGTTCTATTCGAAGTCTTACCCAAGCGACCTTGAAATGACGGAAAAGCCGGAAAGGAGGCGCGCTCTGTACGCAGAAAAATCGATGGAAGTCTGCGGTGAATAATATGCACGCACTTAGGTCATCGTGTGTACAGCAATAAACATACAGCCGTATATACGCGTTTTTGTGTTCTTGCAGGTGGCGATCGATCGATCACGGTGCCTTGTTCAGAACAGAAACTTTCGACATCGTGGACGCGAGCTGTAGGTACTCCTAGAAGTTATGCATTGAGTCCGAGCATAAGATATCCAGAAGCAGTATAGCCTATACAAGAGTTCCCAGAAGTTTTGTAAGCTGTTATTCGCTATTCACTTTTATGCAGTGTTGAGTGTTAACTTGGAGCGCCGATGCATTTCGCCGCAGAATCTGAGGATCGAGGTATTGAAAGATACACAACCTTGAGGTATTAGTAAAGCTTTGTTAATTAGTTGACGCTGCATTGCGATTTGTCGTGTACATAATGTGCATTTATTCAAAATCGAGTTCATGCCGCCGAATAGCGCTGACACAGCAGATTCTTTACGAGTCTCTACTGTAAATCAAGCTACACGGAGGAGCTTTCCTTCTTCTGTAGTTCACACTTTTACATTCCTCGAAATGGGTGTTCTGATTAGAGCAATACCCTAATGGAGCCTGAAATTATACCAACATTGGCGTGACCAGATTCTCGTGAGTGTAATTACAAAGTTACGTTATTTAAGCATATCAGACGCAGTTAAACAAAAATCCTGTTAACGCACACAGAGCAGTCATAACTAACCTACCTGTAAAAAAAGAAAGAAAAAAAAACGAAGATAATAAATAAAAGAGACGCCCATCCTAGTGAACATATGCATGTAATTATTTCAGCATTATCTCAAGGCAAAATATCGGCCGGAATATTCATTGTGTAACGCCGTCATCAGTGTTACTCCACTGCCAAAATAAAACACCCATACAGCCTTAAAGGTGTAATCTGCGAAATATGCCCATCGCACACCCGTGAATGCCTTGAGGACGCTGTGGGTGCTTTCGTCAGAATGGCGCTCATTTTAAAAAACTTCAAAACTAGTTTAAGGGCGAGACACATAAATACCTCCAGAAATTTTGTGTTCCTTCTAATTAAGCAAAATACATCGATTATAAGCGTAGTAAACAAAACGATATATATAATAATTTTCACACGATATATATATATATATATATATATATATATATATATATATATATATATATATATATATATATATATATATATATATATATATAGTTGAAGGAACGAAGGTGCACGCTTACGAAAATTGCAGCTTTAATGTTTTTAACGTTTCGGCCGTGGCACGGCCTTCGTCAGAATGGACACAGATGCAAGCGCGCAGCCGCTTTTATGGGCGTGCGCACGTCGGCATAATCAGCAGTACATGCACGTGTACACTTGCAAATAATAAAAGAAAAAAAGTACAGCAGCAAATATAACTTAAGCACGATAAATTATATGCATGAAATATCATTAAGGTGTCACGATAATTGCACATGAAGTACAGAATAATATCAATTGCGACGTGGCAAAACTGATTTGGCGTGCTTTGTCAATTCTGTACGAGAACATACACATCAAGATATGGCAGAAAGGCACGACATTTTTCCTACGCTCTCGTTGATACCGGAGGACGCAGTGTTAAATTTATGGATGAGAAAGTATTCTCGTACTTCTCAATCATGGTACAATTTGAAACCTTATTGTATTATGGTTAGACTGATATTGTCAAACGTATGACCTGGCAGTCGAACATGTTTAGATAATGGAAAGTGTGGCAAGCTGTTTACGTGTGCTTTGTGGTTGTTGAATCTGATAGGAAAAGATGTTTCGGTCTGACGGATATACTGCATGTGACACACTGAACATTCAAGCAGATAGATGATGTTAGTGCTGTCGCAAGTGAAGTCGCCGTTAATTTTAACAGAAAAAATGGATGTTGTGCTTCTAGCAGTCTTTGATGTGGTCATGTGTGTACAAACTATACAACGGGGCTTATTGCAGGGATGACAACCAGCAGGAGCAATTGCATTAGTCTTGGAAGAGGTTACTAGGTCACGCAGTTTCCTAGAGCGACGATATAGAACTCCTGGCGATTCCGTGAAAATGTGTTTAAGACGGTTCATTTCATTAAGAAATGAGCCGGCACTGGAATCGTCCGTGGTAGGCGGCGTCCCTAGTCCATGATATTGTGGCCCTGAGCCGATGGCTTGGCCCTGCTTTCCAGACGATGCTGGTCCTCAGGGCTTGGTTGGGCTTGTCAGCTGGGCCTCCCACTGTTCGACGGTTGGTCCCATGATGGTTGTTGTCTATGTGTTTTGTCCACATTCCCAGGCCACGTGGTAGATGATATTGGGCGCAGAGCAGAAGGCGCATTTGTAAGTGTAGCACGTAGGATACATGGCGTGCAGCAGGGTGCCGTGCGGGTATGTGCCGGTCTGTAGCTTCCGAAACATCAACCACCTCTTCTCTGGTTACCTTGGGATGCGGGGGTGGGTAGGTCCTCCTGTCCATTCTGTAGTGGCTCAGGATGTCGGTGTATCTTTCCGGGACGCCATCGTGAGGGACTACCGCGGCTCGTGAATCCGGTGGGATAGCCCGGAGAATGGGATCTCGGGTAGCAGTGTGGGCTGCAAGGTTACTCGTCAAGGACTCGTGTCCCCGTGCCCAGACAACTTATATCCCATGAAGATTGTGTAGTTTCTTGAGGATGCTCAAGGCTTGATTGGAAATGCGACCCTTTCGGTAACTTTTGCAGGCTGTTTGCGAGTCCGTGATGATTGGGGTCTGCTCTTGATCTTGCTTGCCCGTCGTGGCTGCCAGGGCTATCGCCGTTTCCTGCGCGGAGTCGACATTCTGGAGTGTTCACCGAGGCAGCCTCTTCTCCCTGGCCGTTGATCACGCTGACAGCGTGGGCTGCTCTGTTCTTATACTTTACCGCGTCGGTGTATCTGACTTCTCTTCTTGGTCCTTCGTAGGCCTTGCGTAAAGCTTGTACTCACGCTTGCCTCTTTTCCTTATTCTGGATGCACGTTTCTCGGGTCGCCGGCCACTTTGATCTTCTCCGTTTTGGCAAGAGCGACACGCTGTTTGCTGGATCCATATTCGACTGGTTAGCCCAGTCTTCTTAGCGTGTCACTGCCCGTACTGGTGAGCTTGAATCGCTCTATCTGACTCGTATTGTGGGCCTCTGCTAGTGCTTCCCAAGTATTTTGGATGCCATGCTGAGAAAGAGATACTTTCACTGTATGCGCGCGCACACGCAATGAAGCATTCATCGTTCAGTTCATCACAAACGGTCACATAAGCTGGTGCATCTCAGTAAGCGCATGCAGCAGAGCATCTATCGCTTTGAACGTCGCAGAGGCACCGAGGTCCGAATCCCAGGATCTACTCTGTCATCCGTAAGGCTGTATCACGAGGACAGTCCTCTCGTCTACATATGTTAGGCTCGAACAATGTTATGGTTGTCTCAGATGCATTCAAATTACTAAGTTGGTCTGCCATTTTGCAAGTGTGTGCGTCTCATCTGCAATCGAAGATGGCGGCGCCTATAATGAAGAATAAAACCGTTTATCATGGATATTCTGCCGCGCATTCACGTACACATATTATAATAAATAGTTAAACAGTTCAATGGGACCATATCGTTATCTTCCAAGAGCTTTTTATTGAAAAGCAGAGAGATTTGCCCGCGTGGAAGCGTCCTCCTAGATGCTACTCTGCAAGGGAAGGGGAAGGATGAAGGGAAAAGACCCTAAGACGAGGAGGAGAGCAGAAAAAAATGGGGCAAAAGATAGCTGCATATGCAGCCATGGACGAGGCGGTTGCTCGCCGTGTTGCAGATGCCAGTCATCGAGGAGTGAGACAGAGGTGTCCCCAAAGCTTCATTGTCGATTAATGTGGTTTGCACGTCCCAAAGCGACCTTAGGGCTCTGAGAGATAGCACCTCTGCCTTTCAGCAAACTCTCCCTCTGGCGCGCGAGATCTTGCATTGTGCGCTTTCTTTTTTTTTCGTGCATATTGGCAGCGCATGTATGAAAGAGAGATGGTGCGCAGCTACGTTTACTTACTGCTTTCTTTAGTCTTTGAGCAAGTCGTAGCGCGATTTCATGCAGCTGTGCGTTGGTTTTCCCTCTGACTTCCCATTGACTAAAGTGCTGGTCGTGCGTACATTGACTCGCTTGACTTGCTGGCTGTGCATCACTTAAGAGAGACTAAAGCGCAGCACTCACTCAATGGCCAGTTCAGACTGGTAAAGTATTCTTTAAAATACTCTATTTTTATTCCTTTATTCCTGCGGAGGTTCATTATTGTGTCAAGACAATAAGACCAAAACATCCATTCCTTTAATCTTTTGCCGCCCGATGCGTCGGTGTGACGTCACATTTTGAGGGCTCCCATTTTTAAAATTTTGTTTTATTTTATATCTTTGCTGCCGTGTTGGCCGTTCTTGAAAAGAAACTATTCTTGCATCTGACTGCTGCAGGTGAGAATTTAACTCCTGTTCTATGCAGTGTGCGTTTCCTGTGCCAACAAAACAATTAACTGCTGTATGCACCCTCCTGTCAAAATCCCTGGCGTCACGGTATTCTGGTGCGGGAATGTCAGGGCGGTGGTGCCACTTGTTTTCCTTCCTTTTCTTTTTTTCAAACCTCGCGTCACTGTGGGCCTCCGAGATTGGGTGGCGCTCGTTCTCATAAAGTTCTTAAATGTTCACCCAAATTCGGTAGGTAGAGCGTTTCTGCAGGCTGCGCGTATCGAAATGCGGCCGCCCGCAGTCTGATATACGAACCGGCTACCTTCGTTCTCAGCAGCACATCGCCGTGTATCCGCAGCCACCGCTGCGTGTGGATGGCGAATTACTCTTGGAAAATTACGGGCTCTGTACGTAATCTAAATCTCAGCGTTCAGGAGGGAATCATACCACTATCACACGCACTCACTGCAAACGAAAAAAATGTGTCTATATGTGGCTATATGTGTCTTCCCAGATTGCCACGCCGCGCACTGCGTCTTTTTGTCGCTGTTGTCCTATACTCGCGGACAACTTTCTGCGGCAATGGAGGGAAAGCTGCGGAGGCAAAGCGCGCACGAGTGAATGAGAGCTTCTGAAAAGAGACTCGTGTTTTCATCCACGTTAGTTTAACCTGGGGAAGAGAAGACATAGACACCTTATCAGCAACAGTTAAATGAGATAAAACACATCGCTGAATGTAAAAGTTTACTCATTTTGCGGCTTTCTTCCCTTCCGCGTCTGGGCAAACGCGAAACCGTCGCACGTGAAGCTGCGTCGATTCAGCCTCTATTCCGAGCAACCAAAAGCACTGTCAAACGCTGGCGGACTATTTGGCGTCATAACACATGTGCAGCAGCCACGCGCCCATAGCTTTCAATTCATTGCCACAGAAGGTTGCCCGCGAGCATAATACCCTCGCGGGGGCTGTTACATTTACTACTAAACTATAGTGTGCCTAAACTATAATCGCTTCTTGGCTCGCTCAGCGGGTTTCCAACCTTCCATCGAGGTCAGAGAATGTCTTTCGTTCGCATTTGTAATTTCAGTAACTTGTTTACGCATTCTGGTTAAGATTATCGAATGCCCCCCCCCCCACCTTGCTCTCTCTCTATCTCTCTCTTGCGTGCGTGCGTGCGTGCGTGTGCGTGCGTGCGTGCGTGCGTGCGTGCGTGTGTGTGTGTGTGTGTGTGTGTGTGTGTGTGTGTGTGTGTGTGTGTGTGTGTGTGTGTGTGTGTGTGTGTGAACGTGCGTGCGTGCGTGCGGCATATCGATAACGCGTTGATGTATTTCTCTGCAACTCAGGAAACGTTCCACTATTTCTTTCCTCTCTATAATTTTCTCTCTTCGCACAGCTAGAAAAGAGAAAGAATGATAAAAGAGAAAACGCGAGATGGCGTTGTGCATTTTTTTTTTTCGGTTGAGCGAAATATTTCGTCCGTTTGTACGCGACAAGCGTCGACAGCATTCAGCGATTTACCACGTAGCGATTGCAAAACTCAAGTCATCATTTGAGAAAAAAGTGCGCACAAGTGCTGAGGGCATATGGGCGAGGAGGAAGCGTTCGCGTTCCCTCCGGCGCTGCGCATTTTGTGCGTTAACCTCGGCTTGCATGGCAACCAAGGCGGTATACAGCACATTCATCTTGATCCGCGCGTTCGGAAAGACGTCGCGCGACGCACAATGCCTCGTGCCGTGCGCAGCCGGCGAGTGAAGCGCATAAAAGCGCGAGCACTGAGACGCCGCCGGCTTTTTTCGCCGTTTTAAGCCTTTGTCCCATTTTCTTGTCTGTGCTGCTGCTGCTGCTGCCGAAGGCATCCAATACGATCGTGCTGTGTACTACGCAAGAGCGAGGTTCGAATAAAGAGCCGCGCGGCCGCTGCCATGGCGTGCGTCCAGCCGCGTCGCAAAGTGTTGTCCTCCGCTAAGTGTTACGGCGCGCCGAGGGTCTCGGTCAAGCCCACGTTGGGTCTCCTCGCCGGTTCGGTCGTGAAGATGTGCCTCTATGGAGGCACGCACGAGCCTTCCTCGTCGGGTGCTTGCAAATTGTGTCGCCGTTACGTGTGAGTAAATCCAGAAGAGCGTTCTGATCTATCTATCTATCTATCTATCTATCTATCTATCTATCTATCTATCTATCTATCTATCTATCTATCTATCTATCTATCTATCTATCTATCTATCTATCTATCTATCTTATCAATCAATCAATCAGTCAATCATCTCTGAAGCAGTCTTGCCTATATAGTATTGCGCACTCTTCTCCTATTATATATAGTACACAATTTTCTGACTTGCACACCTATTTTCGCAGTTGTATCAAACACACCGCCCGTGATGTTACTGCATGCAGCTTCTGTGGCGCTGTTGAAGTTTCAGGCTCCTTTCCCTCACCCTCTTTCACAAGCTGTGTGATGCCTGTGTCGAAACGCTCTTTCTCGATCCCGAAGCTCTCGGGCAGCTTTCTGCTGTGCGAGGCCAGTCACTTGATTTGAGAGCCTTGTTATATATGTATATATAAAAGAACGTCTTATTGGAGTGAGTTGTTTAAAATTTTTTTTTTGCGATTACTGCACGAGCAGTGCGACGTAGAAATGACACAGAGATAACGTAGCATCTAACTGGGGTCGTAAACTTATACGCCACAGTGCAACAGTCCAGATGTGTGAGTAAGGATACGAGAAATTCCGCCGTCGTGGAATCTTCAACGTGCATTTGAAACTGTGCGCATTGCTTAAAAAAAAAAGTTTTTAACTCTTGCTGTCTTGAAAAGGACGACTGCGAAAGGATTGTTCGACATAGCTCTCACACACGAGTTCGCCAGTAGGGCTGGTTTAGAAGACTGTGCTGTTTTAAATTAGTGACAATTGGACACGTCGTAACAACGCAGGAAGGTAATCTTCATTTTTGCTCGCTGATATTTGAATCGCCAAGCTATTTTAGGCGTTAAAGAAAGAATCCTAGCCGTAAATATTGTTTTCACACACTTGCTCGTACGTCTTTCTGCCGCCATGTCACCGAATAAATGATCTGTACTCAGCTTCCCTTCACTCTCATTGAAGCAGTAACTTAGCGCAATAAAAATCACAGAGACAAGAAAGGTGGACAAAAAACAAGCGCTACTTACACAGAAAAGGAATTGCCCAATGTACGAGAAATGTATTCCAAAAGAGTTGATTGTTGGGCTAGTTGGTGAACCAACTAGCCCAACGATCAACTCTGCCATTCACTCCAGCTCGCTGTAAGCTTTGTGCGCGTTGGTTTGGCGCGGAGTAACTTAGGCAGACGGTACGTGGCAAGGGGGGTCGAGCAAGCTTTCGTCTGCGCATCCTTTGTCCAAATCGGGGCGTGCACGTTCGTCATAACTATTGTCCACGGTGGTCTCCCGTTTCCCATTGTCAGCCATGGTTCCATTAAATTTTGCTCCTCTGCATGCCAGCCGAACGCGCGAGTAAAACACGCCGGTGCCGAGGGCAACATCCAAGCCTGAAGTACAGCGCGCTGCAAGACGCAGCTGCAAATGTCAGCTGCACTGCTGAATTGTGTAGAGAGGTGCCAGCTTATAGCGAGCACGACGTCGTCTGCTGCGGAGCCAGACGATTAGTGTACCAGTTTCTAGAGGAGAAAAGTCGGCCGGGGTTCCTCGATCATGTGTTTCCCTTCAAGAATGGGCCGCGTGCTGTATGTCTGAAATACATCCTATACTCTTGCGGCTCAATTTGGTTCGTGAGCTCTAGGTAAGAATTACGTTGTACTCATCTTCTTTTTTTTTCCCCACTCGAGGCATGATTGATAGAGCTGCGTTGAAATTTTCTTTTTTGTTTAAACCACAACATGTGGTTCGTTATTTTTCAGTGCGACAACGCTTTGTAATACGAGCTGATCCAGGAGCTCTCGATAGATTTCTTCATCTCTGTATGTGAACATTTTGTACTAATTCTGCTCCTAATGTCGTTCAGCAGTGTGACGTCATATGCAGTGGCCAACAGGGAACGATGCAGGAGTCGAGCACCTGTGCGCACTGTGACATGGAAGTCGTACATATCGCTGCATATAAGCGCACGATCCAACGTCATATGCGCCATGCTCTAGAGGTGCAAGGACCGATTTAAAAAAAAGCCTGAAAGATTAGGGAAGGAACTCTTTTTCTTTTGCTTTTTTCTTTCTTTTCAGGACTGAGAACGTGAGGGGAAAGACATATTAAAATTTTCACATACGGTAATACTTGCCTTCTCTGCGATGCAGCATACGATTTTAGAAGCGGCGACGACGGCAAGAAACCGGCAGCACTGTTTTCAAGTGTCTCTATTATATGCTTTCAGCATCGTTTTGAAAAAAGGGGAGCGTAACTTTCAAATGTAGCGGAGTACAGGGCACCCTCTTGAATACAGAACTGGCGTCCACAGGACTTCCCGAAGCGCGCATGGAACGGCCCGGGAGCCTCCGTGCCCCAAACTCATCAGTTTGTACAATAGAGTTTTTATGGTGATGATGACTGTCGACCTGGCGGCAAAGGCCTCCTTTGCGCTCAATCAGTGGTCGACTTGTGTATCGACACGAGGAGCCAATGGGAACCAGCTGGGCTGCTGCAGATAGATACCTTCGCCACACTGCACGCCTGTTGTGAACGAAAGTGGTCTTTTTTTTTGTAAAAGTACTGAAAGTTGGTAGCTGTTCATTATGACACTGCAGCGCGCGCAACAAAGGAGACGCAAATCAATTAAGTGTGTTAACTTTGCTTTGTGTTTCGTTTGTTGCGCGCGTTATGCAGTTTCATAATGAAGCTGGTCTCTGTTTGGAGATGTTCACAACAAGCTTCGCAACAGACTAGCAAGTAAACATTTTCGAAAACTCGTCTACATACGATCGAATTTGGGCGTGGAAGCAGCCGTGACCGATCCTAATAACGCCAGTGCGTCCAGCGAGAGTGGCTTTCTTTTTTTTGAAATTTATCAGATTAGCAGCAATTCTTAGAAGAGAACTGGTGTTCATGCCATTGTCTTCGCATTTTCTGCGCGATTGTCATATGTATATAGTAATAATCTTTTTTTTTTTGCTTGAATAATAAACAAGATTTTCTTTTCATTTGGAGTTCCAATTTTCCTCTAAGTGTCCTGAAAAACACAGAAAAACTCGTTTCCTTATTTTTTTAAAGCTCCCGCTCATAATTTTCGGAAACTTTGCATACCTGCGCGATGCACCCATCAGCGCGCAGCTGGCTTAAGCAGCTGTCCTGGTGACGTCGCTTTAACGTCGCTGAACAGCGCGATGACCCCGCCCACCTGCAATCACGTCCGCAATTGAAATGATATGCGTGTACAAGGAAGATGATCCACCAAGCGTGCTTAACCTTTCGGGGGAATGCGAATGACTAAAAGGACATTCCGCGACGAGTACCGGCCTAAAAGGCCAAGCTATATATGTACGCTTGCCGGCGTGCCTATGCATGCGCAGATGGTGCGGGGCAGGTGTAACCGTTAAAGCGCAGCGTGTGTACGGAGATCTCTTCCAGGCAGATGTTCGGCTCTGGCTGCCTCGCTTTGTATATGCCTAGCTATGCAGCTGCGGTATGGTGCATTCAACACTGATTGAGGCAAATTTATCTAATGCGAGAATGTGCTTTTTCTTTACTTTTTGCGCTGACCTAACGGCCCTCAAAATAAGAAAGAAAGAAGGCGTTTATCAATATTCTAGCATGTTGAAGTACTGTCAATTAACAAGTTCAAGATGATGTCTGTCAAAACATCTGTCACCGAGCCGAGTGAGCGCGCGTCTCGTGTACACGCACACGTCATTCCTCGCGAGGGAAGGCTAACGCAAGATGCACCTGCGCGAGCTATTGATCCGGCAAACGTATGTGTAGTTTGACTTTAAGGTGATGATGGTATTCTAGAACTGATGCAATGGTGGGATATCATTACAAAGAGCCGCTTAATTCACTATAGAGCTTAGCGGGTGAAGCTTCCATGGGCTACACTTACCACCCATCCCCTTACCCACTTGCCCAAATAGGCCTCAAGTGCTAAATATTCTCTCTCTCTCTGCCTTCAACGGAGCTTTCTTGCGAAATGAGTCACGTTGGACCGACATATACATTTAGATAAAGGGGTGGGGGCGGGGGGCATAAGCAGCAAGTCGTTCGGGTGGTCATTAATTAATCAGTCACTCAGTGTTCACATGGAAAATACTTTCACATATAGGTGTGTGTGTGCGTGCATGTGCGTGTACGTGCGCGTGTTTCTTTTTTTGTTTTCAGCTGTACGAAATATGGCGGATAGCACAATTCTGACCCTTTATCAAAATTACTCGATGAGGAGGCCATTACTTCTATGAAAAATCGAAATACTTAATTAATAATTAACATAGTTACACTAATAACTTCTTTAAAATTAATTACTTTACAGCACAAATTTCAATCTTTGAATTATAGCCGGTCAGTTCGCAACGCGTATCCACTTGGAACGAATTCTTGGGGCTACACCGGTTTCGAGAGCAATTTTCAAAGTGCCGGACGGAATGCATTGGCATTCCAGTTTTTTGCTTCAGTGCGTAAAACGTTTTCTTAAGTGGAACAACAGTGTATTTTGTGCCGCAAGTTTGGCGGTGCATATCTCGAAACCATGCTGTAATCAGAATTCGTCCTAAGTCGATAAGCCTTGCATAGTCACTGGCTACCATTTGTAGATTGAAATATTTGCTGTAAAGTGATTAATTAATTGAAAGTTTATTACTCGAATTATGTTAATTATTCAATTAAACATCTTGATTTCTCAATGAAGTAATGGCCGCCTCATCGAGTGATTTAGTTGGAGGGTTAGAAGTCTGCTATCCGCCACAGGCAACATGTAAAATTTTGGTGCAGCTAAAGAAAATAAAAATAAAATAAAGCATATATATATATATATATATATATATATATATATATATATATATATATATATGTATATATAATGCACACACACACACGTCTGATATATTTCTTTGTAAAAAGTAGGGGAAGGGGCTCCCGTCCTCGTCATAAACTATTCACATCATCGCGAACTGCGTATAAGTGTATTATAGTGCCCTTTGGTTTTTAATCTATATCTATGATCTGTCTTCTGTCACATATCTTTCTATACGGCGTAACGAAAGCTGCGTAATTTATTCATCACTACCGTAGTTTGCTACATAAAACATCAAAAAATTTACAGTGTTGCTCAGTATACAGGTGAGTTGTAGGCGCAAATGCTGTAGAACTGAAAAATGATCACCCTGTGTGTGTGTGTGGATGCTGAAGCGAGTTACGACGCAGCTAACGGCGTAACATGCTGCCTCTATGTCGAAATGACAACGATGATGGTGATGACAACGAAGGAGAAAATGTCTTGTAAAGGAGTGCATTTCACATGCTCTTCTTGCCGTAGCGGCTGTAGAAACCGTTTCTGCACAACAGCTGTGGTGGTACAGCAGATTTCAGGCTGTCCATATGATAAATAGCAGCTCAGCGGCAGGGTGTGACGTACATTCGTGAGCAAAACTATGAGGATGACGGGCTCACAAAAAAAAAAAACACGATTTTTTTCTAATTAAGATGCACAAAGTGAAAATGATGAGTGCACTGGAAGGTTCACAATTCCAAGCTTGGAGTGCAGTCCTCAATTTCAAGTTACCTTCATAAGTCGAAGGAAAAAAATCGCCTTTACTGTGAAATCCCGTGTCCATATACTTTTGCTCATAAGTGCACGTGTATGTTTAAGCAGGAGCACGCGCTCGCTGCTGGGAAGGTGGTGGTCACTACTGTCACTGCGATGTCGGAGGCTCTAAGTTCGAGCATGTGAAACAAGCCTTTTGGAATTGCAACGTGGCATTGTTCATAGGAGCATTTGATGTAAGGCATAATCACATGTCAAGCAGGCTTCAGCACCTAGAGCAATAAGAATCTCGAGTTTAAACTTTGCACAGGTATAGCCGAGCCTTTATACAAACCAACAGGTGTATCGATAAATGTCTCCATGAAGAAAATACTCAAGCGCATTATCAGACCAAGTGCGCTCGGTGGCGGTGGCTGAGGAGATAACATGAATGGCTCATGTCACGGGAACAAAGTTCCAGAGTATGCAGTACGTCATGATGGCACAACGTTCTTTTTGTGGGAAAGTGTGACAGCTTCACATGTTTTGATTATTGGTTCAGCAAAGTTGAATAGCTCTGCTAGTAGTAGTAGTAGTATAAACTTTATTTCGTCCGAGACGGAGTTTAGGGAGGAGGGGAGTGGGAGGGCCCGTCCTCTTCTTCCTCATGCGGTGGCCAGGCCTTGCGCTTTGGCGGCGACTTCGGCCATCTGGACAACCAGGAGTTGGAGATGCAGGTCTGAGCTTAGCAGTGCAGTCTCCCACTGCTCTAGGGTAGTGATGGGAAGGGGAAGCAATAAAGCTAGTGCGTTTTCTGGTCCTTATTAGGGGAGGTGCCCAGATGATGTGGTGAAGATCGGCCCTACCTGCGCATAATTTACAATCCGCTGTATATAGCCCGGTATAAAGGTGACTGTATGTCACTGGGTTTGGGAAAGTGTGCGTCTGTGAAAGGTGCAGGTAACTGATTCCTTTTATTAAAATTTTTGTGAGCAGCAGGGTAATGCCCCCTGGCCTGACGAATATCCTTATAGAATACCATCTGGTCCATGCCTGAGCTGCGGAGGGATTCGAACTGCTCATAGCAAAAGGCTGTCTTGCTCTGCTAGGATATGTTTTATGTGTGCAGTTCACACAGTGTAGGTGGGCAATAGAGAACAAAAAGAAAGGACAGGGAGGCTAACCACCCTCTCAAGCGAAAGTAATCAGTCACTTGGGTAATTAATATGACCCAGTCGATGTGTTCTATGTGCCAGTGATGATTCTTATGTGAATACTTCCACTGCACATGCACACATGTGCACACACAGACAGTGAAAGTGGGTACGTGAAATCAGTTCACCTCAGACTTATAGTGGTGGACAAAGATTTTGTCCCCTTGAAGACTATTTCTTTTCTAACTTACTTCTGGCGCTTTTCTTCTATTCATTTTCTGTCCTTTCTCTGACGTTGTCTTCGTATAATAATTCTCTGCTCATGTGCACTTACAAGTGCTGGACATAAAAATTTTGAGTTGGCAATGTTCACATGTTTTCCAATACTCTTAAGTTGCATTTCAGCAAGAGAGGTAGAGCGAATCTCGCGTCAAAATTGTCTCTAGCTAATGTATGCATATGTTCCTGTGCGGCATTTGGCAAAATTTATGCAGGAAGCTGCTTTGTTGCACTGCAGTCATGGAGCTACTTGTAATTAATAACTTCTTCAGCTGCTGCAATTGCGTGTGCCGTCACACACACACACATGCATGCATGCACACACACACACACACGTGCACACCTTTCCTATCTTAAGTCATGAAGTTGCCTTCAAAGTAGAAAACACGTTTGCTAAACCATTCCACTCTGTCAGATGGAGTGCAGGAGGGAGATGACTGTTTGTACTTTTGAAAATTATTGGAACCCCATGGAGAGTTGTTGGATACAACTGTTTTTACAGCTATTTGAAAGACAGATCTAATACTTTTTACACACACACGCATACTTAGGCAATAGTGCACGTGAACAAATGCATACTCACAACACATGCAGGAACATGGACACAATCCATTTACTAGTAACTGCATTTCTAAAAAGACTGCTGTCTGCTGCTTTGAAAATGCAGTGGCTGGCGAAGGACCATGTCCAGGAGGGCACTGGGCAGCACCAGCGGCACCTACCACGTCCAAGCCTCCGAGTCAGCCCGTGACGCCAAGAGTGTCAAGACCCTCCGTTGCATCGTCTTCTTCCTGGATGACAGCCAGCATACCTTCGATGTTGAGGTACCTACTGCCCTGCTCGTTAATCCACCGTTCAGCCACTTTTCCTGCTGCTAGGATTGCATGAAAAAAGTAGCACTCCTTTTATCACACTGGAGGGATTGCACATTTTCAACTTAGATTTGAAGGAGGGAGAGAAGCAGATTACGTATAACTTGCTGCTGCCTATAAAGCAGAACCTGTGAAGCCCTTGTTGGCTCTGCGGGCCCACTTTTTTATACTGATCTCATATATAAAAATAACTTTTATTATTATTATTATTATTATTATTATTATTATTATTATTATTATTATTATTATTATTATTATTATTATTATTGGCTCAGACACAATTTATAAACGGCTATCAAAGCATACAAAGTTACACAAAATTGTGTTATGCAACAAGTTGTGAGCTAGAGTTTGCTGAACAAAAACTAGAATACATTATCAGGTTTCCTGTTGGTGGCACTTGGTGATGTGCGTGATGAGGTATCAGGCTGCACCAGTGAAACGTATGGATGTTCTTAGGGCACCCAATCTTGGTGATGTGGTAACAGTGAATATAAGCTTGTTTGTTTGGTTGCTTCCATGACCGATACAGGTAAAGTTTCAAATCTAGGAGAACTTACAAATGATGTGGAGTTTATGTCATAAAGTATAGGTGTATTGCTCCTTATGTAATATGCCTAAACTGTGTGTTCAAGGTATTAACATGAATGGCAAGAAAGCTACAAACAATTATTTTTTTTACTGCAGCATTATTAGCAGTACATCATATGAAACTGTATAGAGATGAAAAATCTTGTCAGTTTACAAGAATTAACGCTTAGCATGAGTGGCATAAGGTTAATGTTCTTGTTCAATCATATCCCCTAAATCAGTGAAGCAAATATGTGTAGCTACAGGCCCTTTTTAAGCATGCTCATGCAGAAAGAAATTCTGTGGTTGCGGCATTTAGGGACGCTAGGTAAGTACAGAAACATTTGAAACAAACTTTAAAATTTTTATAAGAAATTTCTCTTTAAGAAAGTTGGGAAAATATTTGAAGCCCTCAAACGTTGCATTGCTCAACATTATCAGAAGAAAATTATTTCCTATGTATCATCAATGCATTTGAGTGAGTGGAGAATGGCTATCCACTTTCCATCTGCATTGCAAACTTTGAAATGTACTACTGTGTTACGAATCAAGGATCTCATGAACTTCTTTGCCAACTCATGGGCAGAATGACCATGCATGGCAAGAGCAAGACTGGGACTCACTTGTTGCCTTGGTTTCTTCCATTAGAAAATGCTAGGCTCAAGCTGCTGAGGGTAAACATGTGGCTGTTCACTATTTTGTTTTTGCTCTCCTATAATTTAAGTGGGTGTCTTATGCTGTTGTTAGGCTGCTCATGCATAATAACGTTCGCTCAATATTGGGATTTAGTAAATTTGATAGCACCTCTTCATTTCTAATATCAAATGAAATGCCTTGATAGTCAATTTTTTTTATTTAAGTGGTAGTGTATTGTTATGCTAGGGTAGAGTGAAGCAAAAAATTTTTGGTCTTGTGGAAGCCCAACATCATAGGCTGAAGTCATTACGTGGACGTCCTCTTGCCATTGGGCTATCACATCTTCAGTGATCCATGTCCCAGATGTGTAAGAGGACAGCTACATGTTAGAGGACACCTGGCTTGTGGTCCAGACCACTAATTAGGCAATTATACATATTTGCCTATTGCACTGAAATTGAAAACTGGGCAGCTATCTTACTACTGTTAGTAAGCTAACATTTGAACTCATACCTCACCTCTGCAGCGGTTTACATTTGTATAACATAGATTAGTGCTCCTTTTCATATTTTCGCCCTCTGTACATAATAGGCATTTTCAGTTGTGCTCTTTTGTTCATTAGTACAACTTGTAAGCTTCTTGTTGTAAAGTAATGTTTCAATAAGTTTTATGGACTGAAGCTCTTAAACATTCTTTGCTTTAAATGCCAGTGCTATTTTTCTGGGCTTTATGCAGGTGACTAGGCTTAATAATTGTGTATAACAAAGTTTTAGATGCTATGGTAAAACAGGAGCATTTAACTCGTCTGCAATCCCACGTGCCATTCGGCTCTGGAACAGCCTCCCCAACAACATAGTTGCGGAAACTGACCGTGATAAATTCAAGCACTCACTGAACTCGCTTAACCCTTGTTAACCATTCATATAACACTCACTGTTCTGTGTTATTTTTTCTACCTTTTTCTTTCACTGTTATATGTTTGTTACAAACTTATGTAGTTCCTTTTTATTGTACTCATATGCAGCTTTATGCAGCTAATATGTTTCTTTGACTTTAGGCTGTGCACTTGGCTGCTGTTTTCTTTTATTATTGTTGTTACTAGATTGTGTGTACTTGATTGTATGCCCCCCCTTACTCAATCCCCATGTAGGGGCCTTGTAAGATATATTACAAATAAATAAATAAATAAATAAATATAGGGCAAACTTAGGCAAAAGAAAAGTGTCATGGCAGGACCTGGTAATTTGGCCCTCATGAAATTTTAAATAGAAGCTATTCCTTTTTTAATGGGGCATCCTACCTCCCAAAAATTGTCAGCTTATATTGCTGATGATGCACCATGCAGTTAAAGAGTGAAATTGACAATGCTTTATTCTGGACACTACAAAAATTCTGGTAATGAAAGTGATATTAACGAGAACATTTCACTAGCCCTTTCAGGCATCAGTGTAATTTAATATATATAATCCTCCCCTCTGGCTTTCAAGTTTCAAAATTTGTTTCACTTATTTTGCTCTCACGGTGTATGTATGATCAGGCTGGTTCTTTTTGCTTTTTTATATTGCAAAACTTTCAGCGCGCCAGCTGATTAATTGTGGACCTAAAGCCACAATTTGTCTCACCATCCACTTTGATTTTCCTTTTAGTTATTATTTCTACATTTTGAATAAACATAGCACCCTTTGCTTTCTCTGGGTTCGTTGTCTGTTTCCTTCAAATGGTTGTAACAAAAATATTGAGTCTTGGGTTCCCTTATTTTTCTTCCCACAATTTAAAGTAGTTTATATAAGTTTTATAATGTGCACTTTAGAAAACAGTGGGACTTTGAAAGCTTTGGAAAGCAATTGCAGCTTATGCATTGAAGCGTCTTTGTGTTTAATTGTTCATATCATGCACATTACTTCTAAACTAACATTTTCAGGGGACGATTTTGGTTTTGCATTTGGTATTCAATACTTCTACACTGTGGCCACCATTGAAATGGAGCATACGTTGGCCTATGCAACAAACAACCTTTCTTTTTCTTAAGAGAAGAAATGTGATGGTTACAAGAAGCAGTGAAGAAACTTTAAGTAATGTCGGAGTGCTAAAAGGGTGGATAAATGTTTGACTATTTAGATCAGTATATGTTTAATACCGGTGAATCAGGAGGCTGCTATTTGCTCAACTGTGGTAAATACCTCCATATAATTATGAATGTCTCACTGGGGGTAGGTCTTTGTTGAATAAACAGTTCCAGAATCCAGAAGTTGCCTACGTGTGAACTTCCTTTAGATTTTTTCGTTAACAGTATATTTATCTATAGTTACATAATATTACCAAAAATTAAGCTGCATGCCTATGTCTTGTGGTATTTCTAAAGCGTTGCGGTGGCTCGGTGACTGTGGAATTTTGTTGCCCAGCGACGAGTTTGCGAGTTTGATGCCTGGCTGCATCTGCTGAATTCAGATGGGGGCAAGACACAAAAAACACTTGTGTAGTTATAATCAATGCAAAGAAGGGCGGAAACTGAAAAGCTTGGCTTTTTTTGTCAGCCACAACCATACGAAGCCAGCAGATAACGAAGCAAAGGAAAGCACAGGAGAAATTATTCGTTGTATCAGTTGAAATGTAGAAATGATGAGGTAATAGAAAATGATAATGGATGAGAAAAAAAAAACAACTTGCTGCCACTGTGCAGAGGGTGTAGCACCCAAAAGCACATCCAGGGTAGCCTTCACAAGGGGGCCCTCATTCCAGCACGCAGATAACGAGGGAGGAGTTGGGGGTTGGAGGTCTCGCTGCATGCCCAATGCTGTCAGTAGGATTTGTCTTGGGAAGAGTCTGGACCCCCAGGGCCCAGACTCCTTCTGGATCTGCCAGTGGTAGGACGTCAGTCATAGAATTGTCGTAGCGTGCTTGCCTTGGCTGCGAGAGGTCATGGGTTCAATTCTTGCTGCCACTGGACACCCATCAGCTCACCGGCTTACTGAATGAGGAGGATGTGGGTTTAGTTCCCATTGGCAGCAGGTTGTCTCTTCGTCTGCTTTCATTTACATTTACCTCAACATTTCTACATTTCGAAAACGAGAAAAATTTTCATGTCCTTTCCTTGGCTTCATTATCTGTTGGTTTCACATTGTGTGCTTATAGATGTGAGTGTATAGTAAGGAACTGCAGGTAATAAAAATTAATCCAGAGTCCCGCAGTGTTGAGTCTCTCATAGCCCATACATTGCTTTGGGATGTTAGACCCCATGGGATGTTGCTGTGGCAGGAAATTGACCATCTTGTGTATGCTCTTGATAACATTGCAGAAACGATCCAAAGGCCAAGTTTTATTTGACCTCGTCTTCCGACACTCCGAGCTGGTGGAAAAGGATTACTTTGGGCTGCAATTTTCAGAAAAGGCATCAGCCATTGATGGCATGGTATGTATTAAATATGGCTTTGCATGTATGGCATTTTCCATTTGCATGTTGTTGCCACTTTAGTGGATTTTATGCCATGTTTTGCAGTTTTTAGGATTGTCTGGTGACAAAATATTGCATTTAGGTGGCAGCCTGTTTTTCAGCAGACTATGGACAATGACTTTCTTTCTCAGCTTCTAACACATTTCTGATATTATCTTATCTGAATATCTGAAAGAAAACAAATTCAACACTGATTTGCAGTGTCTCTAACGTGTGCATGCATGCGTGCATGTGTTGCAGGGATTATGCCAGGCCCAAAAGGTTGCATTTCATTATTTGCTACATGCATGCAATGCCGTTCACAACTTAATTTCAGGGCAACAGAGGACCTTTTAAGTGATAAACTTCCTGGCTGATCCACATCTTTGATGAAGAACTGGTACCTCTCTGTAGCATTCGGAGATGTCTTACAGCAGAATTATTCCGAAGAGTACTCATTTGCATTCATATTTTCCCTTTGACACTCCCATCAAGTGTAATCTCTTTTGTCACATCTTTCATTTGAACAAAGACAATAATTTGACAATATTGAATTGTGAATTCTCTAATCAAATACAAATAAAATAGCACAGACTATTTGATTTGTATTATAAAAATTCGAATATTGGCACACCTTTCATTTTTCGTGCTTTTTGTGAAACTGCCTGGTGCATCCAAGCTACAGTGATAGTGAAATCCATGTAGACAGTGTGGCTGTGATTATTTTCTGAGGATTTTGTATTGTTTGATTAGGAATAACTTGCAAGGAACTTGAATCACTTGGTTTTGATAATACGGTATGCACATACTTGTTTATCTCATCATCTTCTTGTTTTACATGTTTAGCCTCAAGTGCATTTTTGAAGCAAATGACAGGAAGTCCTGTATGCCTGTTTGAGTGCATTTGGGTATACCATTTACTCCAGCTTTTCAGGAGGGTTTAGCTTGCATTATCCTTAAAATGGCTGAATCAGTATGTTTTTTTTCAGTCAGTGGTTCAGTTGTGTTGTCCAACTTGTGCCTTGCATGCACCGTAAGTTCCAGCTCTGCAATGTTTCCAGCTCCAGTTCTGGAAGTTCAGGCACTAGGCTTGTGACAAGATTAAAAAAAAAAAAGTAATAACAACAGACACATTTCTGTCTACAGCAGGTGTTTTTTTTTTCTTTATGAAGCCTTAATAACTGAAATAACATTATAAAAGTTTACATTAGCATACTAATTCATGACCTTGTTATTTCTGTACTAAAAGGTTCCTTAATTAATATTGTTTGTTTTCACCTGCCATTTCTTGCTGTAAGTTCTTTGTAGTGTCGAGTAACATTGCTTGTTTATTCAGAAATACATTAACTTACAGCTTTAAAATAAAGCCAGCAGACACTTTGTAGATGAGAAAAATAAAACAAGATTTGAGATATGCAGCTACACTTCAACCATACCTACTCCACTAACCATCATCAACCCAAGAAGCTGTGTTGGCTTCAACAAATCTTTTTTTAATCAGCAGATCTGAGGGGAAGCTTATAGACAATGTGCATGTAAAGTCTCAGGTTTTGTCTTTTCCTTCTTAGTTTCAATTCCTCGCCAACATTCTCCATGTATGGTATACAAATGGTTGTTTGTGTGGTTAACTTCCCTGCCTTTACTAGTTTCCTCTCTCTCTCTCTCTCTCTCTCTCTTGAAAGTTGATTTTAATAATCGTGACATGCCATAATTGAATGTGTGACAGATGTTGCTTGGATGCTGTTTACAAGCTTGTGTTGGTTACTTGAACTCCTCATATTTTAAATATATTTTGTGACACCATCCTTGGAATTGTCCATGTTATGCAATAGCTTGGATGGCTATCTAATTTTTTCTTTGTCTCCTTAACTGCATTTCAGAGGTGGCTTGATCCTGTAAAAAGTATCAAAAAACAGATGAAAGGTAAGTTCCGTTCAAATCCAGCTTTCTTTTTGTTTTTCTCATTGCCTAATTAGTCATTAATTTTTCCTTGAAGAAAGAGTGGCAACACCTTGTTTGACAAATGCCAGTAATTACTGCAGTGAGTGAAGTTCTTGCTTCTTGCTTTCCACCATTTTCAGTTGGACCTCCGTACCTGCTTTACTTTCGCGTAAAGTTCTACGTTTCTGACCCTAGCAAACTTCAGGAAGAGTGGACGAGGCAAGGATCATCTCTCCTCTTACTCAAAACAAGCACTGATATGCCCATGTGTTAGGAGAAATGACGGTTCGCCTGTGCAAAGCTTTCGAAATCTAATAACATTTTTCGTTTCCTCGTTGTCAGGTACTACTTTTTTCTTCAACTCAAAAAGGACATCCTAGAAGGGAGGTTGGTTATCCCACCAGCCACGGCAGCTCTTCTTGCCAGCTACGCTGTTCAATGTGAGTGTTGCTGTGCCCTTTCCTTCCGGGATATTTATCTCAGATGTAAGAGCGTTAGAGTGTAGTGGAGGCATGATGGTGCTGAGAGCTACCTGAAAACTGCAAGAGATATGGGGAAGCAGCAGCACTGATAATATATTGTGATACCATTGTCAAAAACAATGTGCTTAAAGCACTGTTGTCTTGTAAGAGCCTTCTTTTCAAGAAGAAAAGGTACAACAAATGCCGTCGTAATGATTATCTTACTGATGACATGCGCCATCAAATAAGCAAGATATAGTTGGTTAGTCCAGTAAGAGTTATGCCCGCTCAATTTAAACATGACATAAACCATCAGCACTGCTGTGTCTTTATTAATTCCCTAACATGCCACTATGGATAAGCAATACTGCGCATCAAACTTTGCTATAGGTCTCTATTGTACAGTGCGCCCCAGCTATCATGCACCAAGTTTTAAAAGAACATGGATTATTCCACACAAGCAAAATGAACCGCATAATGTTTAGAGCTTTGTTTAGAAACTGCCAGTAATATATTAGTCAGTGACCTTCAATTAGTAAACAACAATTACCGTATAGACACGTAAAGGCCACACCTGTGTAAAGGCTGCATCCCCTATTTGGCAGCCCAAAATTTGGAAAAAAAATCTTCCAACAGAGAAGCAATCGCATTTGATGCCCTGATGCCCCGTGCACTGCGTACTTTGGCATGCCGCTACCAGATGGCCAGAGCTGCGCACTGACATCTGGTGCAATGAGCCCAGGTTGTGCAGAAGCCGCCAGCTGTGCCAGCACCATTTTGACCAAAAGGTTCGGTCTTGTGTAAAGGCAAAATTCTGGGAAAAGAAAGTGCCGCCCATACACGAGTCTATAAGGCACCTAACATTTTAGCTGTTGCTCTAATTGTCAAGTTGTCAATTCGGAGGTTGTAGGAAATTCTAACAGACATAAAAGTGAAAGGTTTCCAGCAAGGTAAACATTGTGTCTACTTCTTTTTTCCGGCAAATAAAGGAAGTCCACGAAATATGAAAAATACCATGTGACTGTGCACCCGTGCACACGGAATAGCAATGCCATCAAACAGTCTCAGTGGGAAAGCAATGTAGCAGTGTCTGAGCAAGTAACCATAGGAGCCCTCTGTTATTGCTCAGAGTTCCAATTGCTCAAACCTGGCCGCACATTGTAAATTTTGCCGTCTTGCATAAAACGGAAGTTGTGTTTAGATATAACAACTGGTCAACCTCAAATGTAGTAGGAATGTAACACGTTTATCGAGATTTCACCTTGTATGTCACCTACGCTTTAATTAAGCATGTCAAAGAAGCGCAGCATATGTGCGGCATGCGTTACTGATGAGTTAAATTATGTCTTATCTTACACATGCCATACAACATTCTTTGTGTTTATTACAGCGAAGCTGTTAACCTCTTGGTGGTCGTCATTTCTCGTGTCTGCATCCATTAGCAAAAATGTGGGCCTGTCCCGGCAGCAGTGCAGGCCAGGAGCAGTGGCTCATACCCTCTGTTAAGGCACAGGCTTCAAGCACTCAACAGAGTGACGCAAGCAGTGCATACATTCTTTGGAATCGCACATACAACATACAGGACAGCATACTTTTCAATAAAGAACAAGCCCAAAATGAGCATTTCAGCCACATAATTGGTGGTAAGGCACTCTTGATAACAATGCGAAGCCTGTAGCACTCCCTGCATCCCAGTAAAGATTACTGTTATACAAGTTGCGATGGCAGCTTACGACACAGGGAGTGACATCCCTAGCCTTTTTTGCATAAAAGAACCAGCTTAGCAACTGATTTCAACATTGTTGCAGCACCGCTATGGGTGGTCGCATGCTGTCAAAATTACAATTAGTCCAATTACTACCATTACTCTAATTTACGACCATTGCTCTATAGCAATAAAGCCTTGCATACCGCCCTCAGCAGTTGTAATGGTCATTTTCAACAGTTTCGCTGGACATCCACTTTTGCAGGGAAGGGATGGTGGGTTAATTGTTTTGCTTCTTGCTGCAATAAATCCTTTAAGTGCAATCACAGTGTTTGTTTTGCCTGCTGCTTTCCCTGTCCCTCATTTGATTCGCATTGTTCCTTCCTGAACGTATTCAACTACAAGCCTGCCCTGCATGTGGTTTCGATTCTATCATATCGAAAATGGGGGCTTTGGGCAGTGGTCCCAGGTTACGACAGTAAACTCCAGAATTTTTACTAGTGCTGACTCACACTGGACAAGTTTTAGGTGTTTTGATGTTACCACACCTGTTTCGAGTCAATGTTTATTTGACAAGTATGGCAAAAAGCATTGTTGTGATTATCTGTTGCACCAAACAATGTGTACAGCTCAAGACTATCGTGTGACTGCAATATGTAAATCTCACGAGAGTCCTCAGTATATAGCACACAAATTGTGTAACGAAAGAACAGGGTATTCCCCATTGCATGGGCACCTGGGTTCTTCATTTTTCTTGTCAGGCATCTGACAGGAATCGACATGCCTTAAAGATGCCCTGAATGACTTTTTACCAAAGTGGGGAAAAACATTTGAAGTGAAAATCTGCTGTTTCAGGAATACTCTGCCGCAAAAAGTACCTGAATGCGTTCAGCAGAAGCAGAGTTATTGACAATCAAACACGGTCTCTGTGGTGCTTCTACTTCTTTAGTGCCTTGTACTGCAAAGGTTACGGCAGAGTGGGGCATGCCCACAGTGCTCCGCCTTCTAAATGTCACTGTGGCACGCAGTTCAAATTTCATTTTGGGTGTTAATCTAGATGCCGCAACTTCCGATTTTAGTGCTTGCGACATGCTAAACGTAAGCCAAATGTAGTTTTCCTCAGTGAGCTGCAGTGCGCTTAGCCAGCAGACTTGTGGTGGCACCCTGCGGCAGCCATGGTATCTACGCTACGTCGCAGACTGCAACTACCAATAGCAGCTGTCACATGTCGGAATCCACTTTATTATGAAATAAAGTGTCCAGAAGGGAATGAGGAGCAGGCTTCTGTTGAAAAGGGAGTGTTTGAGAGAGATGACTTCAGGCTCCGCTTGCGAGCTCCGCACACCGCGTGCGACAGAAAAACTTCGCTGAGACATTCACAGCAGCGTATGCTACCCGCGGACTTTGTTATTTCACCAAGCCCCACAGGTGGTTCAGGGCCCCTTTAAAAGTGTATTGTACAGGTAGCATTACTGAAGCTAATGATAATGAGCTTGGAGAGGTCACTGGCAGTGTTACTTTTGTTCCTATGCACACACATATAGTCAAATCCCTTTATAATGAAGTGCTTGGGACCTCTGAAGCCATTCATTATACAAGTAACTTGTAAAGGTTGTGCACAGTACCGCTTGCAGTGGAACTAGGGCAGAATTATTTCTTCATTATGCAGGTCATTTTGTTGTACAGGCTTTCGTTGTAGATGTGCTCTACTGTACATACACACACACATGCACACATAAAACCCTGTAGTGTCTAAAATACATTTTGCTCATCACACAGCTGAACTGGGAGACTACAATCCTGATGATCACAAGCATGGCTACCTGGCTGACATGAGATTAGTGCCTCATCAAACGGAAGAGCTGGAGGAAAAGATTGCTGAGCTGCACAAGCTGCACAAGTACGTATGATAGCCAACATCATTGTCTTCACCTACAAAAGCTATCAGCAACGTCACACAAGTTTTAAACAGCAATGGTGTTTAATTGTCGTAGCAAAATTGAAGCCAGTCAGTTCTAAAGGCATGTGTACTCAGTATGAATCTTGAGACTAACAGCTGTTTTGTGCTATTCACCTGAAAACCATCAGCAATATACACTGGCATTCCAGGTAGTTTTTTAACAGAGGCTTTGCGGGAAAAGGATATGTGAAATGTTAATGGCATCTTGCTACATGGTTGGGGATGAACATCTCAATAGTGGTGCATGTCTGAACCTACTAAACGCACCTGCTTTGAGCACTGCCAAGCTTCAGTTCTTCATTTGCAACATGTGTCATTTAATAATGTTTCATGAGCTAATGAGTTAACGTAGTTTAATTAAACAGTTTCTGTTTGTCGTAAGCGCACATTTTCAGTCTGTCACTGCAAATGTTCAGTCGACAAAAATTGTCATTCATGTCTACTTGACTGTCTTTGTTAAGAATTACTCAAAATTTACGCTGCAGCACCTGCTATAGGCTACTGGTGGCACCACCTGCTGGAACGTTTTATAGAAGACCCACAGCCCTGGCTGTATTCTTTCCTCTGCTGATTGCCTTTAGCAGGAAAGCAGTAAAATGATGAGACATGACAAAACTACAAACAACAGCTGCAGTAGACACCTGCTTTTTGAACAAAAAGCTTGTCAGTGAAATTGATGAATGTGGCCTCCATGTAAAAAGTTAGACGTTCAATAACTAAGATTATTTGTTGCCTCAGTTTGATGTTCGTGCCGAAATCAGCCAGCGTGTCATCACATTTCAGAATGCCTTTGGAATTATTGTCACCAGCTTTTTTAAAATATTGAACTTTACATTTTTGTGTACTCCATGTTTGTCAACATGGGTGAAAAGTTTTCTATTAAAAAAATGTGGTGCATGCCAGTGCTGTTCTCAAATAACCTCGTGCCCGTTACTGCTGTGTTTTACAGCTCAACTCATGAACTAACTAGTCCAAATGTCTACTCTTCGACTGCTTTCCATTTCTATCACAGGAAAATAATAATAATAATATTTGGGGTTTTACGTGCCAAAACCACTTTCTGATTATGAGGCACGCCGTAGTGGAGGACTCCGGAAATTTTGACCACCTGGGGTTCTTTAACGTGCACCTAAATCTAAGCACACGGGTGTTTTCGCATTTCGCCCCCATCGAAATGCGGCCGCCGTGGCCGGGATTCGATCCCGCGACCTCGTGCTCAGCAGCCCAACACCATAGCCACTGAGCAACCACGGCGGGTCAGGAAAATAAGACAAAGCACCATGTGGTGTAAATCTAACTCATTAGTGTTATTATCAGTATTATTGACAGTATGAATATTATCACTGACAGCATTGGTGATGATCATGACGATGAGCAGTGAGTCCATCATTGGCTTTTGCTTTGTGTCTGTTACCTGATTTTGCCATTCACATCTGGTGGGGTGCTTGGTAAATGGTAATCCTGCTTAATCCTGAGGCGGCGTTGTTGCAGGAGTGGAAAAGTGCGACCTTATATATAAAACAGGCAGTGGTTAAGTTTACTTGCGCATGTTGCACAAGCCATGTTTTAGAGCGCCGCTCTTAGTCACCCGTTCCTGGGTTGGGCGTCAGCTTTCTTGGCGTAACTGCACAAATGCGCTCGTGCCACTGCTCACGTGTTCACCATCGTCTTCTTCCACAGCCGGCTCCAAAGCCGCTCATCATACTGCATTCCCATACTGTCCCTCCCTCTGTGAAGGCGATGGTGGCACTAGCCCACTGCCAGTCGGTGTGGTGATTTCGGTCTCGAATACTTTGCCTCAATATATTGCGAAATGAGAACACGTATTCAGCTGCATTCAAATTTCACATTAAGGAGTATCGTAATCTTAAGACTTCCTTTTTTTGCATTTGAGCTATATTTCACAGTTGCTGGCGTCAGTCCGAGCATTAATTGTGCTTAAAGTCATTCATATTACAAAAAAAATATTAATCTTGTCATGTTTAAAAACAGAAATGATAAGGAAGGCTCTTCGGTGTATTTTGTAGGTCCGGCCAGAGAAACAAGAAACTAGCCTTCTCTGAATTTAGGATCTCCTCTTTCTTGGAACTGTAAGACCCTAATCACATTTCATCTTTTTAAATTGCTGTTTCTCACACTTCAGAGGCCAGAATTCAGCAGACGCAGAGTTCAACTTTCTTGAGCACGCAAAGAGGTTGGACATGTACGGTGTGGATTTGCACAAGGCAAGGGTAAGGGTAAGGAACGTTTGCATGTTTGTATTGCATGTTCTGTAGGTTAGCAGTATATGTGTTTGCTTGATTGTGCCTATATGTTGTAGCCACCCACGTTTTTATCACGAAAGATGGCAACATCCTAGTAGGTGATCATGCACTCATGCATCACAGTGTAGTACTGATATGAAATAGGCTTACCTTTACACGCTGTTATCTCCTGTACAGGCTACATGCATGCACCCAGTCCTGGCTCTTTATTAGAGTATAAGGTTTTGTGTTATTGAAAGGGCATGATTTTATTCGATTTTGATTGGTTTTGCTGCATGGAGCATGGAATCTGTGGAGTTTATGAGCATGGACTGGTTGCTTGTGAAGTGTTTGATGCAGCAGATATATACTGACAGTTATGGATGCAATGAAGTCATACAGCTCGAAATGTAGAGCATTCTTTTACTGACTAGTGTAATAGTCGAGGAATGAAATGGTACTTCTGCGTCATTGAACTGTGTTGATTATGGCTAGAAATTTTCGCTGTCTGTGCTTGAAAGGCTTGTTCACACCACCTGAATGTTTTAGTACCTTAATATTGAGGACAAATGAAACGTCGTATGGAGCTGAACTTACAAGTCCATTTAATAATGGCAGCCAGGCACCTCCCTGCCCTTTAGAACAAGGATAAAGCACATGGAAAAAGTTTTGCAGCTTAACATACTGAAACTAGGCAATGGATTATGCGGGACAGTGTAGTGATGCTCTGGACCAATTTGACCACCTGTTGTTTTTTATAAGCATCAAAAGCATGGCACCTGGGCATTTTTGCATTTCGCCCCATCGGAATGCTGGCACCACGGCTGGGAATCAAACCCATGACCTACGCACCATGGTTACTTAATGGCTATGGTGCTGGGCTGCTAAGCAAGAGGTTGCAGGATCGAATCCCGGCCATTGCAGCTGCATTTCGATGGGGGGCGAAATGCAAAAACACCCATGTACTACTTAGATTTAGGTGCACGTTAAAGAATCCCAGGCGGTCAAAATTTCCAGAGTACCCCACTGCAGCATGCCTCATAATCATATAGAGGTTTTGGAACGTTAAACCCCATAATTTGATTTTTTTTTTTTTTTGAACCCATGACCTAGTGCTCAGCAGTGCAGCACTATTGCCGTTGAGCCACAGTGGTGGGTCATACATGCTTAAATGCTTAGATTAAAATTTTCCAGCTGTGCAGAGCTCTGCAGTATGGAGCTGTCTATAATAAAAGGTCATCACCTCCTTTCTAGAATTCTTATTAGGCATTGCTATGAGGTCACTGTCTTATGGAACTGAAATATGAGCATGTTGAACCTTACCTATTATTGTATGGAACACCTTGGGGCCAATGTACACGAAGTACTTTATGCCATTGCAGTAGGCTGTGTAATAAATAGCTGTGGAATTTCATGATTAAAGCCTTGTCCGGAAGGATTACTGGTGTCATTCTTAGGTATGATATTAATCTAATTTGTTATTTGCTTGCTGTGACCCTGGAGTATTAAATGACATTTGTGATTGGGTGAGTTCAGGGAACTCATTTGCAGTTGCCATCGGACGGTACTCGTGGAGTCAGTTATGAAGTAGTAATGACCGAGAAAGAGAGCAGTGATAAATTATCCAATTGCGAAAAGAAACCGCTGCCTTTATAAAAATGTTATAAAATGTTTATCTTTGCTGCCAGAAATAGTGCTTTAAAATACCACCGCCAGCTTTTATTGTTGCTGAGCAGCACCTTACATAAATGGCCAAAAAGCTTTGGCATGTTGCTGTTGCTCGCCACATGTTTGATGTCTCTTTATTTTATTTCCTTCATGTAGTTCCTTTCTGTGCAGATGTGTGTGTGTGTGTGTGTGTGTGTGTGTGTGTGTGTGTGTGTGTGTGTGTGTGTGTGTGTGTGTGTGTGTGTGTGTGTGTGTGTGTGTGTGTGTGTGTGTGTGTGTGTGTGTGTGTGTGTGTGTGTATATATATATATATACAGTGTTGCTGACATCAGCATGCTTATAACGAGCATCATATAACAAAGGTATTTTCGCATTGAATGTTTCACGTTGATGTACTGTGCCATTTACTCTCATATTGATGTTGTCTTCCCAATAATTTGAAGTTTTGTGACTATGCTGATAATATTTAGCAACATGTTAATCATAATATGAAGCAGAAAAATTCATCGAGCCAGGGCAAACTGCGGGCTCTATGAGCATTGTGAATATGTATGGGGCTATGTTAAAGATGTTGCAGTTCCCACAAGGCCATTGGCATCTCTCAAGAGCTGCATCTGCTGCTGAATTGACATTCTATTGTGTTGATATGCTGGGCTCCACAAGAAGGCAGTAACTTCTGCTTGCTCATAATTTTAAGGAAAATACATCTTTGTAATAAGCATTTCGACATCAAATTAGACCAATATTTTTGAAATTTTTAATAATTTCTTCTGCCACTTTGCATTATTATTTGGCTTCAAAGGGACAGTTGTAGTTAGTTCAAAGGTTCTCATGTCTTGTCATGAGTGCACTAAGAAATTTAAGGTCTCACTGAATATTTTTTGACATTTTGTGCCAACCTGATGAAACTAAAGAGAAACTTGGCACCAACCACAGGAAGTGTCAAAGCGTGATTCATCATGTGAATGCCAGTCTCTTTTCATGAAAATGGCTCCACTTTGCGGAATCTTACAGAACTCACTTGCTTATTCAATGCTAGTTCTGCTTGGTGTAGCATCCATGACATCAAATTATATGGTGCACTTTCAATGCAATGCAATGGTGAAGAGGGCATCCTGTTGCTATGGGCCCTTTGGAAAAGTACCTACTACCAAGTTGGCTTTCCTGAATGCACACTGTCGAAGATATGGCGACCAAAACTTCACTAAAATGCTGACTAATGTTTAGCTGTTGCTTAGTTTCTTGCTTTTTCGTGCATTTCTTGACACCATACATATTTGGCTCTGGAAAGCAAAAACAGTGCACCAAATGTCCAGAAATCACCATTTTGGTTATGAGCGCTGCGAGAATTCTGGCTTAGCATTTTTTATAATGAGTCTAATTGGCACATTGTTTAGCACTTATAATTGCTTAATGAGCCTAGTAACTTTTGTTGTAAGCTGTGTAACTTCCATTTTTCTATACGCAGGACTCTACACAAGCTGAAATTCAGCTTGGCGTGACGTCCTATGGCCTCGTAGTTTTTCAGAACAACATACGCATCAACACCTTCTCCTGGTGAGACACTTGACATTTATTCATAATTAGCTGTAATTCTCCTTTTCTTTTCCTCTTGCACAATGTCATTGTTTCATTTGCCTTTCTTATTCTTTCCCAGGGCAAAGATAGTGAAGATCTCATTCAAGAGAAAACAGTTCTTTATTCAGTTGAGAAGAGAAGGGGTAAGTATTCCACACTTCTTTTTTTTCCCCATTGAGTAACTACAAAAGTATGCTGTATTACAGCATATATATAAGTTGCACTTTGCATTTTTTCTTGGTGTTTTTGCGAGAAAATGTATTTATCTCTGAATGTAGATGGGTGCTTTAATTTTTATCATAATAAATTTTAAAAAATGTTACGAATGTTCAATGCTTCACGGGGGTCAACAACTTTTCAGTATGTACGATGAAGTTATGGCACGGATGCCTCACACTAACAGAAAGGGGTACGATTTTAGGATGTCTTATAAATGATAAGTTCAATTTCAAGCTTGACACAAATGTGGCATGAGGCAGCACTCTGCCATATGCCATGGTCAAGAATGGACAGTCACAACGTAGCATTTCATGGCACATAATGTCACCAACTTAATCATACTTAACCATGCACACTTTTATACTCAAGTTCACTTGGAGTATGAACTTTCATCCACATTTTTCATTGGCACAGAAGCCACAAGCTGCTCTGCGAGCAGTAGAAAAGAAAATGGAGACATAGCTTAAAGAGATAGGCAGTTGGCAGTGTATATTTGAGAGAAAGCACCAGTAGATTATATGTCTCAGATTAAGAGCAAAAAGTGGAATTAGGCTGGTCATGTTGTGTGCAGAATGGATAAATGTTGGTCTGTTAGGGAACAGAATTTTTCAGGGAAGAGAAACACTGTTGTTGGAAGCTGAGAGTTTGGCAGTGATGTGACAGTCAGTGTTTCTGATGTCTGAACACATATTTCAAAAGATTTTGCTGATCGCAGGGAGTTCACATTAGAATTTTCCGTGCACATTTCATATGGCTGTGGGTCTTGAGGCTTTACTGAAGGCCATCAATAATGAAATCTCATGTGAGCTTAGTATGTTAAAAATGGATAGTAGATGTCAACAAATTCATTGCAGCAACACCACACAGATCTTTAATTGGTAGAAATGAGGTTGCGCCCAGTAGACAACAAGCAGTCCCAGTAGTGTGCCGTGCAGACACACAATAAGGAAGATATGTCATCAACCAGGCAATCTTGTGTGATGCACGAGAATCTGTGCCCGTGGCATGTTTGGCCTGTGAAAGCATATGACATCTTGGAAGTGCGTCTGCAGTCAGCTGGCACTGTGCTTGTATAGCAGCAGGCATGTACAGCAGTTCAGCTCAGGTCGAGTCTAAGTTCCGCACTACTTTTGGCAAGTTGTAATGGTTGTGCTTTTCCCAGCTTCAGTAAAGAAAACCGAAACTTTAAAATGTTCTTTCTGTCGCACCCGTTCTTGCACAGAGCCGTCTGTGTATCTATGCCACCACTACAAGTATTTGCTGTGCTACACTAAGGCGGCGGCCCTAAAAGTTGGATGTTGGTCCCATTAATTGAACAAACGATAGACCTGAGAAGAGCCACTCACTAGATATAGCTCACTAACATTGCTTAATTCATGTCACATTTGCACTATATCGTAAATTAAATGAAACATGGGTAGCTTACTTTTTTCTAAACCTGTCTTTCAACGTGCTCGCTTAAGGCCTTAAGTAGAATATTGACATGTGTGTGCTGTTTTATTTTTTTCTAGTGACCATTTCTTACTGGGTAACCATTGCCACAAAATTATTGTCGGGCACAAGATATGCCTACATGTATCGAAACTTCGCCAAATGTTATCACCAATGCCAGAGAACCTTGTGTAACAAATATCGCTGTGCATTTTAGAATTAACATGAGCACCGGTGTCTACAGCGGGAGTCATGTATAAATAGTCAATGCCTTGGCCTGTAGATCGCATTTCAATGACCAACAACTGTGTTGAGTGCTATCATTGTGCTTTGATTGGTACTTGTATTTCTCGGCACAAGTATGCTTAATTAAGAGTCAGATTTGTGACTCAAATTTGGGCACTGTATAGTTATTCACCATCACTACAACGCGACATTGTTGAGTGGTTTTTCGTCTGCATCTCGTGTCACACAGACTGAAAGCTACGACAATCTCCTCGGCTTCAACATGCTCAGCTACCGGTCATGCAAGAACCTGTGGAAATCGTGTGTGGAGCACCACACCTTCTTTCGCCTGAACTTGCCCCGTCCAACCACCAAGCGGTTTCTCTTCAGCCTCGGTTCCAAGTTCAGATACAGGTATGTGAGCACTGACAAGAATTTATTTATCCTTGGTGTTACAAACCAAGTGACACGTCATCAACATTTTTGTGTTCGAAGCTCGGCTGTACTGAGCTTTCTTTGGTTTGTTGTTGTCTTTGAAAAGAATTTCTAATGTTGTGACAATAAAATAGTCTTTAACAAGCTGTACAAGTATTATGACTGTGAAAGTTCTTGTGGGCGAGCATGTTTCTGGGTAGGCATAAGACCTACACAAGGAACACGTGTTTCTGAATAAGGTTGTTGGGCATACTAAGATGTTTGTTTTTGTGCTGGATTTACATTTTGAGAAGCATTATTCAAAACAGGAGGGGTATGATGTCATATAGCAGCATGTTACATTCACACTTGCACATCTGTTGTAATTATTGTTTGCAGATTAGGTGCTTCTTTTCACATTTGACACGCCTGTGCAGTTTACTCGGCTGCATGTCTGGCCTGCTGTCGATATTGAAAGTTGTTTACCACTTTTAACATCTCTGCCTTGCCCTTTGTACCTAATTAAATTTTCATGAAGATAGAGGATTGTGTTTGTAGTTTTGCGCTTTAGAATGTACGAATTTGAATGGACAGGGAATTTAATTTGTGCCTCGGGATGTATGTTTATAACGAAAAAAAAAAACAGCTTTCCTATTTACTCATTCTGTTTCTTGTCTTCATTGCTTGGCTACCTATGTATGCTTCCTTACTTTCTTCAAAAAATCGATTTTGTAGACAAGCAGTGGTTCCGTTCTAGTTTTTTCTTCAGTCAACATATATGGTGTTTCAAAAGCTGCCATGCTGGACCTGTGAAAATATAGTGTACGAAACAGTAAGGAACCTATGCAAATAAAACCCAACCAGTCAATCCTGGCTTGTGCAGACGGACATCGGTGCTACACGGTTCATATGGATTAATTGAAAGACCATCATGAGGTCATCACAGGTTTACTACAAAGCATATGTAGGCACATGAGCATCTAACAAAGCCCTACAGCTCAAACGATAACTTTACCGTCCTTTCCTCTCCCTTTCTAGCGGCCGAACAGAATACCAGACACTTGAAGACATGAAGAAGAGGGGCCTAGATGACCGGCCTTTTCTCAGGTACTAGTCCCTTCCCATGTCATCTCTTTGTGCAAAACCTTCAATCTGAGAGCTGCTGAAAAATGAGTAGGTGCTTATTTGAAGCACTGGGAAACCTTGTTAATTCAAAGTCTGCCTCACTATCTAAAATCTTCAAATATGAGTGTATTTTCAAATTACTTGAAAAGAACAAAAAAAAAACCTAGAAAAAGAAGGGCAAAACAGCTGGCACCAGCATGTAACATTAATTTTCTGTGTAGCAGGACGACCCGAAGTTACATTGATGCAGATTGCCTGGTACAGTAGTTCGCTGCACTGAGGATCATGGGGTGGTATTCTTGCACATTCATTTTCAAATATAGTTTCACTGTCGCGAGAATCTGTGAAAATCACCGCTGGATGGGTTGGAGAATGCGACTGACAGCACCCTGGGCACTGTGAGAATATAATGAGCATAGCACCGTGCCAGAAACGCTGTCGGTCGTATACGCGAATGCATGCAGCTCTCAAAATATTCCAAGAGTGAAACCATCTCCAAAAATAATCGCCCGAGAATACTGTACATGATCTCTAGCCTATTAATCATGCGCAGAGTCTCACAGTCACCTTCTCTACAGTCGGCAAAGCTGCAAACGAAATTAAGAGACTCGAAAATCATCACTAAGGCGATCACACGAGTGGGCTCATTATCGTCTCTGCCATTGCCTACTGGCACTTTGCTGGTAACTACATCTACCACGTTAGCGTACAGGGCCTGCGTGTCTGCTTCCATGTTCAAGTAGCCAGCGTAGCCTAGTCGGCCTATTCCGTCGCCGTCCTGGTACAAGCATGGCCGTGACACACACTGCACAGCTGGCATTTACCTGGGAAAACCCAGGAGTTAAAAAGCAAAGCGAGTCCCTGTAGCAGGCGCAAACAGATGAAATTAATGTTCACCCGCCGTGTGATATAAGCACTTCACACAGCTGTACAGATTATCAGTGCCCACATCGCAGAATTTGGGGTCTGAACCGCAGTCCCGGCAATAGCTATTTCAGATCCGATCACTAAGGTCATGCATAGATGTACTGAAAGCATCAGGAGCAATTATGCTATTGGATAACAGCAATTGCAGGAGCCGTAAGAACGTCATGGCCTCGATACTTCCTCGATATGCGAAGCTGGAAGAGTGTTGCAGCATGGCGGCCTGAGAGGCCACTGTGAGAAACTAGGAATTATCCGGACGGACACACAGGCTTTTCCAGTTATCCAGTATAATTCACACTGCAAATTATGTCACTGTACAAATTCTACAATTAACAGAAGTTTTGAAAAAAACATAAAATTGAGTAGTCAAGGTTTTACTGTATACGGTAACCTCGATATATCGAACCCACATATAACGAATTGTTGTGTAGAACAAGCGGCTTTACAATCCTCTTGAAGACTTTTGCACATTATTTTTATTTTATATATTGAATTATCGAAATACCTAATATGAAAATTTTTTATGATCCCCTTCAGATTCGATATATCTGGGTTCCACTGTAGGTACTATTTGTGCATTGAGACCTTACACAGTGCATTGTGGGTTTAGTGTGAAACATTAGCATTGCTTTTGACTCTAGCAGCCTGACGTGGGCAGTGGCCCGTTAGGAATTATGGCACATTTAATACTGAGATGGGTGCCTTTTGTGTGATTGCTGTCAGTGCCTACAGTTTAATCGGCATCTTTATAAAGCACCAACTTCAAACTTTGAACCCTTACATATTCATTTTTCATTTTTCAGTTTTGTAAACATGGAAATTCTGCTATTGTTAATGAAATCCTAAAGCATCCTACAGATCATTTTCAAGCCTCTTCTACAGGATGCTCTCACTCTTCATAAGTTGAGTGCCTGCGTGACATAAGGAGCTAGCTGGCAGTGGAGGTTTAACTATATTTATCACATGCATTTCCCACACATCTCTCTAACACTTTGATGAATTCCGTCATCCTGTCAGGAATTCTACCATTAGGGAAAACCTGAAATTTTCAGGGAATTAGGTTAGTTCTGAAAAACTCGGGGAGAAGACGGGCAATTTTCACCCAGGTTGCTTGGAATCAAGGAAATTGGTATCTATAGTTGCATGCCAGAAGGAAGCAGAACACACGGGGGTGGGCAGAGTTTGGAGGGTAGGCAAAGAAAGCTTTGCTTTAAAACCACACAGCAAACATACTGCTATAAATTAGTGCAAGTGTTTGTGGGTTCTATTTTTCTGATGATGAGAAATTGCACAGAGTACTCCAAAAAAGAAAGCACAATGTTTTAATTTCTAATACTCCCTACAGGCAGCTTCTTGGACAGTATTTCAACCAAAGAGATGCCTCTTGGAATATATTGTCAAGTATGCACCGAGTAACTGGTTGCTCTACTATGGTTTTGCCCCATTGGCATACTACGAGAACACCGACCTTGGCTCGCACATCCTGTACGTTTAGTCTACACGTTAGGCTATGTTACACTACATCTAAGCTTCATATAAATGCTCTGCTGAATTTTCAGTTCATTGCCAAAAATTCCAGCCATCTGTATATATTTTGAATACACTGTCATGCATTTCATTATTTTATTAAACATATTACAGCAGCCATAATTGACACATCACAACTAGCTTTTGCAACACTAACGCTACACAGGCAAGCTTAATAACATTACTCTTCTAATATGGTTGATTACAAATGCCGTCTGCACCATACAATGTGTATAAGTTAAAATAAAACTTGATGTCATTATTAGGCTACTGAACCTCAGCAAAATCCCAGTCATATGCCATTCGCATCCGGGTTTCATCGACGGGCACTACAATTTTATCGCAGGTTAGCCAAAGGACTTTTGCAGCTGGCACTGAGTTGGCTGTGCTGCGAGCAGCTTTAGTTTGCTTCTTAGAAGAGCTAACAGTCATCAAATGCCTTTGCAGACAATTTTAAAGGTTTTACCACAGTGCAATAGAGCTGAAGATTCAGCAAGCCGGTTCAGGTTCATCATCACAAAGCTACACTCAAGACAATTCAAGAATAGAAAGAAAGAAAGGTGGAAAATGGGGTACCAATTCGTAGCTAGAGATGACACTACAAAGTGACAATGCATGCACAAACGCCTACCACATGGTGCTAAAGAAACAACGGCCTACAAGACGGCCAAACAGTTACTACAGCTTATCTAAAAGCTCTACTTCTTTCTCTGTGAACGCAACGGAAGGTTGACTGGCGCTCATATCCCGATATTTAGTTGTGCAGAGAGCTTGAGCAATTTCACTTTTAACTTAACATAGCATTTGGAGAACATTTTAATTTCTATCAATCAATCAACCAATCTTTATTGATAAACCACTTGGAAAAGATTAGAACTATCTGTACTTCAGTCAATGTTGGGTTGCACAAACATGCCATGCAATGAAGGGGCAAGTGGGAATGGGTGTTATTTTAAATCGAAGCTTTCTTTGCCTCTTCCTTCGACTTTCCCACTGCTGCTGTGGCTGCTGCTGTCTGGCACATCCCGTTGGGGAGTGGTTCAGAGCATGTGTATACATGACAGCAGCGAGTCTGAGAGGAAAGGCGATGGGAAAAACTCCTCATTTGGACCCCACCACATCGAATGTGCACAATGCCTTCTGGAGCTCCCTGGGCATCGCTACATTAGCCTCTTTACAGCTGTAATTATCTCTGACCCCCGCAAAACAATTGCAGAAACTAAACCGCTTCCCTTTCTGCTAATGTGCGAGTCCAGAGGGAACGTAGATAGAACTGTAGAGAGGAGGTAGTAGAAGAGGCAGTTCCTGTACAAGGGGAATGGGGAACGAAAGTGACCTGAGAAGGGCAAAGAAACCCTACTGCTATACGACATGCAGTCACGGGGAAACTGGATAAGCTTAAGTTCAAGGTACGGTATGGCACATTCCTGCTGTTTCTGAGAGATAAACACTATGCAAATATGTCAAGTGGACAAATTACGCAGGGCACGTAGAAGCAGAGCCCCATTAATTAAAGTGCACCGCAGGGTCCAGGCGACACTACGGAAGCAGTTGACCGTCAAATCAACGCTTCTGTGCCCACCGCGGTAGCTTTACTGCTATGGCACTGCTCGAGGTTGCGGATTTGACCCCTACCATGGCAGCCGCATTTCGACGGGGGCGAAATAGAAAACGCACATGCACTTAGATTTTGGGACACGTTAAAGAACATCACATTGTCAAAATTAATCCAGAGTCAGCCGCTGCGGCTTGCCTCATATCCGATTGTAGTTTTGGCACGTACAGCCCCATAATCCAATTAAAGTTTAATACTGCTGCCACAATGCAAAGTGCCATGTGAAGGAATGGCAATGCTCAACCCTTTCAGAAGTTGTGAAATATGGCGCTCAACGACCCCTCAAGCAAACACCTGTCCTTGTGTGTTCTGTGTACTACGCAGACAAACAGCAGCGGTGAATTCAAGGTAACGTTTAACATCAACTCACCACTCTCGTGTTAGACTAAGCGTTGAAGAAATTAAGCTTTCACCACCAACATCACCACTAATTATCGTCAATCAAAGCAGCCAGCACAGAAAGCTTCGTTTGCATCAATTCCCACAATGCTTGGGATGTACATAATTTTTCCATATGTATTTTGTAAACCATTTTGCAGCATGTATGCAGGCTGTACACACCACCAGTATTTCAGTGTACTAACTGAGAGGAGTGTTTTACGGGGAAGCACTTCTCTCTACAGATGCCTTCAGTCTCACTTTGTCTTTGGCCTTCAGGGCAAATTCGGCTGGGCTGCAGATTCTGATGCAGGAGAAAAAATATCACACCAATGCCACACTATTTCCCCACACTTTCCAATCCACGCAACATTCTATCGCTGTACAGGGCTTCAGTCGGTTTTTTTTTCTTTTCATCTTCTTTCTTCACAAGTTTCTCTCCAGACTTCACCCACATTGTCGCATTTTCACATGTACACAGATTGACATGATGGTTGTAGCCAGACCTTAGTATTTTGACCTGGGACCTTAGAGCAAGCGAGCGCTGATGTTTCTCGACAGCCAACAGAATCTAGCCTATGTGAATCTTGACCCCACATTCTCACACAGTTGCACAAAGGATGGCAGTGATCTGAATACTCCACAGGTTAGCTAGCTTAAAGTGTGTAAAGTAACAATGTAAGTGCATAGCAGCAATTGTGTGAGTAATATTTGTTTCAGTTGTTTGTGTTAGCATAACCTAACAAATCAGCAAGTAGTACTGTATCCTCTTCCAAGACGTGTTGCAGGGCCCAAGCCAACAGTTAACACTTCAGTTGAGATGTACAGTCTTAGTCAAAAGTATATGGGCTACATTGCCTGTGACTGTGAGGCTGACTACATGCTGTTTAGTGAGCTTCTGCAATGCGACGTAAGTTCCACTGCCCTGGGGAATGAAAATAACTTTTTGTGCTCTTCATTCAGAGGTAATGAGTGTCAGAAACGCCACAGGAACTGCACCACACAATCGAAAGCCATACCAGTATAGTAGACTTCTGTTAATTCGGCTCCAGTTAATTCAATTTCTTGGTTAATTCGATACCGACTTAAGGTCTAGGAAATTGCCCATACATTTCTGTGGGCCGAAACTTGCGTTATTTTGATCGCAGAATTGGCTTTCGCCAAATAATTCAAGCTTGACTGGTCAGCTTCGCCGCAATATAGTAGTGGTATGCGGTGAAGCATACCAAGAAGAGAAAGGGGCCACTGTTATGGGACATACGCGCGTTTCTTAATTGTACGCGCATGCACGCGCCTTGTCCAGTCACAGTACGAGCACCTGGACGCTAAGTAAGCATACTGGTAGCCATTCATTGCTGTTTCTGGCGTTTCTGTGGTGATTTGAGCCCTCGTTTCGCCCACCATGCGTGTCTCGTATATGATACCATTAGGAGGCCTAGTACGCGTTCCATAATTATGTGCGAGTGCACGCACCGTGCAGCGAGAAGCGGAGAAAAACCAACTCTGTTTTGGAAAAGATAGCGAAAAGGAGGGCGGTAAGATGTAAAATTCTGATAGTCGAGGGGACATTTAGGGCCAACAAAAAAGCAGGGGTCGATCTAAAACTCTGAAAACCTGCTAGTAAACGTATGAGGCGTCTCGGTGCTTGCACTCTGACTGGCGACGGCGCAAGTGCGTGTGTAAATTAATGAACACGTGCTAGGTCCCATTACAGTGGCACCGTTCGTTGCTTAATATGCTTCACACCACAATATGGCTGTGCTGTGGCAAAGCTATCTTTAAAGGGGCACCGGGTCTGGTCATTTTGAGCCGACTAGCGCAGTGCATAAAATGCACGGTCACGATCATGTCCGCTAAGAATTGCATCGCTACGCGCCGCGGAAAGGGCTCAAATTTCAAACTAAACGCCGTTTGCCCCTCTTCTCTATTCTCCTCGCGGATGCCGCGCTCCAAGAGGCGGATGATGTACATCAGCAAGGGCCCCTATGTGTACATGTATATGCTGTGACGTCGCTCGTAGTGACCCGTGACACTTCGAGAATTATTCAAGGCAACATCTAGCATTTGTGTGAGCTGTTGCTTCAGTAGACGATTGAAAGTTTAGAGAAATAATAAAACACACAAACCGAATATCTGCGTGTTTTTGTTTTACTTCGCACTGCAGCAAGAGAGACATCCCTTCGTTTCGTTTGCTTGTTCCCACGTCGTGAAGTGGCTCGCACTGAGAGTGAAACTGTGTCATTTTCTACCATGTTCCAGTGCGGGATCATTCTCTGTGATCCGCTTACACCGACTGACTTATACTGCTAGCCAGGTGTTCTTTTGCACAGTGAGCAAAATCGTGCACTGCGCGAAAGGATACAAACGCAACAGCTCACGCTCGCGACCTTCAGCGGAAGTGCGCTGTGTATCAAAAGAGCGCAAGAAAAAAAAAAAAGAAGGAGGGGCCGTGATGTATGTGCCATCCAGCTCAGGTATGGGAGAATGCAGGGAAGGAATTTCGCTTCGGAAGGCTAGACAGGGCAAGTGGAGAGAGTGTCCTTGTTGGCAGTGATGCTTGCCTCCTGAAATCATGGGTTTGCGGCACTGAAATATTTCTATCTCGCTTATTAAGGAAACAATGTGAAAAATTTTTACACTAGAAAGCTTCAAAGAGAGGACGTAACAACTTCCAATTTATAGCCAAAATTTCCTATATGGCCTGGTGAGGGGCCCTTAAAAGTGAATACTGTCAAGTGAATCAACGGCGTGCTTTGGGGTATTTTCTGTCTTTTGTTTAATTTGACCCTCCAGATAATTTGACCGGTTATGTCGGTCCCGTCATGGTCGAATCAATGGAAATTCACTGTATTTGGGGATGGGGCAGAGTAGCTCATTTTCCTCTGACAAATGTTGTACCAATCTGACTCAAAGATTGTTGTAAAAAAGTGTGGCAGCACTTAGCTGCTTCTTTTCCATGTATACCATAGTTATAGGATGCCATTGTACTCTCACCCGGATCACTTTTGTTTATTACTTGTGTTTCTGTCCATGCTGACTCATACTTCTTTATTGTATTGATTGTCAGCTTAAAGTTTATACTGCTTTTCGCTTTTGTACTGTGGGCTTCTGTCACAGCATTCTTAAGAGTGACCTGATTTACCTGTGACCTTCTCTCGTAAACATCTCCTATATTATCAAATATTATAAAATATTTTTGTGTCGTATTGTGTGGCATTGGTATCCTCTGAGACGATGGGGAGCGCACGGAGCTACCTGTTGTAGTGGAGATTATTAAGCCTATAAACATCTGTTCCCTCGTAAAGTTCAACATCGACCATTCCAAATTAGTGTGCATGGTTTATTAGCCTGCGGAATACATTGCCTACAAACTATCGTGTAAAACAATTCTACGTTGATAGCGTAAAACCAATACCGTGAAAATGTGAAAGCCTTTTATACTGTTATTCTTTTGCTACCAAACTGCTCTAACAGGTGTTTAACCAAAACATTTTACATTAGGCTTATCATTTCAAAAAGACGTTATCATAAGTTCTTAAATCTAGTACTACTACTACTACTTTCCCCTATGTTGTCCTTCGTGTCAGTGTTTTTTGGCTTCTTATGATGTGACTAATAAAAATCGGGCCCCTCAGTTAACCCCCTTTCTTCTCGTTTAAATCTAGTACTGTCATTCATGGATGTGGGAGGGCCTTCCAACTGTGCCTTGAGATTCAATGCTAAAAATATGAAAGCAATTGAAGAAAGCCTATTTTGAAGGCACTGGCATATGGGAGGCAGTCAGCCAGCATTGAAAATAGTGAAATGCATCCCGGACAGTCAGTCATTTGTGTTCAAGACATGGCATGGTTCACTGATTGTATTTTGATGTCCTTTCCTACTGTTGGAATTACTGCAGGTCCCCCAGCAAGCGTTGCATCCGACAGACCGTGCCAATGCCCGCAGATGCCCGCGACAAGCCGTCCAAAAGCCTGGCCCGAATGAACGGGACGTCCAGCGCACATGTGCGCCCCTACGACAGCTTCAGCCACAAAGTACAAATTTCCGGGCCCGAGTACCTGCCACGCAAAGCCTGGGTCGACGGTGCTCTGTGAGTTTTGCACTGCCCACACCTGAATTACTTGCCCTAGGGGCACAGTGCTCACGAGGTCATACAGGGAAGCTGACATATGAAGGAGAATATAAGTAGAAATTACACAAATCTGAGAGAGGATTGGTGCCACCACTCGGCGGTGGCGAAAGCAGTAGGTGCAGACGTTGGGCATCGGATAAAATGCCCACCCACACACTTGTTTGTAATTTATACCTGCTGTGCGCATCTTGGAGCCTGTGTGTAGAACTTGTCTGTCGAGCCCATCTATTTGTAAAGATTGAGAGTGTTCAGGATGCATGAATGATCTGAACTGCTTGCACATCGAGTTGCTACAACAAAAATGCAACATCAAGGTGGCGGAAAAGATGGTGAATCGAAACAAGGAACTTGTGTAACTCTGGGAAACTAGCCCCTGACATTTCGTCTCCTTTTTATAGTGTTTGAATAGCACTTGACCACTGATAATAAAAACATTAAGTTTTAGCATGAAATAACATGAATAATTTAGCCTTAACGCGATAGAAATGCACTTGAGACATTCTTATAGGAATTTTATACAGGAGTTGATTATTTGCCAGTCAACTAAACTTAAGAAAGAAATTCAGTTAGAAAACGGTCATTCTCCTCACCGCCTTCCTCTCTTCGTCCTGTACGCAGGGATGCCCAAGCATTTACACCTGCCATTCCTCCCAAGATGATCCGATACGCTGACGATGACTCTCTTCCAGAGCTGATAATGGTCAGTGTCGCATGCATTCTTCATCTTTCTTTTTTCCTTTTGCAGCAAGTGCACTGAGGTTTGTCAAAGGCATGCTATGTAGCGTGTACATGTAATTGCGGCGTGGATTGCGGATGATGCACACGTCTGTGTGTGCGAGTGTGCGGGCTGCATTGTGCTTCTGGGAGTAGGCTGCCCCACTTCATGTTTTGCGTGGCAGCTGTTGTGGCAGCCGCCAGAGTGCGTTTCGGGAGTAACAGACCTAAGAACCTAAGAACGCTCTCTGGCGATAACTCATGCACTCCTCCGCCTTTTCGGCCACCACCGTGGGCCACACTGCCGTCGCGTGACTCGGGAGCAGACGGTCTGTTTTTTTGCACGCCACTCATGCATCTCCAGGAAGAGAGCTGTGACGCGTTTCTTGCAAGTCGCATCCTCTAGCGCTTTTTCGAGTGTAAATACCGTATTTACTCGTGTAAGGCCCACCGTCCTGTAAGGCCAGGCCGCACCCCCGCCTTCGGAGTGCGAAAATGATATACAGTAAAACCTCGTTAAACCGTACTCGATTAAACATTAGTCTCGTTTTAAAAGTAGTAAAGTCAAATCCCCGACTCAGTGGCCATTGAACATAATGTGTTTTGTATCCACATAAACTGTACCAGCTTATTGCGTACATATCGGTTAACACATAGTGTTTACACTTTTCATCGCGTAAAGACGGCGGTGCGTCGTCTCCATCGGGCCGCCCAGCAGAACAACAAGCCTCAGAGATAGGAACCATTGATCAGAACAATGGCCTCCAAGCGCCCAGTGCATTTGCGCGTGAAGCCACATCAACATCAACATCATTTCAGCGCTGTGCCAGTGAGCGTTGTAGCGTCGTGCAAACAAGGACTCTCGCCATACCGAAGCTCGGATAAAAAAGACACCGGGTGCTTAGCATAGAAGAAAAAATAGACATCATTCGTGCTATCGAAAGTGACATGAAGTTGGCACTGGCACGCGACAGGGATCTACTGTTGACTACGGTGTGTGGCATTTGGAATGCGAAGCAGCAGTTCCTCGGCAGCGCTGCTGCGACCACGAAGAGATGTTGGCTACGAGGTTAGACTTTTTGCCATCGTTGCCTCTGTTGTTGCCTAAGTGTTGCCCAGTGACAGTGATGAGGACGACACGGAAAGCGACAGCATGGGCGATTCAGGCCCGACAGTGGCGCAAGCTGTGTGTTACGTCAGCCTCATGAATGCATTCATCGCGACGAGAGCAGCACCCCGCAATGAAAAAGGCGCCCCACAAAATCTGTAGTGCTACCGCGCCCGTGCACGGAGAATATGCAACACCAACGAGGAATCTGCCATGCGAGTGTTTGCAGGGAAGAGGGGGCTGGCTGAAAATCTGGCTCGCAGCTTCAGTAAGTTTGAGGCCACGGTCGTCGCTTTTAGGCTACTGCGGCATCACATGAAAATTACACTTTTGTTGTGCAAAGTGAATAAATACTGCATGTTCTTTCCCCTTTCATCACACTCTCTCTGAGTTACGTTTTTGACAGGTAAGTGGGCGATCTCATGCTATTTCGGTCTAGCAGCACTACCGTTTAGTACGTACTTTTTCCGGGCTCCGGCCAACTACAGTTCAGCGAGGTTTCACTGTATATTTCTTGAAAAACGTCAGTCCATCGGCCAAAACTTCTGGGTACATAAACCAAAGATAACCGTGAAGTTGTGCTTCTTATCTTTTTATATACACTTGGCTCATTGAAAAATCCAGTTAATACCATGTGCGCGTGTGTGTGCGTACGCATGTGTGCATTTCCAGCACTCGCTGGTTAATTTCCTCAAGCCACTACTAGATGACACCAGTTGTCCTGCCAGGGCAGCAATGTCAGGGCATTGCTTCTATGCACCCGTTGTAAAGGGGCTGGCCACCACTGCATCATCATCATCACGATGGCATATTATCGTCCCCGTATCCGGGACGAAATGAAACTTGCCAAACTACAACCGCCGTACTGCAACCTTGGTTACTGACTCGCCGACTGTTTCTAACAGTACAGCTCATCGGCGATCGGGCATGAGAATGCTGGTATTGAGAGCCATGTGCATGAAGCGATGCTTCAGTCTGTGAGCTATCAACCGGCAACTACCACAAACGCCTACGAAGGCTGTGTGTGTGCTTACTAAGCGAAACAGCGTACGCTCGCACCTTACTATAAGCCTGCCCCGTGTAAGGCTCACACCCAGTAACAGATCTGAAAGAAACAGTGCGGGCCTTGCAGGAGTGAATACGGTCGTTCTTCCAGGCACTAGTGAGTCTCACTCTATCAACGTCCGCTGGGGGATTCATCTGTGATGTCGTGGCCCTTCCCCAGAAGAAAAAAAAATGGAGGAAGGAGGGATGTATAGGACAATGTTACTATACTTGCGGACAGTTTTCTGTGGCTATGAAGGGAAAGCTTCGTGGGCAGAGCTTCTGCCCATGCACTACTGCGCCAAGTAGTCCGCCAGCGTTTAAAAGTGTTTTTGGTTGCTCGAAACAGGCGCTGAATTGGCGCAGCCTCCACGTGCGACGGTTTCGCGTTTTCCTATAGACACAGAAGGGAAAAGTCACAAAATAAGTAAGCTTTTACATTCAGTGGTGCGTTTTGTCTTATTTGACTGTTGCTAATATGTCTAGGTTTTCCCCGGCTTAAGCTAACGCAGATGAAAGCGCGGGACTCTCTTCATAAGCGCTCTCACTTGTGCGTGCCTCTGTAGCTTTCCCTTCAGAGCCACAGAAATTTGTTAGAACCTAGTATAGTAACGTTGGTATGGGGCGATGGGTCAGGCGATTTGCAAGCCCGATCTCCCCCATCGTTCTTTTTTTTTATTTCCCATTCTATTTCCGCACGCTCGTGTTCGGTGCCCTTTTTCATTGTACCGATCATTGCGGAAAAACTTCGCTCTTCACATTTTGAACCTGCACCATTTTGGTCTGCAGTTTTGCGCGAAAGCTTCGTGTGTGGCAGCCGCTGTCTGTGTGTGCAATTTAGTTGCAAACCGCATTTCCCTCGATTTAATTGCATAAGTTGGCATCAGAGCTGGAGCAGAGAGGCCATCCTCGGGACACTTTGCTGTGCAGTGCTTAGGGAGCAGATACGCAAGTGCAGTGGCTTCGTATTTATTTTTATTTTATTTTTTGTCCCGCCCTCCTAAGTCCGGCTCATTTCTGGCAGCATGGGCAGAAAAATATTTTTCAAAGAGAGCTGGGGAGGAGGAGGAAGGGAGGCGTCGCGCCAATAGGTTTGATCTAGAATAGCTCAATCATCGTTAAGAGATTATTAAATTCCGCTTTGCTGAGTGCTATGGCCCGTTATACCATGGCGCCCGGCACATTAGAGGGTTCTAGCTCAACCGCAGTCCGCGCTGTCACGAGCGCTGGCCTCTCGAGATCACGCTGTGCTTTGAGGCATCCAGAAACCGTGTGTTGGGTACACTTCGCGGTCTAATGGATAGTGCGTTGAGGTGCTGTGCTGAGGTAACATGCAGGGCGTAGTGGACTTGCCAATTCAGAATTCGTGTGGCAAGTCTTAGCAGTACTGACACCATTGCCGCTTAACTTATTTTCTGGTGTTAAACATTTAAGGGCACCAAACGACAATCCGTCTTCATCGGGTTCATGCATTAAGTGTAGCTTGTGTTTCACTATTCCTCTGATTCGGCTGAACTTGCTTATATTTGCTAGTGGGATACGGAGTATACTTTCTCGGGTGTTTTCTCTCTTATCTCTCTCTCTCTTTTGGTCGTTCCTTTCTATGACCGCCGCCTTTTTCATGGAGGCCAAATATTGCATTCGAGGAAGCCGCAGCTGCTATACCCTTAGACTTTCCAAGAATAAAAAGAAAGTGTCACATCGCGTTTACCGTAGAAACAAGCTCCCATAATAGCGTGTCGTAATAAGCTCGGGGTAATTCCCAACATAAGCACTGTTTGTTGAGTGCAATACGCAACGCTAACGCGCGTAGGTGAGCCAATTAAGGCGGCGCCGGTTGAGCTCGTAGCTTGTACTGTAGTGTGTACGCGAGGCGCTGTCTCTCCCATCGCTTCCATTCTCCTTCTCCTCTTCACGAACCTCTCTGGGTAAATCTTGCTGCCGTTTCGCCGGGCCGGCCGTATGAAGAAAAAAATGATTGGGTGTGGGCGTCGTCGAGGGTCGCTGTTCGCGGTGCCGGGACCCCGCGACAGCTCGTGCGTCTTTGCGGCACCCAACCCTGGTTCCGCGTGGGCGTCCCGCGCGCGGCGTTGACCGCCAGCTGCTGCAGGCGGGGCTCGCATCGCGTGGGTTCACGTGACGGACGTGCGTGCGCGCACGCGCACGCACTGCGAACGCACGTGGGCTGAGCGCGGACTCGCGACACACTGCGCGCCGCCGCGCCTGCTACATGGCGGGCTGCGTTGTGCGCTGTCGCGATCGACGGCGAATCGCGTTGAGTGCCCGTAATTGGGGGCGTTCGCTTGATGCTGCCCGCGTTTGCACTTAAGCTCCGAGGAGGACTCGCCTCTGTGACGAAGGCAAAAAAAAAAGAAGACATGTCCTCGTAGAATGAATCCTATTTACGACCCGCTGGAATCGGTGATGCGAAATAGTGGGCGTCCGCGTTTTCCCGAGCGTCCCAGTTCTTTCTTTTTTTTTTTTCCCAGCGCTGCGACTTCACTGGGCAGTTTCGGTGGGCGTGATAACCTCGCCGGCAGACGGGCGCAGACTCGTCGTATGCGCACCCATTTCGAGTGTCGAAGCGTGTGGAAATACGCACGGTGCGCTCGCCCTGCTGCTGTCAGAAGGAACATACGAGCGTGGAGCGCACGTGCGAAAATTGTTCGCGTTTGTGACGTGTATAGTCGCCCGGCTATTGCAGCGGACTACTTGCGGTTAGTGGCGCTGTCACCTTCTCTGCACTAAGGTCCCTCTATAATTTGAGAGACCTTACTCTGCACGCCTGTGCTGAGCAGGGACATGGCTTGAGCCGGCACTTGCACCTATATATATATATATATATATATATATATATAGCGCCAGCAAAGTGGGAGCCCCACGTTTAGAAGGTTCCCTTTAAAGTGATACAGAGAAAGGCTAACCCCCGTATTCAGAAGTGCGTGTGAACTTGAGGCCCGTGTTTTCGCTAGATCCAAGTGACGCCTGGCGTGAATGCATACCACCCGTATCACGCTCATGGTGTTCCCTTAGGCGCGTTCACGACAGCCGTCATTTAAATCCAAGTCAAGTATGCGCTTCAAGCTAAGAGCGCATGTCTGAATACGTGCGGTAACGAAGTATTCCTTCCAAAACACTTTCTTCGTTAATTTCGTGGTACGAGGTTGATCGTTATAAGAACGCCCACCTGCTTGTAGGCCCACCTGCTTGGTCCTCGCACTGTGGTGTATCTTAAATAGAATAAATAACAATTAAAAAGAACAAATGAAAGCTAAAACTTCAATTTCTTCAGTTTGGCGCTGAAACCTCAGCGCCGGTACGTCAGTATTACGTCACAGATTTAAAGGTATTTCCTCGTATTTGAGCCGTTGGTTGAAGTTGTCGAACCTTGCGAAGTTCAGTCTTAGTCTCTCTTACAGTACAATGCCACCCGTATTTGCCGGTATACAATTAACTATATGCCCGAGCAGGCTCCGTTAAAATTCATGACGTCACACAGTCAACTGGTGCGGGAGCTGCAAGGCGGCCGCGCCTCCCGTCTTTCGTTATGGCGTCTTTTGCGGCCTATGAAGTCTCTTCTCACAGTTATAGCGTTTTCTTTTTTTCTTTTTTAAGCGAAGCATTTCTTTGCGAACCTCATCGGGGTTTCGTGACTGTGGCTGCAACCTTACTATTCTCTTGCCGAGTAGACCAACCACTCACAGCGGAGGATTCGCGCCGTTGGGTTCCTTGCACCTCCATCAGATGGCGCTCGCATCCGCGGCGGCGCCGGCCGTGCGGGCAAAAGAAAGAGAGCCAGAAAGCTCGCCTTCGCGCATCCGTGGCGGACTGATAATAAGGAAGTAAACGCTTCTTGCGGATAGGATGGATTCTAATTGCGCTATATACGTATTCGCATGTTGTCCCTGAAATCGTGATGCGTTCAAGGCGTCCATCGTACTCGCTAGCAGTCAGCAACTCCGCTTAACAAAAATATCGGTGTAGTTTGTGTGCGGGCGCACTGGTTCTTGTGTATGTGTGTCTGTTGTAGGAGGCATAATTTATGCTTATAATGCTGAGGTTGGGGGCTCCTCGTCGCTCCATCACTGATGGGACCGCGCTGACATTATTCGGTGTGGCGCACTGTTTGCTTCATTCAAGATGCACCAACCACTCGTGCACAGGTTAGCACCCTGTTACCATCAAGCCGTGCGTTCTGCCTCGCATCATATCGGCGCCGCGTGGCACTCGCCCTTTCCTGCCTGCTTTTCATGCACGGTGCGCGAGTAAAGGAAATGTTAGCTGGAATCCAAGGGAGGAACCGCGCGTTTTCGGTCAGAGGTGCGCAATTTCCGGCCGTGACTAATAAGGTTATAAACGTGTAGTGCACGTGACGGGAGAATGGGGACTGTTGTTGCTTGTTCCTGTTTCATTGTTCATTTCCTGTCTCCGTCGTTTCCCTGTGACGTAAGGCAAGGCAGTGGGATATTGCCACCACGAGACAATTTGATTAGCTAAGGAGCGAACGGTTCGTCTATCAGGACGTTAGAACCTTTTTATAATGATCAAGTTTTTCATTGGATGGACCGCATAAATGTAATGTATGATATATATATATATATATATATATATATATATATATATATATATATATATATATTCGGGTAACCTTATCGCCTAACCACGACGTTGTGTTTCGAAAAATTCCTGGTTGTAACGCAAGAAAAAAACGCGCAGTAGACTACTCGATGGAAAAACCTTAAACGAACACTAAAGTGAAAACTATATATTAACTCTTATTTTGAGCTGATCTAGCTGCTCGCGCCACGGTTACTGTGATGTTGGAGCACCTACACAGCGTCGTTGTAATCTTGTAACACTCCTTCGCTAGCTGACGATCAGAGTTTGTTATCTGCACAGAGTCAGCAAAATTCAATCTATAGTGGAAGAAGAACGAAAAAAAAAGCGAGTGGAAAAATGTTCGGTGATTTCAACACGACTCGAGAGCTGTGGCGCTGTAACCGCGCCGGAGTCTGGGCGAGGACGGCGAGGAAGTGTCGGTTTGAACAAGCAACGCGAACTCGCCTTGCACTTGAGTGCGCGACTCCTCGGGCCGTTGCGACAACAACCGCACACACTCATCACCGGCGAAGCCTTATGAACACTTCGACCGCTATTGGGTTTTCGTAACTTCGTTTCTCCCAAATTAAAAAAAAAAGATACAAGAAAGAATAAACGAGATCGGAATATGAGGAAGGAGCGACAAGTTGGGGAAATTTTGGAACGGAGCATCACGGCCTGTAGAGAAGCTCGGAATGATGGCGGTGGTAGAGGCAAGTGCAAGCATACCAGACACTAGAAAGGTCGCCGTGCAATCGTCGCTGCTTCCGCTTAAGCGCTTTTGTGTTTTCGCGCGCACTCGACGTGGCAAGGTCGTTCGCGTTTTTTTTTTTTTTTTTTTTCAGTGGATGTCATCATTGCCGCGTTTTCCCGAAGGTGTTGCATCATGCGCGTACTTTACTTTTAGCGCGAGCGCCACTCCGCCCCGCTCGGATCTTCGATGAACACTGTATTAAATCGAATTTCCTTTCTTTCCTTCTTCCTTTCTTTCTTTCTTGTAATCTCCGCTGCGGGTCCGCGCTATACGACGCAAGATCCACCGAACGCTCTTTCGTAACGCTCGAGCCGGAGGGTCGGCGCTGCAGAAACGAATTATGAGCGCTGATATGATGCGCGTCGTAGAGATGACGTAGGGAAATCAGTGAAGCGTGTATATAGTCAGTATGATATTCTGGGTCGTGATTTCGACACCTTCTGTGTGCCTCCTCCGCCCACGCTCGCGGCCGCTGGTTGTGTGAGTGACGTGCGGCGGGCCTGGCGAAGGCGTCTCCGCGCCGGCCCACGTTTTATTGGTAATGCGAAGGTGCGCGCGTGGCTACGTACGTGGGCTAACGTTTCCGTTCGCTCGAGCCCGGTCGCCGGCGTTCTCACGCCTGTTGGTTCTCTCTGTCTCCCTTTCCCTCACCGACATCATCGTTACATTACCGCTCACTGGAGCGTCATCTTTCGTCCTCGCTTCCTCCTCACCATTTCTGGCTTTGAGTAATTTCGAACAGAAAAAGAAAAGAAAGAATCAAGGATTACAGGCCAGTGTTTCTCTCCGACCACTTGGGGTGTTCAATTCTCTCGTTTATATTTTTTTCTTCCTGATCCCCCCCCCCCCCCCCGTTTACGCGCAGCTACGCCTTTGAGCCAAGTTTTTCGTGCATTCGTGACAATTTGGCTCTTGGTTCGCGGACGCGTTCGTTTTTTCCTTTGCTGGTTTCCTTTACTGCAGCTTTCTCGCGATAATTACGCAGTGAAAATTTTTCAATAGAATGTTCCAGGCGTTAAATATAAAAAAAAGAAAAAAAGAAGAACATCAAGTAAATCGGAGTTTTTCTTTTTTTCGCGCCAGCCACTGTAAGCTCAAACAAGATATTGCTTCCAAACACCTTTGTTATAAGAGCACAGGTCCTGCACGAACAAGAAGCTGCAAAAGCCCTCCGTTTGCGGCGCTCTGGCTGGACCTAGATTCGCTGAAGGAATAAAAAAAGGTGGCTCTGGCCCGATCTGTTCAGAGTCGCGGTGTCAAGACTGACGTCGCTGATCGCACTATGAGCGCTCGGCTGCCGCTAGACGCTATCATCATCGCCTGCCGGAACAAACAAAAAGTCACTGCAGCAGTTTTCGAGGGTGCAATGATTACTTGAGAAAAAAAAAAAGATAATGTCTGAACTCTTGTGGAGGGGCGCAATCATTACGAGAGTAAAACTGTACTCGCAGAGCATGGGTGGGTGGAAAAGAACACCACCTCATTTCTGTATATTCACTTATGCTGTAGAAAAGGCCGCGACGGAAGTTGCCCACATTTCCAATATCACCAATAAGTAAGTAAGTAAATAAACAAATAAATAAATCATGAAAGATAATGGGAGATTGTGAGTGTTCAAAAGGAGGGGTCGTTTATGATTGTGGGGAGAAAACAAACATTTCAGTTCATTAGTTGGTTGCCGCTGCCTCGTTAATTTTGCTGCACTGCAGGCGGGAAGTGGGTGGTCAAACCTTGATGGCCGTGTGGCACGCAGTACCGCCTAGAAAGAAAAGGAAAAGTACTGATCCTTCTTGTCAGTTCATTTTTCGCTATAGCGAATACATACTTCAGGCTTTCTTAGCAGCAAAGAAAAAAAACTTTCAGTGGATAGCGATCTTCAGTTAAACCTTGCCTTGGCAGATCTACAGAAGCGTTTCAGGGGATTACGAGTTTATTTTTAGAATGTAGATTTAGGTGTGTCTTTGCAAGAGGAAATTCGAACGACAATTTGCGATGTCCCTCTCCTCCGATGACAAGCGACGTTTCGCGTAAATCTTGTTTCACAAAACGCGGTGATTTTTTTCTTCTGTTTTTTTTTTACACACATAGAATGATCGAGTGCTGCATGCAGACCGTCGCACCTACCAGCTTAGTAACAGACTGTGCTGCTGCTTCTACGTGCACTAGAACTATAGCAAAGGGCGCTGACCAAAGCACAACGCGTCACCAGCGGCTGTCGTGTGGAACTCGTCAGGGCTGGCAATGACCGGCGCTTGTCGTGGACGCGCTCTATTTGCGGAGGTTGTCTCCTGTCACCTCGGTAGCTGTCGCCGCTGACAGTCGTTGTTGTCTTTCACGCCAGCGCGTGATTTATTTTTTCCCTAGCCCTTGCATCGCGAAGACAAACAGATCGAGTCCACTGTGTGTTCATACTGCGCAGGTTTTGGGCCCTGCCTATAACAACCGCCGGTCGCACGCCTATGCCGTCTCCGTCCGCGCCTCGCCAACTCCGATATTTGTTTTCTCGTAGGTATAGCACGCGTCGTATGTATCTGCACGCTTTGTCCTGGGTCGTTCGTGTCTTGCAAACGCAGAGGTAGTGAGCGCGCCGTCGACTTGTGTGGGAACGGTCACCGCTCATATGCGGCTCTCTGCTATGTCCACCGAGGGGGCCGCTGCGGCTTTCTGCTGCTGAGCAGCAGATCGCTGGTCCGATTAGCTGCCGCGGCGGGCGGAACGCGAAAACATCGGTGTGCCGCACTTTGTGTGAACGTTAACGGAGCCCAGCTGGTCATAACCCGTCCGGAGAGCTCCACTGCGGTTCATACAGGCCGCTGTGCGGCTTTGGTACGGCGGACTCCACAGTTCGTTATTCTGCTACCATTTATAGGTGTATGGCTGCATTTCTTGCGATTTACTTATGATTATTTTATTGCGTAATTAGGATGTTTGGATCTTAAAACTTAAAACGCCATTTCATCGGCCCAAGACGACCAAATGTAAAGCTCACAAATGACACACTGAATTCTAAACCCTTCCTGCTTGCGAGATCAAAAAAAAAAAAAAAAAAAAGATTAAAAAATATGCAGATTCCACGCATTGTGGGAATCTATGCAAGCGAAGCTTTCTGTGCCGTTGGCGTTCATTGACGGTATTTGACGGTCGTGGTGTGATGTTAAGTGTTGCCTACAGCACTTGAATTTTCCCACGTAGTTCACAGGACACGGAAACATGTCCTTCATTCACTCTTTCCTTTAATTAAGAGAGCCCGAATCAGCAATATTTTCTGACGACACATTTCTTTCTCCCGTGTAATGTGTAGTTGAACTGCCACGAGCGCAGAGGGGTAAGGTTAATCCCGCGTTTCCTGGCGGCGTCGGTATACGTGATCCGGTCGCACCCAGTCCCTGCCCGCCTGCTCTCTTTCTAGCATTCTCCCGGCCTCCTCCCTGGATTGTCGTTGTTGCTGTTGCGTGTGAGCACGGAGGCAAGCGCGGCAGCTCCTGCTATACTTTTGCCGGGGGAAGGGGGGGGGTATCACGCTTAATCACGGCGTCCAGAATGCATTGTGGCCCCCCTCTAGCGAAACTTATTTGACGTCGCCTGTCTCGTCTACAGCACCCCTGCCGTGGGCTCTCTACCACCCCCAACGCAGCTTGCAAAGCAGAGAGGGAAGTGGTTCGTTGTGAGAAGAGAAATGAAAGGTTGGCGCTATCTTCTGCTTCCCTTGAGGGAGTGCGGCTCAGCGCCAATGCAAGGCAGTAGCAGCAGAGGTGGTCGTATTGTCTGTCACTTGGTTGGGTTGGCGCACACGAGTGGGTTGAACGTGTGCCCGAAAATTTCAGGCCCGCGGCCTCCAGGATTTCACCAACGTGCAATCATTTTGGATATATGCGCCGGTGTCACCTCGGACGCCATGTTGGCACTGACGTGGCTTGGCGTGAGCTGCCCGAGGTCGCAATTCCGAAGCGCGCGAGTGCCGTGAGCGACATTGGAGTAACAGTATGCATCGGTTAAACGTGGTGAAGCATTTCTTTCGAAATTCTTTCTTTAGCTAGACAATTAAACGTTTATTAGTATAGCGGACGCCTTGTTCTGCCCTGTCACGGCTGCTGTGGCCCATTGCGGTCAGAGAGCGCTTCCGCCTGTAGCGCATGGTCGCTGAACAGCGTGCCTCAAACTTGCTTGCTTGCTTGCTCGCTCGCACGTACGCGCGGCCACCTTGCTGTGCTGCTCTGCGCGCCCATTGCCGGCGTCAGCCGTGTTGCCGCAATGCTTTGTTTCTCTCGCATTCATTTGTTCCCGTCCTTCCTCGTCTCGCGGCCGTGTTCTCGCATTGCCGGCTGCGTTGTACCTTCCAGATTCACCCCTACGCGCTCGGCTGCGCGCGGCCCAGTAGCTTCTTAGCACTCGGGGATTCTCTCGGCGCTGCGCTCGCTCGTTAATGCGCGTTTTTGCGTGTGCACACCTGTTTCGGTGTAGCTGTGCGAGCTCATGCGTTCCTGCGTATGTGTCTGCGGAAAGCGATTTCCGAGCTCCGGTGGCGCAGAGCGCCGGCGAGCTGCGTAGCTTCCGCGAGCGCGTGTAGGAAACAAGCTCTGCGGTGGCAGATAAAAAGAGGGAGCGCGGAGCCAGTTCGCGATAGCCGGCGAATTTTTGCGGAGAAACACGCGTAAGCCTTCCCTGCTCTCCCGCGTAATGTATGTAATATAGCGCGGCCGCGCGTGCCCGCGGCTGGTAGCGGCGCTTTAAATGTGCGGCCGTTCGGTGGCCGTGACCTATGCGCGCTGTTCGGCTCCCTGTTGTTTAGCCTCGTTTGTTTCCCCTCTCGTCTTGCCCGAGCCTCTCACGCGACGGATATACCAGGGCCGCGTGCGCATCCTCGCGCAGCACGCGTCCCTATGTACTTCTCGCTCTCCGTGCATTTGCGTCTTCCTGTGATTCTTTTCTTTTTTTTTTCGCCGACCTCGCCGCTCTCTCTCTCTCTCGTGCCTGCGGCCTCGTGGCTCGCTGTCGAAGTCGGGTCACGTTTCTCCGTCATGCGAGAGAGCCGATTCGGCGCGCGTATCGGCACTCCTGATCCTCCGGCTCTGTATAGCCTCGCATCGGTCGGTCCGGCGTGTAAGGTGCCGCCGCCCTCGACTTCCTTCAACGAGGCGCGGATTAGCCGGTCTCCGTTCAGGGGACGCTCTATCGCTTCTTCCCATGATCCGCGCCGGTCGGCATCGCCTGCTGCGCGCGCGAGCTGCGTTTATCGCCCACTATACCGTGTATTCCCGCTTGTTACTCTCCGCGCGGTGCGCAAAGAGGAACCTGTCGCACCCCGTCGGACGAAGCCACTTTGTCATTGAGCCATTAAAGCAGTTTTTTTCTATCTCGCTCGATCGAAGGCTGGGGGCTGCCCCTTTAGTTTTCGAAACTCGGTCGCGCGCGCGTCCGTCGCTCCATACGAACAGGTGACAGGTGACCTTGAATGGATCGCGAATGTGCTGTTCAAGTAAACATATTTTAATTGCCTATGCTCCGGTTCGTGCTAAATTCTGTCGCAGCAATGTCTCTGCGTCAAAGACAAACCGAACCGCCACATAAGACGAATTTGCTCGCTTGCAGGTGCACTATGTGACAGCAGTTACTGTGAGCATTGTAGAGTGGCGTTCAAGTGAAAGACAATATTGAGCACTGCTTGTAAACATTGGTTCGATCAGTTATATGGTTACGTGGTAGAAGAGCTGCTTCGGGCGGTCATTGACTCGGGGCTGTTGAGTTTGTCTTTATTGTCGTTGCTTTCTTTCTTTTTCCTGATCAAGTCCCTTCCATGTTACTGCATGGTGTTCCTAACATTTAGCGAAGGAACTTCGTAAGGAGAAATGCCGTTTGTGAAGTTTTTAACTATGCTGTAAGGTGGTCTAGCTTGCCAACTTGGAACGATGTGGCCGTGCGTAAGTAGAAAACGTGATCGTGTCGGAAGCAAGGAGGGGCTCCAACCAGCACACGGATGTGCGAAACCACCTCCACCCACTTCATTTCCTTGGTAACAACAATTAATTTGAGATCATTATATTAAAGGCTGACTCGGCATTGTGGAACACTACTGAACTGAATAAAAAGAGAGAGACAGAGAGAGAAAGAGAGCGGATACAATTCCGGTGATTTCGTTGGGCACCCTTGCTCGTTGGGTCAGAAGAGAACCGTGGAACTTTCCCGGCACCCTGCGGCGTCAAGGGCCGAGCTTCTCCGGGAGATAGGGGCTGAGAAAAGACGGCATGGACTCCGCGGTGGACTCCTTCCCACCCCCCTTCTTCTTTCTTCCTTTTTGTTCTCTTCCTTTCTTTTTTGCTTGGCGCCATCACTTTTCTCTCGAGCGCAAGAGAACGTAGAGAAACTCTCGGCGTCGGTCGTATCGCGGGACCTCGTCCGATTCCGAGCCGAGATGGCTGCCGGGACATAGCGCAGCAGTCGCGGAAGATAGCGACAAACGCGCGTATCGAGTCGAACGTGATCGCGGCACGTGAGGTCTCCCGCGCCAGCGGCGGTGCGGTGTGGCGCAGCCCGATGGCATCATCGTGGTCGGCGGCCGCCCTGCTGCCACTGAGGCCGCAGGCTACCTGCCTGCTGCTGCGGCTGTTCGCGGCGGCCTTCCCCGCCGCGCTCGCGCCTGCGTACGCGCCGGCACTCGCCCCCCTGGAGCGGTTCAGGTTCTGTGCTAGCGCGGCGCTTCGTCCTCTACTGCTGCTTCTGCCGGTGCCGTCCCGTAGCGCGGCTGCGAGGACTCTTTTGCGCTTGCGGCGGCGGCGTCGCGCGGGCTGGGTCGGTCGCTTCGCCGGTCGGACGGCCGGCTTCTCTCGCGCGCCGCTAATACAGGCGCGTGGAACTCGAGCTCATTAAGCGCCACCGTGGTAGGAAGCGTCGTCGTTCCTTCCGGTCGGGCGCACCCTGCCTCGCATCCCTATAGGACGTCGCTGGAACGCCGCCGGGTCTGGCCTCGTTGGCGCGGTAGTGACCCCGTCCGCGGCGTCTGCAAGTGGGCCGGCACCGCTCCTGTGCTGCCCGCGCACGTGCGCGCGCGCATATACGAACCGCGCGTCGCAATTTGCCGCGCCCGTTACGCCACTGTCAGCTCACCGCATCAAGGGCGCGATCTCTTTCCCTTTTCTTTTTTTTTTTTTCCGTATCGCTGTGCGTCGTTCGTGCTCCGCCTCTCCAGCCAGCCAGCCAGCCGACCCGGCGCCCCGGGGCTTGTCCCACGGGGTCACGGCATCTTCCGTAGCCTGCTGGTCTTATTTCGGCGCGCCGCCTCCGACCTCCTAAAGAGCCGCGCGGCACGCGGTCAGGAACCGGCTCGTCACAGCAGCGGCCAGTCCTCGCCTCCGTTTCAGTCTGGCGCCAGCGACGGACTTCGCAGTGCTTGCCTGGCTCGCCGTCGTTTCGCCGGATCCTTCGCAACGTCGTCGAGGATTCGCCGGTTTAGGCTGTGCTGCAACCTGCCTCGATCTCCGCACGTGTGACGTATCGTGACTGGCGTTGCATCGGATTCGGGAGCCTTCATCGTACCGACCCCGACTCCGAGAGATACAGTCTGCTCGTGTGATGGTGGTATCAGAGTCTCTCCGCATGCACGAAGCCAACCCATGGAAGTGCGTCTGCGCCACGTGCTGTCCTGACTCTCCGAATCGGGGAATGTGAGCCCTCGTCTCCCGACGCCATCCTCGGTGACTTGTGAAGGCATCGCGCGTGTGCGTCTCTCGAGAGCTGCTGTATTCCTTGTGCCTGCAGAAAGCCGGTGCGTGTCGGGACTCTTTTTCCGGCTGCACGGCATCGCCGGACGTGTTCGTGTGCCCGCGTTATTCAGCCTAACTGCGCCGTTACGTGTGTGGCAACCCTTTGCCTCGGCAGTGTGTACGCGGTAGCCTGGACCACACGCGCGGTTGCCAGCTGCCTAGTAGGACCAGGAAGGGCGTTTACCTTAGCGACCGTTCTCGTGTCTCTTCTTTTTTTTTTTTTCTTGATTTCGAGGCGTTTGTGTGAAAGAGAGCTCGGCGGCCTTAATGCGAAGACGTTGAAGCGCCCGGTTTCGCCCCCTGTCGAAAGAAAGAATGAGCGGGAGCCCGTTTCGCACCTTCCTCCTGCTTCTGCCGTCGTGACGACTCGCGGAAAGCAGCCGTACCACACGTGAAAAAAAAAAAAAAAAAAAAAGAACGCTCTCTTCGCCACCGTCTTCTGTGAATGGAGCCGCTGTCTCGGACGAAAGACCGATCTCGTGGAAAGATCGCACAGACGATGAGAAAGAGAGAGACGGGCCTGCATCCACCCGCGCTCTCGACCTCATATATACGGGCGCTCGTTTCGGCTTTTTTCTTTTTCCATCTTTCCTGCACTCGTGATCGCCGTGCGTGTGATTCATACCCGAGAAGCACGCAGGCGGGTGAGAGTTGCCACACGAGGAGTGAAGTGGCCTCTGGAAAGCGACCGCTGAGTCGGTGGTGACGTAGCGACGCCTTTGGCTGAGCCGAAGCTTCGTGCCGAAACTCTTTTTTTTATTTATATTTTTTTCTTTATTCGTTTTCGCGTTTGTGCGTGCGTAGGCAGCGGACGTGTGTGAGTACACACGTAAGCGGTACGGACGGACGGACGGACGACGGCCCCCGGAACGCCGCGTTTTCACGCGCCGCCGGATATCGTGGAGCCTCCTCCTGCGTCGATATAACCGAGCGACGAAATGTGCGGCTCATGCATCCAAGCGAGAGCGAGCGAGTGAGCGGCGGTGTCGTTATTCGTGCGTGCGTGCGTGTGCGTGTGTGCGTGCGCGAGCACTCGCTCCCGCAGCAGCGGCGAGACTCGGATACTATACGACGTCGATGGGAGCAGCGGGCCTTCGGTGTGGGCGGCCGTGCGAGGACTTCGAGTGTTGCTAGTGCGTGTGGGCGATGTCGCGTCGGCGGGCATCCGCGGCGCGTGGCTCATTTCGGAGGATTGCCTAATGCCACTAGGCAGCGGCGATCCGTTCCCCGTGTGCTCGCGTTCAAGGTCTGCCGCTTTTAGCTGCGCAAGAAAAGTTGGCCGCGGAAACCCTCCCGTTCGAGCAGGTCCCCTTGAAGCTAGGCGCGCTGAATCGCTTCGGCGCGTCGCTGCGACTTTGCCAGTGTAGCCGTGCTGCCGGCGAAAGCGGCGCGAGCGTCGTCGGTCGCGAACGCGTCACGCGGTCTGCGCTGTCTGTTTGGCACCGAGCGAGAAAGGGGTCGTCGCCGTTCGGGTCCTTTTCGGCGGGGCCCGTGTTGACAGTCCGCCCGCGTCTCTTGAGCTGCCGCTGCGCAGGACAGGACGAACCCCTCCGGTGACGCGCGCTGCACGATTTGCCAGTGTTTGTCGACTGAAAGTGCTCCGTCATTATTATTTTTTTTTCTCCTTGCGGTGCGATCGAGTGGTGTGAAAACGTCTCGGTGAAAAAAAAACAAAACGACGTGTCTCGGTCGGCCGCGCTTTGCTTGTGCTGCGGAAAGGAGTCTTCTCTGCATCGGCGGTGCGCGTTGCGACGAAGCTGCTGTTGCGACGAGCGTCCGTGGTTGCGTCCTATAGGACGGCTCGCGCGCATCTGAACGGGCCACGCGGTGTCACACACAACCTCGCCCGAAGAAGAACAGCACCGATTGCGCTCCGACTCCAGCGATGTTGTAGGCTGCCCGCCAGGAACCGCACGCAGTCGACGCAAGACGACACCAGTCGAAGGGAGACAGACCGTCGTCGTTGGTGTGCGCGAACAGCCATGTCGCGGGTGTCTCACTGGGGCAGAACTGCGCCGCCCGGCGTCGTGTCGTCTCGCTCGCGAATGCACAGACGCGCCTCGTCGCCCGTGAGCCTGTTGTGCGAGCCGTGGATTTGGTCCTGGAAAGGTTGGCCCCGCGACGTCATCCCGTGGGACATTTTCCTCCCGGACGAGGTACGTGGCACCACCGCGACGTTTGGCTGGAAACCGATTCGGTTTTCACTTGGAACTTTCTTTGCTAACGCTTTCGACCTCCTCGTTTTCGTCGCGCATAAAGTGAATCTGTGAGATTAATCGCATCCACCGCAGCGGTTTGTTCTGCGTTCTATTAGTAGCCGCGTATTCTTGAACCAGAAGAAGGTAGACTAGGACGCCTCCTCTCGTACGTGTCTGTGTTTGTTATTGTGTAATATTTAAGTTAGCCTTTCACATAGCATAGAAAGCTCAATGTTATGGTAACATGTGCACGATAATAGTAAGAAATATTGCCATTGGGTAAACAAAATACTAGCTATGAAAACCGTGCCTCTGGTGGGCGCGACAGGGTCACGTTTCACGACAGCGTCACGAGGCCAACTTTCTCTCTTATGATTCATGCCACGTACACGACGTGACGGATCGAGCCTGGTGCGCTGAAGTGGCGATGGTGTTTCAGTAATGCGTGTGTTGAAATGAAGAGAGCTCAGTGTTATTCTTTTTTTTAATAATTTTCCTAACATAGTGCCTTATCATACAAGAAAAAAAATTTAAAGATGCGTGTTCGCAATCAGTGTGCGCCCGACTTACTCCTATATGTGGCGCCATTTCATTTTTCATCGTTTGAAATGCTGCAGGGTGTATTTAAACAAGTTCGGCGAGGAGTCCCTAACAAAAGTTGATGATGCGTCTAACAACTCTTGACGTTGAGTGCCGAGTTTCGCTCGTCATTAACGTTCACTTGGCTGCAGTCGTGTGTGTATATATATATATATATATATATATAGTGTGTGTGTGTGTGTGAATAAGTTTTTTTTCTTTTTTCCTTCTAATATTTTGCGAAGGTGTCTGCACATACGTTCGCCTCGTTTTATCTTTTGACCATCAGTGTTTAGTTTAGTTATAATTACAGTCGACGTGCAGAAAAAGCTTTTTTTTTTCCTTTGGTTTATATAATACTTCAGGTAAAGATAAAAAAAGTAATTTTAAAATTGAGCTCCGCTTTAGCATATAATTTCGCATTAAGCTTTACGTTGAAGTCCGTGAAAAGATGTACGGCTGCGTTCAACGGCCGCTTTCGTCGTCGGCGTCGAGACGTGCGTTCATTAATCATGCGTATTTTGACCGCCAGAGGACCATATTTCACGTGTTCTATGTGATATCGCGCTCTATCTGCGTTTTCGAGCGGCATATATGACTAACAAAAAACCGGGCCCCTCGGTTCCGGTTTCCTTTCTTCCCGTTGATATATATATATATATATATATATATATATATATATATATATATATATATATATATATATATATATATATATATATATCCTCCTCCCTCTGGCTACAGGAATGATGTACAGTGGTGCCAGGTTATAACGAACTCTTGCGAAGCGTTCGTTATATACGCATTTGTTATCTTCATTGGAGAGAAGGAGCAGTTGGAACGAATCCATTTGACGAGAACGAAGCTTCGCCTGTAGTAAGCAGCGTAATGTTTGCCTGCGCCTCGACAACCTCGAGCTGTTCGTCGGCGTCACTAAATGGTGGCCTATAGCTCGATGCGCGAAACTGCGCGGACTTGCGCGCTCCGGCGTAAATCCCTTCGACGCCGGCGCATCCACCGCAGAAAGTGCGCCCAGGAGCGTCGGGCGATGCGTCGGACATGACTCGCGCTCGACGTATATCCCCATGTCCAGTTCGTTATGAGAGAGTTATTTTACGCGATACATTGAGTACCGCGGGTGCTCGGATTCGATTGTGTGCGCGCGGACGGCGACGCTCGTTGTCGGAGCCAGCCTCCCAGGTTGTGTACAGAGTAGGTATCGTTTGGCGTAACCCCAGTACAGTGGCTGTTAGCTCCGCCGTGGGCCGCCAAAGGTTGTCGTCCAAAGAGCACGAACGCAGCTGCTGCCTCCGCTGCCGACTTTGTTGCTGCCATCCGGCATCGCAGTTTTGGGAAACACTTCGAGCTTTCCTATCAAGGGTCACTCGGCAATGTAGCCTTTTTAGCCTTTCTTGTTTTTTTTTTTTTTTTTTGCGCTGGCATATTGAACGGCTGGTAGAAACGTATAACTTCGCTAAGTCTTTCTATCTGCCAGTTCGATTCACGAACGTACATTAGTCAATATAGGCTAGATTTTACTGCTGCTCGTTTGTCGAAGGACTGAGAATAGTGTAGAGACGTCTTATACAGTTTGAACTTGGGTCGTCTTCGATCAGCGGTTGTTGAGGCTTTTTTTCGAGAGGTTACGGCTTCGTTTGTAGCAAACCAGGTGCATTCTCGCCGTGCATCGTGCAAGAAAGCACCCTTAAGAGTGTAAACATTTTTACGGTGTGGTGGCGCCATTTTGTGACGCTGACACCAATTCACAGAGCTGTTAGAACAACGGCGATGTTCTTAGCCAGTATATCTGCTGGTGCATATGCGTTGGCAGCAACAGCCACTGACGTTCGAGTTTACTAGAAAATTTCATTATACTATATGACGTGTAGAGCGTTTATGCTTTCTTCTGCGAGCACAATCACCCGGCAAAAAAGGACCAAGAAAGTTTTTAAAGCGTTCTCTTTGGAGAAAGCGTTACATAATATGCGTTACTAAGGAATACGCTGCTGCTGGTCTTGCTGTTCTTGCTATACTGCATAAGTGCTGCTCCCGTCTGCATCTCTGGCGTGTCGGTACTCGAAAACCTGTAATACGTTTACGGGTTAAGAAAACGCTTTTTATTGCGTATTTAATGGCGCTTCTTTTTAAATCCTACGTCGAAGCTTATGGGAGAAGACTTAAGTGATGTGCGCATGTGTCTTCACTAGCATATATGGAAAAACTGAATCAAGCAGGAGGAACGAGAGCGAGAAATGAAATGTCGACCCTCTTTTTTCTTTTTATGGATGCACACTTCTTCCTGATATCGTCACGATGAGCATGTATGACGCACTCACGTTGCTGCCGCCGCACTAATCTTTCGCGCGTGAGCGCGCCCCACCCAACTGACATCAGTTTTGCAGACAGTGGGTGTCCCTGATTGCATTTCCGTATGCAGCCGTGCACGGAGCTCGTGCGTGCGTGCGTGCTTTTCTCCCCCAGTGGCGCTGCTAAATGTGCGGTGATCTAGAGCGACCGTCCGTGCCGTATATAGTCGTGGTGAGGGCGCGGCTCATTACGGTGAGTTTACTCATTTTCGCTTCGTGGCACGTGCATACAAAAAGTGGAAGTCAACGCCCCTCAGAGATGGAAGGTATTTATCTCCTTTTTTTTTCTGTCTCTCTTTTCCTTTTTCTTCTTTTTTTTCTCTTTATTGGTGGGAGCTGTCTTCCGGCCCGTAGTGGGCGCACAACACGGCACCGTGCAGGTAGTCCAGTAAGGCCGTGGAAATCGCAGTCATCTTCAGTGCACGTGCTGAAGTCAGCGTATCGGTCACTGCGGAGGCCAGACCGCGTCTGAGCAATAGGTCGTGTGCTTGCATGGGCAACTCCAGAGCAGGTGGCATACATCGGTGCTATACCTTGTCGTGCCACGGTTGGAGCGGGCGGCCGCGTCCTTGTGACGAAGCTTTCGCGCTGAAAGCGCGAAACGTCCGGACGAGCGCGAAGCACAGGTGCCTGTGAAAAACGTTCGACCGATCGCGCGACTATATATTTGCAACACCAGGGCACCCAGCAAACTTAGAGCAGGTTCAAGCGAACGCCGACTATCCATCTTATGGGCGCGTCTTCCGACCGATCGGGCTGTTGTGACGCGCACTTGTTTACCTCATAAAGCAAAGCTATATACACGGTATGAGCAGTCATGTTTTTCCCCGTGGTACCTGTCGCACAGGCTGCAATGCTCGACAAGTTTCCACCAGATATTCGAACAGATATTCGTGGCACGTAGTATCGAACGCCGCGTCCTACCTTAACATATACATTCTCTCTTCTGTTTATCGACTAAAGCATTCTCTTCGCGGTAAAGACGATGTAAAACACGGAAGTGACGGGGATTTGAAATAATTTGATCTGCTCTACGTCCGTACAACGTCCGCCAGGCGGTTTCAGGTCAGCAGATGGTCTCCGTTGTTTCCCTTCCTTCCGCCCTGCCTCGCCTTGGTCAACCGCTGGTGGTTTGTTTTGTCTACCACATTGTTTACATACTCTAGAGTCTCTCTAGCGATCGCGATAACCTGCAATGCTCTTTTTTTTTTCATTTGTTCGCATGCAGCGGAGTCGAATTCTGTTAGGTTTTGCTCCTGCGACACACGCCTTCAGCGGACACCGCGAGCGTGTTTGCCGTTCGTGTGCACCGCGTTCGTGCACGTGTATGAGGGAACGTTTCTGAGGTGCGGGAGTGCGGTGTAGACGCCGTGTTTCTGGCAGGCGAGCGCCTATGCTGTCCGAGGATTCTATTTCGGGCCTATGACATGACCGCACGACAGAAAGAACGCGTTCACGAGTGCCGCTCTGGCACAGCTCTGAACGGGACTCTCTCGGCTTTGAGAAGACCACTGCGTTACGTGTATTTACGTCGCACACGCATATTTCTTCTTCGTGGCAGCATCAATTTTTCTTCGTTCTGTTTTCGTCCCGAGGCTCTTCGCTTTCTCCTTTGCACACCAGTATAGCTGGTGCACTAGCGCGGGACGACCCCATTCTGTCCTGAAATAAGCACTCCGTCCGTGGGATCGTTCACTGTAAAATAACTTGCACCCTTAAAGGTGAAAAAGGGTGTAAATGTGTATAACTCACACCCCTACACCATTTATGGGGGCGAGTTAGTCACACCCTTATTCACATTTAAGGGTGTAAATTATTTTACAGCGTAGTTTGTGACGTATATAGAATGCGTCGCTCGTGTAGTAGTATACTCTAAACCACGTTAAAAAGGCCTTCCTATCTCAGTAGGCCTGTTCATTGCAACTTCTCCGGTTGTATAGCAACGGCTTCTTTGTAGTAAGCACAGGGGCCTGTCCAGGTTGAACTCGTACAGAAAGAAGAAAGAAGTAGAATAAGAAAAAGGAAGAACTGTACTGTGACCTGCTAAACCAAAGGAACTCGTTACAATAAGAACTGGCGACTTGCACGGCCGAGGGACTTTCTTTATATGTTGAGGCGGTTGTGACCTGTCGGAGCGATGGATGGACAGACTGAAACGCTCTGCCAGTCGGTGCGTGTCAGCCACCCTCGCTGCCTATTGTTTTTGATTCGCTTTGTTGTGGATGTTACGCAAAATTGCGAAAAGTCCTCGCATTATAAATGTTTTCTTTTTTTTTTTCCCAACTTCCTGTGACTTTTCCACCATCTGAATATTTGGATAAAAACACTTTTTCAAGAGTTTCATATCTTTTTTGTTGTCCCGTACCATGCTGTCCCCATCCCGCTGTACTGGTTTAGTCTGCCCGTGGGTTTTACTGCGTGCTCCTCTTCGAACTACGCATAGACGGGGATGCTATAGCATATGTATGCCGGAATTTCCCCATTTCTCGAGATCGAAGCTCCTCCCTTTTTTCTCCCCCGTGGGTGCACCGCTCGCATATACGGGGCGTCGCAAGTTATGGGCGCGAACGACACAAGGAAACCGAGGAGCGAGGCAGAGCGATCCGGAGAAAGGCCTCGTTGCGAGTTTTCGTTCGCATGAAGGGGACGGAAAGTGGATGAGAGGTACTTGTTCGCTGCGCTGTCGGAAATGGAAAAAAAGAAAAGGCTAAAGAAAGAAAAAGAAAACAAAAAATACAGATTTAGAAGTGATAAAGAAATGAATAAAGAAGGCTTTCTGAGGTCTGGTTAGTTGTCGACTCACGTTGCCCTCTGTGTTAGAAGTCCTTGCGGCGAATTTGCCGTAATACCGCAGACATTTTTTTTTTCTTTAACTGTTTCACCGGTTTTGTGCGCACTTTGCGATGGTGTGGTAATAAAATTCAGACCGCGTACGAATAATTTCTCCTCTTCCTGAGTCAGAAAAATAAAAGAGCGCTCGCGTGTAGAAGGCAGGGATTGAGAGAGAGAGAGAGAGAGAGAGAGAGAGAGAGAGAGAGAGAGAGAGAGTGAAATGAATGAGCAAGCTCGTATAGTCATGGGCCGGTATGTATACCTGGAAGCACTTTAAATCCACCAACGTACTCGCGCTGCATACGCCGCGCATACGCAAGCGAGTATAAAAGATCGCTTTCCCGGTAGCCGCAGCTGAACTGTTTCGCAACGTTCGGCGAAAATGAGGAAGAAGGGCTTTTTTTTTTGTTTGTTTGCGCAAGAAAAGTGGCGGCGGCGGCGGCAAGTTTCTGCTCCCGTTGTGATACCCGCATTGTGACGGAACAGGAAGCGGGCTTCGTTACATGGTCTCGTTCGTTACATGGTCTCGTTCGTTCGTTCGTTCGTTCGTTCGTTCGTTCGTTCGTTCGTTCGTTCGTTCGTTCGTTCGTTCGTTCGTTCGTTCGTTCGTGCGTGCGTGCGTGCGTGCGTGCGTGCGTGCGTGCGTGCGTGCGTGCGTGCGTGCGTGCGTGCGTGCGTGCGTGCCCGAGACACTTTCTCTCGGGCGTCCCGCGCATCCTGGCCGGAACGCGAGTGCATGCGGGTGTACATGCGGTGGTACCGTAATAATGCGCGAGCGTAACGGGCCTCCGCGATCCGTCCCGACCAGTGCTGATCTTCGGGCGGAAGAGTCGTGCGCTCTCGGAGGCCGTGCTTCTGTGGCTGCTGCTTCCGCCGCCGTCGTCGTTCGTGGCGCCGTTGTTGTAAGTGCCTTAGTGAAGTACAAACACTCACTTGCAAAAGTCTGAGGACCACTGATGCCGTGATAACTGGTTTATTATTATTATTATTATTATTATTATTATTATTATTATTATTATTATTATTATTATTATTATTATTATTCGCATTCTAATATGCTTCAACTGGTACGTCGCGAGTGCGCGTTTTCGACCGATGACATGCATTGAAGCAATTCCACGTTGCTAAACTGCGCTGGAGATTTTTTTTTTTTTCATATGTTTATTTTTGTCTGCCGTGATCTCCATACTTCTGGCTGTGCGTGCTATCTGATAGTGTTATGTTGTTCTACTTTTTTTTCTTCGCGGTTTCGTTGTTGCTTACTTCTTCATTATACTGTACGTCGTAGAAACCACTAGAGGGAACACTCTGGCGCTGCAATGGTTCTTCTACCGTGGGGATGATCGATATGTTAGTGTACATGGTTATCTCTGATCTTCGCGCTTCTGGCTTCAGGCCTTGGTGTAGCGTTATGTGTTATGCTGCAACTCTCTAAATTTCCTAGCAATCGCGTAGTTCTCTAAACGCGGCGAGACAATAAGTTTCTGCGAGTAGTCACTGCGTGTCATTGCATTTGCAGCGTAATATTCTGTTGAAGATGGTCTATTTCTCGAAGCCGCAGAGCAGTGTGAAGTCAGGAGGACGGAGTTTAATTAACTTCACGTACTCTCCGTCATTTTCATTCTCGCTGACGCATCATACGCTCGCAGGTTCTGTAGAAACTAGCGCCAGAGTTTGTTCTAGTGTGATTTCTGTGGAAATCCCAATGCTGAATAAAGCGAGCTGCCGGACTCGTTGGTGCATGTTTCTTGACCATAATCGGTGTATAATTGGTGACGAAACAGTAGGAACGTGGACGGCAGAAACAGCACGGACAGCGGCACACTTCCAGCGGCACACTTCCACACGTCAACGCGACGACACCTTACTGGCCCGACGAACCGACTCGATCTGACTCTATATATCGCGTTCGTGTAAACGCATACGTATTGTGTAGATGATACAGATTAATGTTCGCTGCCGAGTGCTAGTGCTTTCTTTCGCCTTTCCCCTCCTTCGGGGTGTGGTCGTCGCTCCCGCGAAACACCCGCGACACTGTATCGACATGGTCAACGAGCCCAAAAGCCACCGGCGGTTCTTCCATTGGTGGCGACAACCCTTTCGATGAAACGTTCGTTCGGGTCTACGACTGGCGCTGTCTTCGGCGGTCTTCCATTACCGTCCGGAGAGCTGCTGCGACGTTCGTTTGCGCACGCTTTCCTTTGGGTGGTCTCGCTGCCCTTCTTTATAGGGCACACCTCGTAAGGCAGCTTTCCTTCGCGCGGCCGATATTTCGTACGCGTCCTTGAGCGGCACGTGTCCACTCCGTGTGTGTCTTTCCTTCGCGGAAGGCAACATTCGACGACGCAACATTCGCGGTACACGTAATGGGCGCGTTACGCGGGGGGCGACATCTTGCGCCACTTTTGGTGTCCCTTTCGCTCGTGACAAACGTTGCCAGCTGCTGCCTTATCCGGACGCGGCAGCCGCACTATCCGTCCGCGACTCCGCAGCGGCCCTTCGCGGAACGACGCGCCGTGAGCGGAGAGAGAGAGAGAGAGAGAGAGAGAAAACTTTATTGTCGCGCGGAGAGAAACTCCGTGTCGGTCCCAGGGCACGCGCGCGGACGCGTGCACGCCGCTGTTCGCCTCGGAGCGCAACCGGATCCTCTGCGATGCATGTTTGCGCTGTTGTTGCGGTTGCACGCTTAGCTGCGCCTGCTTCCCCCCACGGCGGATGAGTGACATGTGCGTGTGTGCGTGCGTGTTTCTATCCCTCCCCCTCTCTCCCCGCTCTGTGTGTGCGTGCGCGCGCGCGCGCTTTGTTTTATTTTGGGAGCATCCCTCAGAAGCATACACTCGCGATTGAAAGGAAAACATGGGGCATCGGGCTCGCCTCATCGAACTGGCCTTCGAACGCGCTCGACGCGGCTTTAGCCAGCACCGCTTCCTGCCTCTCGTGGCTACCTGTCCCAGTGTCTCGTGCTTCTTTTTTCTCCGGCTCGCGCATTCAAACGCGGACCGGGGACGACGCGCGCGTGCGCATCTGGGGAGCGTCAAGAGCTTTGGCTCGGCTTCCTTGAGCCACGCGGAGGCGCGCCCAGTTTCTCCTCGCGACTGCGCCCAGCGGGCGCGCGCACGGGCCCACTGGGCGAACTTGTGGTTATTGAACTGCGCGTGACCTTTCCTGCTAAAAGTGCGTCGTTGGCCCTAGTGCGCTTGCTGTGATTTTACCGCTTGCACTTGTCTGCGTAGTTAACGTTCTGCTGCCATCTACCGTGATGCATTTATTAATGCGTCATCAGTGTCAAAGTTTAAAAAAAAGCTGTGTGTGAAGTGTGAGAAGCCGGTCACGTAGTGTATATATATAGTGCAACTGAGGGTGGTCTGCTCTGTGCCACCGTCAGTTGCACTTAGCTCCTCAAAGAGGCAGGAGGTGCCAAGTGAGCTCCCAAACAACACTTTGCAATGTGAAAGCAGTTTGTCATGGATGCGGGACCTCAGAGAGGCGCGACGCAATTCTAACCCATTTCTCTCGCATTTGACGCTAAATTGCAGCATAATTATTTATTTTTACTTTCTTTTCTTTCGTGTACATTTATATTTATATAATATTCGTGTGTTATATTTGTGTGTAGTTAGTTATGTGTAGTTATATTGTAGTTATACTGTAGTAATCCTGGGGAAAAAAAAGCGTTCGCTTCCCGCAACGACGTTATCCGACTAAGCGATGTTGCGCGTGTTATACGCACTTGCACCACCTGTCCGGTATGTAGCGACGCTCATCGAGCTCGGAGCGAAGCTTGGAGATTTGCCAATCTAACAGCGGGCGCGTGCAGTGCATCAGCTTTCGCCAGAGAGTTCTCGCGCGCGCCTGCAGCGTTGACTCTTCTGGCGGCGCGTGCTGACGATCGCTGTGACGGATGGCCAAGCGGCCGGGGCAGTACGTTGTGCGTAAAATGCAGCCGATCTGTCTCGTGAATAGCCGTAGACGAACAACTGCGTATCCGCCGAGTCACCGAGAACTTCCAAGAATTGGAGCAGTCGTCTCTCCGGTATGCCGCCGGACAGATTGGATTGTTTATAAGCGAACGTGTTTCGCTCTTCGAACGCAAATTCATGACGCGTGAATGAAGAAGTGTGTGTGTGTGTGTGTGTGTGTGTGTGTGTGTGTGTGTGTGTGTGTGTGTGTGTGTGTGTGTGTGTGTGTGTGTGTGTGTGTGTGTGTGTGTGTGTGTGTGTGTGTAATGCGCTCGCGTAAAGCCATAAACAGCAGTCTTTTTGTTGGCTGTCGTTATTCGCGGTTCCATGCATTAACCGAAACTGAAACAATCTCCACTTGCAGAGACAGGTCTTTTCCCGCGTTTCTGACACGGATGTGCGTATCGAACGGAAGTTGTGAAGAAAACTCTCTCTCTCTCTCTCTCTCTCTCTCTCTCTCTCTCTCTCTCTCTGGTTCTTCGACCCGGCACACAGGTGGCGACGACGACTACTACACGGCGTCATGACCGTGCCGGCGCGACCGCGCTGCGATCTGCGCGGGTCATTTCGTTCACACGCGCGCACCAGCGGCACAGGATGTCTTCCTGCTTCGCCGCGCTATCATGTCACGGGAGGAGGCGGCGGCTGTTGCGTGGGGTGTATACGGATGCGCTCTTCAACCGACCGCCACCCTCCACCTCCATTGGTCTCGGTTGCGCGAATATTTTTTATGCACGCGAACCATTAGAATATCACGCATCGGGGTCACCTCGCGAGCTCTGCATGCGGCCTGTCGTGAGCGCCGATCGGCGCGTAACACAGGCGCTCTGCAAAAAAAAATAAAAAAAAAAGAGTGCAGATGTTTCGCGCGTGCATTTTTTTATTTTGCTCTTGCGTGACTCTCCAGGAAATAGTCCGCTGTTCGATAATGCATTTCGATTCGACCGTTGTATACGACGGGACATTATACGAGGGGGTTGCGGGTGTTGGTGCTGGGAGGGGGGTTGGGGGGAGACAAGCTTTCGAGCGTGCAGATTCACACCCACGTCAACTTGGCGGCGTACATGCAGTCGCAATGTAGCCAACTCTGCTGGCGGCGTCTGGTTTGTCGTTTTTTCCGTCGCCTGTCGACTGTATTCTCTCTTCTTCTCTCCAGGAAGAGCTGGCTTTGAAGAGTCCAGCTTGTTTCGGCGTCCAGCTTCTTCATTGCTCCTTCTTTAATCTCTATTTTTCTTTTTTCTTTCTCATTATGGGGGGGGGGGCGGTGGTGGTGTTACGAGCGCGTGTAGTTATACGTATGCGCAGTCTCTCGTGTTCTCAAGAAGGAACTCCACGAGAACGTTCGTATGGGCGATAAACAACCGTGATTTAATCTAGGCTGATATTCTTTCAGTGGTCTATTTGCATTTATATGGTGCGAAATAAACAAACAAAAAAGAAAGAGTTGGTTGCGAGCGGATAATTATGAAGTTAAAGTTCATCTTTTCTTGTAGTTAGGGAACATACCGCGTAGCGCCGGTTCGTCGTTAAAGGATCGCATTTCAGTATGTACAAAGTTCACAAAACTTGTTCGGTTCAGTATTTACTCCCTTTAGGTTGCAGCGTTGCAATAAGAACTATATTCACGGGGGATATTTATCGGGTAGACGGCTAAATGTATTCCCGAGCAGATACCGTCGAAATTAATGACGTCACGTCAGGGCTGGTTGGTGCAAGTAAGTTGAGCTGTAATCAAAACTACCCTTATACAATAAGAAAAACAAAATCAAAAGCAAAATAAAACACGAGAACAAGAAATCACTCTTGCTTTTAAGAAGCTTTATAAGTCAGAAGCGAGGTACATATAAACGAAATAAGTGTGGTGACGCCGATGTGTCGTGACGTCACGGGTTTTGGCTGTACCTCCTCTCGCCTGTTACGTATTTATCCACAGAGATTTTATTGCATTACAAAGGATACTTAAGGTGTCAAGTTTCGATAACCTTTGCTGTGCCACAGTAACCCAAATACGAGAGAAATACTTAGAAATCCGTGACGTCGTACTGACGCGCCGACAGTGGGGTTTTAGGTGCGAAATTCAAGGAGGGGGAGAGTTTGGCGCTCAATTTCTCTTCAAGTAATCGAACTGTTGCCTCAAAATTGACGAAAAGTCTCTTGAAAGAAAACATTATTGGACCAAAGCTTATTTAATGTTCATCTTTAGTGTCCCTGAAAAAAAAAAAAAAACTTGTCAATAAGAACGTGGTCTAAGGAAGGTGGAGGTGGTCTAAGGAAGGAGCCGTTGCTTTTCTGTAGGATTTCTCTGTGGGCGGCTGTCCGGCGTGCTGGACTTTGTGGCCTGTGCTGATGTCCGTATAGTGACTTTGTTTTTTTCTTTCGCTTGTGACCGCTATTTGCGTGTCGACTGCGTGTTGATATCTGTCTTTTGATCGTTCTTATTTTTTTTTAAATATTTGCCGGACGAGTGTATTCGGTATATCGGGGTAACCGGTTTTCCCATTTTTCACCATTTAATAATAATAATGATAATAATATAAAATAATAATGCAGCGAATATAGTACACGTAATATAAACATGATAATCCCTGTAGACGTGGACGGTGCTTGTTTTATCGCTTATTGTTAGTCGCCGTCTGATTCGCGAACGAAGCCAATTGACGCCTCCTAGATATCAGGCCTGTGCATTCTGCTTTGTGACGTCGTGCCACTTGGGCCGAAATTTCCGCTGTCACGCGCGGCGTGACGAAAGCGGTGACGTCAGAATTATCGTGGCTTACTTGGTAGCATCCCCTTTAGATTCTATGGCAGTCGAGCAAGGTAGCATGACGTCATGCTACCTTGCATTGGCCCTGGGTTATCTAGGAGGCGTCGGGGAAGCACACGAAGGGATTATCAGGATGCGTGGTGGAGATCAGCCTCGACTTCAAAAGGCGCACGTCGATCTGCGCGCGGTTCATTTCTGCGTCGATTGGATCGGTACATCTCTTCCCTTGGTTTCTTTCTTTATTTCTTTTTTTTTAAAGAAAGCATTTAAGATAATCGCGGCGTATTGTGCCACCGCCGCGCAAAGGTGCTGTTTCCCTTTCTCTTGCCGACGAAGCCAAGTCGGCAATGAGAGCACCATAGCCGACCGAAGTCAAATGCTTGAAGTAGCTATCTCAGCCTTTGTTATTATAATGTAAAGGGAAACTTGCGCCGTGTGGATGAAACACGATGTGCCTTTCTGCCTTCTGCGAGACACATAATTTCGCTGTGCACTTCTGAGGGCTCGTATTATTTGTGTTCGAGAAGCGCCTATAACTGCCGTGCGTTCAATGGTATTTCGTCTCGTGCGAACCTGTGCGCGAGGATGGGCTTTGTCATTGCAGGAATTGCAGGAGAGATGACATTGTTGTGTGGCGCGATGCGAACGTTGTTATTGTGAGCCAGGTAAATCAAATCTTGGCATCTGCCGGAAGGAACGGTGACGGTTATTTAGGTCGTGCTGGGAGATTTTGTTAGATATGCGAGAAGGAGAACGTTTCTTCCTTTCTTTCTTTCTTCCTTTCTTTCTTTCTTTCTTTCTTTCTTTGAATGAGTGAATGCATGATGAATAAATTCTGGTTTTAATCTAGTTTAAATGTGTATGCAACTTTCTTTCGCACCGCGTTTGATCTTAGAAACTTTTGTTTCTGGCCCTCCAGCTACATTTTTTTAGTTTTGATACACGCTTCTATATCTGTATTGATACTATGGCGGCGTCACAGTTTTAGGTCAGAATTCATCTGCTAGGAGAAGCGCGCTCACTCCTGTGTCTGTATATGCCTACAGTGAGCAATCAACCGGATCAACCTAGTTTCAGCCGGCCGCGATACTGAGCGCTATTTAATCGCAACGCAATGAGTGTCTGCGACCGGAGTAAAGAAAAAAAAAAAGCTAGTCTGAATTTCTGTTCTTTTGACGACCGCGTACGCGATCCTCCGTCGGAAGTGTAACCGTAGTAGCGATGCTCTGTCGGCTCACGCTGGTGCTACCTTGCATATCACCATGCGTGCACGATGCATGTTGTTCGCGGAGACGCAGTCGCGGCGAGCATGCTTTCAATATTTGCATAAATAGGCAGGTTGTAGTCTGTGAAGCAAACGAATCCCGCGCAGCCGAAGGTTTTTCGCTCGTGTACATGGGCTCAGTGCATGCTCAGTGTAACTGTTTCGTTTCTGAATGTTCGTCTTTCGAACATGTGCGGTGTGAACTGTAATGGGCAAAATGTGTTAGTGCGATTACGTTGTGTGTGGACCTCAGAGTGTAGTGTCCGTACGATGGGCATGACGCGTATTGGACAATGTGGATGTAGTTCATCTATACGTCTGCCTTTCCCTGTATCTCTCCTTATGAGTAACGACACTAGAGACATGCTCTTCCGGGCGACATATCTTCTCCTCTCTGTTCGTTAAAGCGTCCGTTCTTCTCATTTCCACTAATTTCTGTTTTCGACGTATACGCGCCGCTTCGTGAGTGATCTTACAGAGTAACATCGCTTGGCCAGCAAAAGGAACGAAGATCGATTTACAGAAAAATCCTGGAGCTAGTTCCGCCAGTTTAGTCATCTGTGCGGACGCCTGCTTTGTCAGATAGTTTATGTGGTCGACGCTGCGCGCCTTTAATGCAGATTGGCACACTCGGCCTTTGCGCATTTGCGGTGGCTTCGGGCCAGGTAACCGCATTTCGCACTGGCTTTTGTCAGCTGGAATGTTTGATCTGCTGCTGTTTCTTCCAGATTACTTATACAGCCGAGGCGACGCTGTCCTTGCCTTAGTTGGCAATCATCGGGGCTCTGCTTGCCTCTTGTAACATGCATGCCAGAAAAGAGGATAGTTGTCTTGTTCTGCTTCGTTGGTTCTGCTCGTCCTTATTTGTTGCGGGGCTGCGTGCCCATTGATTTGATTGCGCTGCGGCATCTCTTCTCAGTGTGCCCGCCAGCATGGTGCAGAGCCTGTGGCGTTGTGCTCTTGTGCACGAGGTCCTGAGTTCGACTTCAGTCTACGGAGTCTTTATCTTTGAAGGAGGGCATTGAAAAAGAAAAGAAATAAAAAAAGCCATGGCGTATTGTTGGGACGTTAAACACCATCGATAAATCAGGTTCTTCCCCGCTTGTATTTAATCCTGCGAAAGAGGAGGCCTGCAGTGTGTGGATTGTTGGCGTGTCACTCGGAAGAAAGAATTCACTTGAAGAAGTGTATTCTGTTTGCCGACTTCTTTTCTATGAAAGGCATAAGTGTAACTTGTTTGTTCTTTCTAGTTTTACTTTGAACTCCTTACAGAGCCAGTGTCGTTTCGGAGAATCGTCATCCGCGGAATTAAACTTCCCTCCCCCCTCCCTCCCTCTCTCTCTCTGAGGCAACAGGTAATGCTCATAGACAAGCAACACGCATATATCGTGGCGCCTTATGGGGTCACGAAAGGCGCGGGGAGCGTTTGTAAATAGAGATAGGCTGAAAGACAGGCCAGGAAAAAAAAAAGAAGAATTAGCGAGAGCAGCGCGGAAGGAGGGGAAATCTTTATTTGCCATCGTTCCCGGTATGCTGCCGCGAGAGGAAAGAAAAAGCGCTGCCTATGCCGGTGGCAGTTCTTGGAAAGAGGACGAGGAGGCCGCGAGCGCAGTCTCCGTCGCTCGGTGCCCTGTTTGCTGTTTGAGCAGCGCGCTCGCGCACTTTCCCGTGTTTGCAGTGCGTCTGAGGACCGGGCTGGTGTGCTGGAGGCCCCCTGACGGTGCGGCCGGGGGCTCAGTGAACGCGGTCGGCGTGCAAGGAAAGGATAGATGCGTAGCGTGTGCCTTGCGCGATTTCGCGTTCGACGGACGAAAACCTGCGTATGCAGTCAGCGGCTTGCGTCCCCTGAACTAAAACTCTCTAAAGTAGAGAGCTTTAGCTTAGGCGACGCAAGCGGCTTGCGTGCGCAAGAACTGCGGGCAAGAGAGTTTTAGTTTAGGGAACGCAAGCCACTTGCGTGCGCAAGGACTGGGAGCTACGGTACTGCGCATGCGCAGACCGAGACGTAGAGGTCAGCGCATGCGCAGTAACGTCGCCCCTAGTCCTTGCGTACGCAAGCCGCTTGCGTCCCCTAATCTAGAACTCTCTAATTGGGGCGACGGGATGGTCACAGAACGCGCCAGTGGGTACGCTTCTTATTGGCTGTTAGCCTTCCTGCAAACCTCCGCGGCCATCAATGAATCTCGCCCACAGACCAGCTTTCGCGTGTTTATTCAAAAGCCACAAGGAAACGCTTACACCTGCCAACTCTTTTGAATTTTTTTTTCGTAAGTTCTTGCAAATTTGGTCTTCTTTTACGATTTTACGAACGTAGCGTTAAGTTTCACGAAAAAAAGATTCTGTTCGCGAAAGTATTTTCGCTTGTCGGTCTCCGAGGGATCTGCCGTTGCTAAAACTGCGCGAAATTTCGGTACTGACAAATTTCTGCGGAAAAGCAATATCGGCAGTGTCAAAGGGGATAAAAAAAAAGTCACTATGATCTGAGAACTGCGCTGCTTGTCAATCTTTGCTGTTTAATATTTACTGTGTGTACAGGTAAATCATCGTTAATAATGTATACCTATGTATCCTTCAGAAGACGTGTGTTCTATGAAAGCTTTATAGAAATGCTTGCTCCGCGAAGCACGTGGAACCGTCTACCTTGTATACCGAGGCCTTTACTAATCAGCCGCCGACACATATAGCAGATGCCTTCGCTCTGCCAGTTCTTTAACCAAACTGATCTTTCTTTGGAAATGTTCGTAACAAGCTTCGCGACTGGCTCACGAGTAAACGTGTTCGAAAACTCGTTTGCGTACAATCAAATTTGAGTTAGGAAGCGGCCGCGATCGATCCTAATGCGAGTGATGTGTTCAGTGAGAGTGACCCGGACACTGCATTGGTCTTTTTTCTCAGTTATCAGACTAGCTATCTTTCGTGGAAGAAAACAAGGCGTTCATTCAATTTTCTTCGTGTTATCTACGTAATTATCGCATCTATTTAGGGCTAATTATTTTTTAAGGCTGCCACAATAAATATAGTAAAGGGTTCAATTTTTCTCAAAATTTCTGAAATTTCCTGAAGAAAGAAGTGAGGAAAATGCCGCCTTTTTTTTCTTCATCCCGTTTAATATTTCCGGAAATTTTGCATCCTCCCTACTCTGGATGTCGTGGCCCTGGGATTTTACCAATTTTAATGTTCACGGGTTGGCAGGTATGGAAATGTCACGTGTCCACCATTATCCAATTCCCGATGCAGCTGTCGCTGTAGCCGCCTTAAAGCCCACGTCGTCCATTGTTCCCCGAAAATAGGAACAGTGGTTGGAACAGTGGTTGTAGCAAACCACGTTCTAAATGTCAGGCACCGGGGGCCCCAGCTGAGTCAGCACAGTCAGTACTCAGTTTAGCTGGTGAGAGAGAGAGAGAGAGAGAGAGCATAGCGCGGTGGGCGCTTGCTGCTGAACGCTTCCGCGCACGAGGCGCGACTATGGAACTTCGTAGAGCAGCCAACTTAACGAACTGGAAGGGAGTCCGTCGGCATCCGCGCACGACATGTTGTTTGTTCTGCGCGACAAATCGGTCATGCGCGAGGTGACCGAAGTAGAGTTGCACGCGCGCACACACGATCTGTTGAAGGCAATGCGGGACTGTGCTCGAAGGCAGACGGGCAAACGACGTGAAGCCATTTGCGTTCGCACGCCATAACCAAACCACAAGCTAACCGACAAGGCATGACAACCGAGCGGTGTGCGCACGCGTGTGTCTTGTACGTTCTGCAGCGCCCTCTTTCTTAGCGCTTGGGACATAATTATCACTCGCCGACTGGTCCGAGCCTCCATGCACATTGATCAAGATTTCTGCGCGCGGCAAATGTTGGCGGGCTCCCCCGTGCCAAGTGGTTTGGTGATCCGGGCCGGTCCGACTGACGTTTCGATCGCTTGGCCACTCGACGCCCGCGCTAGCTCGACGGGGCTGCGTGCGCCGTGCTCGGACGAAGCGTGGATAGGCGTGTATACGTTTCCCGGTATCGCCGCTGGACGCAAATGCAACCGACATATTTCACGGAAACGAAGGAGAAAAAGGAGGGGGAGGGAAGGTTGCGTCACGCTGTGAGCGTTAGCCTTGTCCAGTGTCTGAGGCTGCTGCGCCTGTGCTCTTCAGAAACGTATACCGCGCGGCTGATCGCATTGGGGTGCGACAAGCTCTGGCTGTGCGCGTGGTCCGTGCGTCCGTCCCCCTGCTCCCACCGTCGCGCTCGGTGGCGTTCTTTGGGACCCCGAGTCTTCTTCGGCGAATTTTGGCGGCGACGCGCGCTATATCGCCGCTTTGATCGTACGTATCGACCTTGTACATCGCGGCGGGTTCACTTGAAAGCAGACGCCCCGCGGGCTCTTTTGGTGGCATTAGCGGAAACTGGACGCAGAGTTGTTTGTAATGTTCCCATCCGAGAACTGATGGGACGTGGGTTCCCCCTTGTTCTCGGGGGTGCTCTTTTAAAGGTGTTTCTTTGGTACTGCCCTCGCGCGGGCAGCGCGCCGATTCGCTACGTAAATGCAGCGCTGCTTCTGTAGAGCTTTGGTGGTGATCAGTCCGCGCAGTAGGCACAGCAGGTTGGTGGCCCTTGTCGAGAACGGCGAGTGCATCAAAGAAATATTTTATTCGCTTGTGAGCGTATTTTCACATGCGTATGGAGGAGGGTAGCTGCCAAAATTTGCACCGCTTTAATATATGCACTCCTGTGACTCCGTCCCCCGATGCGCCTTGAACAAGCGACACTCCCCTCCGCGTCTCTTTCTCTCTCTCTCTCACACACACACACACACACACGCACACACACACACACGCACACACACACACAGCGCATACAGTCGCTGCTGGCGCAATGCCCGAGGCGTCCTTTCTCCGCTGTTTCACTTGCGCCTTACGGGCTCGCCAGTTTCCTTTTGCAAGCGTAACGATGTTGGAAGTCGCTGACTCCAACGCAGAGGAGACCGGGATTAATTACGTAACGACCTTATGGCAACGCTATTCATTTTCGTGCTTCGTCAATGATCTGAGTTGCGCTCTGCATATGTACGTTGCCACTGGGGTCGGTCAGTCATGAACGGTGGATGATAAGAAATGACAGAATGTGCGAAAAGAATCCATACGTTATATATACTGGCCCGCGGAAATCTATTTCGTCCGTTTCGCACATAGCGTTTTAAAAAGCCACTGTGGCCATGTTGCTCCAGAGAGGAGCACTAATTGAAGCGTTGTCCACACAGAGGTTATTGCAGTGCGCTTAAAACTATATCCTTCGTGATATTTGGCACGCTGAGTTGGCGTGTATCAAGTTTGCAGCATTTGGCGGGGTCGCCTTCGAGTTAATATAAAGGGAGGAATTGGCCAGGACTTGGCAGCATTTTTACATATTGTGCGTAGCGTCATGTCGTCTATCTCAGAGAAAACGAGCCATGTGGAGAAGCGATCTTGCAAATATATCTCTAGAGATTTGCCACCTCTGTGATGGCTCGTTTGCTTATTTGCTGCCTGTGTGTTTCGGTACGGTCCCCACCGAGAGAGAGGCAGTAAGAGGCGCTCGCATTTTGTGTTCGTGCCAGTTCTCTTCGTGTCTCCGTTCTGACGTCTCTCCGAAACCTCTCTACACTCCGCGACCTTATTTTCGGCTGCGTAACCCGTGTCGTGTGCGTCGCCAAGTGCGCTTGGGCCGATCTTGTTTCTTAACAGCCTTCCATATCGCCCTTCTCGGCGCGGGCGCAGTCCCACGAGGTCCGGTCGGTGTGTCGGCGCTGTTTCGAACTTCGTCTGCCTAGGTTGCCAAGGTTACTTCGCGGTGTACGCGCTCAGGATCGATTCGTTCAGACGCTCGTGAGTCACGTTTCTTAGTAATTGCCTGCGAAATAGCGGTAACTTAATGAAACGAAGTGCGATGTTCACAAAGAAGAGTAATAGACTCTGTTGTGAACGTGTACAGCGCCGCCACCGCGACCACGGCGAGCATGTCAAACAAAGAGAGAGAGGACAGGGAGGGACGAAGAAACGATCTCTGGCCATTTTGCACTCCGTTGCGAAGAAAACCATAGCACTTGTGTGCGCAATTGCGCCACGCGCTGGCGCGCTTTCGTCATGTGGCATTTCCTTAACTGTTCTCGGACCCCCGCGCAAGTCTAATATTGCGCGAATTTACGGCGTGCTTCCACCAAATTGCTCCACACACCATATGCACTGCTTATCACCACTCGTTTCAGGTGTATACCCCGTAAGTCATTCGCCACGACTTCTCTCTCGAATCTTTCGAAAATGTGCGCTCAATCCTCCGGCGCTGCAGCAGCCTTGGAGCCTGCACCGCCGCGCGCTGTCCGTTCTCGGAGGTTATGGCCTTACACGAACACTTTCTCCTTCCGCACGTACGCTTCAGTGCCACTGAAAAAACCTAGCGAGCACACGCGCCTTGGCGGCCGTGGGGGCCTGTGGCCCCAAGAAACCTTCGGTCCCGTGTCCTATCAGCGTTGTGCATGCCGAAAAGAAGGATTGTTTTCGTGATGGCTCAACGTACGAGACGTCCCTTCTCGCAACATGCGCCGTATACCGTGGCCCCGAGCGGTAGGGGGCCCCGACGCTTGCGTCTCCCTAATCTAAATCTCTCTGCTGTGTTACACGCGTTTGTGTGTGTCGCCGCGCACGCACGTGCATAAATATAGGCAGTGTAAACATGGGCTATAACGTAGAACCCAGTAGCCGCTACCAGTACTTGTCGACCGTGTAACCGAGCTGTTCGTGCGCTCTGCGTATCAGTGACTTGACCACGTTAGAAAAAAGGCTGTTGGCGCTTGTCTTTCTCGGGAGGACCACGGAGATGAGCGCCCTGTTTCGTTCCCCAGTAAGAAAGTACAGGTAATGTATACACGTAGCCCGCAGCTGTGTTCGCTTTCCGTCGAGCGCCGTCGGTCGCTCGCTGACAGGAAGTTCGCGGTAGGCGTGGGACTGTCGCCGGCTGGAGCCCAGTCGATCCATTTTGCCACGCCTTATCCGTTGCAACGTTCGGCGTTGTCGGCAGGGCCGATCGGTCTGGTCTTGTCAGCGCGGTGCTTCCGCGCGGAAGTTATCTCCTCGGCCGTCCGCGGAAACGGAGATGCTACAAATTGATCTGCCTTTCTTTTTTTTTTCTCGCTGCTCGAGCCCTTTTCTGCCGTCTTCGTCCTATAAGACATGCGTGCGTATTTGGTTTGTTACGTCGCATACAGCTTGTTATTCGCGCCTCGTGTAACGAGATTGGCTGCCGCGTGCTTGTTAGGAAATGTTGACATTATACTGACACGTGGACTTGTTTATCTTTTTCGGGTGAGCGCTTTTCACCGTCTAACAAATGTTATCGCTCAGCGCAGGACGCGCCTGCATGTATCGGACGTTTCTGGAATGTTATCGATGGTTCTATCCGCTCTCTGTTGTCGCCGAACCTTGCGTAATCTGATTGCACGTATGCGCGACGCGAATGGTGTAGAATTGTCTGGAGGACACGCGGGCACAAGCGATCGCTCTGGAACGTTCGATGGCTCGCTCGTGTGTAAAAGCCGACGCGCTTGACCGGCAGATGAGGTTTCGACGATCGCCGACCGTGCTCGCCGCTATCGCTGTGCTTTGAGTGCAACTTGGTTTTGTGGGCACAAGTTCGCCCTATAAAAAGTTAGTTTCGTCATTCGCAGTTTTTCCGCTGTATTATTCACCGTCCCTGCACACTCTTTAAACGCTTGCACCCTTTGGGGTGTATATTTGTCCCACAACAATAATCATCTGCCTTGCTTGCGTTTCCTTTCTTGAAAACCCGGCGCTCGCCCCTTTCCTGTCGAGAATGCTCTGTCATGCTGATAACGCGCATGCGTTCGGGACTTGCAAGTACCGGGCTCGCAGCGTTAAAGAAAGGAAATGCGGACAAGACAGATGACGATTATTGTTGTGTGGCAAAGATACACCCCGAAGGGTGTGCATTTGTTTAATAGTGTACACTCTTAGGCAAAGTTACACCTTTTATTGTGTATCTCTGCCACACAACGATAATCGTCATCTGCCTTGCTTGCGTTTCCTTTCTTGAAAACGCCGCGCCCGCTACTTTCCTGTCGGGAATGCTATGTCATGCTGATAACGCGTATGCCGTTCGTTACTGGGAAGTACCGCGCTCGCCGCGTTAAAGAAAGGAAGTGCGGACAAGACGGATGACGATTATCGTTGTGTGGCAAAAGGGTGTAATTTTTCTGAAGAGTGTACTACGTGACAGTACACGCCGCTGACGTGTATAGGTTGTCGATTACGGGACTATATGTCACATCTTGACGTTTTTACTGTGCTGTCGGCGACAAATAACAAACTGAGAATGCAGACTCAGGAGGACTGCTATAAAGAAGAAAAGTTTTGGTTGAATGTACCGAAATACTGGGTCGGGTAAAGGTTTGCTTTCGTTTTCATACAGTGGTGTGTGTGCTGTTTCAGACATCTGGACGAAATTCAAGTGAGCCGCCGCTGCTTACTTTTTTCTTCTATACTTATTCGCTGCAGAAAGCGTGAGGTCACTATCGAATCCACAACGTCTGCGTCTCTGTCCGTGCAGAAAAGCGAAGGGGCTCTTAATTGATTGCAATATATCTCGCGTAGATCCACGTTTCGGCGCCCTTTGGGCAACATTTATTCTTTTGGGCTCATACTCATGAAACAGTTCTTACGTTAGAGCGATTCTTATGAACAAGTGTCAGACAATAGTGATAGCGAACACATTGTTAGCTGAGGCGGCTTACCTGCGACAAACGAACGAAAGCTTTTGTGAATTCGGCCTCTGATTTGGTTGCTCTCGTTCATTAAGACCTGCATTCAGCAGACAGCGAATAGGTGCCTGGCAAAATGGTTATGGTGCGTAATTTGGCGCAAAGAAAAAAAAAGAGAATTTATTAAATATTAAACGACGAAGAAATAAGAAGGTATGCGAACATTGCATGCAACACTGTATAGCTTGACAGATCTGACCGCATCGTCATCCTGTTTTTGCCCACTGCAGGAGTACGAGCTCTCAAAGTGAGCTCTACTACCTCTGTCTCGCGTTACTCGGCTCGTTAACTTCTCGTATTTCTTTGCTAATCTCCAACTGTCTGCCTATTCTTGTATCGGTGCAGAATGCAGTGATTGTACACATCTACTCTATTGCGGGCTCGCAAAGGATACGTAACGTCAAAATCATGGCGGCGTAACCACAACAGAATGTGACAACGTGCACGTTTTCTGATGAACGCTATGATAAGAGCGTGGTATCGTATTATAGACGCTTTGCTCTTATGTCACCACGGCCCACCGTATATCCTCTACAAAGAGGCGGAAATGGGCGCGTTTATCTAATCCGTTTATCTCGGACAGGCTGTGCGCAGCTGAGGAAGGCACTCCAACGTGACGCTCGTGACGTCATGGGGAATTTTACACCTCGCGGGGATCAGTTTTTCCGCGTAACATCAGCGTCCAACATAAAAAGCGTAGGCGTAGTTTTCGTTCAAACTTTGCGTTATCGGGATAATCTCGCGACACTGCTTGCGCCAGCGCACGTGTCAAGCGGCAATTTCTTTTCTTTTTTTTCCTGGCTACTTGTGCACTGATCCTCGTCGCTTTTCCTTGCAGAGTAACGGCTCAAGATAGTGGTATATAAGTGGACTTGTTGGGCTAGTTGGGTGCATGTTAGTAGCTAAGAAGCACTTGTCCAGTGGTTTCTCTTGCCTTGTTTCTCTCCTGTGTCCATTTCTTGCAAAAAAAAAAAGAAAGAAAGATTAATAAAGTTGGGGGTTTTACATGCTAGTGACTTATTTAGGTTTGTAGCGCAGCTCAGACAGAGCAAAAAGGAAGGTGGAAGTGGTAATGAAAGGGAACGGAGAACAGAGTGAGCGCTAAAAGCGTAAAAAAGCCTAAAATAGTTATGACATACCAACTCGCCCAAACTGCCATGCTTTTACGTGCTAGAACCACCACTTGATTATGAGGCGCGCCTTCGTGAGAGACTCTGGGATAATTTTGATCATCTAGGGTTTCTTTACGTGCACCTAAATCTAAATACCCGAGCTTTCTTTCTTTTTTTTCCTTTTACTTTTTTTGCACTTCAGCTCATATTGAAATGCGGCCACTGCGGTCAGGATTGAACCCGTGACCCCGAACTTAGCAAATGCGATACCTACTAAGCTTATGGGGTGTGTTTTCGTTGTTGGCTTCCTAGCTATATATGGAGGCATATCTTCGTTTATTTCAGGTGTTCTATGAGCTTTAAAAAAAAAATTAAGAAGGCAAGTAGAAAGAGAGAGAAAAGAACAGCGGGTGACGTTTCTTCTTGAACGATGCGCTAAGGTTACGTGCTCGTCTTGAAAATCACTCGGCGTTTGTTATCTCGCAACACAGATGAGAGGGGAAAAAACGAGAAAAAAAACAACAACGCTACTTCCCTTTGTGTCCTTCGCAAGGGCTCTCTTCTTCTTCTTTGCTAATTACATGATTGTGTAAGCCATACCCTTTGCCGCATTTTTTTTTCTTGCTGGTTATTGTGAGCGTGTTCCCCTCCCCTTTCTATTCTTTCTTTCTTTTATTTTCTTCGTCGTCTTTTTTTTTTTTTTTAAGGCGAGGTTTAGAAAATTGGTAAGGCGAATTCTCGCTGTTTGTTATATGTAAATGCAGCTGAGCTTCGGTTGCAATTTCTGACAGCCCAACCAACCCGGGCCCTCGATACAGCAGTGCCTGACGTGTGCGTAAAGAATGAAATAAACTAGCGGTTGCTGCTGGGTATTTAACCTTAACGCGGTGTTGCGAGCTGTTTTTTTTTTTACATCTCCGTCGCTTGCCGGCGTAACATAAAGGCTGCTGCTGTTGCATGTTTCGCAAGACCGACATACTCTTCTCCCTTTGCTTACCTTGCCCCTCTTATGCAGCCGCAATGTGTCGGTCTGTACCTACATTTCACCTCTTTTTGCTTCCCTTTAAAAGGTTCGGTACTCGAAAGCGCAAGAGTAATTGACGTCCGCCGCGCCAATACACTGGAAGCGTGCTTTTAGCGACGCCTTGTTTTGACTGATTGTTCGCACGCCATCAGGTTTCTTTCGAGAACTTCGTCGCAGCGATTCCACGACATCGGGCGCCCCCTCTCTCTCTCTCTCTCTCTCTCTCTCGTGTGTGCGTGCGTGCGCATATTCAGCTTTCGCCACAGCAGAGTTCTGTGTTAATGTACCTTGTGCCCCTGAACAGATCGGGTTCTTCAGAAAAATAACGACAAGAAAAAAAAATTATTGGAGAAAGGTGGTTACCGCTCTCTCATAGCATAAAAAGAAACAAAAAAGGAAAAGAAAGAGCCGCTGCTGCTTTTTTCGAAAAGTTGGTTTTAGAAAGCGTATTTGGAAAGCCCCGATCCTCGGTACCAACGCTGCCTTTTTAGGTTAACGCTCGCGCCGTACGTAGTTAGGATCGGTCAGCGAGCGATGAAGCGACCTTCCAGCCTCCCCTGTCCTACTGCTACGAATTGCTTTGCACGTCGCCTCGGACAGACCAGCGGCGACACCAAGGCGAGGCACGTTCGATGGCTGCGGGGATGATGAAAGACCAAGGAACTCCCGTGAAAGTGCGTTATACGCCGCGTCGTTACGGTAGAAGCCTGTAGGTAGGTCAACATTATCCGGAGGCACCCGGAGTCACTCATATTTTAGAGGAAAAATTATCCCGTTGTACTGCGGCCTGCCTCATAATCGTATTTGTGCCTTTGGCGCGTGAAACAAACAGATTGTAAGTAATTAATTATTTCATTAAACAGAAAACCACCCGCTCTGAGCGCGAAACTTCGCTTATTAATGACCCCCCCCCTCGATTTTTCCCCATTCCTGCTGGTTTCTCACGGCTTCAGTTCGTTTATTTACGCGGTTTTGGGGATTGCGGTGAATTGTACGTTAGCCAACGTTGCTCATTTGCGTGCGTATGAACAACCCGTCTGCTTATAAAACGCCTTCGCGCAGTATAATAATGCCCTTGCACATTTTTAACACAAGGGACTTTTTTTTTATTTTTTGGCCATGTCCCCGCCCACCCTTATATTGCTTCATGCTCAGTGTACTCTCCTGGGAAAAAAGAGCATGGGGATTACACGATAAAGCCGGTTTTCTTCTCCATCTAGGAACGTAACTTGAAATCGAGGACTAGTAGTTTACACTTGGCCTTGCGAACTTTCCAGCGCATTCCTCACTTTCAGCCGTGCGCGAGTCCGAATTACTCAGCTTCTTTCGCCGAGCACGTGCACCGTATGCTGTTCCTTACGAGCGCGCGTATACGTATGCGAAAGGTACGCATACGAAACCGTCAACATCAAGTCTTGGTGCTTGATGTTGACGAGTTATAGTAGTATACGCAGTTTCGAGCGGATCGGGCGATACCGTGTACGCTGTTTGTTCGCAATGATCGCGCCGTAGCGGTAAATCTTGCTCCGTGCAAGAACGTATACCAATAGTGAAACGCGCGTTTATTCCGTAGTGCGCAGGCACTCGTCATATGGCCCCCGCTATCGTCGGGGCACAGATGTGCGCACAGCGTGCTTCTCGGTATAGCGGCGGTGATGCATCACGCCCAACGGCGGGCGGGCCAAGGAATCGAGCGCTGCCGTATAGCTGCTCGAATGAACTCTCGACTTTCGTAATCGTCGAGCTTCATTTCACACGAATGTTCTCCGGGAAAGGTGTATACGTGCGTTTTATAGCGGGCGCGCGCCATGCGGGAGGGCAGGGGCCTTGTTTTTTTTGTTTGTTTGTTTGTTTGTTTTTGTCCTCAACGAACGCTCGACGTTCGGTCGACTTTCATACAGCGGTATGCGTTTCTTTGGTTGAGGCGAAAGGGACGCGCGTGTATTTTTCTCGGCTCTGAATACGTGCCGATCCACGACTTTGTTTATGCAAGAGTATAAACCTCCTTTCGCTTTCAAACGCTCTTATGCTCGCGGCTTTATGAATTTCGTGGATGCTCACTCTGTGAGTACTAGCGTGGAATGAACGCGAAAAATTTTTGTAGGCGCTGTTCCTAGCCTAAAAAAAAAAAAAAAAAGGTAGAGTGAGAGAAATCAAAGCCCCTTTCTCAAAGAAAGATGGTTGAACGCGAAGCTTTCCCCCAATGCAAACTGAATCAAAGTCCAAAACCAAACGACCACGCAACGAACCCAAGAAATGCGGAGCGACCCGATGCTATACATATGTGGTTTGATTGCTTGTTTAGGATTGTATTTTTTGAGCGTTGAAGTTGAATGAAGACACATTTCGTTAAGTTGCATAGCCTTTATTTTAGATCATGTAGCCGTTGATTGCACGCACACACTCGCACTTTGACGGACAGACAGACAGACAGACAAAGAACTTTTATTTTGGTCCTGAGAAGACGATGAGTGTCCCCGTTAGGGGGCAGCGTCTGCGGGCCGCACCTGCGACGGAGCCGGGAGGCGACTCTACACTTGCACAGTGTCGCCTTGTGATCGCTGTGGTTGACGGTCGGGGGCTCTGCCATTGTAATGTGGCACAGCTGACTTGCAAACGTGAGATCAATGCAGGAACGGCGTTGCGTCGCGCGCCTCTGTAGCGTCGTCAGTTTGAACGAGTAGCGATCTAGCACGAAACTCCGGATCCATTTGCCGTGCTCTTTTCGCCACGTCGATGTTTAAGTCGCCGCACACGAGGATCGGCGTACTATTTGGCTTTAAGGTCTTCATCGTTTCTTCCAGGAACGTTTCCGCGTCACAACGAGATGTGTTCGGTCCGATGTACTCGCTGACGGTCACGAGACCAGTAGGCATCTCGACTGCGCAAGCGTCTCCCACGTGGCTTCTGCATGTCGTTGCCGATAAACGAGATGGGTCTTACGGGCACGATCGCGCTTACGTCCTTTTTCATTTCTTTTTCTTTCTTAGGCGGGGAGGGAGGGGGGCGGAGAGGTCTGGCAGAGTTGATGAACCTGTATAATCGCGCACCCAAGATGTCAGGAAATATGCTTGTGCACTTTGCTCAGTGTTTACTGTATTCAACTATCGCACGGAACGTCTGCGCTGTCCGTAAGCTCGACGGCTAGGTTGAGACGCTTCCGCGTGCAAAGTTTAAGCATCTGTCGTTCGTTGGTTGCCACAAGGTCGTCACAAATCGGCACCTGTTTGCCAACGCTGTGTCCTTTCGCGTGCATACCGGTGCGCACACGTGTGTGTGGCTTGTCTTCATACCGCTTCAACCGCCCTCCATACTTTTCTCTCTGTCTCTCTCTCTCTCTCTGGCTTTTTTTTTTTTTTTTTTTTTTGCTTGCTTGCGAGAAATACCGGGTGCTGCGTTATCTGATTATCCATTTCATTTTCGATTCCGTTCATCCTTTTTCATTGGCTCCGGACGTTGCGCTGGCGCTGACGCGCCGCCGTTATCGGTGGATTAGGTCACTCTACGGAACGCGCGATAAGGAATTTATATACATGGCAAAAAGGAACGTCATATAACGCGGGCCCAGGAAGAGTGGAATGTTAACGTGGCTCGTGTTTGTCGGATATCATTTAGGGCGGGCTCCACAAGTTTCAAAAGTGCTGTCGGTCCCCCCCCCTCCCCTCCCCCCCCAGAGCAACCTTCAGAGGGCTCTCTGGAAAAGTGGTGGATGTCGCAAGCTTTTCTCCCCAGAAAGGCGATAACGTTGTCAGCTTCTTTGACTTATCTACTGGCCTGGAACGCGGGGTGGCTGAGGCGGCGAAGGGGAGTCAAGATGCCGACTGGAAATGGGTGGCGTTGTGTCACTGGAAACACTTGAGGAGCGCTCCGGTGGGGGCGAGGGGGGATTCGGGTGTGACGCCTCTCGCCGCGGCGCCTACTGGTTCTTTACGACCTTCTTTTCCTCTCTCTCTCTCTTCTCCTCGTCTGCTCCCGCTGAGTGCGCTGTGCAGCGTACTCGGAAACCGCGCGCGCTCCTGCGCTTCCACTGATGCAGCTGCGTAGCGGCGGCGGCTAGCGGGCATGTGGCCGGCTTCGTCGTCCCTGTTTGCGCGCTGCGTGGCGACGGTCGCGCACCGCAGCGCAGCCGCCGCTTCTTGCACTGATCTGCTTCGGAACGGCGCGCGTTCCCGGAAGCGGCGAATTCGGGGAACGCTGCCTTTTCTTTTTCTCCCCCGGTGTCCGCGAGCTCCGCGTTCTTTTCGCGGACGGCTGGAGAGCCTCCGAGAAAAAAGAAGCGGCTGTTCCTCTTCGTCGAGAGGGTCAGTCAGTAGCGCGGGACTACCACTTGCTCGATGGGAGAGCGCCCCTGCAGGCCGCGTTACTTGCGCGTTTGCAGCGATACTCAGTCGGCTGGTATATATGTATATATATGGGCACAAGAGCGATAACGTTGTTGATTGATTGCCTTGCATGCACAATATTGCAATGGGAGAGAGATGTGGAGGGGGAATGGTGTATATGCTCGCTTGGCGCTATAAATGTGGTTATATTTAGCTTTACGAAGCTGTTGCGCAGTTGCGCTTCGGTCTCGAATGCCTCTTTTCGCAGAACGAGCGACGGCTCCGTTGGAATAGAAGCCCTGCAGTTTGTCCATTGCGCGTTCAAAAAAGTCTGGCGCTTTCTTTTCCACGTACATACGTATAGGCGTCGTCGTTCGTGCAGGAAGCCTCGTTGACGGACATCCGTAACCGTCAATTCTGTTGTGGCCTGGTTTGTTGCGTGTAGTGTTGAATGCGTTTCCCGCATTTATTGCTTGCGTAACTGACACGTTCGAGGCCGTCGCTCTTGACCATCGCTTTGTATTATCTCGCTCTTAATGTGCGTGTGTCTGTCTGTGCGTTCGTGCGCGCGCGCGCGTGTGTGTGTGTGTCGTCAAATGTTAGTTGTTTTTATTGTGGCCTCAACACCCGGCGCATTTACCTTTGTCACTCGTTCTGCTTTGTCTTCCTCTTCGTGCCCTTCTGTTCACTGTCTGGACCTTCCAGTGGCGCGAACACAGAAGTGCAGAACGCCCGATCGTACTCGTAAGGCGCGCTCCTCTCTTCCGAGGCCTTAAAAGCTTGAGTGCCCGCTCTACATAGACAGAATAAGACAGGCAGGCGTGACTTGTTCTATACGTGCGGAGGAAAGACTCGCGGGCGTGTGTGTACAAACAAATGACGCGGGAGTGCTTTTTTTTCTTTTTTTTTTTTCATTTGCGCAGCAGCGCCGGCAGCAGCCGCCCGCGTTTCTGCGCGACCCCGTTGTGTCTAGCCGATGCCAGCAGCTCCAGCGGCGTCGTGAATGGAACGTGACGCGTCCACAAGCGTTGTGTCACAACTAGGTCCTCTTTGTTGCATTAGATGCGGCGCGGCCGCTATCTCGCCGACCCGTCAGTATTGTGCATCAAGTCCGCGCGGACTGTCGGCTCGCACGCACGTCCGCCTCCGCAGTGCGATTCTTTCTTTCTCTGCTGCCGCCGACTGTGGTGCGATTCGTTGGTGCGTTACGGGTCAAGTGGCCCTCGCGCGCTCGATGCATTTCGCCCGCCTGTCTCTTGCGGTTGCAATCGGCGCACACTTCCTATATAGCGTTTTGCTTGGTTGCATGCCGGCAGAAGCGCCAGCCACTTGTCTGGTCGAGCGCGCTAATCTGCGCGGACAGTTGAATGCGCGCCTGCATTGTCGGCGCAGAACGGAAGCGTTTTGCCGTCTTCCGCCTGCGGCTCGCTGTTGCCGCTGGCGTTTGACGGCGTGTGCCCTTTGATGATTTGGTGCTGACAAATCTTTGGAGACTGGCGCCGCTCGTCGTGCGCGCTTCGGCACTGCCCGCTACGTTTCCGCATCTGTGCTTGCGGCTAGCTCTGGAGGTGCGAGACCTCCGACGTCTTTCGTGTTGCTGAGGCAGCGGGCAAGCCGTTTGAAGCTTCACAAAAAACGGAAGGCGCTTCACGTACACTGTGTGCCGCCGCATTGGTATTCACGAAACCCTTCCTCTAGCCACTATACCTACATGCGGTATTCAGTCAAAGATTTTCACTGTTACTTAGTTTCAGTTTCTGCTGAGGAATGTGTTCTTCATTTCTTTTTAGGGGGGGGAGGGGGTCGAAGTTCCGCGCATTACTAACACACCCGGCAAAGATTTCCGCAGTTTTGGAGGAAGACGAACTTGGAAGGGACGCTTCTACGAAAACCAAAACTTGAACTCGCAAGCAAAGCTTTCAGTTCTTAAGTCCTTCGCATTTGGTGCCAATACTCATTCGAGCACTCCGAGTTTGCGTAGGATCTTTTCTGGCATATTTTTTTCTTTTCTCGTTTTGCAACTACCGCATTCCTTTGCTTTTCTTTACACTTCCTCCGCTGCTGAAGATTTAATAAACGGGCACCGTCTGCCTTTTCATAGAATGCCGTCGTTGTGCGCCCGTTTCGTTCGCGCTCAGTTCTCCCTCCCTGCGTCTCAGCTGGTTGCGACAGCGCTCTAAGGCGAAGAAGCGTGAAAACGCCTTGCCGAGGGGGACACGGCGCGACTAGGTGTCTTTCGCGCCCTTTTGAATGCAGATACGCATGCGCGTTATATACATACGCATGCGCGTTTATTCTCACGTCGCGCGCATATCCGCGTAGAGCAAGTTGCGCGGGAGCTATAGCTGCGATGGCGAGGAGCGCGCTTCGTGAATTACGCAGCGTCAGCTGCGCAAGCTCGCGTTGGCTGATTGCGCCAGCCGAACTTCGCATACGTCTTTCACCACTCCACACCGCGTGGCTCGTGAAGCAATGCGCAGCGGCAGCAGTATATATCGCTTCGCGGGAGTCGTCACCTCGTGAATAATCGTAGCGGGGGTTTTTCTTTCTTGCTTTTTTTTTTCCTTTCGCTTGCTTCGTGAGCGTGGAGAGCTCGGGGCCTCCTGCGTCTCCTCGCGCTTCCCTCCCAGTTCCCCGGTGTGAATTTCATAAACAACACTTCTGTGTCGGCCGCGGGTCGGAGTAGCCTTCACAAACTCGTACAGCTGTCGCTTCGGAATGTCTGACTCACTCATGTATGCTAAGCGAAGATATGAATGTACTGTCGATCACCTCACCCGCCACTGTTCCCGTTTTGAAGAACAACGCTAGACTTTCAAGTGTGGCTCTAGAAGACTTGACGATCGACCTTTTGCCGAAGCAAAAACCCTGGAAGCGTATAGCCTCGCAACTCATTAACACAGAAAGCTGATGCACAAGAGCTCTTCTATAGTACACTCTTAGGCAAAGCTACACCCTTTGGGGTGTATCTCTGCCACACAACAATAATCGTCATCTGCCATGCTTGCGTTTCCTTTCTTGAAAACGCCGCGCCCGCTACTTTCCTGTCGGGAATGCTATGTCATGCTGATAACGCGCGTGCCGTTCGTTACTGGAAAGTACCGGGCTCGCCGCGTTAAAGAAAGTAAATGCGCACGAGACAGATGACAGATGACGATTATCGTTGTGTGGCAAAAGGGTGTAATTTTGCTTAAGAGTGTACGTGAAGGCGACAGACGTATACATGAGTACACGACTCTAGAAACGCTGAACCCAGTATATATATATATATATATATATATATATATATATATATATATATATATATATATATATATATATATATATATATATATATATATATATATATAGTGTGTGTGTGTGCGATTGATCGATACTCGCCTTTTCTCTCTCTCTCTCTCTCTGCCCCATTCCCCTGCGTTTAAGGTGGCAAATTGGACAAAGCCTGGATAGGCTCAATCATTTGAAGTGATTCTAAGCTCAGTACCGCGCATATTTCATCCTCGGTTTTGTCCGCGTCACAAAGTCGCGCTGTCCTACTTGTAATCACCGAGAGCCAACTAGCCCAACATTTGACGTTGCTAAGTCACATTTCTAGTTAAGCTTCCTGCCTTTTACTTCCTTCTTACTCCTAATCTACTGACAATGGACATCCGCACTGCGCGCGCAGGGCCCACTCGTGTAGGGTCCTAGCATTCGCCATCCCACATTTTTGTTATTTACTCTTTCCAGACTCCGTAGGGCAGTGCATACTGTCGGCGACACGCGTAGTGCGCGGGCGCTACTCCCCCCCCCCCTCCTTCTCACAGCACCGCTGTCTTGGTGACCGTGGGTCGTCGACCGCCGTGATGCTGACATGTTCGTGAGGGACTTGACATTTCCCGGTGAAGCGGTCGCGCAGCTCTCGTTGTTTAATATTCTTTACTTTCGGTCTTTGTGGTTGTCGTTGCAGCGCTACTTCGATGCTCCAGAGGAGAAAAACCATAGGAGAAACACTGGCCGTCTGAGGCGAAACCAGACAGGTACAGCGTTGCTCGTTGCGGCAGTAGCATCATCGCGTTATGCGTCTGTGTGCGCTTGCGTGCATGTGGTACACTTACGTTGCTGCTTGGGCTGCTGAGCACGAGGTCGCGGGATCGAATCCCGGCCACGGCGGCCGCATTTCGATGGGGGCGAAATGCGAAAACACCCGTGTGCTTAGATTTAGGCGCACGTTAAAGAACCCCAGGTGGTCAAAATTTCCGGAGTCCTTCACTACGGCGTGCCTCATAATCAGAAAGTGGTTTTGGCACGTAAAACCCCAAATATTATTATTATTATTACGTTGCTGCTGTAACTTTCCAGCGAATCGCTGTTGGTGTGAGATAACAAGAATCCAGGCATGTCTCTCAAAACGCATGGACGTTTGTCTTTACAATAGCCTGCTGCCGGCGGATAGTTCTTTTTTGTTGTTGTTTTTGTCAGGTTAGGTGGGCGGATGAGATTAAGAAGTTTGCAGGGACGGCATGGCCACAATTAGTACATGACCGGGGTTGTTGGAGGAGTATGGGAGAGGCCTTTGCCCTGCAGTGGGCGTAACCAGGCTGATGATGGTGATGATTTTTTTCAGGACTCGGCGCTGCTGAACAATTCGCCACGGTTATAGACATTGCAGTAAGCGTCGCTTCCTTCTAGCACTGCAGGATCGAAGAATAATGTAATTTATTGATGGCATTTACCAAACAAACGCCATCCAAGTTTGTCCGGGGGCCGGGGAAGACAGTCCGTACAGACTGCTTGCTGGGCGCATTGCGTTTGCGGCCGCTCTATGGTGCCCCAGGCCGCTATTTTCATGACGGTCGGGCGCACCGTACCCCTTGTGGGGCACGTTGTGCGACGGTCACGTGAAAGCCCACCCGGCCGCTTCCGATGACTCGTGGTGAGTTCGTTAAATGTCGGGTGCCCGCAAGGTGCTGTGTTGGTGGCGCGGGAGGGCGAACAAGTCGAGCAGGCTGCCCAAGCCGAGCGCGGAGTCAACGTTCGCTGTCTGCGAGCGCCTCTCCCGACGACTGCGATGCAAGACGAGGAAGAAGCCGCGCGAGCGCGTATGCAGCGCAGGATTGGAAGGCCGGCGGGGGGTCGGTCGCCCAGCTGCGGCGAGGCGCGGTCGGCTCGCAAGGTCGCTCCTCTCTCTTTCTCTCTCTCTCTCCTCCTCACCTACCACGAGGAAAGCATCCAGCTTGTTCCTGCTCCCCTCGCCACGCGCGCGTGTGTGTTTGGGGGAGTGTTTCCCTCTCCGCGCCGGCAAAGCGGGCTGGGGCGAAGCCGTCGGGACGGCCCACTGCAGACCGGTGCGGCGCACGCGGTGGACGACTTTGCTGCCAGTGTGGTCCCCCTCTTGTCCAGAAGAACGGCCGTTCTTTCTTTTGGCCGCCCGCGCGCCGGATACGAGCGCCGTGTTTCCCCCCCACCATCGACGTCGCAGCATCGGTCGACCGATTCCGCTGTTGCCGCGCTCTTTCGAAACGCCTGAGCAGCGCACGCGCGCAGTCTCCCGCCGGTCCCCCGCCCCCGGTGAATCACGCGTGGAACCACTTTCTACTGCTTGCACTTCCTTGGCAGTCCGTAGAGAGGACGCCTCGGGCCTGCTCGCGCAGCAGCCAGCGCGTCGTGAGCCGCCGGAACTCTGCGCCCGGCGGAAGCAGAGGGCAGCTGCGAGCTCGTCGTCTCACTTGACGTCTTCTGATGACGGGAAGTGCGCGGGTGAGGAGCGCATAGGGGCGTCTTTCCTCGGCTGCGCCCGCGGCGCGAAGAACGGAGTGATTGGTGAAGCCACCCAGAAGCCGGCCGGACGTTGCGGGGGGTGTGTGCGCGTGCTCGCGACGGTGACACGGCTTCTTCGCATCCCTCGTTCGTCCAGAAAGAGAGAGGTGACGTCGTATACACGCCGGTGCGGTGGTACCGTGTCGCGAGCCGGCCAAAGCTGCACAGGTAAAGGCCACGGACTTTAGGCACGACCGCTCCCCCCCCACCCCACCTGGATATTTCGTCCACGTCTGTTTCTTTAATCTATCCGTGTGTCGATACCACCATTTGTGCCAGCGCTCCTGCAGTGAGAGTGTACGTGGAGAAATCACTACAAGTGCAGCGTCGGGAGACACCAGCGTTGTTACAGGATTGATAGTTGCCGACGTCACCGCGCAGCGTGACGGAGGTGCGTTCCGGGGACTGTGGTGCCCGGGCATCGGCTCTCTCTGGTCGCTCGCTGTTCTCCCCGCGTCGCGGGTGGTGTGACGAAGGCGCCCTGGAGGCCGATCCGCAGGGCGCCGAACTGGAGCCAGCCACGGACATGTTTCTCGTCTATCTGCGCGTGTTCGCCGAGAAATGCGGCCTGCTGGATTTCCTCAAGCTCTTCGTCTTCAGCCTAGCGTCGCGCAAGACACCCGGCGCCGCCGTTCCGGAGGATAACCTAGAGGTAATCGCGCGATAGCGGCGCCACTCGCTTGCACGCTTGGAAGATCGGTAGCGTCGACATTCACGTCAGCGGGCTATGCGCATGCGTGATCCGATCTTCTTGTGCCTTTCTCTGTATCTTTCTAGTTGTGCCGGTCTGACACGGGGCGGGGGGCTGTATATATGTCAGCATAAATTATCTCTCCTTCACTTTGTCATCTATATTTTGTACGTCAGCGCTTTTTATTTATATTTTTTCCAGATGTCTTCAGGCTTTTGTGATCTTTCGTCACGTGGCTCCTGGAATGACGTGTACGTGTGTCACGCGGCCAATCTGAACGGTGACATCGCGGTAGATGGCGCAATAAAAGCCGCAAGCGCTCATCCTGGTCGTCTAATTAACACGAGGCTGCACTTATTCCCGAAGCGAACTGCCGCGGTATCGCACCTCGCAGCTGTGCGTTAGCTTAAAGAGGATGTCGTTGAGTTCAGCGACCGCTGAGAGCAGGATGAAACCGCGGTCCGCTGATGCAGTTCCGGATATAGTCTGTCTAAATTGGCCGACCTGTCGGGAAACGTCACCGCGGATGTCGGTCGACACGCGTGTCACCGAGCTCGCGAGAATGACCGTCGTTCGCCCGCCTACGCGTCACATGCGACCGGTGTAATAGGAACATCAGCTAGGACGCCCTTCCTCGCACGCGTGCGCTTCGCTCTTTCGCAGTCCTCTGTTCCCGACACGACCAGCTGCGACGGAGCCACAGCTGGACGCTGTCCCGCGGAGGGGCCTTTCTCGTTTCGCCTGCCAACGACAGTGCGACGAGGCGCGCGCGGATCGCGATTATATGCCGTTATGCTGAGCGAGGGAGGAAGGAGCAGCGCGCGGACACCCGCTATTTATCTCGCCCGCGCGAAATGGCGTGTCCCCGCGTCTTCTCTCGCAGTTCTCTTACGTTGTGACCCGGAACGTCGGTCACCTGTCGTGTACGGCGGGAGGATCGCACGACGCGGCGTCACGCCGACTCCGTGCGAACGAGCTAACCTCGGTGCGGTGAGGACGTGTGTGTGTGACCGGCCTGCTGTCGCGATCGCGAAGAGCACAGCACCGACGTTTGATGGGAAGCAAGCGGGAATGCCGCGCCTCGTCGCGACCCACGCGTGATTGCCTTGCTCGTTTGCGACCTCTCCCTCGCAGTGTTCGCGAATGGCAAGACGCGCGGGCTTGCGTTGGGGTCTCTGGAGAGCATCTGACACGTGCGCGGCCCGTGATGCAACACCGACGCGACGCCGTTTGCTTCGAAGCGCGCCAGTGTTTCCACTGGCGATATCTGCTGTGCCGCGCTATGTAGACTCCATATCGCGGACTTGCAATGATCTCGTGTGAATCCTACCTTAGATTGAGTTCGCGCGGCGCCGAGCTCCGTGGCCGCCCCATTTATCCGCGCATCCGTCGTCGCCAGAAAAAAAAAATAATACAGAGATTGCAACTGTCACGTTTTGTCGCTTCGCTTGTGAAGGTACACTGCACATAGGAAGAGCAGCTTCCCTACAGACGTCTGCAGCAAGGTCTACTCAATATAAGTTTTAGCTGATAAAAAAAGAAACATGTGATAAGAGGATAGCATTCGTTGCCAGAGTCAATACTGATTGCGCCAACTGATCAAAAATCCGCCGCTTAAGACGAGGGCTGACGTACGTACCTGTGAACTCCCTGCGGCGAGCAGCAGAATGAAAATATGACGCGCGAACTGGACATTGCGGTGACGTAACTGTCGCGGGTTATACAGGCTGTATATTTAGGACATATTTCATGCCCTTTGTCTGTCCAACTGAACGGCCTAAAATCCGTGTACCTGTATCGTCGACCACGTCATGTGTCCCGATCGTTGCGTATGTTTCTTCTTTCTTTTTTTAGCTGCTTACACACCCAACGTATTCGATTTTAGAAATGTATTCTTGTGCTTCGGGTTCCTGTACTTCGCGCCATAATACGTTGTGCCGTTCACGCGATGTCTGAGGCTTCGTTTAACCGTATATTGCGCTCCGCTAACGCGGTCACTCTTTACCGGTACTCTCCATGGAACAGCGATGACCCTGAACTGTTGAACAGTTAAAGACGCCTAAGACGGTTCAAAGGTTTCGAGCATACGATAACAGCTCTAGATCGTGAATGCTGCTACATGCGTGGGAACCGCGCAGAGCATTCCAAGCACACAGTGGAGGCGTCGCACTTGTAAAGTGTGTAATAAAGCCCGCGAGATTATTTACGTCGCTCTTCGAGAACGTGCCTACATCAAGATACGTAATCGGAGACGTCTTCTGGAGCACACCGTCCGGAGCCGTTTTTTTTAATGAGAATACCCAGTGTTTCAAACTTGCTCATGACGCCTGCGTTAAAGGGACTGACTACCAATTTTCATGGTAGCTTTTATTTTAATGCAATGGTAAGCTTACCGGTCACACGGTGGAAGATTCTTTATCAACTTTTTTAATCTGCAGTGAGGATGTGGTCGTTCGCTGGATGCATACTGAAAAAGGTGAGCGCGATAGCGATTATACGCCGGCGTTAGTGGGAGGCAGATGACAAGTGCGGCCGTAAGTGTGAGAAATTATTGTGTTTTCAAGTCTATGTTCCTGCGATTTATGTTTTTCGAAGTGTTAAATTATTTCTGCGATAATAGCTACGTGATTTCGCGGTTTCCTATCCAACTGCTTTGGTATTTAACCAGTCAAAACGAAACCAATCGGATCGAAACCGAAACGACGCTATTACACGTTATATGCAGTTCAGCGTGTTGGCGTAGCCATGCGTGCGCTTTTGATTTCTGAAGCACAGAATAAATCGCAAGTGTCTAATCATATAGCAACTGAAATGTTAAGCAATAATTACGTTGTTTAATAACAGCCAACTTACGTAGAGTGATCTCATGGACTACATCCGGAGTAGCAAAATTTTACCGCCAGGCCTCGCCACTTGCCGGTTTCTGAATCTTTCTTTGCCACTTTGAAATCATAATTCCTACTGTAATCGCGAACAGCGTGCTGGATTCTGCCACTTTAAATCGTGGTAACTTCATTTCCATCAACGCCTCGCAACAAATTCTGGCCAGTTCCGAGTCCCTTTAACCGCTACAAGCGCCATGCTGCATAACATTGTGTCGACATTACCTTTACATTACACCGTTTCGTACAAAGTTTGAAACCGCCGCAGAAAAAAAAAAATGTCCTGATTGGGTCTAGTGTATACGTCCTCTGTGCCCTCGGCCCCAACATATGGTTCGGATCGAGCAACGTCACGGCGCAGCACAGCGAACAGTGCCGTGCTGTCTAAATATTGCTCGCGGCGCGTGCCGATGACTGCGCGTTTCACGGAACGGGTAGGCGGGGGGAGGGGTCCCCCCCCCCCCCCCTCCGAGCGGTATTCCCCGAAACAAGCATGCAGGGAACGCTAGTGGAGCAAGTCTCGGATGTAGGCCAACGGTGGAGTTGCATGGGCGGGCATGTACGTGCTCGACGTTCCCCGAATATGACAACACTCGACGCGTTGCTCATGATTTTGAACCTATTCGCGAACCTCCCTCTGCTCTCGAAGCTGTTTGGCGCGCTGCCATGCACGCCTTCCCCTCATTTTGCCTCGCTCTCTTATCGTACGAATCGTTTGTGCATGTAGTACGTGTGTGTGCGTGCATATATACCCGCGCATTGCCAGTGTGCGCTGTCTGCGGCATGCGTCACTATCCCATTGTCTATAGCAATATATGTGGCACGAGTGCCGTAATCGCGCTTTCCTGTGCCGCTCATTAGAGTGGCACCTTGCTTTTTATCGTATTCTTTTCTCCGTTTGGCAACTCTGTTTTGTTACGTTGCCGGTTTCATTTCGTTTAAATTGCTCGCAACGCGAGTGCCTTTTAGATGTTTGGGCAATGCGCACTTACGAATAGAAACTACGGGGCAGTTCAAACACGAACGCGCATAGATGACAAATTTACATTAACTTTTACGTCAGGTAACTGTCCAGTTGGACTTCGCGCCCGTTAAAGAAAGAGAAACCGGTGCGTCGGACGACGAACCCCTAAGCGCAGAGCGCTACTTAATTGGAATTCCTGGATATGGTTGTTGTATACGTCGGCGCTTCGGGCACCGTTAGGAACGGCACATTAGTCGGAGGGCGGATGCCGCCTGCGTCATTGACGAGGACAGCATTCCACTGAAGCTCCTTGCCAGCGTGAGCTTTGAAATGCTGACAAGTACGGCATCGTGGCAGGTTGGCGCGCCCATATTGTGAAGCGGTCGTGCAACACCGAGCCTTCTCAAACAACTATATGTCAGCGTCAGCATTGTCGGGATTCGTTCTGAGATCGTGACGACGGTGCGGTTTCCAGGACTCTTACGACACATTCCTCAAAATGGCGTGTTAAAGTGGGCTCCGAATGACGTGTAAATATAAGTAGCCTCTAATTCTGTTACTGTATACATATACGAGTGTAATCAATCTTGTAAACATGTGACGCTCGACTCGAACTGGGACCCTGAAATCCAACAGCATTCATTGTCTTTCGGGAAGTTGCACAATATCGGCTGCTAAAGGTGTCCATAAATGTGTGGAGAGAAAAATATTCTAGTTCTCCGCCTCCCGCTTTGACTGGCAAGTTATGGAGACGAGTATCTTCAGATAATGGTTTCGCAGTTCAAAGCGTGCTAAAACAAAGAATTCTCGGAGTATACGTTTTGTGCTAATTCCTAAAGCCGAGGCCGGCGTCGCGCGCGTCAGTCTTTTTCGAGAAAGTTTCTCGGGAATTTCGCGCGCGGAAATATATTGGTCGGCCGCCGTGCCCTGTGGGCAGATCTGTTTCACACCCGTCCTAAACGAAGCTCGGGAACGCGAGGATCCTTGTCCTGCGCAAACCCTGTGTGTTAGGGGTAATGTCCTACATCGCGGCCCAGTACGCGTCCGACGGCTTTATATGTTCTCGCCAGCAGTGCGCTTCAAACGTCTTAGCAGATACAGCAGCAGCTATATTCTGTACGACGATATGCAGTTATATCGGCAAATCTTCAGGCACAGAACAGAGTTTGACTGACGCAAGGTATGTAGTTTTCTTGGAGAGAGCAATGGAGTGATGAAATAGCAGAGGTCACGCAGTGAACACTATGCTGCTGCTGCTGCTGCTGATGATGAGGATGATGATGATGATTGACACTACTTGCATATCCAGCCCGCATAAGCAAAACTACCCGTGTTTAAGACTGGGCAAGTCACCAGGTGGTCCGGATCGATCCCGCCTATAGAAGCTTGCTTGATGCTATAGTGCGTCGCTTTTTCACGTAGCCATTATTAAAGATGACGTCACTGCAAGTTGCTCTGAACGGTGACGCCCTGGCTGGTTGCAACGAACAACAGTACAGGCCGTTTCTGTAAGTCCGCTCGTCACGGACGTGGGTCGATGTCCGATCGGAAACCTGCCGCCCCTTGCGGTTCAACTCCGATCCTGCTGGGCGGTTGGCGAGGGGTTCGTGGCGTCCCGAACGTGCCGCCTCTCGTATTGTATGCCTGACCCGTCCGGCCGGTCGGACGCGTGCCACGTGCGGACATCGACGTATGCAAAGGAGCGCGAAGTGACCCTCGCGTATATGTGGCCTGAGCGACAGCCCCGTTCGATTCCGCGTGGCCCGTCTCCTCGCAGACACCCCCCGCTGCACATGCACTATCCGACAGAGAGAGAGAGAGAGAGAGAGTGCATTGCGCCGCTATCGATGTCGGAAGTCGAAAGAAGAGCAGCTCGAACGCCGCTCACTCTCCTGACGCGGCGGTCGAAAGGCCGGCTAAAAAGACTTGCGTACCCTAAAACAAGAAGCGAGCGAAACCAAGTGGAAGGAGCGCGAAAGGGTTGTGCGTTCGTGTTTGTGTGTGCTTGTTCGCACGACGTGCGCTGCATACGCGGCTGCAGTGTCTGCCCTTGCCGGCTGGCGTCTGACTGGTCCTGTAGCGCCCACGAGGTCGGTGTCCTGGCGCCGGCGTTGGCCACTGATCCGCTTTCTGTTCCTCGCTCTTGCTCTTCTTTCTCGCCTTCCGAGCCAAAGGGCGTGTGTGCGTCTTGCAGGCTTGCGGCGCGGCAGTGCAGCGCGGTGTATACGCAGAGGCAGCACGTTTTATTGGCGCCCCAGGGCCGCCCCTCCTTGTGGCGAAGCGAAGGCGCGACCAAGGACGCCCACGTCTGGCTCGCGCTTTGCCGGTCGGGCGAGGCAATGCCGCCTCACGGCTAACGAGCCGCGCGCGCGCTCGTAGTGCGGAGCTGGGGAAAAAAAAGAAGGTGCAGAAAGGCCGCGCTTTGTTCCTCTTTTCTCCGCGGTTGGGCCTCAGCTGCGCGCGACCTCCTTTGCGGCGCAGTGGCGGCGGCCGCACTGGAAATCGTTGGGCACCTGCTGCGTTTTTCTTCTCCCTTTTTGAGGGGCGGTAGTGGGCTTATCGTCTCGTCGCATTCGAGTAAGTTGATCGCCGGCTGTTGCGTGCATGTGTTTGTGCCCGCAGTTTCGGCAGGTGTCGGCGGTGGAATGTTGTGCGCCTCCGAGATTTTGTCCCGTACGCGCCAGCTGGTCGGGAAGTACCCGACGTCTCTTGGCATCGCTACTTCGTCGTAGACTGTTGAGGAACCCCCGAGAACTGATATCTGCGGACCTCGCGCCGCTCGCTCGCTTTTAACGAAAGTTATCATGAACAGTCAGTAGGACTCTGCATTACTATACAAACCGTGCGCGCGGCGCGCCCGATCTTCTCAACGTGCAACGATTGCCTCGCGCCGTTTGGGGAAGGAAAAGAAAAATAGCGAATGTGTTCGTTATCATTTGCGAAGCGCCCGACGTATACCTGCGTGGTCCTCGTCCCTCATCCTTTCTCATTGCGGTGTCAGTGCTCTGTTGCAAAGTGGAACGCAATTTTCGGATCGCGCTCATGTCCCCCCCCCCCCCCCCCCCCGCAGAAAGAAGCTCGGTAGCCGCAGAGAGAAAGCACATCGGCGCCTCCACCCTGCCCCCCCCCCCCCCCGACTCGTTTAGGTTATTTCACCCTCCGAGCCTCCACCGCCTCATTTTCGTCGAGCCCCCGTTTTGGAGCTACCGATGTCTGCTGCGATAAAAAGCGAGGGTATGTATGTATACCTGCACCGATGCGTAATTATCTTCGGCCGCCACTGACCGGCGTTCAGCGATTCGGGACGCACTCTCAATTTCATTTTTTCTCTAATCTATTACCCGGAGCTGTACGAAGTTAACGAGAGGGAGGGAATTACGAGGGAAAGTGTGGTACGTGGTTCTCCTTTCCTCAGTGCGTGTACCGAGCGGCAGTCACCGGTGTAACATAGCCGCTTCGAAACACTTCGTAGCATTCTCCTCGCTTGCTTTGTGGATGGCTTTTTAAGCGAGGCAGAATGGCCTCGTCTAAAGTACGTAGAGAAACTGCGGAAGGCGTTTAGAATGCGGGGGAAAAATGGACGAAGGCATAGGAATGGAATACGCAGTTGGCCCGAATACATTTGTGGATGCTCTGTAATAGAGATTAGACCGGAGGAACGGCCACGAAGGCACTCGCATGAAGTGGGCGAGAAGCGTCGCGAGTTTATTAACCCGTCTTTCGCGTAACGAGCCGGGAGGCGCGGTTAGTCCACTTTTATCATTCTACCCCATTTTCTTTTACGTTCACGAAGCGTGTTTCTAGCACACGCTTTTCGCCCGTGTTGCGCGTCCGCCCCATTTTAGGGAAGCCCCCCGCGTGGACGGAGCGGCTGCCGCAGCATCGTTCTGGTCGTTTGTGCTTCACGCGCACGCAGCCCTCGTTTCGACGTGGGGAGAGAGTCATCACGGCGGTGCCGCCGGGTGTGTTTATAACGGCCGCGTCGCCCTCTAAGTGTCTTTCTGCCGAAATGAATTTAACGATGCGACTGAAGCAGTGCGACTGCGCTTACGTATACGTAGCACTTCTCGGCCGGGGAGAGAAACGGTTATGTTTTCTGGTCGCGTGCACTTGACCGCGTTCTTCTATCTTCTTTCTTTTTATTATTTATTTTTGTTTCAGTCGGTCTTTTGTTGCTTCCCTTAGCTGTTGCAATCGTCGAGGTTTGTCTCTCTCTCTCTCTCTCCCTCTCTCTGTCTGCCTGTCTGTCTGTAAGTGTTTCAACGTCCGCATTGGAACGTGTTCTTACGGGCGCTCGCCGGACCCAAACGGCGTGACGAATAAGGCGCGCCCAGCAAAGAGGCCAGTGCGTAATGAAGGGGAAAACTACACTGCGAGAAATTTCATTTATTTTTTCTCTACCTCCTCGGCACTACTAAGCTGCCTCGGCAGCCATATAGCGAAGCCGGTCAGTAGAGCGGAGCGGAGCGATGTCGATCACGGCCGAGTTAAGGCAGTCTTTACTTTTAATATTTTTTCCTCCGTCTTTTTCTCTTTATTCTTTTTCTAGAAGTTTGTTGGTTTACCTCTCTCCCCTTTTCCTGCAGATCTTGAAAACCACACGACGTGGGTATACGCGATCACCAAAGCACGTGCGGGGCCGTTTTCGTGCACGCTTCAGTACACCGGCCGCACGGAGAGAATGGAAAGGGACCAAAAAAAATTTTTTTTGTTAACGATCTTGCGTCATTCGTTTCCACACCTGGAGAACGAGTTATCTGTTCTTATTTCGGGCTTTTGTAAGTCCTCTTTCAGCTCGAGGACGCTCGGGTGTTTGCATCTGCACGCCCTGTTGTACGGGCGCCGCACGCAACAGCCGTAGATGCTGTTGCCCTCGATCTGCGGTCGCGGGCACTCTTCGCGTTCGTTACGCCCCGTGCACTTGCATTTGCTGAGCGCGCCCGTGCATGCATCGCCCGTTGTGAGGGACAGGGGTGTGTGTGAGTCAATCCGTGCGACCGAGACGTTTAAACCGAAATCTGTAGTTGGTCGCGTACTATGACTCGCGGCCCTGCAGCTGTACACGTATACAGTAAACTCTCAGTTGTACGAACGCCGGTTTATCGAATATTTCAGAATAAAGAACTTCTTAAAAATCCCCGGCAGTTTTCTTATAAATTCTATGCAAAAATGTTTCACTTGAACGAGAAAAGGCAGCATTATAACTTATGAACCTTTTACTTGTGGATATGTACAAATTCCATTTCACACATTTTTAACACTATGGATGCCATGTATTTTGCATCATGAATTGCACTACAAACTTTTGACTCTCTATGCCATGTCTTATGTTGGTCTAGTGAATATTCAGTTTAGTGAACTTTCACTTAAGTGAACTATTTCCTTTGGTCCCTTGAAGTTTACTCAAGTGAAAGTTCACTGTATACCGCGCGACCGAAAGGTTTACCGTGCGGCCGTCGGGCAATTTTTTCCGCGCTACGATGCAGCGTGGCCAAAACTGTCCGATGTGTTGAAGAGCCTTACCGTATGCACGAATAGACGCATTTGACGGTCGCGTCACTTGCAGTATAATAGTTGACGACTCCTAAACACAAGGCTCGTGCAGCGAAAGCGCGCTTGCTTGTCTCGCTGAGACCGTTGACATGTACGCTGTCAACGCAGAAAGCGAACGCGTGGTGAATTCCTCGTCTCGTTTCTATAGAAGACGGCACACGTTGAACGTGACATGGCCGCAGCACGTTTGGAGCGCGACGGAAATTGACGGACAAGACACGCGCCGTCGCGAGTCGGCGTGGTCACTGGCTTGGTGAGCGTGTAACTTTTCCCGCGCTGAGGCGCATGGGAAATGTGTACAGCATATGTACTATACTGTAATAATAATAAAGCTTGCTGGAACGCTAACGCGATCGCGTTTGACGTCGGTACACGGCCCTGGGAAACGCCGAGGACTCCCTTCCGGCGAACTCGGGGAGCGCGGACCTGTGGCGGTCTGTGATCGAAGGACGGCCGACGTTGCCGTCGATCACGTGCCACTCCTCTTGCGCGTACGCGTCATCCCGCGCTCGCTCTGTCGCGCCGCCCCGTTCGGTCTCGTTGTTTAACCCGCTACGGCGTTGACGTTATCGGTCTCCCAGTTAGCCGGTTTCTGCGCCTGCTCGCTCGCGCGCCCCTGCCTGCCTCTGGGGAGCGGCCGCAGTCGGTGCGTCGTGCACGGGCCGCCGACGGATGTTGCTGCTTCGCGTCTGCGGCAAGTGGCTCGTCGACGCCGTGCGCTCGTCGTTGGCATCGTTCCTACCGTGCAGCAGCAGCGGGCTCGCAATGCCGCCACTGGCTGTGCCTGCGGCAGCCGGCGCTACTGCCGTCGCCGACGTGAGTGCCGTTCAGTCAGTCTTCCGCGCTCGTCCGGCCGCCTTCGTGAGCTTTTTGCAGCTGCTCGTCTATGTTTGCGTATATTGACTCCAAAAAGCAGTGAAGAGTTGAAACTTAGCCTCTGTGTTTTGAGTGGAGGTAAATGTATTTAATTTGTTTGTTTTTTAAATATTATAATTGTATGTATGTAGACGTAATTTTGGATACATGAGGAGCCTGCCGAGAAGAGTTGACTGATTGATTGTTTTTTTTTTCTTTACGTGCAAAAGGCAGTACTGGAGATATGGGAGACGCCGTGGCGAAAGGTTTCGGATCAATTTTGACCAACTGGGGTTCCTTAACCTGCGCCTAGCTGTCTAATTAAGAACGCGAGCGTTCTTGCATTTCGCCTCCATAGGAGTGCGACCGGTAACAGAGCCTGCGATATCGTGCTCAGCAACAACATTCATAGACACTGCCACAAGGGTAGGTGCCAAGGGCTATGTACCAAGACGTAACGTCGCGCGAGTGTTTCCTGCGCGCGGAATGCAGCATCTACGCCGTGACGCAACTTATTCTTTCAATGCGAGTTGACGTGATGAGCCGAGCAATATCGTTCTCGGCCCGCATCCTACAACGTATCGAATTGGGCGGACCCCATCAACATGGATGTGGATTTCTGCGATGGCTTGGCAGGCGGATTACGTATGCGAAGAGCTCAGGATCTCTGTCAGCTTGGTCTCTGTCGCGGTATATGCTCCTTTCTGTCTTGCCTCGTGCGTCCGTTCGCCGGTATATATCTGTTGTTTAAGACCGGTCGCCCCTGTCACGGGGTCTTCAGTGTTATTTTCAAAGAAAGAGCGTCTTACGACATTGTGTCCACGCTTATTAGACTCTGCCACGCCATGGTTGACCAATTTATAGAAATATACAGATAGCTTGCACGTGAAGTCACGGACGCGACTTCTCATCGTGCTGGTACGTAAACGGCCACAACGACATCAGCGCACTATGTCATCACGCGTACGTCGTTTTGCTTTTTCTACGGTGACCGTATTTCACCGGATTATCACTTTGCGCGCTCGGTACAAGACGCTCCTGTCGTGCTCTCAAGTTTCCTGTTTACCCAAGTTTTCGACTCGTCGGTATCCTGTCAGATATGGACAATGATGGCGTCAAATCAAGCCATCTATATTTCGCGATCTGACCAGAGGCTCCTGACCTCACAGTTTCGGGAACAGTGCTGTATGAGTCCCTTATCGCCTTGCATTGAAATAGGTACGAAACGAAGCTTATCCGTTAGTGATGGCCATGCTCTTGAGCCGTGTTCATTCAGCTTGCTACATTCCAAATACCTGAAGTACGCCTCGAAATGCTCTCAAGTCAACGCGCATAGCTTAGTTCTGCATATGTCCGGTTTGATACTGAAATGTGTTGTTGTCGTTGTTGGGTAAAAAAAAAAAAGCAACGCAATAGGACGAAGTGAATGTCACTAAATTTCTGTACTATCTGCTTCTTACCCTTCTACTTCAGCGCCACTGTATGCGAACGATTTTTCTGTCTTTTTGCTTTCTTAATTTTTTGTTTAATCTACGGCCCCGGATTCCTCCTCCGCTTCAGTCTTGCTCTAAGCCGACTCCTTTTCTATCGGTCACGTCACATGCATTATCCACTGCCGCGTTCATGTATGTTCTACGTCGGCTGTCAGACTGAAACCGAACGTTGAAAATTGAAAACAACGCATTTATAACTGCCTGACATTATTAAGCACCAACTGGAAGAAGCAAACATGGAATCTGTTTGAACTGGCACATTCGGCGCACGCCTACCCGAAATCTCTCCAACAACCCCCCCCCCCCTCCTTCTTCTGCAGGAGAAGCAATAAATGCGGTCCAAGGTGTGTTCAGTTTAAATACGATGGCAACTGTACTTCGGCGGGACGTATTACCAATCGCTTCTCGCACCTTCTCCCGTGTATTTCATTCTGCCGAGAACTGCCTCCCACCTGGTGTGGTGACAAACGCGGGCATGGGTATTAGAAGAGAAACGCAGATTCACATCTGCACACATTAGAAAAAAAAAGGAAAAAAAAGACGGACACACAAATTTGTACGGGCGCGGCCACAGCTAGCGGGAACACGGAAACGCGTGGCAGCGCTCCGCGGAGCGCCACCACCGGCGCCTCGCGAAGTCTTGGCAGACGACTCACCATAGCAGACGACCCGCCGGGCTTTTTTAGCCGATCAATCGATTACGGCTGCGTTGCAATACTTTATGATGCGCCGGTGGCGGCGCGTTGAGCGGAGCATACCGCGGGCTCCCGTGTTCCCGCTAGCAGTGGCCGCGCCTGTACCTGTGTCAGTTCGCGCCCCTCTTCTCATAGCTATATGCCTCACCAACTAGCCGAACAAGAAATATTCCCGAAGTGCGTACAATTTGCGCGGCTTCCGCCTCGACGTGGTATTTCCAGTACGTTGCCGCGACCGCGCGACATGCTCCGGGCACTCATATACGTCACGGCGGAAGCGCGAAGACCGCCGCGAGTTGCCACCTTCGCGCACCTCCGGGAAGCGTCTGCTCGTCCCCTGCGTGCCGGTGAGCGGATGGATGTTTGACGTGTTCGGCCTTGCATTGCACGCTTATCTCTCTCACATGGCCGTCCGTCATATCGCGCGTCAGCGTAGCTGCGCGCGATTTTCGTCGTCAACGGGAGAGCAGCTATAGATTGCGCCTGTCATTGGGGCGTCAAAGTTATCTGGGCCGCGAGCCTATAGTATATATCTCTATATGTCGTGGCCGCCCCATTGAGAATTGTTCGCGCGGACGAGTGACTCCTTTCAGCTGTTGGAGATGTATGCGCTCTTTCGCGTACTTCTGCGGCGCAAATTCGCTGACGTCGCCTTATGTGCGCGTGCTCGCGGTGAGACCGCTTCGCTCAAGGCAACTGCCGCGATATTTTTTTTAGGAAGGCGTTAATGGCAAAGGAATGTCGCTGGCGGTCTCTCCTCGCTATTCAGAAAGCGCATTTGACGCGCCTTTTGTCCCGTCTAATTAAGCGACGTCCAGTCCAGTTTGTGCTTTCACAGGCGTTTCGTGAACACCCGTACACAAGCATATATATATATATATATATATATATATATATATATATATGTGTGTGTGTGTGTGTGTGTGTGTGTGTGTGTGTGTGTGTGTGTGTGCTCGCTATTCGCCACCCTGCTGCACCCAAGCAACCGTGCTGTTTTGACCAATCTCTCGTCCGTTCGTGCTTATGAGACGCCTAAACAGAAATATGGGCTTGCGTTTACCGAGCTGCGAGTTCGGGGAGAGAAAAAAAAAAGAAAATAGTAAAGCTATCGCAGCGCGCCGTGCATACCCGCGCGATGGCAAGCGCGAATCACTTGACCCACGGATATATCTTACCGTCGTTTAAAGATCTCTGCTCAGGTGTCAGCATACGGTGCCGAGTTGTCAGTGAGAATGGATTTACATTTGCGCGCAACGGCCTTCCATTGTCGTTAGCACTGCAGCGTGTGCAGCGTCACTCGCGCGAAGCGCAGTTGAAAGGTCGGCCGAATTTCTTTTTCCTTTAAGCGAAACTTCTTCGCGGCGCAAAGGGCGCCCACTGACTATGAAGTGCGGCCGAGTTGGCGGAATCGCTTTATGCAACCGAGCTTCTTGCTTTCTTCTTTTTTTTTTTTCTGTCCTCCGAAGTCACGGCGTGCTTCGCCGGTCCTGCAGTCGAGTGATGCGTGGCAGCCTGGTCCTCCTCGTCCGCGAAGGATCCGGCCGACCTTCGCATGACTTCGCTTGCACACCGACGCGCTCAAATGTTTGGCCAGCATGAACTTTAGAGAGAGAGAAACGATGGGCGCGGGAAGAGAAGGCGATCGTGCGCGCCGTCTGCGAGCCATACATGTGTTCCCATTAAGCGCGCTTCCCTTTGTGTATTGTGTGTGCCGTGCAGTATACACGATTGCTTTGCATGCGCTGAGCGACTTCTCTCGAAGCCCATTAGGCCTATACGGTTGGTGCTGTAGTCGCTATCGAGGCCGTACGCAAAGGCGGCTGAGCGTTGCCCGCAATAGCGGCAAACCGAGGACAGATTTCGTCTCACCGTCCTCGTCGTTATTATGTTCCTTCTCTCTCACTCTTCCTTTTGTGTCTGTGTGTGTTCTTCGCATTGTAGTAAACGCATGCATGGCGTGCCCGCCGCCGCTTGCAGGTATAGGGAGACTGTATGCAAGCACTGCGAGCAGAAAATACTTGTACGAAGGCTCCTTACTTGCACGCATTTTGTCATATATGCTGGAGACTGACTTTTAGCGCGAGGGACAATTAAATACTCGGAGCGATTCCAATTTCGGTGCGTGCAAGGGCAACAGCGGCTCATTGGCGTGTCGTATGCAGGGGGAACCGCTTGTCATGGATGTAGTATGTAGTAGTCATTGGTTGGTTTACTTATATAAATTAATAAAGCGAAAGGAAAGCAAGGAAATTATTGCAACCTCACTGTTAACTGTGTGACACAGTCTGCTGACATCTGAATAGCGGTCGGTGGAAGGGCAGTATAAGCACAGGGGAGAGCGGTCGGGCAGTAAAGGTACAGGGAGAGATGCATATAGTTAGTAGAACTATTTGCATATACATACAGGGCGAATGCGTAAAAGTTGTATATAGCTCGCTTGTGGGGTGGCTTCCTCGAGAGAGTTCGTCACCTGGCCCCCGCGCACCGACACTGCTAGGACACGTAGATCAGCCGGGTGGCGAGGCGCGCCTGCCCTGGTGTTGTGACAAAATCCGGCTGCCCCTACATGTAGCCCGACACACACGCGCGCGCGTAGTCGATGACACTTCATCAACACGTCGTACCGCGCCTCGCTACGCGTTCGTGAGTGCGCATTCGATCGCACATTTTGAGAGCACCGACGCTGCTGCGGCTGAATATAATAGACGGTACATCGGCTGCCGTCTGTGAAGAGCAAAGAGATACCCGTTTTGTTGTAACGGCATACTGAACTACCAAGGGCTGCTGAAACCTACACCTTGGCGGTTGAATAATTTCTAAACAAAATTTCCGCGCGGAGGTATCGTATTTCAACCCAAATTCCTGTTGGAGAGAGAGAGAGAGAGAAAGAGAGCGTGCGTGCGTGTGTGTCGCATGTGGTGGTACAAACGTCTGCTCCAAACGTCCATCCAAAAGCCCCGAGGTGGATTCGGCGAATTGGCGTTCTTCCTTTTCTTTCCTTCTTTTTTTCCCCGGAACGAAGAAAGTCGGTGCGCTCTCCTCGGGGGTGCACTCCTATACTCAGCCCACCGCACGCGGCCGATGCACGGTGCGCCGCCCTTGAAGCGCGTCTTCACTGCACGGTGAACGCGCCCCGTGCTTAGCCGAGCAGCGCGCGTTCCGCCGGACGACCGAGAAACGGAAGTGCGTCCATGGTGCATCGGTGCAAAAACCGTGCAGTGCTCCGTGGGCGAAAGCCAGCGTCATCTGATCGCTGAAGCCGAAGCTCGCAGAGCTGCGCGCAGGCGGAAGTCGCGACGCGTTAATTTTTGTTCGATCGCTCACCACGCCGGTATCGTCTACAGCGTTCCTTACGGGAAAGTGCCGGTCACACGATAATCGGAAGAAATTAATCGAAGAATTACGTCTATTGGAGAACCATGGTGTAATATTACCGTTAACGTAAAAAAAAAGCGGGGGGCACCTACCCAGAAGCGTTAAAACTTGCAGTGTAACGCTCGTTCTTGTAGCGTCGGCTATATGTAGAGGACGTGGGGGTCACAAATGACGAACCAATCTTATTGTTGCGCAGTTTTCGTGCATTCCTCCTCTGATCGGCCTGACACCGGCTCTATATCCTTCAATGCGCGCTGCACGGTACTAGCGCGACAAAGTATCAAAGAGAAGCGCAGCAGGGAGAGAAAAGGATTCGCGCGGCCGAGAGCGGCTGCGTACCGTGACGTCGAGCCCCGGAAGAAAAGAAGGAACGAACCGTGGGAAATGCGAGAGCGTCCGCCGTGCGCACGCTGGCGTTACGGTGAAGGCCGCTGGTCGCCCGGCGCTTAATTGTTGCAAACGGAGAGGCTGCGCAGCGGGCTTCTCTTCTGAGCGGAGAAGACAACCGTGTAGGCGCTTTCCGTGGCGTATCCAAGTTGAGCGGATCCACTCCCCCACCCAGCTTTGTGCGTGGGTGGGGGTGGGTGTTCGCTGGAGCAGAGCTCACGCGTTGCCGAAAAAAAAAAAAAAAGAGGCTCTTGTACGTCGGGAACGAGCCTGCATTACGTTTTACTTTCGTTGCCAGTACTTGTACCGTGCATTGCCCAGAAGCGAGGCGCCACTGCGGCGGCGATGATAGTTTCCGGCCGCACAAAAAGCTTGCAGAACTTTTAATTCGTTGAAAACGCGACTGTGTGAAGCGCGGGACACTATTGTGTGGGAGGCCACTTCGCTCCGGCTGCGGGCTCTTGGAAAACTAAAATTTGCGCGGTCCATAGGCTCTTTTCTCTGGTGACAATTGTCCCTTGTAACAGCTAAAGTGTTCTTGACAATATTCTGTGAAACTCGAAAGCGTCGCCTTTGAAAAGTCGAATTTGCTGCGGGAGTTGCTGGCCCTCATCGTGCCACGAGAGATAGTAGCTTCGTCTACATGAACTCAACTGACCGGATCGAGTCGGAAGTCGAGCTGACCCTTCCCGGCCGGATGACGTTCACATGCTCCTTGCCGAGCGGGTTGACCGAACTCGCCTGGATGCTCGCACGGCCCGACCTGCTAGCGTTCGCATGGGCCTGACGACCGGATTTCAGCTCGACGAGCCGATTCGACCCGACTTCATAGAGTTATAAACGTAGCTATTATGCCTCTACTTTTGCGATGACTCACTCAGCAAGATCTCTCTCTCCCTCACAGTGTGTGTATATATATATATATATATATATATATATATATATATATATATATATATATATATATATATATATATATATATATATATATATATATATATATATATATATATATATATATATGGTGTGTGTGTGTGTGTGTGTGTGTGTGTGTGTGTGTGTGTGTGTGTGTGTGTGTGTGTGTGTGTTATCCCTATTGATTTTGGGCAGGTTAGTGCGCATCTCCTCTTCTACTCCAGCTGCGCGCCAGCTGAGCGCTGCGTTATCCGTTTGATATGACTTGCATATATGGCATGCACTGTTTCATGACAACACTGCGTTTGTTACAGGCTCTGCGTACAGCCGTGTGAACGTGAACACCGATTGACCGTTTACTGTCTAACAGTTACTATCTAGGAGGAAGCCCTAGCTACTGGCCTGATATGCGACCGCGTGTATATCCGTGTAGCAGCTGTCTTTTTCGAGCACTTTTATGTTCGAGATGAACGTAAAGTCGCCTCTCGCGTCTTCAGTGTGAAGTAGGCGCTTTGCCGGTCACGTTTCACGGCACTGCACAGCGTTATACACTGCAGAGACGTCGCATTCGACGTTGTTCGTCGGATCTCTTCGAGTGGGACGAGATAGACTTCGCGACAATAGCCGTGTTGTGCGGCAGCCGTGAGGTTAACTCCAGTCATTGCGCATCTAACGTGCAAGATGACCAAGAGTCGTGTATCGCTGTGGGTGCGCCGTACCGCCGTGCTTGAGTGAGCGGACCCGTAGACTTGCAACGCGCAGCTAGCAGCAACCTGTAATCGAGTGCGTAACCCCCGAAGGTGAGCTTAAGCGTCAACCTGTGCCTCCCCGTGGCTAGGCTGAACGATTTGAAACGGAGGGGTGCGAGCGAGTGTGTAGCTAGAACTCGTTGTCGGGGTGGGCGCGGTGTTGCGCGTAGTTACAATTTTCGATAAATCGGTCAGTGGGGAAGCAGCACTTCAAGCTCGCGGGGCGCGCCGCGCCTTCTCGAAGGCTATGTAGTAAGTGGTGCGCCGCCGTGGCTGTAGCACAGGCGAAAGAGAGAAAAACGAGCTCGCATTATCCGCGATATACGCCTTCCGAGAATTCGTACCGCGCGTGCGTATACGGCCGGCAATTGTCTCGACCACGCGAAGTGCATGCAATGCCTGCAGGCGCCTCTCCCGCGCTGAGAATTGCGTAACGTTATACTCGGAGGCCAAAATTCACCCTCGACTGAGAAGTCCGTCAACGAAGTCTGAAGAGGATGTCCTGCTGTCTTCTCTAATTCTCCTCCTCGCTTTTTTTTTTTGCCATTCTTTCCCCCTCTTTCGTTCCCCTTTTCCGCCCTTCGCTACGCTTTGCCCGCAAGGATAAGGCTGGTGTCGACACGGAGCGCTATAAACGCCGGTCGTCGACGTCGTTTAGCGAGCGCGCATTGTGGCATTCGCGGAACGCAATGACGCGGGGAACGATTAAACGGCGCTCTGACGGAACCTCAGCCGCTGTAGCTGCTCGGCTCGGCCGCGCGGACGGACGGACGGACGGCCCCGGCATGCGAGCGAGCGCTTACTATCTCGCGGCCTGACCGTAATGCGACCAAGTTCCCGACTTCCATACCCGCCGCTCCAGCCCTTCTTTCCAACGTTTCCCGCACCGCAAGCAAGCGCCGCCGCGATCTTTGACCGTTTGCGGAGAGTCGAGCCTGCTTGGCGCTGGCTGGCAATGGGCCCGCCATTGTTTCCGATAACGAGGCGCTGTGCTCTCTCCGTTTTCGCTGTGAATAGGCCTCGGGCGCTTGCCTGCGTGCTTGTGTACATGTGGCCCTTTTCCCTCCTGGGTGCGCGTTTTCTCGTTCGTTGCTTGTCTGTCCGTCTCCCTCACCGAAATGTCGCAATCGCAACTTCCTGGAGTGCACGAGTCTTATTCTAAGAACGAATGTAGACGGGGCGGCACGTGTTGACGATGCGGTCGCCTTGGTCTGAATGACCTGCCTATCTGCCGCCTTTCTTTTCTTTCCTTATTATTATAATTTTTTTTTGCTTGGATGCTTACCGCTCAGTCCGCGGCGAAGCTTGTCGAACAAGAAAACGCTCTCCAGTGACTATGTATCTGTTTGGCTCGGCGCACGAGACCGTGAACCTTGTCTTCTCGAATGTGTCGGTTTGCAAATGGTTGAGACGTTAATTTGTTGCCGCCGGTCGTCTATGTCCCCCACTTGCATACAATGCACATTTTGTGTTGTGCATTGTTCAAGCCATTTTCTGGTCTCTCTCTCTCTCTCTCTCTATTCCCCTCTCTCTACCTCCTGAGACGATGTATATGCTTGAAAGTGCTCCATCAGCGTTGCTGTGTTTGTCCAACGCGATCTTCTCGCTTGGGCCTCGTCGCTTCAGGTTTTCTATCGTTATCCCGAGGCTGCGAATAAAGTCCGTTCAACATTAGTCGCCAAGGCTCATCTCTGTCTGATTGCTTCTTGAGACACTGCGACATGTGCGTTGTTTCACCAGACCGTATCTTCAAACTACAGTCTGGTTAACACCAACTTTCCATAAAATAGTCCGGCTGAAAGAGATGACACATAGGTTGAATACGACACGCTGGTGGTAATTGCTAAATGCGTTTCGGCAACTTCGAGTGACTGTGGGAACGGGGCTTTATCGTTGAAGAAACGATACTTTTTTGTCCAGTAGAGCATGCGGACGAGTATCGTATACAATTCCTAACGAAGGGTTTGTTTTCAGACCGCGCAGAAATGCTCTCGAAAGAACAGACACTATTACCGCATGTTGGTGTTATATACAAAGAAGCTATATAGAAAAGTTAGCATCTTGCAGTGGCGTTCATGTGAACGCCAATCTTGAGTGTGGTTTATGTAAACATTTGTTCGGTCGTGTGACTGGGGTTGCTAGGTCAGGTGAAAGGGTTGAAATGGAGCTGCTTAGCTGTAGGGATTGACTCTGTTTTATTATTTTGTTTTCTAACCGTCATACTAAGTTTGTCTTATATGAGGCGCCTTAGGTCGAGCAACCGTGCACGGGCTTGCGTGGGCGAGCTCGCGGCATCGGTGTTGAAAACAAGTTTTAACGCGACAGCGTTAAGGAGCCCGTGTCGCAAAAATTCTGGCGTCCGGCGTGAGACGTCGCATCGGCGAAAAGATTTCCGAACCACGTATTTCCAAGCCTTCCATGTGATGCCAGGAATTGAGTGAACTAATTGAATTTCTCAAGCTAAAATACGTAGAATTAAAAATCGTAAACTATGACGTGCACACAACCTATATACAGACATCATAGCTCTCGGATTTTTGAGACATCACCGAGTGCTCGGAACGTATGGCAAGCACTGCTTTGTGAGATCAGAACGGCCGCATTGGCGGAGTACCTGCCTGAAAAAAAAGATCTTGCGTGACTTCTCGACGCTGCAGCGTTCATGCACCTGTCGCCTCGTGGCTCGTTTTCGTCGCCGTAAAAAAACCTTTCCGAGCTGCGTTTACGACGCCCTGCGCGATAGGGCCAGAGAGTGGCCTTCTTTTCTGCGGTCCCTGCTTATCGTGCGTGTTTCGGTACCCCGCCATATAGATAGCGACTCGCATCGCGTTCTCCCCATCGTGCCCGTATCGCGCCGCGTCGCTTGTCGCCACGCGGCTTCGCCTTCCCGTGCCGAAAGCGTCGTATACATCAGGCGCACGAGTCCGCGCGCGTCAGCTGTCCTGGCAAGCGGGGACGGCGCCACAGGTAAGCGCAGGGTGCGCGTTTTTCTGGAGAGCGTCGAGGGCGCGCGCCTCTCGATCCTGGCCATGGCATCTGTGCGCGAAAACTACCGTCGGCGGCAGCAACGGCCCACCGAGTGATGGTCGCGCGTTTCGGCTCTTGAACCGAAGCGAAGGAGAACGCTCGTCCGCTTTCTGTAGTGGCCAGCTCGTTGGCGCCACTCCGCTGGCTGGCTGCGCGAAGACTTCGACCAAGGTGGGCGCCGAGTGGTGTATACCGTGCGTGTGCGACAGCGCCGGCATATGCGCCAGATGGCTCATCACCGGCGTTCGGATCCTGCGCGGCTGATCGGGACAGCCGAAGACGCCGCCGCGGTGGCCGTGGTGCTGAGGCGCTGCTACTCGACGTACGGTCGCCGCCAGCACCGGCAGCCCGAACCGCGACCCGCGCCAAGGCAGCAGCACGGCGGCTTGGAGCGCTGCAGCTCGCTGCGCTGCTGGTGGTGGGAGCGAAGGACGCGCGTGGACAGCGGCCTCGGGGACGAGGAGGAAGACGAAGGGCCCAGCAAGGGAAGACAAGCCGGTGATGGCCGCCCCATGGGCAACAGCGAGTCCGCGGACAACAGCCGTCGCCGACCTGTCGCGAAGAAGAGCGGCGCGCCGTCGTCGTCGTCATCGACAAAGACGCGCTCGCGGGCTACCCTGATGTCGTCGGCCGAGGTAACCAACACCCTTGTGCCCCTGCCCAAAATACCAGTGTCGCGACACGGAAACGCCTCGGGTATACACGCTGATCGCCGCCTCGTTGGCGGATTGCTCGCGCAGACCCCCCCCCCCCCCCTCGAGCACCCCGTTTGTTATAAACCCTGGTGACGCCCACATTTCGGCTACTTTGAAAGTATATTGCCGAAACATATTGTGGCGGATTTTCTGCGAGGCGTTGTAAATGCGCCGCGCGTTAAATTGCTCGTGTGATAAGGTGTGGACGTGCACCCGTTCTTACGGCCGTAAAATGCAACCGTCGGGCGGCGTTGCTTTTTTAAATGCATGTTCAAGCAACGGCTTATCTTCGTAGACCTCTTCTTTCCGTACGTGACTCGGCGCACGTTGTGCAGATGCATTCTCTCGAGTAACAGACGATCTTATTTTGTAGAAGCAACTCTCAGTAGGCGAGCTATATTGCGAACGAACGGTTCAACGAAAGTGCGGCGAATACAGGAGCGATAACGCGCCGACCGAAGCAGAAGTACGGACCATCGCCATCATCATTATCAACCAGCGCTGTCGTACAACTGATTGGTTACGTACCACCGCTGTCGTACGACTCATTGGTTACGTAACCATTTAGTTGTGCGACAGCGCTCGTTGATGATGATGGCGATGGTCCGTACTTCTGCTTCGGTCTGCGCGTTATCGCGAAAACACAAACATGCGGCGCGCGCGCGTACCACGCCGCATGTGTGAATTCGCGGCGTACACACATAGCCGTCCAAAAAACAACTGCCTTGCCATCAGTGATAGCGAAACCGCGCCGGTTCATCCACCATCTTCCAATTTCGTAAAACAGCCAGCAGTAAACGCACGCTTATGTAAGTTTCAGTTATATTAGAAGGCGACGGCCGCATCAGTGTGCAGTAATGGTGGCGCGGTTGTGTACGCACCACGCACCACGTACGTCAGTTCTCGCGAATAACCGGTCATTTTCTGCCTTTTAGGTTTTTCTGCATGCCCCTCGCGTGGTGTAATGATGTACTGATGCAAATAAACATCATTGTCATTTGTAAGTCAACGCTAACACTGACTTTTTTTCATGTCATTCGCCATGTCTTTGTTTCGTTTGCGCTGAATGATGTATGTATATCATGTTCACCGCCAAACACGCTTGATTGCGAATTTTTTTTTTTTTTTTGTCTGCCTAAAGATATCTTGTAGATGTTCACTCGCCGACAGAGAAGCTCCGCGTTGTTCCACCGAGCGTTTCGCCAGCCTAGAGTAAGGGAAGCATTTAGGGAAGCGGACATGTTTCCATTTCGCATGGACAGAATGGGGAAATGGTGTGCGGAATGGGCAGGCAAAACAAGGGGCCTCAAGTTACAATCTCCGTACAACCAACACAATGAGGATACTGTAAAAGGCTTTGTTCTCACCTCGATACCCGCTCGTTCGGCAGAGATTTGAGCTTTTGGCGTACACTGTAAAATAATTTACACCCTTAAAAGTGAAAAGGGTGTAAATGTGACTAACTCACACCCTTAGGGTGTTATCTATATAACGGACACCATAAGGATGAGTTATGGACAGATTTACACCCTTTTCGACTTTTTGTGGTGCAAATTATTTTACAGTGTAGTGCGTAGTCGGCATTTCGCGAAAGAGGAAGGACCGTTATCTATATTGCGCAGTAGGTGCGAATCTTCTTTTTTTTATTTTTTTTTTCGAATAATAAAATTGTTTTGTACGAAATGCAGGCGTTACACAAAAATGCCGAGTACCTTGCCGCGCAAAATTAAATCGTTCGTAGTGTTAAAAAAAATTCGTGTGCTTTGCAGCAACAAAGTTTGTAGCTGAGGACGAGGTTGCGAGTTCGATTACCGACCGCGCATTCCGATGGGATCGAAATGCAAGAAACGCTTGTGTATGCCGTGCATTTGGTGCACGCGTTAGCGAACCCTGGGTGGTCAAAATAAATCTGGAGTTCTCCACTGCCGCGTGCCTCGTTATCAGGTCGTGATAATGCACATACGTTTCCAGAATTTCCTTTCCAGAGTCTGAGAATTTTCTTTTGCTTTTTTGTTTGTTTGTTTTTCGCCTTAAACTCTGCACTGCAGCAACAAAGAATAAGAGTGGAAGTTTTTTTTTTTGTCGTTGTTATTCCGTTCCTATCTTTATCACTGTTTCATATTTATAGTTTTCCTTTTTTTTTTCCTTCTGGCTAATGACCGTACGTCCTTCCCTTATCTCCTCCGCGTCCATTCCCATCTCGCGCAAGGAAGCACGTGTTCCGCTGTGGGAAGTTCTCTGTTGCGGATAAGGCCTCCCTGTAGTGCATGGGTGCAGTTGCAGTTTCCGTTTTGCTGGAGGACGGTTGTATGCGGCCTTGACGAGGCGGTGCTGCTCCGTAAGGGCGGCCGCACGCAGTTTCCAGCTGCGCGTGACGTCAGTTGCGCCTTTGCGAGGCTGGCGTCCTTTATTTGCAACATTGGGAGACGGGGCTATGGTTTTCTCCATCTTCGGCAGCGTAGACGTGTTGAGTAAGCTTCCGAGTGGCGTTTCTTACCGCCGTTTACGTTATTCGTCGTTCCGCGTTAATTGAATTTTAGCTTGGCCCCCGTATACGGTGCTACCTTTTACGGAATGCCGGATTAGTGAATACGTGGACTTCAGTAGCATCGCTGATACCGACATCTTGTCACGCTTTGCCCAACCACAGCGCGCTACTTTTTTTTTGGGGGGGGGGGGGGGGAGTGCGGTCATCACGCGTTGAAGAGAGCAAGCCGACCCCGGGCGATGTCACAAGGTGCGTTCTACACGGGTGATAATAAAGCTGTGATGAGATTTCACTTTGCCTGAGTTGGTCATAAAGTAGTAATAAACTTTAGCGGCAATCTCGGCAAAACTGCAGGGCCTGGTAGTTGTCCAGTTTTCTTCAGAACTCTTACACAGCAGCACCTAAGCGGACGGCGCTTGAAAACTCGTAGTTTGCGCATATAACGCATATCCCAGATCAATGCCACTGACATTTCCGACACGCCGCATGCAGGCGCCGCTTGATCTCGGAGTCTCGTCGCGTTTATTTCAGTTTCGGTACCGGAAACGTCTGCATTTGCCCGATTTTCGAGAAGCCATCACTCGCGTTTGAAACGAAAAATCTTGAGGCGGGAGCGGCGGCGTGGTGATGTTTTCACTGTGGGTAGTTTGACAAACCAATGACTAAGTTATTATTTAGTACAGTAATTAAATTATAATTGAAACAGCATTTTCTCTCTCTCTCTCCAAAAGTACTCTGCATGCATGGCCAGAAATAAATGTCAGGAGCACGTTCTAATCTACCTTGATGTGGAACTGCAGTGTGGGCATAACGGGTCACGCGGTCGAACGCAGCCTGCACGCAGTGTTTGAGGCCGCGTCGGTTTCGCTGGCGCGCAGCGTCCGCCGAGAGGCGATCTAGTGGGCGCGCTCGCTCGCTCGCGGCGCCGACGGTTGGGCGCCGCCGTCGAAGCTAGGAGCCCGCGGGGCGTTGTCGCGTCGCGCGCGCCCACCGTGGCCCGGCTTTGCTGCGACTGTGGTTACGTTATCGCGTCGCGAGCGACCCAGTTGCGGGCCGGCCGGGCGCCGGGCTGCGTTCCTTCGAGCGCGCCGGCGGCACGGAGCGAATAAAGCCGAGCGCTTGATGGCGACGTCGGCTGCCAGACGGGGATCTAGAAGAAGCAGAAAAGAAGAAAAAAAAAAATGTCACGAGAAAATGGAGTGTAAGAGCCGAGAAAGAGGCGCCGCGACTGAACAAATAGAGCTGGCAAAGTGGGGCCTCGTGATTCGACGGCGTTTTCCTCCTTTTTTTTTCTTCGTACGCATTTCTCTCTCTTAAAGAAACCACGAAGGAAACATCAAACGCGTCGTTCCTTTTTGTTTCGTGCATGCTTTTTTCCTTACCGTGGTGATCGGCGTCACGGCGGCGAGCCAGTCTTCGCTCGGCCGCGGCGAGCTAGGGCAGCGCGCGAAGCCGGCGGGAACGGCGCGGGCGTGTCAAATCGAGTCGTGTCACTTCGACGAGGATGTGAATACCTTGCTCTTCTTCATTTCTTTCCGTCTTTCGTCGCGTTCTCGGTCTTCTTGGGCGTGTTACAGTAATGGGCATGCGGTTGCAGCGAGCGGAGCTGCGCGCGCGCATTTCGGCGCTGCCTGCGCGCGTATAGCGGGCCCGGCGCTTGAGATGGCACGCGGCTGTGGTATAGGCCGGCGCGCGCGAGTTCTTCCGCGACCTTATCATTATTTATGTTTTTTTTTTTTTTGCGGTCGCAACTGCCCCGTCTACCTGTGTGCCTCTTTTCCCGCGGCTTCAAATTCTCTCTTTTTTTTTTTCACTGCGAGATCGGGGTGGGTAGCGCCATAAAGGGGGCGTGCACGCGCATCTGCACGCGTTCTGGCGGTCGCGGCTGAGTGGTTTTCTTGCTGCTGCTGCTTCTTATTTTTTCTACGTCTGAGCGACCGCACTGTGTGCGCGGTTGGTGCTTCAGGCCCGTTCTACCTGTATGCACGGCAATATGTATAATATATATATAGCCGCAACCTCTATGCGGGTTTATAGAGGAAGACTGTTTCTTTCGGGATAATTCGGCCGTGATAATAGCGTCATATTGTTAATTTTTTTTGCGCAGCCTCGGCTTTATGGGGTCTGCGGCAGTGGTGTTCCATTAGTGAACACGCAGTCGTCTGTTCGATTGTGTTCCGACCTAACGGCAGCAGAAACGGTTAATGATAAAGTGTTCTGCGCCGCCCGTAAGTTGTGCGTTGGCCCACTATTATATATATATATATATATATAGAAATCATCTGGTGACACCTAGTTCGTTCGTCGTTGCCCACCATGTGCTTCAATCAGTCTGCCAGGTCAAGAACGGGCTGAGGTTTTTTTTCGTGGAACCCTGAAACAACTGGTTTACACGCTTTCTTGACGGCTGGATAAGTGCCGAGGGATGGGTGGTGATTTTACTCGTCTAATTAACTGCGCCTATCCATTCTTTGTCGTGGTTCCCTCCCGTTCATTCTTCGGTTTCCAGGTAATGGTGGGGTGGGTAATGGTAGTCGTCGTCCATGCCGCGTTGACGTCTGGATAGGAGGTGCGGTGGTTTGACACGTGGCAAACGTTCATTTAGCACCCTTGGTGGTATTGAGACGTTAACACCGGATGCCTTCTACACCGCGGGGTCGCATCTCGTGCGCACCATACATGGGAGAACAAGCGCTGTCTATACCCCAGCGCAGGCTTGGGGGCCCTCGACTATAGCATTGGAAGTCGTCGCCGTTTCTCAAAGTGACCGGACCTTCGTCGTCGTATTTCCCAGAACCGATCGCTATCGCACGTCGCTCTGTCTCCTCTTCCATCCGTTCTCTCTTATATATCTCTTTATCTCCAAAGCGATCCACGCGATTCCGCGAACGCGCTAGACTCTCGTATAGTAGACGCACTGTGCCGCGCTTTGCGCAACCTGGTGGAGCGATGTACAGGCCACCTTCATCGTGAGCACATGCCGTCCCACAGCCTTGCTCGCACGTTGAATCGTGAGGGATCGAAGCTTGCCAATTTGGAATACCGCGGGCTTCCTTGGTTGTGCGGTGCTCTGCTGAAGCGCACGGCCGAACGAAGGACGAGAGGTATACCTTAGCTATCGCGTAGTTGTGCATAGCGATAGCGTTTCTTCGAGATAATCCGAGGTGCGATGAAAGCGACGACCCAGTGGTTCTGAACACGCGCGGAATGCTATAGCCGCCGTGTGCCTTTACGTGAGCCCGAATCGTCATGCGTGTACGCGTGTGCAAGCTGGAGCTGCCGTCGTGTGAAGGGCGGGCAGCGGGATCGCCACTCGGCACACGCGCTACAGAAGACAAGCGGAGGTGCGCAGGGCACGAACGAACCGGCACTCAATCAGTGGCCCTGCATTGTTACTGCAAGATGTCAGTACGTATACGCACTGTGCATTTCTTTCGACTGCCTGATCTGAAAGCGATACATGTATACCGCGGTGTGTAGCGGTGTGCCCGCGCTGACGGCTTGATGGAACGATTTTCGAAGCTTGCCCCCCACTTGCTTTCTTTCTATTTTTCTTCGTACTGCAGCCCTTAGTTCCGCCGCACTCGAGCGTCGAAATCATTCGATCCGTAGAGCGATGCATCGGACTGTATCGTTGTCCGATGAATACATGATGGAAAGCTAGTAAGTTGCCTTGTTACTGTATATAGTCCTACGGCTAATCGTACGGTGTACGCACGTGGGTTTCGCGCTAATACTCAATATCGCTGCCACTGCTTCGCTGTTATGGCGAAGAAAGTTTGAACGGCCCATGTATAGTTGTTCGGTCGCAAAAATAACTACCAGATCGCTTGCTGTGCCAGTTCGAACCATCGCCGGTGATCGCAGCGCTGGCGCGGTGGCCTGGCCTGATTTGTGCTTGTATAAATCATCTATATATAAACGTCTATAGAAACGTCCATATTTTTATATGTACCCAGCGATAGTAGCAGCATTACAGCGCTACGCGTCAGTTCGTCCTGGCATAGCAGTTCAGTTCCTTCGCTCCAGCTCCCGTTTAATGAGCTTTAGAACGGTTTTGTTTTGTACCAAAGTTATTTTCTTGTAACTCCATGCCTCCCCTTTTATTTCCTGCAGGTATTTAACTTGGACAGGGTCGGGTGCATTAACTTTGTACTCAAAAAGAACAGCGTTTGTCATACAAGTGGTCATCTAACGTTGCGATACTTGTTGCATGTGCGCCTGTGCTAAAGAGCCCTGATGGACTCTGCGGCAACGGATTGATTGATTGATTGATTGATTGATTGATTGATTGATTGATTGAAATGTCCCAGACAAAGGCGAGGACTATAAGGGACTTTGCACCGCCTGTGCTTACTTAAGGCACACCGTATTCGATACACACGAGCGAGCGTACCTGCATTATGTACACATCGGGATCCGGTAGCTGCGGACAAAGAGTCGAACTCGCTCAAGCTGCAGAACGCCGAAGCTACTGAGCCAAGACCTTGGCGAGTAAATGGCCGACTCTAATTTCCGGACTGCTGACCGGATGTGACCCCTAGCTTTCATCGCACTGCGTGGTGTTTATGATACGGAGCGCAGTGGGTTTTCCTCTATGCGAGAGGAGTGTCTATAGAGACCTCTCTCTGTCCGGTGCTCCTGTGTCCCTTGCGCTTGTCCGCCTCCTCGACTGCTGCCCGCGCCATACCGTCTGCAGCTTCTGGTCTTCTCGTTCGAACACGTAGCAGACTTTTCTGCACCCACGTCGGTTGCTGCTTCTTTCGGTGAGAAGAGCACAGCGTTAAGCCTCTTATTGCCGCCGCCCTTCTTCCCGTTTCTTTCATTGCGTGTTTAAATTTTAACGATCCCGCGCCGGATGTGCTTCCGTGGCAATTCGAAGAATAGAATCGCGTGGGCGTTTGCTTTACGGACGAAGTAGCTGTGTGTGTGTGTGTGTGTGTGTGTCGTCCCCTTCGCGCCGGATTGCGCACGCGCTTTCTTGCGTGCGTCGTAAACGTGATAAATACTGTTGAGTGAGTGGGCGTAAGCCAATCACTGAAGAGACTAAGCGTGGCTTAAAACGACCCTTGACGAGCGTCCTCGTGCATTGGGCGCTTACTTCGTCTTCAATTAACTGCAACTCAGCACATTTCGAGTTGAAGTAGGATGCGCTTATTCTAGCCGTCGCTCTTTGTAGATAGTCGCCAAGCCTCCCGGTTAGGTTTCCGAGGAAGCCATCTGACGCGTCGAAATAAGTGTGCGTATCACCGGATTCTAGCACGACCTGCGATGAGACTTATGAAGACGCTAGGCGAAAACTGGCTGCTGGAAATACGGAAACGGAGGGAAATATCACTGTCGATGTCTGTTGGTATCTTGGTACGGAACGTCATGATCACTGCACTTTGTCACCAGCCCAACATAAAAGTTTATTTCGACCTTCCTCTTTTGTACACCACTTCCTGTTTGGTTCTTAAATATGCATATGTATTTTTTTCGACGTCGTTTCGACCTTTTGTATATGCAACTTGCCGTTGAATTAAAGCCAGCGCGAAAAGTCCGCGGTATTCGCCATAGCATCCCATCGCCAATTGAGGGTCTCGGATTTCAGTATTCCATGCCGCTTCCAGCGGTGTTCTAGTTGCAGGGACGCGCACAGAATTCTTTTATGCGCTCTGTTCGCTTGCCTAAATTGGTAGCTCTCATTAGCATCGCAGTTATTGTAGATGAAATCGCGACCTTACCGTCGCGAACGCGCGGTATAGCCACGTGACCTGTTGAACTGCGAATCCACGCGCATCACGTCAGCATCGCTAAACGGCAGCACGCCAATCTCGCGGCACCACGGAACCGCAGTTTGCTTCAGATTACCGATACGTTGGCTCGAATATTCCCGTTTTAATTTCGGAGCCCTCGGTATTTTCCCATTCAACAAATTCTGTTTTTGTCAGCTTGATCCTCTATAACCAATAATAACGCGCCCGTCGTACTCTTTACGAGATGAACGAGGATCGAAGACTCACCTCAGAGTTAATGGCCGGGTGTGCTCTATTTGGTTCTACACCTGCACGTGCCTATGTTAGGCCTCTTCCCCTCTGTCCTCTGTTCGCATCATCGCCATCTCTTCGTGATCGGACGCACACAGACATCGCTCTGGCGAAGCCTCCTTTTTTCCCCATTCTCTCTCTCGAGTCCGCTTTACGCGATGTCAGACTGCGCGCCGTGGTGAATGCCCCGGCCTTTTGCGCTTCCTGAAGTGCGCGCAGAAGCATCTTGCACGGGACGTCTTTCATTCTCCCCCCTCCCCCCTCTCCTCCACCCCTTTTCTTTTCGTCTCCCCCTGCACAGATGAGAAGCCTTTTCGTGCAACGCTTTTCCTCCTCATCTAATTTCCCCGTTTAACCGCGGTTCGCGGGAGCTTCGTTAATCGCTGTTTTCCTCTTCGGTGGGTGTGTGGCGTTCTTCGTGCCCGCAGTACGAGCGGGATGTTATGGCGTGCGCCGTAAATAGCCCGTTTTCTCTGGGGACCCCCCCCCCCTCCTCCCCCGCTTTCCTTTTTTTTTTTTTTTTAATGCCGGTTACTTTTGCTCCTGGACGGTTTCTCTTCCGCCCATAGCGCTGGAACGTCAGCTTTTGGTCTCCGTTTGAACGGAAGACGCGTCTGTTTGCGTTTACCAAGCGAGGACGTGCTGTAGGGACGGGGGTGGGGGGGGGGGGTAGGAATTGCAGAGTTCGAGTCGTCTTATATGGCGTTTTCCAGAGGGCGCGAACAGGAATACTCAGAACTGTTGAAAAAGGCACTCTCTCTAAAGCGCGCGCGCTTACGCGATTCCTCGCTAGAACGCTTTTGTGAACAGTTCCCGGCGTTTCTGTTATAGGTCTGCTAGAAGACGCCATTAGAACGAAAGGAGTTCGGTCTACAAAGCTCTCGCGCTTTCTCTGTCAACACTGGTTGTTACGAGAGCTGCTTTATTTCTTTCGTTCTTTCTTGCGCGCACTTACACATCTGTCAGTCTAAGATGACGTTAGCAGGAACGACCCCGGAACACACTTAGAATGTTTTTTTTTTTGTTGTTGTTGTCGCAGCTTTTGTTTTATTTTTTTCCTTCTTTTTCCTATAGACCTACACTGTGAACGCACTCGTCGAAATCGCGCGTCAGCCGCTACAGTTGCCTGCCTCCCTTTGTATTAAGTGCAGCGAAGAAAGCGAGCGCGCGTAAATTTCCGTATTGAGTCGTGTCTTTCTTTACGGGAATGTTTCGTTCCTCGGCACGTGTGTGTCTGAGTGGGGGAAGAAAAAAAGAAAAAAGACGTTTTGCGATCTCGTGATCTTTTCCCGTCTTCGTATATTTTTTTTTTTTTTCGGGCACCGTACTCTTTTAATTTTTTTTCTTTCTTTCTGCCGAATCCAGGCGCGTATGTACTGTCAACTCGATTGTGCGCGCCTTGAGAGAGGAGGACGTCGTGTGAAAGGTTGGTGGCCGCGGCCCATATAGCTGCTCGCGGTCGCGACCGTTAGCTGGAACTCTCGCGCTCGCTTCCAGGCTCCCGAATCGGTGAACGGTGTGCGCGCTACGCCGAAGCTCCGCTTTTGTTCCGCGTCTCTATCGTGCGTTTTTCGCGTTCCTCATAATCGCGTACGACTCGTAAACATACATCATCCCCGAAAAAAAAAAAAAACGGCCGCGCGGCGAGCACATACACTTTCGGTCACATTAGGCGGTTTTCGCAACCGTCCGCGACGACTGCTTTTGCGTATTACGTACTAGCGATCGCGAACACAATGGTCGTTTAAGGCCCCGGGCCCCCATTCCTTTTCTTCGTTTATTTCGGTTCTTTCTTTCCTTCCTTTGCTGCGTGTATACGCCAGGCGCTGTTGTGTACGTGAGAGAACTTTGGTCGAAGGACTCCGGGAAGGTGTAGAGAATAGGCTTCCTGAGAAGGAGTCTGCCTGCGAGCCCTTGTTTGGTCGGTTCGCGCGGTAATTTATCGCCTTTCACGCGCGCGCGCGCATTGGCTCAGCGAGCTTCCTGTTTTGCCGAAACCCGAATGGCCGTGTCTCTCGGTAATCCCCCCTCGCGACGAGGCGTCGCCACTTCGAGCGCGTCATATAGCGCGAGCATTCGTTGCGTGAAGTAGTCTTTGTGTGTGTATATCTGTGGTTGCATAATAAGGCCTCTTCTTTTTTTTTCTTTTTTCTTTTTTTTTTGCGTGCGCACGTTTGCGAGCTGTCGCAGCCTTGTTCGTTGTGATCACCGCGGCTGAAATGCGACTGGATTCTCTTCCACTGTTGGCTGGTGCTTGCGTGAGGAGCCCCTTTCTGTAAGCTCCGTGCATTTCTTGGCTTATTGTATATATAGGTAATTATTATTATTATTATTATTATTATTATTATTATTATTATTATTATTATTATTATTATTATTATTATTATTATTATTATACGCCCCGTATACGTGAAACTGGGATACATGGGATTCTTCGAGGGTGTCGAATCCCCGGGTATTGGCAGGGAGCATTTTGCTTTTGATCGTGACAATCATCGACGGAAGCACGTGCGTTGTACTGTTCGAAGGATGAGGTGATTCGAAAGTGCCGTGTTTCATTGCTGATCTTATTCTGTTTGAGTGAACCTTCCTTGACACATCTAGCTACGTGTCAGCCAATTAATTGTGACGAAGAGAGTAACCTTTCCCCCTCCCCCCCTTTTCTTTTCGGAACACTTTCTCTGCCTCCCAAGTGTATCTTTGATCGCCACCTTGTATTCGGCGACACCGCATGGAGGGACTTTCCTGCTTATACTTTAGAGGATGCGGCGTCCGTGTACGTCCATTCCACACCGCGTGACGCCAACGCTGTGTTCTCGAGTACATGTGATTCGTTTTTCACGCGGCATTCTAGGTGTCACAACAAAGACGTAACGAGTGACACTACAAGAACGTTCGGAGCCACAAACACGAAGGGTAAGGCAGATGTGCGTGCATATGCAGTACCCGTCGTTAGCAGCTGAGCGATCGCACGGAGCGCCATAGTTCCCCGACGATGCGGGCCCTTTGCTTGACCACGCGGTTGTGTCTGTGGCGCAGGCGAACGGCTCGGCCGGCGCGGACGACGTCGGGCCCCCGCCGGTGCGCGTGTGCATGCGTCCCGACGCCGAGGGCCGGTTCGGCTTCAACGTGAAGGGGGGCGCCGACCAGAGCCTGCCCATCCTGGTGTCCCGGGTGGTGCCGCACACGCCCGCCGACACGTGCTCGCCGCGGCTGCGCGAGGGCGACCAGCTGCTGCTCATCAACGGCCGTGACGTGGCCGGCCTGTCGCACGATCAGGTGTGTGAGCTTTGCCTTTCGTCTGCAGTTGGCGTCAGAGTTAACCCCAACGCCGCGTACGCGTGTCCGTAGCGGCTTAGCTTTTAACAGACGCGGGTTGTGTGAGGAGCAAACGTCTTAGCGCTTTGGAAGGGAGATGAGTCAAGCTTGCGCGTTAGGGGCGCACCAACGAGAATGCTCCATCAACCGCACCAGCAGAGGTGAAAACTATGACAGATACGGTACGTTTTTTTTTTTTTTGTACTCTCCGAACGCGGTGACAGTGTGTGCGCATTGTCACGTTTTTTATGGTCACTGGGAAACTCAGCGCTACATAGTAGTAGTTTGAATTCATTATGATACTTTTCAGGCTCGAAAGAAGTCCAGGCCCGAAGGCATTACGGATTGGGGAAGTGAGATTAAATTCCAAGTTATATAATATTAATTAGTAATGCGCGATTGAAAACGATTTTGTCGAAGTCATTGATCCGTGAAGGTGATTCCATATATTCGAAGCTCGGGGAATAAATAAGTGCAAGGAAGGCATTGCACTACACATGTTAATGTTGATGTTATTGCTGTGGTCGATGCGTGAATGTAGAATCGTAGGATATCAAATCGATGTGAAGCTGCAGGATATGAATAGGTTTCGTGGAATTAAGACAGCCTACAGTGCTTACAACAGGCGGCTAATATGAGGCGTAAAGTTGACACCCAAAGTGTGTGCTGTCAGTGTAGCGTTTAAAGGAGCAAAACAGTTCGTATATAACGGCAGAACCAGGCGCCGTACGTTGCGCAGCACTACGCCCTAACGCCGAGGTTATAATGTGTATTGTCGGGCAGCAAATCTTCATAACGCGATGCTAGTTCCAAGCCTGATAAAAGAATAGTCAAAGCATGCGAGCCACCGCATGTCGTTGCCCGTTATTTACGGTAAAAGCGCCGCATACCTGTAAAAAATTGAGAAAATTGCGCCTTTATAAATAGTTTCCCCGTCTTTATGTGTGCTGGCCCGTCGCGCTTTGAGTGACGGCAGCAGTACTTGCCGCCATGCGCTGACGACGCGTGCCGTGGAATCGACGTTAGCGGTAGCAAGGGCACATATAGCTTGGATTCAGTCGCATCAATTAAAATATAAAGGATGAGGACGAGCTCCCGTGATTCTATGTGGTGTGTCCGAACTCGCGCGACGTTGCTAGGGTCCCTAACGTTGCGTGTTCCTTACATCCGTACCAAACTAGCCCAGCGAGAAAGTCAACTTGACGTAACGGTGGCAGCAGTACTAGAACATTATCTGGTCGTACACTGTAGGAATTGATGCCGGATTTAGAATAGTTCGTGCGAACACTGCCCTTAGAAGTTCTACAGTCTCGTAGTACACGTTGTGGCCCTCGATACGTCGCCTGGGTTGCTCTTCCGTATACCTGCTTCCCTGCGACTCGCAGCTGTCGGTTTTGTCCGTTCGTCTGTGAAGGAATAAGGCCACGCACGAGAATGGTGAGCTGCGTGTTTCGGTTGGATCTGACGCGAGCTGTACAGCCATACGAATCTAGAAAAGCTACATATACTTCAGAAAAAATTTTTTGCGAGTACTCTTTAACCTGCCTTACAATGCCCACGCATCAGACTTAATTCAGATAGCAAATATAATACCCGTTTTTAACCTTTATAATTACAAGTTAAGTCAAGCTTTCAAACGGGAGGTAAAAGAGAACTTTCTTCATGAGTTATCTAATCTCACCAGGAACACACATTCTTACATCACAAGGTGTACGGAACAGTGGAAGCTGGTCACTCCGCGTGCCAATTATTCTACACAAAAGATATCATACACACTACCAACACTTTTAAATTTGTTTCTGAAATCAGGTCTTGACATTTATATAACTGGTGTACGAGCTTTACGTGAACATTTTGTCACTCAATCTTTCTTAAATAATTGAAGAGCGTTTTTCAGATAAGTTGTGTTTTTGCGTTTATTTTTGTACATATTTCACATATAGTCAATTGCTATGTGTATATATGTCTCCTGTTCAATCGCTGTTTGCCTTGTAAAGGAGGCTGCGGGCTCTAGTCAAGTCGCTTGCCTCTAAAGCGACTTTTACCTGCAGTCTCCTCCATCACTGATGGAAATAAAGAAGTTATTATTATTATTATTATTATTATTATTATTATTATTATTATTATTATTATTATTATTATTATTATTATTATTATTATTATTCTCGGAGCTCTTTTCACTGCCACCCACACGCCTGCAATAGCTGTGGCTTGGTCTGCACGGGCTGACAGCGACGCCCTTCCGTCTGTTTGTGTCTCACAGCAGTATACTTATAGCGTTCAGGGCTACTGAGGGGCGACCGGGCAAGCTGCCAATGCATGCAGTGCGGAGCTTCTATTTTCCAATTGCTTGTGGAACGCGCGCGCGCGCGCGCGCGCACACACACACACACACACACACACACACACACACACACACACACACACACACACACACACACACACACACACACACACACACACACACACACACACACACACACACACAGACACACACACACACATATATATATATATATATATATATAATGTCAGCGCAATGCTGTTGTAAGTAGTAGCACTGCATGCAACTTCGACCGCCAATTGTCACGTGCCGCCACAATGAAAATTTTCTGGCCCGGTCATTTTAAAAAGAAAGCGAGAATCGTCGTCTGGTTCCGTAACCTCCACGAACCCAGCGGAGGTGTGTTTATACGCTTTTGAGCCTTTCTTTTGTTTTGGCCGTCTCGTTCGCTTTAGTAAGTTGACTCTAGTAACCGTAGATGCCGTCGGCGAGACCCGCTCCCTTCCCTCGCATTCGCGTGGCGCTGCCCGAGTGTTGGCGCCCAGGTGAATCACCTGGCCGCCCATCGATTCGGCCTCCTTGCTCCGGCCCACGCTGGCATCGATTCCGGCGCCGCAATGACGCCCTTTCTTTCTTTCTTTCTTGTTTCTTTTTTTTTTTTTCGATGCGCGCAAAGCTTGCGTGCCGTGGTCCCCTTTCCGCCACAATCCGACGCAAAACGCTGGGCCCTCTCGGGCGGTGTCCACGGAGTGCGCGACCGAGCTTGTCGCGGACTTTCCTTTCGTTCCTTCTTTTCCGTCAGCGCCCAGCGTCCCGCGCTCCGTAAAGGCCGACCACGCATCGTTCTGTCTAGTTCGCGATGTAAAGAGTAAAGTGGCCTGTGTTACGACCCGCTGATCGCGTTTGCGTGCCAGGCGCGTCGTCAAGCGCTCTCGAAAGATTTGACAGCGCTTGCTGCGGGCATTTGTCAGTGTAGTTACCTGCAGCGTCTTAAAAAAAGAAAGAAAGGTAGAGTTTACGTTTGTGTTGTGTGCCCGTGCGTTCTGCTAGTTTTATGGATTGCTCTAAACATAAATCGTTAACGTTCCACACGAGCTGCTGTATTTGGCTTGAAAAAAAAAAGAAAGTTACGCAGATAAAAATATACATACGTTCCTCACGGCACTGCTAACGCGAGCAGCCTGCGCCAGTGCAGTTTCTTTTTTTTTTTTTTTTTTTTTGCTGGACATACTCGCCTTGCGTGTGCGCCACCTTCGGGGGGCGAGTTGCGACCGCCTCCTTTTTTCGCGTATCGACGCCGCGTTTCCTTCCTTCTTACCATTGTGGGACTTCGTCCTTCCGCGTGCGCCTCCGGATTGCGTAACCTCCGTCCCCGCCTCCGCACCCGCCCTTCTCCTTCCTCCAGCGGTTTGTATTGCGTGTGTGGTCATCGCCGTTCGCTTATCGAGCGCCCCGGGGGCTCCCTCGCGAGCCTTTTTTGCTTGCTTCGTCTTCGTCCTGCTGCAGCCGCGGGCTCCACCGCTTCGCACGCGTAGCGCGTTGGTGGTGGTTGCGGCAGTGCCCGTGTTGGCGCTCGTTAGTGAGCGGAACCGCCGACCTCCAACCCGACCCGCAGGAAATAGAGTCGCGCTTAGAGACACGGCGCCACGCGCGCGCACTGTCGCGAGGGGCTTGGCGGCAACGTCGAAAGGGGGAGGGAGGGGAGAGAGAGGAGAGCGCGAGAGGCACTGCGAGCGACGTCCGCTCGCGAGAGCCCGCGGGTCGACCAGCCGAGTGTCCCGCCGGAGAGAGGATCGGGCTCGTCTTCGGCGTCCGCCGGCCGCCGCTCGCTCGCGCCGGCGTACCGCCGACCCCCGTACGCTCGTGGGCGACCGCGGCCCCCTCGCACAGCTGTTGACGGCGATGCGCGCGCGTGCTCCTCCTCGGTTCGGGCCGCGCGGCGGCCGCTGCCGCGTCGAAGCGGCCATGCCGAGCTGCAACTCCGCCGTCGTCCGGGCGTTTGGCCGCGGCTCCTCCGTGCGACCGGCGGCGGCGGCATGAACTGCGCTCGTGCCAGCGTCGCGTCGGTGCTGGCGTCGTGGAGCCGCCGTGTGCCTCCGTCGCCCGCCGCCACGTCGGGCGCCGCGGCGGGCGGCTGCTGCGTGCCGCGCTGGCTGTGTGTGCTGTACGTGCGACGACTGAGGCCCGGCCTGGCCCTCTGGCTCTCGCAGGTGGTCAAGCTCATCCGGGCGCCCAAGGACAATGGAGAGCTCGTGCTCACCGTCAAGGCACAGGGTGAGAACTCCGAGGAGCTGGCCTCTTAATTTTCCCACAAGCTCTTTCATGGACTCCTTTCTCTTGTTTATTTTCCTGTTGTTTCTATGTGTGCGTGTGTGTGATTTCGTGTCCCGTAGGAATCTAAAGCTTTACCACAGGGCGGCCGAAAGTGGCAGTGTGTTGGGAGATTTAGTTAAAGGTCACCAATACGAAAGGAGCTACCAAGACGATGCAAACGATGCGCGTGTGTCGCCCCATTTCTTGTGTTGTTTGTTGTCGTGATGTCGAGTGTGGTACTGATTACCGTTGGGCTGGTACACTTTATATTTATTGTACACCACAGGTCCCTTTAGGTTACACTGTTATGTCATGAGGCCGTGCGAACTACAGCTCCCCGCGATGTATACGCACTAACGGGACGTGAACGCTCTCCGTGACATAGATGCGCTTTTGATACGTTCAGCGACTATGGACATGTCCCATCGACATGATAGTTCAGGAGTTATTGGTATGGGCCGCAGCCACGCACAGAGATGCAAGGGAAAACATTCTGGCTGGGCCCCCACATTTTCTACATACCCAGGCCAGAGAAACCAACCACTCGTTGAATCCGCTCTGTTGATTAGAGCGTGGATCACCCCGTCCTATCCTCTGCTCTGCTCTATAGTGCTAGCTGTCAACGGCACCTATCGCTTGTGGAATTCGAAGTTTGCAGTGAGGCAGAAGATAATAACAAGTACGCCGGTTACATGAAATGGCTCAACGCTTATTAGCAGGCTTTGTCAAGATATTCACGGAGCTCTTATATGGGTTAAGCTGTCCCTGCACAGCGTTTATTCGTGCCTTGCATGTCTGCTGTTCGCAGTGCAACGTGATAACCGGCGACGCGAAGGCACTGTCCGTGCCTTTCGTAATTGAAACAAGGACTGGCAGAAATTAAAAGCGCGCAGCAAAAAGTCAGGTGTAATGCCTTGATCACGTTGTTTATAGTTTTACTGATCGGAGCATAAAGACAAAACTCGGAAGGCCCGCGTGTTAGTAGTCCTTCAGTGGCGGTTCAAACGTTGCTTTGGTCAAGCTTCGTTGAAACGAGCAACGCTAGTTTTTAAAACACGCACACATGCGCGCTCGCGCGCGCACGCAATAACAAAGAAAGATAGGTGGAGCCCTTTTTATAGATGTTTGCTTGTCCAGCTTAGTTGTGTTTCCAGCATTCTGGCGATGTTTTCACGCGACCTTGAGTTCGTATACCAACTTCTCTAACTTATCGCAGAGCTGACATATTGTTCGTACCTTCATTATGTAAATTATATTTGCCAGACTGTAACCTCTGCCGAAAGCGAAAACGCGTTGCGTTGCCGGTGCCTTCTTTTGCGACTGCGCTTTTTCATTGCTCTTCCGGACCTGACTGATGGCGGCTTCGCAGCAAAGTTCTCTCCTTTCTCATTTCTTCTCTCATTTTAACTTCATTGAATATTTTTTACTCACATGCGCCTGCGCGAGCGAAGGGTCTCGGAAGCGCAGCGCTCTCGAGTAACGGCGACGGACGCGGAAGTGATTTCTCCGACCCAAGGCCGCACGCGCGTGCGCGCGTGGGTTGGGCTTCTCCTCGACGGTACCCTCCGTGCGGAGAAGCACGCTTTACGAGCGGCTGTTATGGTGACTGCTGTCTCTCGCCCGCGTACTCGCGTCTGCTGCTGAGTTGGGCCACACGGTGCTTTCACCGCTGTCGGTGTGGAATCCTATCGATCGGGGCAGGGTTATGAGCCACAACAGCGGCTTCTGTGATCTCTGCGCGCATCAGGGACTTAAACCGAGGGCTTGCGCTGTCCCTAAAAAGTTCGGATAGATGAAGGGGGGAGGGGGGGCGGGATAGACGAAATTGTTAGTGATTTCGCTGCGCGTTGGGCACTGCAGTTTTTTAAAGTTTGTAAACAGATTTTGTATAGGCAGCACCGCGGCCTTGTATAGGGAAACGTGCACAACGGACAGCTATTGTCATCGTATGTACGCTGCTGTACAAAACACACACACACACACACACACACACACACACACACACACACACACACACACACACACACACACACACACACACACACACACACACACACACACACACACACACACGCACACACACACACGAGGAAGAAACAAGTGATAGTTTAGGTCTGCGGGGAGCGCGGCGTAAGTTGCACCGGCCTTGTTCCAACGACGTTTCGCTACTCGGTATGCATCTCTGCATCATGCTTTAATAATAAATTTTATTTGGGCCGTATCGTAGATCACTTAAGGAAGCACCAAGCAACACAGGGTTCTCTCGAAGCAAAAGAATACGCCGCGCGGCTCGTCGCTCCCACACACACAAAAAAAGACTTCCGAAAGGGGGGAGGGGGAGCAGCACCCAATCGGAAAGTGGCGACCGGACCATTAATTGCAGCTGACTCCTCCGTCCGCCGCTTTTCTAGCAGCAATCTGCACTCCCTTCTTTGTCGCCTCTGTTTCGCGCACCGCGCTGCATATTATTGACGCTGTTTCGCTCGATTCTGTATTGTATTTGGAGGAATGCCGAGCGTCGACGAGCTCTCAATTAATTGTGTCGTCAATGTCTTTCTCCCCCCTCGCCCACCAACCCTCGCCTTGTCCCTTTCTGTCGTCCCCATGTGCGTCGCTTTTCCCTTCACGTGCGCACCTCCTCCCCTACCCCTCCTGCGCTTCTCCCTCCCCGTTGCCTTTCTCGTCCCCCTGGGCGCCTCCCAGTACCCGCAGGCGAGCAGATCGAGGAGCCCGACTTTCAGTACATTCCGGACTCTGCAGTGGCGGGCCGGGGCAACCGAGCCGGCGGAGGAGCGCTGGCCGAGTCGATGCTGCTCTTGGCCGAGGGTCTTGAGAGCGGCGCCACCATCGCCCAGTTTGAGGTGAGGGCAAGCACACCTGCACATTTCCTTCTATTTCACCCAAACCCTCTTTTCCTTTCTTTCTATTCGTTCTTGTTAATTCTTCTCTGATTTAAGAGCTTCCAGTCAGATCAAGTGGTCCGAGAAGCGATTATCTTTGCACAAAATATCTATCAAACACAAGTTTCTGTGCTTTTTCTTTCGGACCTGCTTAAACTGTCAAAGGTCGTAGATGCTGATGCGAAAATAGCCAAAACGTCTGTGGCCTCTGAGCACAAGGCCACGAATACAATTTGTGGGTGCATCACAAGAATGAGGCGAGAATGAGGGGAAAGGAGAGAGAAAAAGAAAAAGCAGAATGTTTACTCAGATTTTGGTGTGCATTGAAGAACCACATGTGGTGACAATTAATTTAGACCTTTCTATTACACTATGGCAAAGTGTGCCTGTATAGTCAAGATGCAGATTTTTAACTATCACAATAGTCACGTTCTTCTTGTTAAAAGGGAAAAATTGGTCATCCACCCTATTGTAACACATAGCTACAAAAGAAACCGACACAGGTTTTTCAGAGAGAAGTGTTTGCAGTTGAAGAGAAATGCTGGTCCGGGGGATCGAATCATGGAGCGGAACCTTCCCAGGGCAATCGCTCTACCATCTGAGCTAACAAGGAGACTAGCAGGTTGCAGCATGAGGGCGAGTTAGTCGACAACTCGAACCATTGAGGCACTGAATTAATTCTTGTTGTTGATGGCACTTTCTGAATATTACGTGCGCAGCACTCAGAATAAACCAGGTAGCATGCAGGCAGTAGTTTTAAAAAGGGTGTAAACTGCTGCACAATGAGTGCTGGAAGTGGCAGGGTGCTCGGCAAGCATGCACAGTAGAGTAGGGGAGAGGGAGCAGTTGCTTCATTTGCATCGGGCACCTATGAGTAGTCGAGTGCTGGTAATGTGTTTCTCCTAAATGTACACAACCCTCTGATAGCTATGAATCTTCATATGAAGCCAACACTGAGGAAGCACTGGTGGCATCAGTTATATATTGTGAAGGCCATCAGACTGAAGAAAATGATGTAGAGGAAGACAGGAAAAGATTGTGAGCATTGGCCAGCAATTGAAGGAACCTATGTGCAAAAACTCCCTTGAGATGGTCATGGCTATGCTTTCTGGAAAAAGTTGTCCCCTAAACGCAATGCTTCAGAACATGGTACCCTAGTGCATTGAAAATGTTTGCAGTGCTACCTGATTAAATGTGTAATGACATTAAAAAACATCTGGATACAGCCTCAGAGTTCTTCGAGTATATTTTTCAATCTGTCCTCAAAATTTCAAATGAACCATGAGCCAGTTGTACATTGGGCCGGTTCAAGTCACCACGCGGTGAAACTGCAAATGTATTGCCTATTTAAATGCACTTAATGTACATGTGAGTGTCAATGTGACGGAATTCAAACTTTAGACACTGTTTGGGAATTGTGGAAGAGCAGTGGCTGGCAGTAATAAGTGATCAGATGCAACTTCTAATTCTGTTCTCCAATTGTACATAGCAATATGTAATGTATTTCAATAAAATGCTTTTCAACCTAAGTAGACCTGCTTACATGTTGTCATATCTTCTACTCTAGCTGCTGTATTCACTTTAATACTGTCTTTTTCTCCCTCTCTCTCTGCAGCAACTGTACCGCAAGAAGGCAGACTATACTATGAAATGTGCCAGGCTGCCTGCCAACCTGTCTAAAAACCGATACAGAGATATCTCCCCATGTGAGTGTAAAAACACATAATCTCTTTTTCTTTTTTAGCTTGGCATTGTGCACCACGCTTATACATGGAAGTTTTGTGAGAACTGGTCAACTGCACTGTTCGATTTGTTTTTGTGGTAGTTTTGAGCAAGTGATCAAATGCTTCTTGCCTTCTCAACAAACTGGAGTTCTCTGTAGTGTATACCGGGCGTTTCAGCAAGCGCTTTCAAAAAATTCTAAAGGTTGGCTGTAGCAGATAGCACGATTCTAGCCCACAAGCTGGTCTACTCAAAGAGGCAGACATTACTTTCACAAACAATTGAAATGCACAATTGACTAATTAACAAAAATAACCAATTAAGTTTTAAGCTAATTACCTTACAGCCCATATTGCAATTTACAAATTTTAGCTGTGGAGTTTGCAAGGCAGATCCACTTGGAACGAATTCTCAGGATGACACCAGCTTCGAGATATTAATTCCAAAACTTAGCGGAGAAATCCATTGGCATTCCAGTTACTTCCTCAACAACATGTTGTTTTATGCATTGAAGCACAAAAGTAAATGGAACACCAATGAATTCCTCCGCAAAGTTTGGGAGTTAATATCTCGAAACTGGTGTCATCCCGAGAATTCGTTCTAAGTGAACCCACCACGCGAGCTCCACAGCTAGAATTTGTAAATTTCAATGTGGGCCATAACATAGTTAGATAAAAACTTCATTAGTCAATCTTTGTTAAATAGTCGATTATGTATTTCAATTGTTTGTGCAAGCAATTCTGCCTCTTCGAGTAGACCAGCTCATGAGCTACAATTGGTCTGCCACAGGCAACCTTTATAAATTTTTGAATGTGCATTTTGCTGCATTTAAAACAAGTCATGATGCACTTTCATGCCAGTGCTGTTATAAGCTACACGTCAAGCGGCTTGTGCAAGATAAAAAAAAAAAAAACTTGTTTTAAAGAGAGCTCTCGTACATAGAGAGCGAGAGATGATCAATGCCAGGGGCACTTGGATGCTGTGCCTGAGCTGTCAAGGCAAAGCGTGTGCACACATGAGTTACTGCATGAGCTTTAAAACCATCATGCGGTGCACTGTGCCAGATTTTGGAAGCCACAATAGGCTTGTGGTTGTAACATGTGTGGCCAGCTTGTCAAAAAGATGAGTGCATTAGCTGCGTTTAATCTGCAACTGCGGCCGTGAGCCATTTTCAATGGTGTGGACAAGGCACATGCCACTCCTTCAGCAGAAAATCTGTACTGCATTTATGCTGCATACAGCATTTTCTGCTTGGAATAACTCTTCAAATATAAGTTAGGCCAGAAAATTTTTAATACCTTGCCATTATTTTTTTTTTCACGTCATCATTTTTTTTTTCTTCTTGTCCTCAGTGTGCTATGACTGATGAATGCATGAATGCTGTGCTTCAATGAAAGTGGCATAAGTATTATGGTACGAAAAGAAAAAAAAAAGAAGACAAGAAAAAAGAAAAAGACATTCACGGGACTGACACCCATTCTTTGAGTGTGTGTTTCTTTGTCATTGCCTTTTTATGCCATGACACTTATACCTGCAAGTCTGACCAACTGTCTGAAGCGAGAGAGTTTTGCTGAATGGAATCTCTTTGTTTTTCAGATGATGTCACTCGAGTCATCCTTCAGGAAGGCACATCTGGGGACTATATAAATGCTAGTTATGTAAATGTAAGTGCTTAAGCATGTTTTGTTTCGAAGCATGAGAGGAAGTTGGTTAAAGAGTGGTTATTCATGGAGATAACGAAGGCCAATGTTTCCTAATTTCTCTGCATATGTCATGGTGCCGACGACATCAACTTGGTGTTGTGAATTTCCTGGCATTTTCCTACTGCAATAATTCTATTAACAGTGTCATGTTGAATCCTTGCTCGCTTTTGACTATTCTGCAGTTTGTTGCATTTTGCGACTCGAGCCCTTTGAGGCTTTGGTAGGCCTAATTATTATTGTATTCAAACCGACATGAATAGACGTACTATCAAACAGTGCTGAGCACACATTGCCAGAATCCATGATGTCGCTGATAGCTGGCAGGCACCAGCTAGCATCACCTCAAGCTAGCATGATCAACCATTATTTGCTTTAAAGTGTCATTTCATCAAGCCTCTGATGAGACTGACCTATTCGCAATTATGCCAAGTGTCTTGCTTAGTTTCTTCAGTGACTCTCTAAAGAGGTGGTACTTCGTAGGTCTCACTGGAAGTCATTTACTCATAGTCACTAAAAGTCAATCGCCATTCTGTGTGATCAGCAGCATTATTCCAAATTGCATAAATGCCTTACTGAAATTTGCCTAAGTTGACATGAGCCATAATGTTAAGGCTAGAGCAAGATTGCATCAAAAAGAGTTTGGAACTTCAATATGAACATGGATGGTTAATCTGAAGAAAAATATTATCTCCAAATATCTTAACTCATCACTGTTGCAGCACACTAAAACATCACTTTTTATGTGGAAATGCTTAGCTGTTCTTAACAACCTTGGTGTTTACAGCCATTTGAGGGACACACTTATTGATCATGCTCACATGTAGCTGTTATGTCTCTGTAAGAATGATATACTGGTATTTTTTTATAGTTGCGAAGTTTGCAAAAGCACCATCTGGTTTAAGTTGGTTTGTTATCCACTCAAGTTAAAGTAACTGGTTACATATCACATGCAGTTGAAAGCCTTAAGGTTATAGGCTGCATAGGGACCCTCGATCAATAGTAATAATGTGAAAAAAACATATGTAAAAAGGGGCAAATAAGAGCATGCACATTGTGCCTGAACATTGCAAGACGTTTAATGCAGTGAAAAAGAGTGTTACACTATTTTTACAAGCAAACAAGACATCATGAAATGCAATAAAATATGATTATGCAGGAAAAATATATTTGAACTCAAGATGGAATATATGCAAGGATAATGTTAACATCAGTGAAAATAGGACATTTCATAATAGGTACCTCAACAAAAGTAGATGTCATTGTTTGATAGTGATATCAGCTAAAAAATTGGCATTTAATGCTCACTCCGTACACTTATGATTGGTAACTAACTTGAAATTTAAGAATATGTGAGGAAGAAATCTGCATAGTAAGTTATCTTTAAAATGCAAATGTAACAGCAATCTGATAGCTAAACTTGTCGACAACTGAGAAATACCAGTTATTGCAAAGCATCACAGTAGCGTTTGGACTGGAAGTGTCGTTAATAATCAGTAAGTGTAGTTGTTCTAGCATTTACACATTTAACCATTTTGACTTATGCCTAGGACATAGATGTCTTAAAAGTAGGTCCAATATGCATGTAATGTATTGAATTCTTGGTGTTGGCAAGAGATTGAGTACGCTTCTGATCCAGCACTGAAATTTAATTAAGGCAGACAGACTGCAGCCATGTTTTCACAGGAGATTATCTTGTCCAAATGGGGGGGGGGGGGGGGGGGGGGGGGGGTTGTTACAAAAGGTGCTAATCGCCACATTTTGCTGCTTTTCAGAAAGTTGCTCTTGTGTGTCGCATTCTAATGTGTGTTTCCTTTCTCTTTTCCGTACAGATGAACATCCCCACGTCGGGCATTGTAAATAGGTACATAGCCACACAAGGTCCTTTGCCCAACACCACGATAGATTTTTGGGAGGTGAGCACTGACTTCTTCGTATATCTAGTCATTACAGATTGCTTGCTGTGTCATTTAAGCACTAGTTGACACCGAACTGTATTTGTATCTACACTCTCTCTCTTGAGTTACTTTACTTCTGCAAGTCGTAACAAAAGCGTTTGGGTACTGCTTGACGGAAGGCTGTATTTGTATCCACTACAGTCATTCTCTTGAGTTGCTTTACTTGTGCAAGTCATAACAAGAGCATTTGGGTACAGCAATATTATAGAAGTATGTGAATTTACTATATGTAATGAGGTCTTTCATGTTATAAACAGGTGAATACAAACGTGTGCATTTCTTTTCAGCAAACATTGTACCAGTGGTTGTACATGCATTAAAGGAACCCTAAAACACTTTTTGAACATAGTGAAGAAACGGTGCCAATCTGTCGTAGAGAGTGCTGTGAACATGTGAGGCAAATATTACTGCTCTAGACGCAGCAGAGAATTCAAATGCTCATGTCAAAAACAGCAAAAAATTGCTTGCCCTAGCTTCTGCAATGCCATCTTGCAGCGTCATAAAAAGCACCTGGCCCACGAGCGCTGCAGGCAGAGTTTGTGATTGCGAGAGCATTCTCAGTAATACATAATTGCTAAGCTTGCGCTAAATAAATGAAACAACCTGCCGTGGTTGCTCAGTGGCTATGGTGTTGGGCTGCTGAGCACGAGGTCGCGGGATCGAATCCCGGCCACGGCGGCCGCATTTCGATGGGGGCGAAATGCGAAAACACCCGTGTGCTTAGATTTAGGTGCACGTTAAAGAACCCCAGGTGGTCAAAATTTCCGGAGTCCTCCGCTACGGCATGCCTCATAATCAGAAAGTGGTTTTGGCATGTAAAACCCCAAATATTATTATTAAATAAATGAAACATATATATATCTCTACGATCTCAGAAAGACAGAACTATCACTTCATCTTTGTACTGCACGTAGCTGTGTCAGCTGCAAGTGGCCTCTGAGATGGCAACGGCGTGCTGCATGGTATAGTCTGCCGCCGCCACGGGGTGCCATGACGAGTTATTTCACCACTACGACACTCGGCTTTTGGCTGGGGCTTTGCCCTTTCAGCTCCCCCACTGTGTAGCTTCCAGCATGCTGGCGGAGAGGAAAAGAGGGAGAAAGTTAAGTATCGGTGTGATAACTCCACTAATAGTTGAAGGACTTGCAAAATTCTTGTGACGTGAGAGTCGTGAGACGACATCCTTTAAAACTGAGGCCATTCGATGGTTAGTTAGAAAAGGGTTTCAGGCCCTCTGTAGGGTCCCTAGAACAACTAGAAGTGATGGCCTTCATCACCTCCTCCATTGTGTGTTTAATTGATGGCTGCAACCACGTAACAGCAAACAGTGGGTTGAATGTCCACATATTCTTTGCACTTGCTGTTTAGGATGACATTTGAAATTGAAGTTTATTTGTAGTGCAAAAGAAAAACAAGCATGCATTTTCAACAGTACATTAGGCGGTCCTAAAGTAGAACAGTCAGGTGAACTTCCTGTTTATATAAACAGCAGAATGTTATATACATATAAATTCACAAGATAAAATAAAGAACTATGCTCATAAAAAAGATGGTTGCATTATAATAAGCTAACAGAGGCATAAAGACAATGTCAAGTTTGTAAATCATGAATCTATAACAGTACAACACGAAAGTATTTGCTTAAAATTGATATAAATACCAAGATAAATCAATTTATACATTGCAGAAGTTACTACAAAAAGCACTACAAGACACGCATCCGCATTTCAATTTTCATTTAAAGGAATACAAAGAAGCAGTAATCTTAATGTCTGTAGGAATTGCATTCTAAACAATTATACCACCGAATCTCGGTCAACTTTTCATAATTTGATGTGACTTTGGGTAAAAGGAGGTTATTCCATTCAGAAAATCTAGTGTATGCATTAACGATACGACACAAAGAAAGGACATCCGTATGTATGTCAGGATAAATGAAGCGAAACATGAGAAGTGATAACTTATATTAAAGTAAGTACCGAAGAGGTAGAATTCTGCAATAGTGTGCAGGTCAGCACAGTGCAGTGGTTGCAAGGCACACCATGACTGCCTCACCAAAAGCAGAGCATTGAACACTTTACCACGACAGGATAATAGCAGATGGAAAGTTCAAAAGGCAGTTCATGTTCTGTGAGACACAACAATAAAAGGCCAGGCTTAGATTATATTAAATGTGCAGAAGCGCAGAGTGCAAGAAAGAATGGTTGACATAGCGGTATATGCCTAGCTCTGAGCTCTCAACCGATGATGGGATGGTACTCCCAGCAGGAGATCTCGTCTGTACACACTAGGTTGCACTGCTTATGCTCTTAATACAGAAGGAAAAGACAAAGAGGTGGAGATGGTGCTACTTCAGTTATTCGTGACTCTTTAACTTGCATTTGGGTGCAACACCACATGTGGTTCATTAAAGGGGCGCTAAAGAGAGACACTAAATCAGAGTAGACTGGCAAAGAATCTTTTTTGAAACTATTTTTGTTGATGTTGTGGTAACAGGTAGATTAGTGAAAGAGAAACTGAAGGCCAGACTTACATTTATTTAATTTGGCACCAGAATGTCAGCGCTGGTATGTCAGTGCAGCATCCTGGATTTCGTATTGCTTTCCCGTATTTGAGTTGCTGTTGAGCAGTAAAATTTCTCAAAACTTGCTAAGTTCACTCTTTGGATCCTTTGGAATACAGTATATCTTTAAAAAAAAATAACGTGGGCTGAGTAGGCACCATCGTAATCCATGATGTGTGACAAGAAGCTGGTGCAGAAACCAACATTGAGGTTGCCAGTTGTCTTTTATTTTTGCCTCCTTTCTGACTTGCCAAGCCTTCTTTCACAGTAAGAGTGGCTATATTGGCATTGTAGAAAGGTAATATACTAATACAGCCCGTGTTATTTTTCAGTTTGGTGCCCCATTAAGGAGACTAAATGCATTAGCTAGATAACAGCATGCAGAACAATAGCCCAACAGGTTCAGCCCAAAGTGCGAGCACATCCATTGAGATATTAAGTAAAGCAACCATTGTGACCTGAGTGATGCTCTGTGCAGATGGTCTGGGAGCAGCAGTGCACTCTGGTGGTGATGCTGACAACACTGGTGGAGCGGGGCCGCATCAAGTGTCACAAGTACTGGCCAGACCTGTATGAAACAGACACCTATGGCCACCTGCAGGTCAGTGGGGTCTTGGTTTAGGCAAGCATGTCCTATGTGCACAATTGTTGAGTCACCATGTGGCAGAATGACACCGAAAGCATTCAGGAAAGATCATGGACACAGACACACACAGTTTCCTCTCTCCCTTTGTCTCTTGTGCTGTTGTTCAACTACTGCATTTAGCGATGTGATGATTGTGCTCTTTATTATTTATTCTTATTGTTCAATATATTGGCCAGTTGAAGGTTTCTTATGTTCCCGGTTCAAGGCTAATTGCCAATGCAGCATGTTGCTCTGAATATGGAAACTCTGATAAGACAAGAAAACCTTAAGTATTTTGTACTCTTATATGGTTTTGCTGCCACTGTCAATAATTTGGCTTGCTTTAGTGCACACATTCATATATGACTGCTCTTTGGTGAAACGTTTGTTTGTTTGTTTTCAAAATTGCTCCAGATATGGGGGTGTGCAGGCTACACACAAGAACAGCCCTTATATGTTTAGTATAACCTAAATATATAGTTCATGTTATAAAGTATGCTAGTACACTTAACTGTGGCAAAAAGCAGGATCAAGTAAAGAAATATTACTGATAATTGTCACAGCAGTAGGAAAGCAGTCCTGATCGTACAATTTGCATCGAATTTACTGATCAAGCAATGATCTGGATGCAACAGGCATTTAAGCAGTCGCTTAGTGTATTGTGACAAAGTGTGCCACCAGTGAGTGAGTGAGTGAGAGAGAGTGTGTGTGTGTGTGTGTGTGTGTGTGTGTGTGTGTGTGTGTGTGTGTGTGTGTGTGCACGTGCGCGCATTGCACACACTTGCTATTTTTGATGTGTGAATCTGGTGAGCAAGTAATTTCTAAACAGGAAAGATTGCAGCATAGCATTTTTATTTTTTCATTTATAATGCCATATCCTTTTCTTTCTTTCAATACAGGAACAATTACCATTCATGTTAATGCAACATGTCCATATTACATGCAGGTGTCTTGTGTACGACAAAAAGAAACGCCATCCTTTGCTTTTCGTGAATTCACCCTCATAAACACACAGGTAAGCTGTTCAGTCCTGAATTGTTCACTAGATGGCTTCACTAAAGCAGTGTAGAGCGAGATCAGTAGTGTACTGGGACTCTTGATCATCACATTTAACGTTGCTTAAGCTCATCAAGAAAAGGGTAATACAGTCGAACACGGATATATCGAACTGGAAGGGGATCGTGAATTAATGCAATTTATTAAAAATTCGATATAAAAAAATAAAGGCCCTGAGACTTTAGCTGTGGCGGACGATGACCTACCGATTGGCGCATTCAAGAATGACAACTATTTCCGCACACACGGTGCAACGTAATGCTTTATTTGCATGAAAAAAAATTGCTTATGTTGGTCTGCTTCTTCGCCTTACAAATGAAATTAAAGACGCCAACCTCGATCTTATCGAGGCTGTTCAGGTGTGAAAGCCCGGTTCCTTCCATGTCGCCTCAGCAACGGCGAATCAAGCTGAACGCTGCCGCCACTTCAGCGGTGGAGTACGAGCGTGTAGCCGCCGCCTCGTCCGGACAATCTTCATCGCCACTCAAGCCTGGGTCCCTGCGACTGCAGCTACAATGTCCTCATCGGCGAGGCTCGCAACAGCCTGAACATTGCTGTCAACGTTCACAAAATCGTCAGCAGACACTTCGGCTGGAACGGCAGCCGGGAAAAGGGACAACTCGCGAGACGCGTCGTCCATGCACTCGTCGCCGTCTTCGCAGGCTTCGGGAAGTTCGGCCGTCACGAGGCCTGCCTTCTGGAAGCAGTTGGCCACGGTATCCTGCTTCACGTCTCTCCAGGCGCCCATCATCATTTGAATGGCCCCCAGCAAGACAACCTTAAGCTCGATGCCCATGCGGAGGTTCACCAAAAGCCTATCAATGAGTCGCCTCCTGTAACCATCCTTGAACGACTTAATGATGCTCTAGTCGAGCGGCTGCAACTTCGCTGTCGTGTTTGCCGGCAGAAACTTGAGCGCGATCGATATTTTCGAGCTCGCAGGTGGTGTGATGGGCCGAGCAGTTATCGACGAGAAGGCAAGTGTGACGCCCCGACTTGCCCAGTTCGGCATCCCACGCTTGCAGACATTCTGTAAACAGCTGACGCGTCATCCACGCCTTCTTAATGAAGGCGTAGCAGACGGGGAACTGCTTACAGTTTTTGAAGCAGCGCAGTGCCCTTGCTTTGCCGATCACAAAGGGCTGGAGCTTTTGAGAGCCATCCATGTTAGCTGCAAGCAGAACGCTCACGCGGACTTTGCTCATCTTGCCCCCATGACACGTGCTGCCTTGGACGTCAAGCGTCTTGCTGGGCAGCATCTGCCAAAACAATCCGGTCTCGTCGGCGTTGAAGATTTTCGCAGGTGAAAACTTCGCGCAAATTTCTGGCCATTCCTTCAAAATCCACTGCTGGATATCCTGGCTGACGATGGCTCCGCTGGCTCCGCTTTCCCCCGAAATGGTTTTGCCAACTATCTTATGGCGGTTCTTAAACCTCTGCAGCCACCCTGTGTTGTAGGCGAAGTTGTCATCACCGAGAGCAGCGGCAAACCATTTGGCCTTAGCCATTAGCATTGGGCCATCCACCTGAATGTTCTTAGCCCGGACCTCTAAAAACCACGCATAGAGAGCCTTTTCAACTTTCTCGTGGGCAGGAGCGTGCACACGACAAGCTCCCGACGTTCGTTGCTCCGCCGCTTTCGACTTTATGTCCGCCTTGTTCTTTAACAAGGTGCTTAGAGTGCTCCGAGAAATCCTGAAGTCGTCTGCCACCGTCGCGCTTTTCTCGCCCGCCTCAACACACTGAATGGCTTTCAGCTTTGTCGCAAAGTCCAGGTTCTAGCGCTTCATGATGCTGCTTGTGCTTGCTGCGGCCATTGCTTTTGCGTCAGCCCACCACGATCCAGTCACACGTGTCGTGAGACGCACGCAAAACAATAATGCACACGAAACACAAGAACACGCACAAAACACAAAATGTGAGCAGCCTCCGCCCACAAAGTGCTCGCGATGGCCACCTCCGAGGGCAACAGCGACGTACGAAAGGCGCGAGCTGTGGTTGGCTGAGCAAAACTCGTGAAAAAGCAACAACAAGAAAAAAAAAAGGCAAAAGGAGGAGGCCGCCGGCGCCTTCGTTCCTGGCTACCTTTTCCGAGCCGATCACTATGGTTATGCGGGGGAAGGATGAGAGACATAGGGAGAGAGAGAGAAAAAAAAAAGAAAGCTGTTCCACAAGTCGGAGAGCGTGCGCAGCTGGAGTACAGTCCGAGCCTCCCTCCTTCTCGCTCTCACATTTTCCGAGCCTTTCGGGGGAGGCGCGGAGCTCGCGGGTGCAGCGAGTGTTGAGCTTGCGTGGCGTTCTATATATCCAACGGCGAATAAAAATATCGTTTGATATAAACGTACGAATTTCTATACTTTTACACAGAATTTTCAAGGGGATAATTTACGAGTTCGATACAGACAATAATTTGATATATGTGGGTTCGATATATCCGTGTTCGACTGTACTAGCCTATACTATTTGTGCCTTCCTAGGACTGCTGGTTGATGGGTTGCAGATTCAAGTGGCGTTGTGTTCACAGCATTTGTTTTCTCCAACAGTGTAATATTATAGAGAAAGAAATAAACAAAGATGACAAAAGCACTTGTTCTTGGGGAAGTTGGCGTCATAAATGACAGGCAACTTCTCCAAACTCTGTTCGATGTTGCTCACGTTAAACCGAAAAGAATAATATACAGCAAACAAGGACAAGCCCCGACTTCCGTATTTCTAGTTTTGTGCTGTTGCAAAGAAATTAAGCAATGGATCAGAACCAATTAACTAGTCCAAACAGTCACGGAGGCCTGACATGTACAGATTCTTGCGTAAGATATGTGAAGGTGTAGAACTTTACCCCAGCCCAGAACTCAAGCGAGCATTCTTTGGTAGATTACAGCAAAGTGACATTGATTCCCCCCCCCCCCCCTTTTTTTTAATGACGTGGTCGTCTTTCGTGAGTTTGTCAATTTGGGGTCCATGGGAGCTGGGTATCGAAGTTTACCTTGTAAATTAGATGATTTGAGGCCTTCTAGTGCACATGAAAAAGACGCACCAAGTGAGCGGAGCGCTATGTATGAAGCAGTAATAATGTGTATTCAGTGAAAAAAAAGATGAAATGAATCCCAGATGTGTTTGTTGAATCTCCGTGCATCTGGAACTGTAACTAGAATTGTGGCTTATCAACAAAAATTGTGGGGCAGATCCCAGACATTGTGCAGTCGAGAAAATTTGGGCCGATCCTGAAGGTAGTGCAGTCCAAAAAGAAAAAAAAAAGTAAAGACAAGTAAAGGTTAAGTAAAGGGCCCTGTGTAAGAGTAAGGTGGTACGAAAGCAGAATAAGGTGACGTAGGTGAAGTTAAAGCAGCTCAACAGCGGTTGGCGTTCAAAACAGAAAGGTATTCTGGGAAACCTCTCTACCCATGCATACTTCACTTGAAGCACAGAAATCACGGGGACAAAGGAAAAGAACACCAGACAGGTCGAGTGCTAAGTTCAAACTACGCTTTATCCTAAAAAAAAAAGAAATCTTTATCTGTCAACTCTAATCAAAAGCACAATATACATCATTATGGAAGCGTGCTCCAATCCTCCAAAAATGTTTAAAATAGTTGTACAAGTCAATCGCGACACGGCTGTTTGCATAAAAGCACAGAAGAACCAAAAGCTCTAAGAGCGTAAGATATAGAACCAAGTTCTGAATCGGTTTCTTATCATGTGTGCACTGATAACATTGTATTACCAGCAAAAAAATGCTTTGTCGAGATACGTTATTTCACTTGCATGAAGGTTAACCAAGGGCTGCCTGACACACATGGGACCGTTTTGTGAATTACTTGTGCATGTAATGTTTTGCACCTCATTCCTTTTTTTATGTGGACATAAATACATCGGACAGATGGGCCGTTGGCTAAACATTACTCAGAGAGCTTGACAGCTCCCTAAAGGGTCGTCATATTGGCATCTTGCCATGCATTGCCGACAATGCGGATCTAAACCCGTTCTACGCGACACAATTGTCCTCTTTTGGCACTGAGACAGGACAACTAGGGAGATTGCAGAGGCTTCCTACATAAACAAAAACAGTCCCACGTGTGTCAGCCAGCCCTCTATTAACCTTTACACAAGTGAAATAACATATCGCAAACAAACACGGGCCACTTACTCAACAATCAGCGACACTCCTAGCTCACACACTAGGGACACGTAAGCTCAATGATTTTCTTTTTGACATTGGAAACCAACACGAAAACATCGATGTCATCCACCACGCTGAAATACACCAGGACCCCAACATTCTGCTCACCCGGGATGGACTACACCCCAATTTTTTTGGCGTCAAGGTAATGGCTAACAACATCAAGTACAGACTCAGGAACTCTTTTAAATCGACGCAACCTACAACACCAATAAATCCTGCGTCCCAGTTAGCTTCAACACAGAAACACACGCCTGACATTTCAACACCAGCTCGCACGCACGTTCCACCAAAGCTAGAACTCAAGAAGCATCTACACAGATGGTAGACGCGGAACCAACACCACCTTTACAATATCCGCGCATACGGAAGCCCACAACCACCCAAGAAGCCTTCACGCAAACAGCTACATACACTAATAAACAAACCAATGCGCAGACAGATACACATACAGACAAAAAAAAAAAGCACCCTCCTGCCTCACACCCTCTCCCCTTTAGAAGAACCCCACCTATATATATACTGTGGCGAGGAAAGCGTACGTCGCCTTGAAGAAGACAAGTCCACTTGTCGAAACGTTGGCTCCTGCATTCACCTTGTTCACGTTTTGCTCACCGTCTTGAATTTCCATCTCCCACATTCCCAGTGTTTTCCCTGGATATCTCGACAAAGCATTTTTTGCTGTCAACACAACACTACCAGAACATATGATAAGGGCCTGATTCAGAGCTTGCTTCTATGTGTTACGATCTCGAAGCTTCTGATGTTTTGTGTGTTTATGCGCATAGCCGCGTTGCGATTGACTTGTACAACTATTTTAACCATTTAGGGGGGATTGGAGAATGCTTGCACGATGATGTATTGTTTTTTTCATCAGTGTCGACAGATGAAAACGCATGGTTTTCTGAGAATAAACTTTAGTTTGATGTTAGCGCTTGTCCTGTTTGGTGTTGCTTTCCTATGTCCCCGTTTTTTTTTTTCTGTTTTAATTCAAGTACGTAGTCTCACGAACACGTCCAAATTTCAGCTCGCATAGGCTCAACTCTCTACCCACCTGAATAACGAATGTGGAAAAGCGTGGAACAACAAACCACATGGTACACTAGTGCACCCCGGAAGACCCTGTCCTTGTTCAAGGTTAACCACTGCTGACTCCTGTTTGGTGGTGTTTTGTCCTTTTCCAAATGTTCGAAAGGAATTCCAGTTTCTGATCGAAACTGTTGTCACACAGAACCGGGAGGAGCGGCACATCACCCACATGCAGTACCTAGCATGGCCAGATCACGGGGTGCCCGAAGAGGCCTCGGAATTCTTGGGGTTCGTGCAGCGCGTCAGGAGAAGCAGGGACGGCATGGTGGAGCCCACTGTGGTGCACTGCAGTGCGGGAATTGGCCGCACGGGTGTCCTCATCCTCATGGAGACGGCCATGTGCCTCATCGAAGCCAACGAGCCTGTCTACCCGCTCGACCTTACGCGTGACATGCGGGATCAGCGCGCCATGCTCATCCAGACCTCTGTGAGTACTTGGCCTTGGCATAGTTCACAGCCGTATTCATGCTAGCATGTAAACAGATGAGACCTGAAAAAAAAAGTTGCTATCCAGACAGCAAAGCTGTAACATTGTACTTAAAGGGACCCTGAACTACTTTTTATCGAAGTGGAGAAATAAATATGAAGTTAAAGTAGGCTATTTCAGAAATACTTTGCCGCAAGAAGGATTTCAATCTGTTCAGCAGAAGCGGAGTTGTTGGCAATCAAACATGATCTTCGTGGTGCTTCCGCTCCTTCTTTGATGCCTTGCACTGCGAAGGCTATCGCGGAGTGGGGTGGGCCCATGCTCCGTCACTGAATGTCACTATGGCACGCAGTTAAAATTTGATTTTGGATATTAATGTAGACGCTACTACTTACACTTCTGGCACTTATGACACGCCAAACGTAAGTCAAACGTAGTTGTCCTCAGTGAGCCGCAGTGCACTCAGCAAGTGGACTCTTCATGGCACCCTGCAGCAGTCACAGTATCGACACTACGTAGCGGACTACAGCTGGCACAATATCTACTCTACGTAGCAGACTGCAACTGCGTGTGCTTGTGCATATGTGCAGCATTTCCTTTATGCACGACAGGGCTTGAGTGCTTGCTCGCGCTCGTGTGCTCCAGTCTGACCATGCTACGTGGTGCAGACTGGCTTTGTTCTTCACCAGCTTAACCGACGGATACTACCGACATCGAACTTGCGCATTTTGAAGCACTATCATTAAGTCTGCCGAGGAGTCTCACCAGGAGCGGCCAAAAGTCGGCATGCGCTGGCAAGCATGCATGTGGTTTGACCTCAAGTTTTGCGTGGGTCGAGGCTAGTTGAGCATCTAAAATTAGCCGAAATTGGTGAGGCCCGACAGCTACGCCACCGATAAGCAGGGTGGCCAAAGTTTAATTCCTAAGTGGGCAGCCATGGCCGAGCGTGAGCAGACGATAGTCGGCTTCTTCCAGAAGGACGTAATCATTATAAAAATTCAAAAACAGATTTTCTCTTAATTTAGCTTGTTCATCAAACTTCATGAATAAATATGCACAGTAACAGTAGGAAGAAGCGCACTGATCCAAACACTCTTCTTGATCAATGTCAGCTATTGGCCTATAGCAGCCACATATGGGAATCTGCTATGTTAAGAAATAAAGTGTCCAGAAGAGAGTGAGGAGCAGGCTTCTGTTGAAAAGAGAGTGTTTGAGAGAAAGGTGACTTCACACTCCACTTTCGAGCTCCACGCACTGTGCATGACTGCAAAAATTGGCTGAGATGTTCATGGCAGTGCCTGCTATTTACGGACTGTTTTTTCACCAAGCCCGAGGGTTGGTTCAGGACTCCTTTAATTATAGCTTTTGACATGCAATCTGCTCTTCTTACCAAGGGAAGAAGAGTTGCATCTTGGTAAGACATACATAACCAAATTACTGGGATCTTCTGTATGTTGTTTCAGTTTTCTTTTCTTTATTATTATCATTTTTTGTGGTTGATTTGTGTACAATAGTATGTCAAAATGCAGAGAATGGAACATGTAAAAAAGCGTGCACATAGGACTGTAATTGTTTAATATATCAACATTTTGGCTGGGCTTAAAGAGCAACTGCAAATAAATTGAGAACTGTGGATATTCCCTGTACACGTTGTCAAGAGCTGCTGATGAATGTTAATCCAATAATGGCACCCATTTGTTTAACTCAATTCTACCATACGAACAGTTAATGCTGCTGCACTTAGTCTAAAACGCACTCGCTGTAGACAGGGGAGCACATTTTATTCAAAACAAGGGCTTACCGCGTAACCGAACTAAGGAATTCAGAGAAGCAACAGAGAATGCTCCACCAGTGGTATTGCAACTGGTATTATCAAGTTGGCTATGCAGTACAGCGCAAAAGCAAGAATAAAGGTTAGTGCCTACAGCCTTAGGCAGATCAAGAACTAAGCGGCACACCCACAGATAATAGGGGAGGGTCCTTGGTGAGGAGGTGCAAATAACTCTTGTCTTATAAATTCCGAATGCTGTCCTTAACATACATATAGTACATGGATACTCATGTGAGTATCATAGCGTAAGACGTTTTATACTAAAGCAGACATCTGTTTCCTCCTTTCACTTGATCATTTACATAACTGTATAATTTTTGTTGACATATTACCTAACACTTGAACAACTTTCTGTGCTGTTGCAGAGTCAGTACAAGTTTGTTTGTGAGGCTATCCTCAAGGTGTACAATGGTAAGCCAGTCGCTCTCTCATCGTTGACTTTTTCTTCTGTGTTGAAATTACCTGGTTGGAGTGGCTTACTTGCTTTCTTCTTTCACAGATGGTGTTGTCAAGCCTTTGCCTGAGTACCAGAGGTAAGGGATCTTTTACAAATTATGTTCGAGTCAAGTTACTACAACTTTTTTTAACTGGCCGGCAGACATAGATTTAATCATTATATTATTGCAGTTGAACATTGAAGTGATGCAACTTAAACAAAAAGTTAAAACTATCAGATTTTAAAAATTATTGCAGTACAATTCTACAGTAAATTTTTCTCAGTATAGTAAACTGATTTTTAATTACAGTTTCAATTTCATAGCTTCTGTTCTTTTTTTCCATATTACGCATGCATGGTGGTGTATCTTTGTGAGAAGAGTTTACATGAATGTGTTAACTGTAATGCACCACTACCATTTGCCAACCTGACACTGTGTCAGCACATGCACTCAATGAATAGATTTTTCTTGTGGCAGTGTTTTAAAACACATGAGCGGGAACAAGCGCTAAAATGAACATACGTGAGGGCGACAACAGAACAATGTCTGTTGAAAAGACGTTCACGGCTGCTGAGCGACTGAGGGTTTATGACAGCTTGGTAATTAAAGCCTGTGGTGTGCTAGCTTTGCCTTTCTTCATGTTTGGTCAAGTAATCCATAGTAGCTGTTTGGGAGATTTAAACGTTTTGTAGCCAGCAGATACTAGAGAGGGAACATGAGGCATCCAAGAAGGCACCACTGAAGGAATGTGTTTGAAGCAGGAGTGCACTGAAGAAATGGTTGCCACCCTCACCAGGATAGTTGCCCCTGCACTTAGCCATGCGCAGTATACAACTATATGCAGTTGATCTCTATCCATTTTCATTAGTGCCCAAATCTGTTAAGAGCTAAGCCCCGAATGTTATTAATTGGTGAAAAGTAAAGATAGCTAGCTGCAAGTGCTACACCATCGACATCAAGTGGACAGCTGTCAATTCAAAAGGGTATTGCCATGCTTACAACCTGAAAGCACAGTGGACAATCTAGCTACATGGCACAATAATTACCCATCGCTAGGCTACAAGATTACCATGCTGAGATTGTAGTGTACTTCATAAAAGATTTAATTTTGATATAAGAAAATTTCGTTGTAAAAAAGTAGTGCAGATTTTACCAAATTCATTATGTTGAGGTTTAACTGCAGTGCCAAAATATTTCGGTATCCATTCTTGTCAGATGCTGTTGTCAGCTAAGAGATCACGATTGCCATGTTTGAGTAAAGAACTGTGGGTGCTGCAGACTATGGAATCAAGTAGTCCTGTCAAAATGTTCACTTCAGAATTGGTCTTGTGCTTCTGTTCTTGGGCTTTTCTTTTTTTCTCCCCCCCCCCCCCCATGAGACAGTTTTAGTTCAGCATATTCTGTACCATTGCATATGCTATAATATAGCGGGTACTTACTGCATGTGCGCAGAATGCTAAACGACCCATAGCGTATAGCATACGCACGCTATTTCTCAGATCAAGCGTTAGTATCTTTGCGTGGTTTGCGTAGTTTACAGGAAACATGACTGCGGTCCCAGCTGCCCGCTTCGAATTAAATTTGTTGCTGCTTTTGTAAAATGCCCTGCGTTCGTAGCATATTACTGCGTAAACGGCTTTCGTTTAGTCTTGGGCCGCTTCGACGACAGAGTTTTTATGGATAACCTTGTGGAGTTTTTGAGATCGCTTCTCGTTTCGAATGAGTCGAAGCCTAACAAAAGAAACTTTCAAGATGTCAGCGCCACCTATCGGTGAAGTCGGGAGATAGCCACGATGATGACATATGGCTTCTGAGATCGGAAGATCTCGCAGGCCAACTAAAACTGCAATAAACATGCGCTGCTTAGTGTATGCTGTACTATAGTGTGTGCAACTATAGCATATGCTATACTGTCTATTAACTCATTCCGTGCAAGCCAGACATCTTTTGCACTCCAGCAAACTTGAGAGCTAATGAGATCCATAGCTTAAACAATGAACCTTCCTATTGTTGCCATGCCAATTCGTAGGTGTGGTCTCCTGCAAACACAACCTTAGGGGTTTGCAAAACGTATAGACCTCCATAGATGCAGGCCTGTGTTGTTCAGCATGCTTCGATCACAGTGCAGGGCTTTATGAGTCAAACTGCACACATCGAACGACGATGCCAGCTTAAAAGTGGCACTGTTTTTTATTCTTGCAGATGCTTAACGACCACTGTCTGATGAAAGGACAAACCAGCACACGTCTTCTGTCAGCTTGTGCCAGAATGCAAGGACTTGTTCATCACCGACACAACTGCAGTGCTGGTCCCCATTTTGCCGCATTCGCTCTCTTCTCATGCGTTCATTTCACAAGGCCCACCATTTCTACCACATAGCAGCACCACTACAAGTATGAAGCTTGTGGACTGTGGAGTTTAGAAAATCTAAACTTGCATGAAGAAGAATGACACGAATTAGCAAAACATCCACACAGTGTGTGTGCGGCCACCCCGACTGCATCAAGAGCCACGCAAGAGCCTCGCAGCAGACGCTCCTACCACTTGCTGCATCTAGAGTGTGCATATGATGATGACGTCACACCTACGCTGTGTGAAACATTTTAAATTTTTCGTGACGATGCGAGTGTCGCCGCTTCTCCCAGTGAATCCTCGTCATGTATTTAGCACTCCATCTTGAAAAGACTGTGCAAATGTTATTGCTGTCTTGCTGCTGCTGCAGCTGCTGTATTTTTATAGTGCCCTTTTTAGGATTCTTTTTTTTTTGTACATAATGGTGTGAACTTTGTCATTGTAGATAAATGTTTGGAAACCCTGTTACCGTCCCTTCATTCCTTCTGGCCTCCCGGTATCAACGTGCACATTTATGTGATAGAAGGAAAGCTAGACTCCCCGTCACCATTTTAAGTTTGGAAAAGAGACTGCCATCCTTTATTTTGTTATTTGTGTTCTTTTTTTCATTGAAGTGCCACGTTTTTCGGTTTCTCGGCATGAGCAGGTCGTGTTGGTAGCTGAAAATTTATTGTTTCTAAATGTACGTAAAATGGGCAGCAAAGTACACAGCAGTGTTAGTGGAAAAATCCAGTGGTGCGTGCAATGCAGCATGAATGCAAGTGAGTTCATTCACTTGGGTTCTGACAGTGCAGGAATGTCATATTACGTCAATAAAGGAAAAGAACTGCTTTGAAAACCCTTGCTGCAGTATAGCCACTGTGAAATAACACCAAGCACACAGAACTGCTCATATTGAGCAAGCAGCTTCCAGCTATTACTCTTGAGCTCTGCAGATTGGAATGTGTTTCATGTTCCAATGTTCTTGTATGGGCTAGTGATCTCTCAAAATATGTAAACACTATTCTGTGGCACTTCTCGTATTCAAATCTTCAGGCATGCAGAAAATGCATGATCCACTGAACATTGAGTAGATAGTCCTGGATTTCTTATATATATAGTTGTGACAAAGATGAAACAGAGTTCAAAGCTAGCAGCCCATCTGTTGTGCAGTATTAATTTCACTGCTCTGTGGAATCAGAAATTGAATTCTAAGTGGAAAAATCTTGGCAGTTACAAGATGTGGCACGTTGGGTGTATATGGGAACTCGTGAGTGTCGGGACACAGCACAAGTTGTAACGCCTTGCTGTACAAGGAATACCGGCCAACTTCTGTTCAATTGAGAAACTCCCACGAAATCGCTGCAATCAGTCAAATAGTCCCCCTTGAGTGAATCGCAAGGAAAGGCAAAAACCCGTCCACAAGATGCGATCACTTCCTTTTATCATGTATTCCAAAACTGTCAGTTGTTATTAGACTCGAGATGGCACGCTGCAAAAAGCATCGGTGTACTCGAACACCTCTTCTGCATTGGTCTCTTCACAAGAAAACGCTTCTGCCACATCGGCTCTTTTTAGTAGGCTGTGCTTGGGAGAATTGCCGTCACTCGCTTCATTGCCAATCACCTTGGTGTTTATGGAGCGCACAATTTTAGCGGGGATCCAAGGATCGTTATTGAAAAGAATTGTTTAAGAAGCTTCGTATGAGATGCTGCCAAAGGTTGTTCGAAAATAAGTATTTAACCTCAATAACGTCTGCTCCTCTCAGTGCCACCCAGACAGTCCAAGTGATCACTCCCCATTTGTCTTCCTTGCATTCTCCTTTGCAGAGCAGACTTGCTGCACATTTGCTCACCAGCTCGGCCCGACACTTACAAATGAGTTGGTACATCAAGTTTCACTGGAGTGCTCATTCCTTTGGAAAAGTTCAGCTGTCTAATTTATTAAGTTAAATAATGGGTTTTGTTCACCACCCATTGGCTATTGTAGTAGTTCTGTGGCTAAACACACCTCATTTTACATCCAATCGCTTGTCAGCTGCTTCAGTGCAGCTAATCCACTGCCAAGGGTAGTGCAGTTACATGTGAGCACGTCTGCCAACAGTGAATCTTCTAATGCATGTTTTATTCAGCATCGAGCTGATAGATGGCTCAGCCCATGGGATTGTTATTGCATCTGGCCAGTATTCTCTATGACAAGTGAATTAACATAACCAGATTAGTCTAACTTGTGGATCTTGCATGACAAAAAAAAAATCAGAATGAACAAGTACAAATATGCGTTTTGTTAAGTTTGGCTTTATTTCTGCTTATAGATTGCACATTTTATAGTGGGGACAAGTGCAAGCATAATCAATAAGCCCAAGATGTAATGCTTGTTGCTTCTGCCATAGTTTGACAAAGTGAAATGTGGCATCATTCCTAGTCTTTAGCCTTATTGATTAATGCAGATATGTGAGAAGAAAGCACAGGAGCCTAATCATTTTCCGAATGCACATTGTTTGAGAACTTTACCACGTTTGTTTACTTAAAAAAAAAGAAAAAATCTGAGCAAGGGTCTTCTAGAGGCTTCACTGATAGTAGCATCGACAACCTGGTGCTTCACAATGTTCCCTGCACCACTCGCTAGACAGTGCTTGCACTTTGTGGAAGTTCTTGGCTTGTAAGAAACTCTTGAACTGTACGGAAAGATACGTCTATTCCCATTGCTTAACGCCTTTCATCGATCTTAAAATTCTGCCCTGGGATTTCGCAATTGGTGTTCGACGAAATGCAGCATGTGTACAGCCCGTGGTTGTAGCTGTGAGCCAGTTTGAAAAGTATTGCATCCAAAAATGGGCATGACATTGTCATTGTCAATGTATGCAGGGCAGATACTGAACATCTTGGTCATTCTGCCGCAGAGATATGACAACTTTGCACTTGCAGTCAACTTGCATTATTTCAAGCTCCTGCAGAACACAGCTTTTTCTTCGAAGTATCCATTGTTAAATATGACTTCAAAGAGGGTTGCACATTTTTATGCTAACAGGTGTGCACATAGAATTTATGCTTTCCTCTGCACAATTGTAAACAAAGCTTGGATGCAAGACTAATGTATGGTTCGTGAGCGAAGAGAGAAAAAAAGTGTTCCCATGCACACACTGACAGATATTGGAGCCACAAATGCGTGACTGGGTGGGTCAGTTCGGGCCATCTTGTATCCATGCTTGTCAGTAAACATAATGGCCAGAGTATAAAATGTAGGCGTGTGTTAGCTTTCAAGCCTCATTCATGACTGTCTCTACTGCTGTTTTTACTGCACGACTATACCCTAAGAAGCCAAAATGTCTGAACAGAAAACGTCACTTGAATTAAGCAGCTTTGAAAAGCATGGAACACAGAGTGGGTCAACAAATATTTTAAGACTTTGTTCGAAATTGATCAGAGTTTTGATTACTGCCCATTGGCTGTATTTGCTGTGCCCTGCAATGTATTGGTGCAATACTATCAGCCAAAAATGAAGTGCAGTCAATAGAGACAGGCAACTATAGGTCTGTATTGTAAATCTAATGAAATGCTGGATTCCGCAGTTCAGCTGGTTTTATACAAGCTACTGTGGCCACATCAGGTGAACCGCACATGTGCCGATGTCTCATCACTATGTTGCGCAGCACCCCTCATGTGATATGCCAAATGGGGGTGGGGCATTTGGTGCGCTGATAAATAGATTGTGCATGTGTTAGGTGCTGCCACCAGGCTCTGATATTGCACCTGATTTGCGACCATCTGGACATTCTTCTTTTAACACGATAAATATGAATGTCTGTGCATGTCAAACTCTATAAACGTGTTAGTCATATTCAAGATTTGTCTTGGGCTTGTTCTTATATAAAAGGACATCTGTTTTGTCTTTGTCAATGACTAACGTATATTTTCAAAAGTCAGTTTTTATTAGTATCAGTACATCATCACTCTGGATTAGTCAAAAACCTTCTAGTGCGTAAACGTCTAGTGCTCTGGACGAATTCTGGATAATCCATCCTTTTTTTCTTCCTTTTTTGTACTTTCCCCCAATAAATTGAGATGGGATGGACTGCTTTTGCATACGTTCTTGTAATGCCCAGTGTGAACTTGGTTTTAAGAGAAGTGAGTTGTTATTGTTACAACTTTTTCAATCAATAATGGTAGCATTGTAGAGACCATTGATGTATGCTCTTCAGCACTTCACTTCGTGCCACATTTCTACCGATTTGTTAAGTCCATCTAGTTCATAGTTCAAAGTTCTTTTGTTCTCTTGCATAAGTTACATATGGGTTCCAAACTTAGCTTCTTTGTTGCCCGCACAGATGTGCTTGCAAAATGTCACAGGAATGAAAGTGTTGGAAGACTTGCTTTGTGTACCACATTGCACTAGTGATAAAAGCACAAGAAAGTCAAGGCAGTCTATTTTGCACAAGTGTTCTCAATGTTGTCTTGATGTAAATTTCCTAATGCCGTTTCTCCACACCCTCTTTGTAGCAGACTATCGCAGTCAAGTACTCCGACAGGGTTACCTTGGCTGTGTATTCCTACAGGAAGTGTTACGTACAGTGACCAATGCCACCACCTTTTCTTTGGTCATGCTTCATGCTTATGGAGCAAATACCAGAGAAGGTTCCCATTAACTGCTCCTAGCCAAAAAAAAAAAAGCCAAGTGCCCATGTTGGAAATTCAAATAAGGAAACGCTTCTGCAATGTCAGTATCTCTTGCTTGTAAGGCTTTTCATGAATGGTGCACTGGTTTCTGTAGCCACATATCTGTACCACTGCCATCAACCTGTTTTGTACTTGATGTGTGAGCATCCAGAGAGAAGAAAAATGCCAATTTTCAGAAAGCTTGAGTGATGCTGAGCCAACAAAACTTCTGCTATCTTATCTACAAGATGTGTTTGAGCCAATGTTGTTTAGTGTATGTGTACAACGCATACTTTCCTGTCCTGACTAGTGCATCCTGTACATACTATGTGCTTTGTATGATTGTGCGTGTGTGCATATGACCACTTCTTACAGCGGAACATGATGTATGTTTTCACTTTCCAGTGTACCACTCTTGTGTTTTCTTTTTAATGATCTAAAAGCCCGCTTTCAACATGTGGCCATCTTGAACAGACGTCCACTCCTCAAGGATATTAAATGCCGCAGCATTCTAAGCGATGCAAAGAGGAGAAAGAAATTAAAGAAGTTACACAAAACATACTGGTTTGCTTCTGTTACGTGCATGTTCTTGAAATGTCCACTTGGCTGCTTAGGTTTCTAGAAAATCATGGGGGGCTGCGAGAAAATGAAGTTTTTTTTATGTCAGGTGCATTAACGTTACAAGCAAACAGATCAGGCTATATTTCATTGAATAACCACAACTCTGAGCCTACCATTTATAGGCGGTGTAGTAGAGGCGAGACAAAAATTCATTTCTGCAATTCCCATGCTCCAGCAAAGTTTCTGAAGCTTATGCAGTCATGGTCACTTGCCATTCATACATGGGCTCTACCCACAGCGAAGTTCAGCAATTCCTTGAAGACTGCCATGCAGTCTTCAATGCAGTTCAGTGCAGTTTTTTTTTAATACTACACAAATGTTTTATAAAAAGCCTAGGAGCATAGCAAATGTGATGTTCTTGCATACAAGTTTCTTGAAAAGGCAGACATACTTTGCCACTAATAATGCGAGTTTCAAATGACTGACTCAAAAAAAAATTTTTTTTTCAACTTTCTTATTGGAACCTCGGGGACATTTGTTTAAATGACAAATCTGGAGGCAGGCACATTTGAATGCAGCCCTTTTTTTTATCTTTAAAATCTCACTTAATTTGAGAAAATAGTTATTAAATAACACCCCATCTAGGCAATATCAAAACCAAGAGCAGAAAAGACAGCCCTGGTGTCGTATCAAATAGAAATTCACTGAAGAAAAGTGCAAAAGGTTGAAACTGAACGTCGCAGCCAGTCACTGCAAATAATGGCAAGGCATGTCCTGCCTATCAAGTATCTGCTGCGACGTACTGTATCAGTACTTGCCACAACATGCCATCATTGAAACTTCCTCACAATTCCATCTGACATAGCAGCAAGACACACTTGGTTTCAATATTGCCTGGATTGAGGGTTGAAATTCGATTATAAATGTATTCAATCGGCTGCAATTTTCAAGATACAGAAAAAAAAGGAGGTCTATTAAAACGTAAGCACCTCAAAATTTACTATATAATTGACTGGCCCCAAGGCTATAGAAAAGTAAATTAACAATTTTTTGTTAATTAGTCTTCCGAAACCTCTGTTATTCATGGCAAAGTATGTCTCCCTTGTCTAGGAGCTCCAGTATATAGATGCCATGTTTGCTATGCTTGTAACCTTCCTGTAAAAAAATCTGTACAGTAGTTTAAAAAGAAGAACCTCTGTATCATTAGAAATCAGAGGCAAGTTGGGACTCGGGTAAGTTATTGTGCTTGTGTCCTGAAAACTGCGACACACAGAAAATATATGTTGCCTTCGTCTACTATTTGAGGTGTTAATCATAATTTTTATGCTACACTTTCTCAGTGATGGCTTCATGAATGTTCGCTGGAGCATGCTATGTTGATGACGTGCTGCTATCGGTTCATCTCGAAATGCCATCAGTCTACATGAACGAGGATACACTCCAGTGAAAACAAAAAAAAAGCTTGAAGGGTTTTCAAGAGATTGTTTGGTCAAGTGAAGTGTACAGTAAAACCTCACTGTAATGAAGTTGAAGGAGGAGCTGCACTTACTTTTTTACGTCTATTACATCGTTACAATTGTCTGTCCCCATGGCCATCATTGGTTGCTCTGGAAAGCAGGGTGTGCTCATGATAACTTCTGGGCAAGCTGATGCAAAATGTGAGACCGGGATAGTTTGTATTCCATGATGATGTAACCAGCGCATGAGTGGACACAGAACACAAGAAAGGCAACAAGGACACCGCTTGTCCTTGTCGCCTTGTATTCTGTGTCCACTCTTGAGCTGGTTGCGTCATCACCTGATACAAAAGCCTGCTGTGCACTGCCCAAGGACTGCAAAAGATGGTTTTCTGCCATGTGCTAGTCAGCAAGATTACTGCTTTGTTGAATGCTGCTGTCAATGCTAATCATTTGCACTGTCATCATGTGCACTCGAACAGCATAATAGGTGTTGCAATGTTTCGTGAGCATGCCTGCAAGTTTTCAATTTCAACAATGTTCGTGCTGAGAGCGAGGCTGGCAGCCATTGGCTTCAGGAGGTGGGCTCTGAAAGAGTGACATGGATGAAAAGGAAAGTCTGAAGGGGGAGGAGGGGGTTGTCATGTGGCGCTGAGCCGTGCTCCCTCAAGGGCTGCAGCAGATAGCACCAACCTTTCCTCTTCACATCGAACCAGTTCTCTCTCTCTCTCTCTCTCATGTCACCATACCTAGAAATTTATCCAGTTTCCCCACAACCACTATCATGTCTGTAGTAGTAGCGTTCCCTTGCCTTCACACATCACCTTTTCCCGGACACCTAGCTGTGGCTCACCTACCCCCCATTGTAACATGTGCTGCTTGCTGCAGAGAGCCCATCCTAACTAAATGTCTTTGGTATTTTCAGAATAGATGGGTGTCAGGAGGCACGACACTTTCAAATCTCTCTGAGCTACTGGCCGTTATTTTACTGCGAACAACGGATGCTGTAATTTCACAAAGGCTTCTAAACGGGTAGCAACCCTGTTTCGGACTGTCTGCCTCATCAGTTCCCGAGTGTGATCAAATAACAGTATGGGTCGCATGATGGCTACAACACCATGATCGCAAGTTACTTCCAAGCATCTCTTTGAACAAGTCGGACAGCGGGTCATCAAAAGTGAATTAAACTTGCATCATGCAATACTATTGAAGTTCTAGCGCAAAGCTTCGTTCCTTTATTTTTAATCAGCAATAATGTAGCATGCCCACAATGCCAAATGAGCGATTGACAGGAAACTTGCAATAGTTCCCACCCTCTCCTGTACATAGCTGGGGCCATACCGCTCACTAGGTCTGGTTAGAAAACAACGGTGATCTCCACTGTTACCTGGGCTGCAGCAAGTCTGGCTTGCAAACGGGAAGACGGACGGTAGTGTGCTTTCTTGTTTTTGTATGGCCCAATTTTTAGCGCTGTTTGTCTTTCCAAGTCATGTACTGGCTACGTCATTGACGTACATTATATAAATGCATCAATTCGTAAACGAAACTTGAATTTTTTTTAAATATCATCTTTAGAGATAGCATAAGGATGATAGCATAATTTGATGCAAAGAGGCTGCAAAACGCATCCTCATTAACCATTCTTGTCCAGGGAGCAGGGAGTTTGTCATTGAGTGGTGCACAACCTCCATATATATATATATATATATATATATATATATATATATATATATATATATATATATATATATATATATATATATATATACGGTGAACTCGTTAAAACAAACTCAGTTAAGCCGAATTCTCACATATAACGAACAATATGGGAACGTTTGTTTGGTTTTCCATGGACTCTATGAAAAAAAAATCTCTTAAGACGTGCTCTTCAGTTAAAACAAACATTCGAAGTGACCGCCACCACTACCAATCCTGGAGGCTAGGATGTCTCCATGTGCTGCGCCCGAGGGTGCGCCCATTGGTACGGCGCATCGAGGCACCCTACTGGAGGCCTGCGGTGCACATCGCCCATGGACACAGGCCAAAACAAAAGGAGGAAACAAAAAGAGATGGTGAAGTTTCACTTCGCGAACACGGGTGACGTGCAAGCGTATGGGTGCTATAGCGCATACGAAGCCATTGGCCCTCGGTGCGCCTAAACTATCTGCATCGCAGATCGTATTCAAGATAGGGTTCGCGCAGCCACGCCATACGCAGCAGCCGCCGGAGTAGAACGCCCCCTTGTAAACATTTGTTTGCTAACTAAGTTAACAAGCATGGTGCCAGCGCGCACAGGCAAACATGAACACATCACGCCCGATGACTGCGGACGCTCACTATCAAAACGCTGGCGTGAGGAATCGTGGCAGCAGCAGCTAGCGAAGTGACCTTCGCGCTGTCTAACGCTTCAACGCAAAGTGAGAAAACAGCTCACGCAAAGCTACGAGCCATCAGCCCTAGACTGTGCCCCCAAAGCAGATCGCGCTCAAGAAGTAAAGCATGCACGACTGAAGTACAACATACCCCCTTCCTCCCCTCCCGGGTGCCATGTGCGGGACAGAAGACAGCGAGCTCCCCACCCTTCATCCTCCACGCGCGCGAGATTGAGCTGCCATCGTCGGCTCGCCGCCACACGCTTTCACTTGCACACACAGCGTACGGTGCGCGAGGACAATGTTATCACGAGATGAAGCCGATACGTCCGTGTTGCAAACAAAACCTGTAGCAACTGCCAGAGGAGGTCAACTCAATGCGCCTCCACCTACCTTCCTCCTCCACAACGTTTTGCCTTATTTCTCCTTCCAGACTTCGCTCGACGTCACCTAGACTTTCCTTAGGTTGCATTGCTGTGCCGCATGCTCAGCGCGCTCCTTTCTACTTTTGCTAGCTGGGAGCCTGCACCGATGGTCTGTGGGGCTGCAGATGCCTGCTTTAACTTCCTAGTGAACTTTTTCGAGCAGCATGAACGCACAGAAAGATTTTTAAGCTCATTAGGTGAGATGACATTTGTGGCTGCTCGTCGAGAAGCGCCAAACATCCATCACGGGCTGGATGAAACTAAGCAAGAGTACCACTTGAAAACAGTTTTCTATTAAGTTCAGCTAAATAAATGCTTTTTATGTCAAGTCTACTTCATTTACTGCTTTGAAGTAAGACATCTGGATGCATCTGGTCATGTTGCCAGTTATTCTTCTGATAAGATGAACAAATTGTCATGGTCTCTTTGAGTTCAGAGAGAATGAAGGAGGGAAAGGAGTGGTAGTTGTCGGCGGACCCCCTCTGCCCACTCTGAAATGCCACTGCTGCTATGCCACTGCTGGCAGCACTCCACCGGCATGTCAACTTATTGCTTACAAGTCAAACAAATCAACAAAAACGTGAGCAGTGGTTGTCATTTGTAAAAACCCATTTCATTTTTCCATTCCTATCATTAGTCTTGCTGAGTACCCAATCCCAGCTATAACTGAAGCTTGGCTTTGACAGAGCGAATGATGAAGGCTGAAAACAATGGGAAATAAATGGGTCATTATGATATACGATTCCTTGAGTGCACATTTGTCACAGGTTATAAAGGCAACGGTCAGAAGGTGCAGCACGTACAGCCATGTATACCTTCACTCCGCAAGCTATTCACTCCTTTGGCCAAGGCGCAGCATGGTGTGTGCACCAGAGGGCAGGAGACTGCAAGGACCGGCAGCATTGGATACACTCTGCCAATGCTGTCGGCATGACCAGTTTGGTCTGATGCCAGGTAGCCAACCCGCCGCGGGAGTTTTGAACTCCTGATACATACAAGTTGCAAACAGTGTCGATCACCATCAAATTTCCTCCCAATCAGTGCGAAATGATAGCGAATCTTCATAACTAAAGAAGTTTGTTGTATGTACTTAAGGCAAGTTTTGCTTTCTTAAAATGAAATATTAAATGCATCGATGTTTACTGAAAATTCGATGGGAAGTACCATTACTTCGTTGTGTCTAACAGTTTGCGATAACCTGCTTTGTGACAAATATGGTTTAGTTATTTATATGTAGGGTTGCTATTGGTGTGGCAAAACGCTATCACAACAGGGTCATTGCAATGGTATGCTGATCTGAATAGTTTGTTCAAGTGATGTTTGATCAGGTGGTGTCTCATTGTACCATGCTTCTACGTCTATTCAAATGCACATCAGGTGCGTCTAATGTCTCAACATGGTAGCTCATACGTAATAAATGTACATCAACTGGTTATTCATGTCTAGGACATCGCAAGCCAAGCAAACAAGGTATGGGATGTACTTCAATAGTGTTCTGTTCATTTGTTCTCCAATGCAACATGACAGCACATCGTTCAGAAAAATCAAAGCCCTTTCAGTCTTTCATGAACATGCCTCGCATGCATAACAGTAATTATCTTCATGTGGCTCACGGGATCATTAGAGCCATCTTCAACTGCTCTAGATTTTAAGCCAGATACTTTAAAAATGCATTCAGGGTGGACTCATATGAATCCAGCCCAACAAGCAGATAGCTCTGTAAAACAGCTCAAACAAGCTGCGAAGTGTAGAAAAAAAAAATTAAAGAAAAGAAATCTGCTCATTTACAGCAAAATATTCCATCCAAACAAGCTATCTTGAGATCTCGTTCATCAAATTCTTTTTTTTTTCTTTCTAAATCGCTAGAATTTGTTGTTGAGGATGCATATCAACTGCCATATCAACTGCCACTGAAGACCCACAGACAGACACATTGACTGCAACTTAAGTATTGAAACGCAGGATTACACAGTGTACTTAATTGAGCACATAACGCTACTGGTGCACTCCTTGAACATCTTTTGAACTGTAATAAAATTCGGTCAGACGCACAGTTTTTTGCACTTTCTTTTATTCGCTCAGCAGTAACTCTACAACACAAGTCAGTCTACGTTTTCCATTTTCAGCTCAGCAAAACATCAGGCACTGAACTCGCTCATACTATCCGCCTCTTTACTATCCACCTGTAGCCGATTTTTTAACCCATCTAATCTGTGTGTGATTGGGATATGGTCAGTTCGAAGTATCCTGTTGATATTTCCTTTTGAAGTGTAGCACTTCCGTCCCTCGTCCCCCAGCAATTCCCTCAACGCCCTGTTCCTCTGAAGAAGTTTCTCATAATACTCGATTCCGCCCTCCACGTAATCTCTTCCCAGGGCAGCTGCCTCCCTGTCTGCTCTTCTGTCCCATAACTGGCTCATGGCATCCTTGAAGCAAATGTACACAGTCGCATTCAGTGCCACTATTATGCCGTACAGGCCCACTCGCAGAGCACGAGGTGCACGGACCAGCAAATGGAACTTGTCATTGGCTAGCCGACCCATAATGTAACAGTTGAAGGCAGAAAACGAAAGTGCCGCTGTCTGTAACTGGACGTAGTATGTGTCTGCCCAGTAAATGTCCCGGGCGATGACAAATCTCTGCGCCTTCTCGCTGAGCACAAGTGATTTTTTGAGTGCCTCCCCTTCCTTAGTCTCCCAGTCTGCCTCTTTGTAACCGTGAACGAGCAGGCTCTTTGTCTGCACGTCTTCCTTTCTTGTGTAGCTGAAAGTAAGGGGCAGGCCGATGATTGTGCCGTGAGAACCCGTTGTGCTGCCGGCGAAGAAGGTGTCCAAAATTGGCACGGGAAAAAATCGCACAGACTTCTTTTCCTTTTCGCCTAGATCAACCAACTGCAGGACCTGTGTAGATATCCCACAAAAGCCATTTCATGCAATTATAAGATAGAAATCAAACACGTTGACAAAAAAGGAGAGACCTATACATCCAGTTTTGCTACACCACCACTGCCTTTACAATGGCTATTCATAATCAGAATTGACAGTTGAGTGAGTGCCAACACATTTGGGAGCAGTCCTTCTTAAAGTGAAGCTTTCTTTGCCTCTTCCTCCGAATTATGTGGATGCCATGTACTATGGGAATCGATGCAAGTGAAGCTTTATGCTGTTTGCATTGATTGACAATAGTTAGCAGTGATGTAGAGGGCAAATATTTAATATCTTCAGTGTTGTGTACAATAAGAGAGTGGTGAGCTGATGTTAAACGTTACCTTGCGTGCACCACTGCTGCTGTTCTACATGGTACACCGAGCACACAGCGACATATGTTTGCTTGAGGCGTTGTTGTGCACCATTGCTCCTCACTTCTAAGAAGCTTAACATTCTCATTGCCTCACACGGCACATCGCATTGTGGCAGAAGTATTCAACTTTAATTGAACTATGGAGCTGTAAAAACCACTGTATGGAGGTGTAAAAACTTGCTAAAACTACAATCGCAGTGGCGGACTCCGGATTAATTTTCATTCCCGGGATTGTTTATGGTACACCGAAATCTAAGCACATGAGCATTTTTTTGTATTTCGTCGCTGTCAAAATGTGGCTGCCGCAGTTGAGATCAAACCTCCGACCTTGAGCAACTCCAGAGCAGCAAAGATACAACGGCAGGCACAGAAGTGTTGATTTGATGTGCAGCCGCTTCTGTACTGTCACCTAGATGCTACCGTGCTTTAATGTGGCTTCCCATCTGCCCATCCAGTGTCAGTTGTCCACTCGACAAATTGGCATGGTGCCCATTTTTCAGAACTAGCAGAAATGTACCATACTGTACCTTGAAATTAAATTTATCCAGTTTGTCCGCAACTCACTGAGACGTCTAGTGGTGGTGTTTCCTTGCCTTCTTACTTCGCCTTTTCTCTCCCCCGTCCTCCCCTCATGTAGCGAGCTGTGACTGAAGAGTAGCAAGGCTCATATTCACTCGTTTCACGACTCAGTTGTTTCTACCCCATTCTCTGTCTGCTCTCCCAACCTCCTCTCTACCATTCTACCTACTTCCCCTCTTGACAAAGGTAAGCATTGCTGTTTTTGCAATGCTTTTGCGGGATGTCCCGGATAATTGCAGCTCTCAAGAGGCTATCATGACTACACCTAAGGAGCTTAAATTCTGGAGGTGCAATGGAAAGGTCCAAACAAGTTTCTCGGGTAGGCTTACCTCTCTAGTGCGCTCCTGCCATGTATATACACACTCTCAACCAGCCCCCGACGCGGCATGCAAGACAGTGACAGCAGCAGTGTATTTCTTTATTCTTTGATTATTTTAAATTTCAGTTCATGAAAAATATGCTTAAACTATGCAACAAAATGGTAGGAGGTTGGTACAGAACTTGAGAAAAGGGTTCAAACGGTGCCATAACATTTGTCGCTGGACTGCACACTCAAAAGTCTCTTCTTCCTTGCAGGTTCATTACTCGCAACCCAAACAACCATACTTTTGCCTCATACCACGAGCACCAAAATACAGTAAAAAATAACCCTAATACTAGTTTGTTGGCGAAAATAGCAGTATGGGCTAACCTATCCACTACACACATGGATGCCCCGCATTATAGCAAAATAGCAAGACCTGTAGGCATCGTCACGCTGGCGTAACTTGTACACATGCACTGCAAGCATGACAACATGGGGCTAACAACTACTACGTCAACTGCTATCAACCACTATCGAGCACTACAGACATCTGCTGTTTTGCGTCTGGTGTGTCTGAAAAGGGCACAGGCCCTGCCAAGCCCTTCTACAGGCTTTTTTGCCTGAGTCCTCATTATTGCCGTACTTCTTTTTTTAAAAGAGGGATACTGAAAATAAATTTGCATTATTTGTTACATGCACTTGTGGGTAACAGCAACACACCCAAGGGTGCTCTTGCACAGCAGGTTCTTTTTTTTCCTCAACACAATCAAATATAATGTTGCACCCACAACGAGAAGCAGGCACAGGCGAAAGCATAATAAAAAAGGTATAAGAATAGCTAAAGTTCATCACTTTTATATAATCATGATAAAACCTAAACAGCCTCCAATCAATACCTCTAGGTACTTGGTTTTTCGCTTTAGACTTTGAGCAGTGTTGTCACTGCTGTGTATTCACTGCATCCCTCGACATGTTTTTCCACAAGTGCCTCATAAGTTGGAAAGGTTCTCTGAATAACTGCACATTCAAGGTTGCTGCAACAAAACTTGAAGTTCACTCGCACTAAAAAAAGAAAGAAAGAAAGAAGGTGTGAACTAAGCAATCTTACCTCTTCTGCTCTTTTCTGCACAACAGGATCTAAATCCATAGGTCGGCCTTCCCTGTTCAAAAAATACAATGTTTGTGAGTTTGCAGTGCTTTCGACAAAAGAGCCAGAGTCATCTCTTGAGCAATATTCTGCACTGTATATCTTCAACATTCCTTCTACTCAACAGCTAAAAAAGAAAAAAAAAAAGTGGATAACATAGTTCATAACGAAGATTTTTATATTTGCAGGGCTTAATTCCAAATTTATGTTGCTACACTAGGCTGCTAATGAGGTGTTTCTTCCAACTGCAGATAACCCTCTACAAGTTGAGCAACTGTAGAACCAGCACAACAATAAAAGTGCCAAAAAATCTGCTAGTCTAATCCCATCTACTGATAAGCACAAGATGGTTCAATTCAACGTCATCAGAGTAACTATTTGCTCCATGTCTTAGTATTTGTATGTGATCACTACATACTGTATGTGACCACAGGAAGTGGTCTCTACTAGAATGTTAATGACATTTCAGGGACAAGGGAGACTTTTCTGGTGAGGCTCATGTCGCAGTCGTCGTTGTTTTATACAACATTTGACTTCATGTCTGCCTGCTACTGTGCAGTGAACATTCTTCCAGGTGATTATACATCAGAACAAGCAACCCTGAGTTTACCTTTACTACATGGAATCATCTATCTCTACCTGAGCATATATTTTCTACTGCCTCCAAAATACATGCACTCTCCACACTCCACATGCACTACCAAGTGTGCAATTTGGTTTGTGATCTACCACTAGTCCTCTTTCGTGACACTGCAGCTCATGTACAAACTCTATGTGCAGTATAAGAGCTCCTGACAGACTGCATGCATTTGTAAACATGTGCATGTGCAAACCCTAGCGTTGAGGACTTGCTCCATAGTACTAAACCCTCTTATAGAATTTTCCATGTACAATCAAAGGAAAGTACGTAGTATACAGGAGTGTTTGAATAGCGAAATTTCCTAATCAAACTGAATACAAATATCAGAGAAAAATGGTATTAAATTAGTGAATCGAATATCAAATTTACATTATTTGTACACGGATGTACTAATGCCTTTTGCTACTGCACATCCAGACATTTGGAGAGTTTGGGGCTTCATTTAAGGCATGACATTGGCAAGTCAAAATTTCATTTCAGTAATCCTTTAACACTTTCCATGCCAATGACGAGTCTCACTCGTACAGGAATTTACTTTTGTGTACAGAATGCCACACATGAGTGGCAGTCGTTTTACATTTTAATGTGAATGTGGTACTACTAGATGGCATAAGCTTTTCAAAAAAGTGCCTTTTCCAGAAAAAAAATAAATAAAAAAATGAACAAAATCTGAATTCTGGAACATGCGGGTACCCTACCGGAATGACTCCTTTCCACATCTACCAACAGGCAACAATACAACTTCATGCTGGCTCTCTTAGCAGCAACTAGTTCCCTGTAAACAAGGGCACCTCTGCATCTTTTTTCATGAAAACCAAGCAAGCAAATGTACCGAGTGTTCCAATGAATGGTCTGGACCATAAAATGCTATCTTGCTGCAAGATTTTAGGAAGAATAGAGCAGTGATAAGCGCAAAAGAGTTTTTCTACGATTTTAAGAGAAAAACAAGCGCCTCTGTACTTGAGTGGCCTGTCGCTCAAGCAACCTGACAAGGGCTGTGGCAAAACTACAAGGGCTCATTTGTGCAGATTTTAATGCAGTTGATCGTACCTATTCCATGGTTGTACTTCAATATCACTTTGTGATTAGGGTGCAACAACTCGCCAATGAAAAAAAAGAAACATCAGTTTAACATGGAAGGGCTTAGCATGAAAGGTGGAAGGATGCTATATTTAGCAATTAGGGTTTTACCTAACATTGTTTTGTGATCATTCACCTTGTGCACCTTTTACTGTTTTGTTTGCTAGCTGTACAAGTAATTTTCAAATGTTGCTTACATTTATACTGTTTTCCCTGAAATTGTCCTTAAACGCTTTTCAATAGTTTGATTTTGTTTCTGTGATGCCTTCCTTAATGCCACTGAACGGGCCCCATAAAGTATTTTCAAATAAATAAACAGCACTACCTGTCATGACAACAGCTGATCAGGCAGGTTTTGTGCAGGTAACATCTATCTAACCTGTTTTTGTCTGTTGATTTGTTGTTGTTAGGCGCTTGGTGAAGCTGCAATTTCTGTACACAACCCTATCTACAACTTAAGTTGTTCTTTTCTCCTTATTTAGTCATATTTCCCATTTGCACTAAGTGGCCCTCATTTAAGAAAAGAAAGGAAACCTTTGTGACAACAACCTTATAAGTACCACCACATCTCATTAAAAAGAATTAAGCTGTGAGAGATTCACAGTAGCTGCACAGTAGTGAACCATGAGAGACAGCATAATGCGAGGCTCTGGATTGATTTAAACCACCTAGGGTCGTTTAAACATGCACATAGATCAAAGTACAAGAGTGCTTTCGCATTCAGCCCACATTGGGATGTCACTGCTGTGATCAGGAATACAACCCGTGACCTCATCTTCAGAACAGAGAATGCCATAGCTAGCAAGGAACCATAATATATGTTTTGATTTTTATTATCAATATTTCTTTTTATACATGTCAAACCAAGATTATAGCCATCCCATTTGTTCTTTTTATCACTTGTGATGCACTGAACAGAATATTTGTCATTTCGGTGGTTGATAATTGCGAGGTCAGGGTACATTTAACACTCTACCAACAGTGATCTTAAGTTGTGCATTGATGCTAGACCAATGCTTACCAGCGTCTTTCATACTTATGCTGGCACAACAATGCTTATTTCTCACAAATTCTTTTTCTTTTGTTAATTATTTTACTGTGCCCTCCAAGTGCCCAATCTTTGGGATATTGCTCACAGATGATTGTGCCGTTTCATCTTCTAGCCGTATGTGACAACATTATTCTCACTGTGAGCACACTGTAGCAGTTCATAACTAGACTTATACCACCAAGTATATCACTGTAATGCATGGGCACTTACTTATATGCTTGAACTATACGTTTATACTGTTCAAGCAGGTGAGTGTGAGGAAGCAGGCCAACCAATGCCCCTATTAAGCCACCCGTGAGACCAGCAATGCCAGCTGCTTGTCTGCCCCTCTCGCTAAGCATCCAACGTGAAGCCATGACTCCAAAAGTGCATGGACCTGTAAGCATGGGAGCAGGAAAAGCTTCAATTAATGCTAGCTTCGATAACTATGCTGGCCACACAATCTAAAAGAAAGTAACACTACTACATTCATTCGTTTCATTTACGTCACCTTAAGGGCCTGAAGGCATTACAAAAGGGTGTGGGAACTCGTTCAGGGATTGAAATCAACTGTGCCAGCAAACAAACAAACAAAAAATACAAAAGAGATCCGGAGAAGGTATACAGTAAGTAAAAAAGCCTCACAGTAGATATAAAATGTAAGTTGAGAACAGGGTAATTATGCAGCAGTAAACAAAGATAACATAGCAAATAGATAACATGTGCCGAATGTGATTTGTACTCAATGCGCAAAATGTTTACCGCTGTCAGGGGTATGGGCATATTTCAGCAGAAGTCGAAAACAATCGACAACAAAATGGCGCTTTGTGACGTGCAATCAGGCAAAACACGACCAAAATTACTGATCGTAGATAAAATATTACTTCGTCAATGTATATTATTCACAGGCCCATAGCCCCTCAACTGACAGATAAGAACTGAGACACTTTGAGAGTTCATCCTTACGGGTTTAAAAGTGATCATAACTATTCACGGATTGTACTTCTAAATTACGTTTTCGACGATGTGTAGTTACATGAAACAAAAGCGTCAGTTTAATAGCACTGTCTCTAAAATTCCGCGCCCCGTTCATTTGCGCTCAAATTTATAGAAAATACACAGTACGTCCTTGGCTGTCAAACCTGGTTTAGTACTTTTTAATAATAAATCTGTATACATTTAGACCCTTTCGTGACTTAGGCGAAACTGGCAATAGATACAGCCCATATTTGCAATTTATACTTTGCTCGTATTCGGATTGAATATTTCAGTTGTTCCAACAAATCTTGGTGTACTTGTTCTAGACCTGTTGTTTCACTCTTTTATAAGCTGGCAATGCACAGTATAATATCAACAATGCGGAACATCTTGAAAGAAACATCGTCTGCTAGGCAAGTGATACAGTAAGGATTTTCTCCAAGTGTTGCTCACAACAACCGACGGATGCGCGCGGGACACATCGCACACCACGTGCTTACAAGGAAGTAAGGATATTACACATATGCACTTACTTCGTATGAACAAAGGAACTCTGAAATATAATGCTTTGTGGGACCACTTTAAAGTTCTTAAAATAACGAACTATAACGCGTCCCACACATGGCCCTAAGTGAACTTGATCTGACTTGGCTCTATTGGGCTCACGATGGAAGAATACTGTGACTGGGCTCTATTACTCGACTGCACTTTGGCTTTCGGTTTCACGTCGTTAGAAGCTAAGTCAAGCCAGAAGACCCTGAAAAGCAGAAAATCATGCAGAAAATCAAGAAAAGCATAGGCAGAAAGCATAACAGAAGGCTCAGGCGCTGCAGAAAGTCACAGAAAAGAGCAAAAGACTTCTGCAACTTCCGCATCCGGTAGCTTGCTCGTCAAAATGGCGGAGAACGACGCCGCAGCAGCGAAGTCACGAGAAAGACGCGTAAGCATTTGCGTTTTGCCTTCTTGAAACCTCTTTTAGAAGGAACAGAAGGCTGACAGCTCATACACATCTTATTTTGCGACGTAATAGCGTGCTCGGACTTGCTTTGTGAAAATGTGTAGCGTTAAGACCGAAACTATTTACCAAGGGATGAGCAGTGATGGGACCGACTACAGTGGAGGTGGGGATGTCGAAACAACGCTTCACTATGGCCAAGAAATGCATAGCTATTGCAAGACTCTACCTCCGAAGGAAGCCAAAGCACCGGCAAAGGCAGCTGTTCGCTCGGATAGCGAGACAGACAGCTGCGTTGATGACCAAGGCTCCGATCGCTCGGAGGAGGAAGAAATTGTCTACTGCATCTGCCGTACAAGCGACACCACTAGATTTATGATCGGTTGCGACAACTGCAATGAGTGGTACCACGGCGATTGCATCAGCATAACAGAATCGTACGCCAAAAACATATTGAAGTTTTTTTGCCTCATATGCCGCGACAGGGATCCGACGCTTGAAATAAAGTTCAAGGAGCGCAAGGAGAAGTCTCATTCCTCGCACGAAGAGCACAAGAGTCGAAGCAAGTCTAGAGATTCTAGAGATTCCAGAGACGACGAAGCGTACTCTCCTACGAGGCATAAAGACAAGTCGCATCGTTCCAAGAAAAATAAGCGTCGGAAGTCCACGCGACAATGTGGCGAATGCACAGCATGTTACATGACCGAAGACTGTGGACGCTGCGATTTCTGCAAGGACATGAGGAAGTTCGGTGGGCCGAACAAGATAAGGCAGAAATGTCGCAAGCGACAGTGCCTCAACTTCGGTCTGATACTGGGCAAGAAACCGGTATCGTCTCCGAAGCGGCCAAAGGCGGGGCACGACGACGATTACGAGCTAGACCTGGATGTGGGTAACGACGGCTCTGACCTGCCGAATGACTACGTGGACGATGACTACGAACCAGAGCTTGTCAAGCGTTCCGCGAAGAAGCCTCGTCACAAGCGGAGTCCGACAAAGGGGGGCGACTCGAAGGCGGAGTCTAAACGTGCCCGAAAGGAGGAACACAAACGGGAACACCGCGGCGAGAAAGAGAAAAGTCGCAAGGACGACGACGTACCGAGGCAGTGCTATGGGCCTGGCTGCACCGCGGCTGTGCGACCAGGCTCTAAGTACTGCAGCGACGACTGCGGCCTGAAGCTGGCCACGAACCGCATCTACGAGGTGCTGCCACACCGTATTCAACAGTGGCAGTCAAGTGTGTGCCACGCAGACGAGTTGAACCGCCGCCAGTTAGAGCAGATCCGCAAGCAGCAAATGGATGCTCGAAGCACTCTTCAGCAGCTGGAAGCTAAGCGAGCAGAACTGGAAAAGGTCATTGAGAAAGCAAAGCAGACACCTTTGGCTGAAGACGAGGAAGCAGCAGATGACTATGAGGAAAGTGAACTGAGCACATACTGCGTCACTTGTGGGCACGAAGTAAGTGCCCGTGTGGCGATGCGCCACATGGAAAAGTGCTTCAACAAGTATGAGAGTCAGAGCTCGTACGGATCTGTGTACAAGACTCGCATTGAAGGTGACAACGTGTTCTGCGACTTTTACAACCCACACCAGAAGACCTACTGCAAACGACTCCGAATCCTCTGCCCAGAGCATTCAAAAGAGCCGAAAGTGAGCGACGATGAAGTGTGTGGCTTTCCAATAGCGACAAATGTGTTTGAACACAGTGGTGAATTCTGCAATGTGCCAAAAAAGAAGTGTTCGAAACATTACTGCTGGGACAAGTTTCGTCGGGCTGAGATCGACATGGAGATCGTGCGGCAGTGGTTGAAACTGGATGAGCTGTACGAGCAAGAACGCAACACATGTATGTCAATGACAAGTCGAGGTGGTGTTCTGGGACTGATGTTGCATCAAACATTATCACATGATGCACTTTATGAAATGCCAGCACCAATCCAGGCTTGATGTCACGAAAACAGATTGACTCTCCCTTGCCTCCCAAAACAAAGATCCTGTACATATTCATTTATTTCTTGTGGCTTAGTCTCTTTTTGCATGAAAATACACCACAGTTTCACTGACATGCGTCCCTTTAAGTCATTGTGTGCTATAATTTACGAGCTTAGCCGTATCTTCATTTCAGATACAAGAACTGAAAGTCTTGGAGCATGAAATTAACTGCCTCAAGAGAAATGCTGTAAGTCAGAAATGGTGTTCGAGTGAGAACTCTGCTATAGATGAGGTTCTGATATTCTTGCAGTGCGTCTACAAGCAGCAGCCAAACAGCAACATTTTCTTCAAGTCCACACGGGCAGATGTTGAACAAGATACAAAGAGTTGAGTGTCTCTTAAGGATAACATCCACTGCCAAGGAAGGAATATCGTGCTAATATAGCTTCCTCATTTTTACAGGAAACTTGGATGCATTGCAAGCCCGCCAGAATAGTGAACCATCCAAGACCACCACAGATTGACACGTCTTTGACTTTTAGACTTGTTGACATGTTCTGCCTATAAAAAGTAACAAGACGCTATTATTAATTTAAGAAGTGTTCTGTCATCAACTTGTCATTAACAATGTGTGCAATGCAAGCATGTGACCTAGCAAAAGAAGAGGTGCTGTCACACCTTATTGGTGGCAAATGCAAGTAAAATTTTAAACAAGTCTGCCTCTATGAACCCTATTTTACAATAGCAAAGCATGCCACTAACAAGTGTGCTTCTTTGACATACAACAGAACCTGCTGATGCAGAAGTGCAGGGCTTTAAGTGGCTACTGTTAGAAGCTGTACCAACTGGCCTCAAAGGGAATCCTTTTTTTTTTTTTTAATTTGGTCAGTCAACATTTCATGTCATGAATTACAGTTGTGTGTAATGCTGCATAAGCTCAAAGTATGGATCGTTGTGAAAGGCAGTGTGGATGACTTTGGCCCTTGTGTTGTGGTTTGGCTACCAAATGTCGTCATGGGCAGAAGTATATAGTATCCAGTATTAGTAGTGTACTATACCACCACTGAATCTGTGTTTAACATAGGTGGGAAACCTCCCATGTGTCGAAGTAAAGTGAAAAGGTGTTGCAGTTAACATTCAAAGATGCACAATGTATTGTATCAAATTTCCAAGATTGAACCGTATCTTGTTCATACAAGATTTGTCGCATTGTGCATGCGCTTGACACATGTAGCTTTGTATCATAATCTTGTCAATGTAACAGCAAAGTGAACAATTTAAATATTGTTTAGCTGACTTGTTCATAGAGCATATGTGAAGCAGAGTTTGTAATTAATTACTGAATCTCTAAATTCTCACCGCTAACCTTCAAGCGACAACATTGAACATAAATATCGCCATAGACCAGGCACTGCCATGCAGTGAAACAAAATCATTGTAAAGAAAATGACAGATGGCTACTTGCAAACGTAAAAGGCACTTCATATAAAAGCATTCCAAGTACATGCATCTTGCGTTCTCTAACGAAAGAGAACAGCTGAGCAGTGTCAAAGAGCGTACAGAATAAGGCTCTATTGTCACCGTTGAAGTGAGGTGGGAGAAGCTGTGATTGGGCTAATTGAACAGTGCTGAGCCACTACTGCCAAACAATTGCAGTCACAATTAACAGATTTGTATTACACATGCCTCAATGTCCAGAGGCATGTGTACAGGCCACTCTTATTTAGCAGCTGCCCTATCCTCTCTTACGTTACTTACTTGTCTTTTTGATGCATTAGCTCTACCAGCAACATGTTCTAACGAAAAATATTGATTCTCGTTTTGTATTTGTTACAAGTACTATACAAATATTTGTTACAGTTAAGCACTCAAACTGAAATTTGAGTGCTTAACTGGTGTTCAGAAATGGCAGGAAACAATGAGTGCAACTACCAACACACCTAGCCCTTGTAGAGGAATTGTTACTGTAAAAGTTACTGTAAAATTAGTTTTTGTCAGTAACTTGCAATTACTTTCTTAAGTAAATAATTAGTACTACACCTTAAACTAAACTACTTTTTTTGGTGGTCTCTCATTTTTGTAAGGCTGTTTGCGGGATTGCAACAAGTGAGCCGTGTCTGTGGCCTGACAGCCCTTTGGCTGCGTCCTCCATCATGTAAGCTTGCCGAAACAATTCATGCGGCATATGTTATGAGAGAGTTTAAATGTGAACTTTTACTAGAAACGTACGAGATGCAGTACCATGTTACTGGCTATAGTTCTTTACTAGGACACCATGTGTCATGCTTCTCAAATCACTACTACGCTGCGATTATCTTCTTATGTTCATGCCTGACATTTCCCAACCTGTGGATACAGATAAAATACTACAATAGACAGTTTTAGTATAGCGTACGCTATTCCATTGCGTACGCTAAAAAATAGCGGGTCGTCACTGCGCATGCGCTGAACGCTAAACGAAATAGCGGGTATAGCGGGCGTACGCAACGCAAACGAGTTAGCGTTAGCGTTTTTGCGGGGTTTGCGGAGCTTGCGGGAAACATGGCGGCGGTCCCGGCTGCCCACTTCGAATTGAATTTGGCGTTGCTTTTGTAAAATGCACTTCGTTCGTAGAAAATGACTGTGTAAACGGCTTTCGCTTAGTCTCAGGCCGCTTCGACGACAGAGTATTATGGATAACCTCGTGGTGTTTTCGAGATCGCTTCTCGTTTCGAACGAGTCGAAGCCTAACGAAAGAAACGTTCGAGATGTCAGCGCCACCTGTCGCTAAAGGCGCGAAATAGCCGCAACGACGGCATATGGCCTCTGAGATCCGAAGATATCGCCGGCCAACTAAAATTGTAGAAAACGTGCGCTGCTTAGCGTACGCTATATTATAGCGTATAGCGTACGCTATAGTTGCGGACGCTAAACTAAAACTGTCTAATGTTACTTAATTAGCTAATATACCACTACACAAAAATTGTTTGAACGTGAAATCGGAAGGCCGCTGACCACGCCGTATCTTTCTAGCCTTTTTAGTAGGCGAGATCTACTATAAGCAATGTGGGCAGGTTCAGCCTCCTGCATAAAAAGATGCATTCACCCAACTTTTCAAAGCTGAAACACAATGCATGCAGTGATGCATTCATAAGGAAAAAGTATATTACTTAAAAAAGACTATTTTAAATGCAAATGTTTTACGGAAATGTTCAATTCTACTTAGTGATGGCTAAAAAAGAATGCAACAGCAGTTATTAACCACTGTGAACTATATAATAGCTAGTAATTTGAGGGCAATTAAGTGTGGCATTTAGATAATGTTCGAGTTTGAGGTTGTCTAGGAACAAATGACTTCCAACTGGGAAGTAAGTTGCAAGTAACGAGTTGCTTTTTCCAGTAATTATAATTCTGCTTGTACTTCTTGCCATGCAGCAATTAGTACCCAAAAGACTCTGCAACTGCCTACTATCAATAGCTACCACGTACTAGGATTACTACGAGTGCCATAGTGGCCCCCTGCTGAGTGTAACGTCGGCTGTACCGAATTGTCAATGGAGGAATGAAATAAAAGCTTCCTCTTGTGCACTTTAGGTTCACCGACACCTCTCTCTCACCCAGGATCTCGTTAGATTTTACAGTCCCACCCGTTTCCATCGAATAAATTGCACTTTTTTCAAAATTGAAACGCAATGCATGCGGTAAGTGCACTTGTGACAAATGCATAAAAAAGGTGTTTTACTTTTTAAAATCAATTCTAATGTAGAAAAAATAAACTTTATGAAATAAACGCGCAGGTGAGAAAATTTTAGAATATTTTCTTGACAAGCAATCAACGTGTCGAAGCTAATCCAAGTCAATCCGGCTATGCGTGTTTATAAAATGGCTTGCGCTGTGGCTTTCGGCCTCCATTTGCTGTTCTCGCGCCGGTGCGTGGATTTTTGGCCGACCTAGGAAGGTAAGTGTACTCTGCTTATACTGTTGAGGCAACGGCGCTTACTTTTGAGTTGCTGCCGTGGTATGAAGTCCTGTAGTGGCGACTAGCAATCGCTTGTTGGCAAATTTGCAGCTGTAACATAAAAAATCGCTGCCAAAACTTTGAGGGCAGTTGCCGTGTTCCTCGATCTGGAAAACTCGGAACTGTTGTTAATCGTTGTAATGCAAAGTACAATTGCTTCATGAGATTGCTGTAGAAAGGACATTGAACAAATACATGTCATTAGAATAGCAGATCGAGGAGCCATTTTGACCGATTGCAATGGATTTAGGTACCGTGGAAGACGCTGGTGTGCGCCACATGGGGATAGGGGTTGGCGGGAAATGTGATGAACAAGTATGCCATTCCTGAATGACAGTGATGTGGAATGTATTAGCTCTAACTGATGGTTCTTTGACGATACACGGATGCTGTTTTGCTCTGAGAAGATTCTTAATTTCCGCATTTTTTTTTTCCAGTCATGTCCGAGCCGACCAGTAACGAAAGGCCTGGCTTGGTGCACGCCGTGGTAAGTTATTGTCACCCTCTGTAAGCTTGAATGATTGATTCCGTGATGACACTAACGTGGGAATCTCACTGAATGCTTTGATAGACACGCGTTATTTTCTTCTGAGTAGTCTTGTAGCTTCCTTTGTCTGACCTCGCTAGACGGTTTTTCAGCTGAACCCCCTCCATTTCAGGCCTACTCATCGTGGCTGCTGCGGCGTCGCTATTCTGGCTGAATAATGTAAGTTAATGCAAGTTTGTTTCTCGTCTAGATCGGATTCCATTTTGTACAGCTGTTCAGGCCTAGATTTTGTGCGTACCGCTGCTTTGTTCTCAAATTTTACAAGCCTTTGCGCCAGTATAACCAGTGAATAAGAGTCAAGAAATTTTTTTGTCCGTACTTTTCACTAACAAACATACCACCGTTGCCCAGTTTCTTCGTCCGAAAAGTCGTGTGCTCATCGTCATTGAATAAGCGAGGTGCTACGAAGATTATTTACTCTCGCAGTAAACGGCTGTATAGTGCATTGAAACTGTGGTACAGATGCAGATCTTGTGAAATATGAGAGCAAATAAAGCAGCATTAAAGAAACTTAGTATTATGATGGAAACTTATTGAACTCTCTCACCGAGTAGTCATGTGGAAAATCAGTGTCTGACATTATAAACGTGCCTAGGTTTATTCCTCACTTGCATTGCCCTGTCTCATGTTTCTTTCATTTTTCTTCCCGCATTGTTTCAAGGAGTATCAAGGGCTTCTACAGTACTGCAAGCAAGGAGGGAATTTTCCCCATTGCAATGCTACAGTTGTGTCAACAGGTTTGTGATATATCTTTGTATGTGTCTCAATCTAAATGTGATGAAAACATAGTTCAGCAGATGCCTCTGACGACACTCAATGCATTTGGTTTTTCGCTCCTATCTGAGTGCAACATCTTTCGGCTGTTTAAATCGTTCACTGTATTTGTGTATTACATTCTCGCAACTTTCTTTATTTCAGTATTTTTGAACTTCTGCCAATAGCATGCAGTCTTGGAGGCTTATAAAAGAAACAAACTCGGAGCTTCTGGTGCTGTCAAGTTGCAACTAGTAAGGGCATATGCTTTCTTTAGTATGCTATCCATTTGTGATGACTTATTTGCTACTGCTGAATTTAATGTGGAAAATGTTGTGCTGATCCTGTGCCCTAACGTTCTTTCTGTATGCTTATTGCATTAACTGATACCAGTCATCTTTGCAGATGTTCGGAATGGACTTCATCCTGTGCCACACTGATTGATGGTAAGTTTTTCACGATGGATGAAACAAAGCAATTGTGATAGGGTTAATGATGAGTCTTGGTTCCTACTGGTCATGCTGGCCATTTAAACTAGCATAGGCAGAGGTCCCATCTATTAAGATGTTTGACATTGCCTCTATTTTTGCTAATATCTTCTAACAAAATATGGGTGCTTGTCACAAACATGCGAAGAATTTCATTCATTCAAAGCAGAATCTATATTTCATTCCCAGTTATATTGGGTAGTAAGCTAGAATGGGTCCAATTCATTCATTACGAGTGCAAAATCCTGTGAGCACATTGTTTATCCAGATAGGTTATGCATGTGGAAGATTCAATTGTGAGAGACTGACATCACTGGCTTGCAATAAAATCTTAGCTAAACATTTCTAGTCCGTCATACTGTATCCCTTCACTCGGCTTTCAGACTTCAAAAAAAAAAAAAAAATTATGTAGCTGTTCAGTATGTAAATCTTCCATTGCCAATCTTGTGCCCTACTCCAACCTAGTTCTTACTGTAAATGTGCGTAGCATGTGTTTATTTGGTTGCTGCAATGTGCACAAAAATATTTAGCCAGACATGTAGCTACCTGCTGTGTCTGCAGTGCTTCCTTAAAGGGCCCCATAGCAAATTTTGGTTATGCACTGCAAGTTACGTGTCCTCTAGGGAGCGTCCTGCTGCAAAAACTTTTCTTCAAGTTGGCTTATTGATAGAAGAGATCGAAATATTTCAGTGCCGTGAACCCATAATTTCAGCAGGTGGGTTCCACTGCATAGAGACTCTCACTCCACTCGTCTAGCTTCTGGGAGCAAAATTCCTTCCCCGCATTCTCCCATGTGGGACCTCAAGGTTTGCATCGCACGTCCAGGGCCCCTCCACTTTTTATTTTATTTTATTTTATTTTTTGGCGATGTACACTTTCATTGGCGGCTTCAAGCGCATAGTTTTATTGTTTCGCACAGAGAATGATTTTGTGCACTGTGCAGAGGGACACATGGCTAGCGGTATAATTCAGTGCTACACGAATACCAAGGCAGAACAAGCGGATCGCAGAGCATGATCACATGCTGGAACGTGGTAGAAAATGGCAGTTTCGGTTCCTGCGATTGTGGAAACAAGCAGAGGAAGCGGAAGTACATTCTTGCTTCAATGCAAAGTAAAGCAAAGAACAAGCATTCCATTTGCGTTTTTATCATTTTGCTAAACTTCCAATTCAAGCAACAGATTTCACAAGGCACCATCTGTTATTTGTGTATAATTCTCGAAGTCTCTCGTTGCCATGAGCGACGTCGCACTGCAGACACAACTACATATTGCAGGGACACGTGACCGTCTGGCTTGCAGCGTGGTCACCTTGAAGGAAAATGAAAACTGCGCTCAGATTGAAGCTTCAGACCTTGCTGCGGTGCGTAGCGATGCAATCCTCTTTGCTAACGCATTGTAAGTCTGCGCTTCTCGGCTCACAATGGCCATACCTGGCGAGGGGCCCATTAAAATGTGAATAAGATGGATCTTTTTATATACATTCGTTTTTGAGATTCGATAGTTCAAACTTATTCGTGGATTTCAAATTATCTGTCGACTGTATGAAAGGGGAAGCAGTTGCTTGAAATAGCAATTTTGCCTGTTACAAAATTTTCTCCCTGCCATTAGCTACTTGCACAGGCTACTCCAACATTGTCCATTTGGCGTTTGCTGTGTTCAGAATTAATGGGAATCCAGTTGACATTGTGGTCATGTCATTTATTGCAGGTGCACATCTCAAACCCGGAGGCTCTGCAAGTCTGGGTGAGTGCTTTCGCACAGTGCAATTTCGTCTTGGCTTTCACTGATGATTACCCTCCAATACTTATGTTTATGAGGACCTTCACCAAGATCTCTGAGAGGCCCTTAGCCTTGCTTAATTGGCTTGCCCTTTACTTTGTTATTCAGATTTACTTTTTCATTTTAGGTTGATGTGGAAGCAGTAGAGTCCTGTCACATTCATCGGTAAGTTTATAGTATGGAGGTTTGCAGTGATTCATTTAGCGTTTCAGTTGGAGTGGTGCAAAAGATGGGGACTGCCCTCCTTTCTGCACTGTTTCAAATTAAAGGGACACTTGAAATTGCAATGCATACATTTCTTTAAAATGTATTCCATTTGGTGGAAAATTTATTCAAGATAAAAGCCAGTTTAAATTATTGAATACCGTGCTAGAACCAGTACAGTGGGCTCAAGTGACAAACTTTCTGGGTTGAGTGGTTCCTTTAGAACAACTGTTAGGTCCACTGTTATGTCTGGTGTCATGGCTAGCTGTTGCAGGAACAGTTTGACATTGCCTCCCATCTATTGTGTACTAGCCTGCCAAGCTTGTCAGTGACCACAATAGCTGTGTAAATTACTAATTCGACAAATGTGTCCCTTTAAGGGTAATTTTTGTCTTGTGGTGTTCACATGATGTTGCTTGAGTATTTGCTACACTGAGAGAGCAATGTGGAGAAATGTTTTTTCTGATCCAATTTGTGGTGCATATTTTTGGCTTTACTGGTTTTATTTTCCTTTGACATTACTACTTAATTTCCAGGTGCCTCCTGGAGATGCTGCATTTAGGAAAGGTATGTTCACCTTCAGTATGTCTAAACTTTTTTTGAAATGATGACATCTAGAGATAGGGACAGCTGAAGCCTGTGATTGCAGTAACTCTTGCTGAACTTTTTCTTAAGTCATCAAAACTGTATTTCTTATATATATCATTCATGTGCACTTTCTTTTTATGTGCAGGTAAGGATGATCCCGGACATCGTGCTCATCTATGCATTGTTCAATAAAATATGTAGCAATGTTGCAACTGTACTGTCTTCATTATTGCAAACGTGGCCGAACACTTCCACAAAATCCTCCCACACAGCATGACATCAGCTCCATAGGCTGTCGGGGACCTCTTAAAAGCATTTTGCAGCGTAGTTGGCTCGGGTTTTGGAAATAGTGAATCGTTTGATGGACCCTCTTAAGGTCTCGATTTGGCTGCACTTTTTGCACTAGTTCAGAAAAGTGTCGCGCCAGTGCAGCGCCAGTTCTTCAAGTGTAAGTGTAGCGCGACACTAGCGCTCTTAGTGCAGCGGTCAAATCGAGGACAAAAAGTGCAAGAACGTACAGGCCTTCGTCTGCTGCGACTGTGGCTTTTCTTTTGTTGGTGTATGCCGCGAGCTTAAACGTGTGCGCAATGGCATTTTTGGTCCTGTGGAAAGCATTTCTGTATTAGTACCTAGAAATTCAACTTCGGCATCATTATTCAGAAAGCATGACCGAGCGCGGTTTCCACACATTTCTGAATCGTATATGGCACAACGTTTCAAACGACTGACCGATGTGGTTTTTAACGTCGAGGTAGCGGTAAGCTCGTGAAAATTAATACAAACGACTGACCTGAGGGAAAATCCCGGCCTTCAGTGCACTTAGCAGTAGCTGAACCCGGAAAGCGCCCTTAACAAGATGCTGCGTACACATCCTGAAGAAAACTGGCGTGCTGCGTTACTAATAACAGGCGCCGTCGATGCCTTCTACCAACACCGCATGGCCACGGAGGCGCATGTGTCGTCTGCTATCAAAAGCCTTGCACTACGTGCACGAGAAAAGAACTTGCGGAGAATCTAGTGCCGAAGTGTACATGAACTCGTGCAGCACGACGTCAAATCGAGTGCCGAAGTGCAGGTGGCGCTAGCTGCACTGGCAAATCGAGTGCTAGAGTGCTGCACTCCCTGAACTAGTGCAGAAAGTGCAGCCAAATCGAGGAGACCTTTAGTTGCAGGCTGCTCGTGTAGAACCGGTGCGTCACCACATCCACGCGCCGTGTACTGCCTACAAGTCTACGTTAAACAAATGGTGAAATGCTCGCATCTGCAGGCTTGTGCAAAAGATGCCGAGAGCGAGTGGGGCTATACTAGTCGAGGTACAACCAAATTAGGAAGGCCTACTAAGCCTCAACAAGGCAATCCCTCACCAGAACAAGAATTCGCCTTCCTGGTGCCGCATTCGGCCACTCCCCCCAAAGGACCCAATGGCCCTCGGTAGCTCCGGAGCACCTGACCTAGGTATCGGTCAGGCTTGTATTGCAGCAGATTGTGCAAAGAATCGGGGGTTCGGATAAGCCGCCTACACCCGAACCCTCTCGAGTGATGCTAGCTTTGCAGGACTATCAGGCATTGTTTGCGATATATAATATGTAATAGAACTGATGAGGCTTGCACATTGCTGAATAACGGACATGGCCTCTTCTATACACCGTTATTTCGTGGGCGCCATCTGTGAGCAAGCTGGCTTCGGCGAGCGCTCCGTCTTGCATGGCAGGTATGCGCTCGGCACTGGTTTGTGGTGTTTGTTCTCGCGCGGTCGGTTCAGTGTGACGTGACGTACTGAAGTGGTTTAAGTCGGTTCGGTATGGCCGGACTAAGGTAGGCCGGACTCTCTGTAGGCGTTGAGGCGGACGAAGCACGCAGCGCGATGTGTGCGCGCATGTTTGAAATCAGCCTCGGAGATCAATTGTGTATTTCTGGAGGTTCCATTCGCTAATGTGACCTTATTTCAGTATTATCCTCTAGTTCTAAGCTGCGGTTTAGGAACAATGAAACATACGCAACGATCGTAACAGCGTGGGTACCGTTCTACTATATACGCTAGGGAGCTCTGCTGTTATACTTGGAGAAGCATTCAAACTCTTAGCTGCAGATAACATTGCGTGACTGCTTGGTTCGGTGGATGAGGTTTCCACCCATAAATAAAAGTTTTGGTTCGTAATAACAGCGTGCCTTACAGTGTGAACTATACTTATCCAGCAAAGCGACCGTTTACGAACTGCGCGAGCATCCTAAGCAGTGGTAGGTGCTGGATTAACGATATATTTGTTCTATATAGCACTTGGTCCAAGTATGCGGCATCAACGTTTATAAATCCATAAACGTTGTGCGGCGTTAGCCCGTTTTCTCTTTTTCGAGAAACAGCATAATAACCGATTTTTTTTTCGGTTGTGTTCGTTCCGTTCTGTACGGCGCACTCGCACGTATTAGGAAATTTTTGCCTCAAAAATAGCCATCGCATTCTTTTTATGCGATCCCTCTCGGATATTATGGCTTTAGAGGGCAAAAAGGCAATGCCGAAGCACATAGCTTATATATGTAACATGCTGGTTCACCAACCGCAGTGATCGCTGTGTTGAGCAGCGCGATCGGCTTCATGCAGGAGGCTAGCGTATACATATAGTGATTTCAAAGCTACTAGACGAAATGCGTGAGAACAATGCTGGTGCATCACAAATAATAATAGCGTCTGCCGCTTAGATGTTTCGTGCTTGCCTTAGGTTGGCCGTACACGAGCATGTGCTCTTATGTTTCAGTCAGTATACGCCAAGCGATCAGATAGTGAGCAGATTTACCATTTTAATGCTGACAACACAGAGACGCCGGTTCTCTTCGCTGAATTAAAACCGATATATGTAAAGTAGTTCACAACACCGCGGCTACTAATGCGCGTTAGTGTCCCTGTATATGCTCCCGCAGGGATCATATACAGGAACACTAATGCGCGTCACATGTTCGCACCCCAAGATATATTTCCGCGTACTGTAGTTACCGATGCAACGAAAGGCTTCCCTGAGGACCTTATATGAACGGACATTGCGTAAATTTTGCAAAGTACGATCTAAAACATCTCGAAATCGTTCCGCAGCACGCGACAGCAATACTTTCCAGCAGCGCCGCGCCGTATTGCACAAGCCAGAGAGCAGGAAAGGCTCGCCGCGCCCCCTTTCCTTCTCGCCCGATGAAAAGGTCTATAGAGGTCTCCTAGATAAGCAATACGGGGTAAGATTCCTAATCCATAAGGACATAACAGGCAACATTGACGAATTCTATAGCATTAATGAGAGGGTAGCAGTCGTAATCAAACTTAATAACAGGTATAGATTAAAGGTAGTGCGAGTCTACGCTCCAACATCCAGTCACGATGATGAGGAAGTAGATCAGTTTTATGAAGATGTTGACTTAGCAATGAGAAAAGCGCAAACTCAGTATACTGTAGAAATGGGCGACTTCAACGCAAAAGTGGGGAAAAAGCAGGCTGGTGAACAAGCAATTGGCAACTACGGCGTCGATTCTAGGAATGCTAGAAAGATGCTGGTAGAATTCGCAGAAAGGAATAAGCTTCGGATAATGAAAACCTTTTTTAGGTAGCGTAGGAACAGAAAGGGGACCTGGAGAAGCCCTAATGGTGAAACAAGAAATGAAATTGACTTCATACTTTCTAATGATCCTAGCATAGTGCAGGATGTTCCAACACAGTGCAGTTTGCACTCTTGAACAAATAGTGCAATGCCGGGCCGACCCTCGGTGGAGGTGAAGCACGCGTTAAGCATTCTCCATACTTGAGCCGATCCCGAAGATAATACAATATCGGGCAGACCCGCGGCAGAAGTGAAGCAGGCGTTAAACACTTCCCATACGTGGGCCGATCTCGAAGATAGTGAAATACCGGGCCGACCCGCAGCGTAGGTGAAGCAGGCGTTAAGCACTCTCTATACGTGAGCCGATCCCGAAGATAATACAATATTGGGCAGACCCGAGGCAGAAGTGAAGCAGACGTTAAACACTCCCCATACGTGGGCCAATCCCGAAGATAGTGCAATACCGGGGCGACCCGCGGCAGAAGTGAAGGGCACTGATTTTTTTACCCCGATGCAGGAGGTTCATTTTATTTTGGTCGATCATAAACATTGTCCCTTGTGGTTGAGTAGCACTGACTGCCGTATTAGAACAAACGAGTAGCTCAGAGCCTTCTAGGTGCGTTTCAATATGTTCATTCCTGAACATATCCAACCAAGGTCGTGATTTTTTTTTCGACATTGTTCGTTTAGAATGCAGTGACAACACCTGCATGGTTCATGCTATAAACTGGTGACTTTTTTCGACATCCTGAATGGTTGAAAACCGAGTTACAGTTGGCCCTAACGTTTACAAATAGTTAGAAAAGAAGAATTTCACTTGTGTTCCTTTTTTTTCTTCAGCACCGCAAATAAAGAGGATCATGGCTACTACATATACCGTTTTTACTCGATTCTAAGCACCCCCTTTTTTTCACGATCGCGATGCCCAAAGTGAGGGGAAGGGGTGCTTACATTCGAAAAATCTAGGATGACCCCCCCCCCCCCCTCTCTCTTTTCGCTGCGACATCACGGTGAGACAGGTGCGAGAAATAACATTTTATTTTGCAAACATTCAAAAGAAAAATCGGTGCACACAGTGAACCCACCGCTTGTGTCGGATGCTCAGTTACTATCACTGCCACTCGAGTTCGTCGCACCGCTTGAACCGCCGCTCTCGGTATCCCATAACAGGTCGTCTTCCGTTCCGTCGAAGTGGTTTGTGATCGAGCAGTTCTTAAATGATTTGACTCCAACATCCACTTGGACCCGCTTCCAAGCGTCCGAAATACACTTTGCGATGGTTGATGGGTACGTTTTCTGTAGCTTTCGCCGTACAGTCCGGCTGTATGGCGTACTCGCGCCGCGGACGCCGTGCCACCTCGGGACTCCGACGGCTCCGGCTCGATGACAAGAGTGAGCAAGCGCGCTTGTCGGCCTTGGCTACGCGCGCTTCCTAACAAATAGGGGGGTGCTTAGATTCGCATGCAAACTTTTTCCCCAATTTTTTTCGCGAAAATTGAGGGGGGGTGCTTAGAATCGCGAAAATACGGTAATACAAACAGGAAATCAAATGATCTAAATTATACAGCACGATAGATTGATATGATTGCTATATTGCCTATATTGCTTCGTAGTTTCGTAGCTTTTCTTCCTTTTCTTTCTTTTGTTCTCTTCTGGCGTATGCTACGCTAAAAACGGAATATGGCAGCAAGTTCCAGTGTCTGTATTTTCGTGCACTGGGGCGCAGTGGTCGAACAGCTGCGACAAATTGCTCCAAAAGCAGTCCTCACATCGGTGCCATCTTGCTCCAACGGAGCAGTTTAGAGGAAAATTGCGCCAAGCCTGCGCCAAAAGCACCGTCAGAACGTAAGGCTCGTTTCTTTCATGCTGGCTCACTATAGAAAAACTCAAACAAAGGCCTAAAAACCGCTATCATCATGCTGAAAGTCAGCGGTCTTTCTCTTTTGTGACACCTCTCTCCCGCGGGGCTTACAATGTACTGCCGCTGTGCGGCCTTTTTGTGCCGTTTGTCCGGCAGTTCTGTATTCCTCGTGTGCTATAGCGCGGCAGGGAGCCCACTCAAGAAGGCGGTTGGATCAAAAGGAAGCCTCGTGTAATGTTCGTTCGTACATCGTCTGGAACAGATGTTGAAGGTTGTCGCTTTAGAAATACTTTGTAATACGTGTACGCAACCGCCGACACATAATTTGCTCATTTGTGATGACCTTCCTTGCAACCCTGCATGATCTGAAGAGCAGATTCCGTGGTTGTAATTTAAGACAGCTTTCAATATGACCCAACGCACAGTTATGGGAGAGAGATTTAAGGCTCGTTAAATATAAAGAAGCCTCTCGATGTGATCAATGAGACTGCGGTTTAGTCGCGCACGTCCTACCCCCATGGCGTGGTACTCCTTACACGCCCGTGTTCCGCGATCTTTTTTTTTCTTCTTTTTTTTTGCTTGCTTGAAGCGCGCTGAACGCACAAAATTATTTTACAACCTGCTTGTGCCGCACGCTGTGGCAATCCGTTTAAACGAAGCTTTTGAATAACGCTTTTCCTGATCAGCTACTATTTGGGAGAACACACGACGACAGATTGATGACGACGAAACGTACACGACGGCACGATCGAAGATGGCTGTATCACGACAAAGGTGAAATGTCGACGCCGCCTTGACGACGATAGTAAGACGACGACGGCCTGACCACAACATGATGCCAATGGTATGAGGACGGTAGAATCACCACGACAAAATGACGACGGTAGAACGACCACGATGGCATTGACGGCGACCCTATGAAAATGACGCAGTGAAGGGAATGGCATGACTACGTCAGGGGGAAGATAGCGACGTGCTGACGACGATATGACGGCACTAGTGACTGTGACAGCTAGAGTGAAGACAGCGGAAGGCTGACGACGACATGGCAATGAAGAAATGATCACAGTGGCATGAAGTCGATGAAATGACGACGACGGCGTGTCATTGGTGTCGGAGCTCACGTCCAAGCTTATGATCACCTGCTGCCGCGGGCCGTCTCCGTTTGCACTACATCCGATGTTTGTTTACACTGCGTCCCGTACCGACCGATCGTGCAAAAATGTGTACAGCTGCAGCCAGCAGAGATGACAGTGGTACGATGACGGCGCGACGACGGTATTGCTTTCAGTCCGCATTCGGCAAGGGCTACTCGGCAAGGCAGCGGCAGCCAGCAAAGCGCGAAATTCGAAGGCAAAGAAAGATTCACTTTAAAGCTATACGCAGCATTTTCTAAGAACTAAAACTGGAGGTGCTGAACCGTATGTATACGAGGGCGAATCAGAAAGTATTTAGCGCTATGTTCTTTTTAGCTAAATTACGGCCGTAAATGCGAAGTAAACATATCCATTCCCAGCGCGGTGGGCCTTTCTTGGACAGGCCCGGCCTTATCTGCCGGTAGCTCGACGGCACGGCGCTGCTGCGAGTTGTTGAAGATGGCGGTTGTGCTTCACACGTCCAAGGCGGACGAGCAACGGAGTGCGATTCGTTCTATGTAGCGCAAGGGACGAACGGCCATCTGAATCCACAGGGAAATGCAGTCCACGTGTAGGGAAAGGTGTCTCGCTTTGGGAAGTGTGAGGTGGTAGTGTTGTGAGCCCGCAAAAGGGCCGTGAAAACTTGCATGGTTCGGGGAGGTCGCGTGCGTACGGATACTACCACAGGGGCATCTCAAATATAGTGCTGCTATGGGACAAATGTCTGAACCGGTGTGGGGTTTATGGGGAAAAAATGGTGTATGATACGTAGAATAGCACGTATTGAAAATTGTAGAATCCATTGGAAATCTTTGGGAACTGGGATTTTGATCTTGTACTTTACTATGTTACATACCTGCCTGTTATTTTTCCACGGCTGTATTATTATGTATTTAGACGTGTACATATTTTTCTGTAACTCCCCCACTCCTGCGTGGACTATTCTTTGACCTGCAGTATCTCCTAAATAAATAAATAAATAAATAAATAAATAAATAAATAAATAAATAAATAAATTTGTAACTACCTGTATGTACCTTATATTTGGCTAATAAAATATAGGGGCAAGGACTCTCTGATTCGTCCTCGTAGTTATCTTGACATAGCCATAATTTTATGGCGCAGCCAGTGCGTATATAAGTACTATAACGGAAATCAGCACACAGCTACAAATGTGATAGAGATGAAAATGTGCCATACGGCAGGGCTACAATACAACACAGTGCGATATACTACGACAAATTCCATTTTTGTACTATTGGTTTTGTCGCTGCTGACGCGTTAGCTGCTGCCGAGATTTGCAACTAAACGGGGGAAGTCTACAAGAAATTTTCGAGCCGAGACCACTTGGCAATAAGGTTGCTTCTTTTCTGTGTATTCCACTCCTTATAAAACGCCCCCTTGTAGGGTCTTGAAGCATACAAAAAAATTTGATTTTGAAGACACGTGTGTAGCCACACCTAACGTGTGTACAGTGACGCCTGCTCGGTATACGCGCGGGGCGGAAGCAACGTACGCGCGAAGGGACCGCCATCCATCACGGAAAGCGAAAGGGGATCTCGGCAAATAACGTCGTCGAGCGGGCATGAATACTGCAAGCTGTGAGATCTCGTTGGCGCAGCCCGTGGGCCGGTGCTCTCTCACGCGGGGCACGGCTTGAGAATGAGCTGGCCCGTTCGCCTCACCGTCGGGGTCCTCATGGCCATGTCGGAAGCGGCCAGTGGTGAGCTTGCACCACTTACCGTTAGAGAGCCTACGGATTGCCGCAGGATTTGTTGCCGCTGTTGGCAATTCGACGTTTTCAAGGCTAAATTTAGTAACGCCTGTTTGCACATGAGCTGTGACGTGCTACAGCGTAACATCAGTGCCATCGAATACGGCTATACAGTCAGAATATTTGCAAGGCGCGAATGTGCTGAAGTAAACATGCAGAAAGTTTGCACTGCAGCCGTGATCTAGTGGTAGAGCGCCCGACTCAAGCTGCCAGAGGTCGTGAGTTCGACTCCCGCCACTGCCGGGCACCCCACTGGTTTGTTAAAAACGCGCACAAACGTATCCTGGCCTGGCGCTTGGCTTTCTTCAGGGGTGATACGCTTGGGAGAGGGGCCTGCATCTTTCATATCCCGTCGAAACCTTCATGAGCGCAGAGTAAAGGAGACTTGGGCCGCCCCCTTGGCTGCCTTTTCCCATGTGGCGTCCCAATGCACCTCTTAGGTGGGGACGCAGTGGGTCGGGGCGAACATCTCTTTCCAAGCGTTCAGGTAACATAATGGCCGAGAAACTGGCCGGGAGCGCGCTCGTACTTATTTTACGGCAGGTATATCCGACGGCAGCTTTAGTTTGCCTCCCACAGCCATGGCTGTGGGAGGCAAAGTTCTTGAACAAGGTCGTCTCTCTTTCGTCTGAGTGCAGACGAACGAGAGGACCATAACGCTGTGAAAGACACTGTGCTTAAATGACTTCGGTTATCTTCGGCTGATCATCGCCGCCTGTTTACTCAACTGAAGAAACGCAGCGGTGAGACATGGTCAGAATTTGCGGTATACGACTTGAAAATTACCTGATTTATTATCTTAATGGCTACAAAGTTTGCAGCGTTGAGCAATTAACAAATTTGATGATAACAGACAGGTCTCGCGACGCTCTTAGTTCCGTAGCACGTTCATTTGTCTTGCAGATCGAGACACCGACTAAACTGATGCTTCCGCTGGAGATCGCCGAACTGGCGGAGTGCTTCGAAGAAAGTAAAAGGGAAGAACGTCCAACTCGAGCGAGGTAGCGGGAGGTGAAAAGCCGAAACTGTTTCCTGATGCACGCAAGACCTCACTAGGGGCAACCAAGGCAACCATTAAAAAGAACAGGCAGTGCTTTGTCTGTAATTTAGTGGAGCAGTTTGCGCGAGACATGCCCAATGGCGCTGACAGGTAGAGGAAATCTTATGCGGACGGTTACCTCAGGCAATGACCGTGTGTTCGGTGCGGGGATGGTGGGCTCATAAACACGCTGTGAGAGCCCTTGTATTCCACGCTGTCGAGACAATACACCTCGCGTGCGGCAGATCAGAGTTTCAATGCAACATGGATTCTGGTACAGAGATTAGTGTCACCAGGAGGTTTGTAATTTCGGGATGTTAACCGACAGGAACTAACATGAAACTGCCGGGGGCATTTGGTAAACAGGCAGTGGCCGAGTTAGCCTATGCACAGTTACGCTCAGATTACTACGAAAATCCGGATATATTGGCTGTGAATTAAGCGATCCGGGGATATTGTACGCTGTCATTGATAAGCTTGCAAATGGAGTAGACGCGCTCATAACCCCAGATGTCTGCAGGCAGTTATTAAAAGAAGCTGTCGTTGTTCATGAATGAGGTGCTGAACGACTGAACATAAACGAGTCATGGACGAGGTACTGCCAAGAACTAAAGAGCAGGATGGACTGATACAGGTTACCGCGCAAGTTGAGGCAGTGTGCGTCGACGATGAGGAACGCCAAACGAATGAGCCGAAGTGGGACGAAAATGTCGGCGAACATGAGCGTTTCAGGCTAAGCCAGGTGGCTGACCGCACCCTAAAAGAAGAGTTGGAACTGGCTCGGGCACGCACCCATGGAATGAACGTAACTGACGCGCTACTGTACTCTAAAGATGACGTGTTCGCCCGCGGGAGGCCGCGCACCTATCTCATCGAGCTAAATGATGGGAACCGACGAAGCCGATTCACGCGAATAAGTTCCGTGAGTACGTAACCATAGGGTAGGCTCAGGAGGATGGATGGATGGAAAACTTTATTTGGTCCTGCAAGTAGTGATAATTAACCACTAAGCGGGCCGCTCCCACGGCGGCCCAGGAGTCATATGTGAAACTGATGAAGAGCTCGGGGAACGGATGACTTAACAGACGTACGGAGACCTAAGAGAGCCAGTAAGTAGGTACTCGCAAGTGTTTCGAATACACCAGGAAGGTGTAACACATGCGTACACAGCATCCGCCTAAAGGCAGGGAGTGAGCCCAAACCAGCATATAACTATCATGTGCCTCTCGACTTAAGGAGAGAGGTTAAACGTCAGGTTCAGGAGTTCTTGCAGTTGGGGCTAACATACTCCACAGGTAGTAAACTCGCGCACCCCGTGCTATGCGTGTCGAAAAAAGTATGGATGCATATGGCTGCATTGATTACAGACACATCAACGCGTTCACTGAGCCCGATGCGTTTCTCATGGGGCAAGCAAACCGTTACGTCTCAATCCCACAAAGGCTTTAATTGGACGTTCGCCACAAGGCAAACACCCGCCAAGCCATCAGCGTCTATCCTGACGTCAGCGCAGCGTGGACACCGACTCTTTACGGGTCCGAAAAAAAGGCCACAACCACATCATTACCTGGCAGCGTATAAGCTAAGGATGAAAGGGGGACCCCCCATCCCACTGCTACCAATACAACGACGGTGACCTTGGATTCGCAGGTTGCTTTCCTGCCGCATATTCCAAAACATCGGGCTCCGGAGTGTTGTGAGCATGGGCGTGGTATCGTTACGTATCGGTCGATTTTGATTTGCTGCTGGACAGTCCTCAGATTCCCTAGTCGACTCGTCTATGGAAGACGGCGGTATTAAAAGTAGCGACCTTTCGAGCAGTGGGACAGCTGGAGGTTCCTCATGGGAACTCGGACGTTTAACTTTCTCCTGCATGGAGTGGGCTTCCGTAACTGGAGCCGTGTAACTAAGCCGGTACACCCCTTTTCCTTCATTCTTACAATATGACGTAGCGGTGGACGGGCTTGGTGGATTCCTTGCCCTAACGCCACCCTGAGCCGCAACAAAACGAGTCGCCTTACGAGGTAGCGGCAGCCAGTTGCATCACTGTAGTCGATATGTTATACGTGGGTATTGGCACGTACCTCTAGACGAGGATGCAAAGAAGTACCCAGCCTTTGTTACACATGAAGGGCAGTACGTGTGGCAGGTCATGCCGTACGATCCGCGAAACTGAGCGGCCACTTTTCAGTGCATCATGAATCAAGTTCTGGAGCAGCATCAGGACTATGCATGCTCGTACATTGATTATGTGGCAGTGTACTCAAATACATTGTTAGACCACATGGGTCATTTGAGGCAGGTGCTACAGTCTATAGGCGGACTTTATTGTGGCCCGATGGTTAGATCACCAGGACACTATATATATGTTCTATCCCACCGTCGGGCACGTACGTAATGCAATCGTTTTTACTGCGGTAGCAATAATATGGACATTCCAGGCGCATTTCTGCCGTCTTCGTCGGCGTCGCCGCGATCTCCCGTATAGTCCAAGTGCGATAACATCGTCACCGTATGCTGTATGTGCGAGTGAAAGCTTGCGAGGGTGAGCCGACAATGGTGGCTCAATCTCGCGCGCGCATGGGGGGAGAGCGGGGAAGAAGCGCGCAGTCTTTCGTCGCACGCAAGGCACCCTATCTTGAAAGAGATCTGCGTTGAGTAGAGAGTCTAGGCGCACCAAAGGCTAATAGCTTCGTGTGCGTTCTGTCCTAGTCGCTTAGCTCGCGTTGAAGCAAGAGGCAGCACGAAGGTCGATTCGCTCGCTGCTGTCCCCGCGCTTTCTCCCTCCACGTTCTGACAGCGAGTTTCCGAGGCCATCGAGTGAGATGTGATCATGTTTGCTTGTGAGTGCTGACACCATGCTTTATTAATTTAGCTAGTAAGCGAATGTTTACGAGTATATACGGCCGATAAAACTACTAACGATCCTTACTGCGTAAGCTGTTCGTGACTTGGAAGTACCCGGCTCGCAACTTTAAAGGAAGGAAATGCGGGCAGGACAGGTGACGATTATTGTTGTGGGACAAAATACGCCTCAAAGGGTGCAAATCTTTTTAAGAGTGTACACCATTTTCGGAAATGAAGGTCCTTGGACCAAGGCCGTTCGCATCGATGGCACAGAGAGCCACAAAAGCGTTATTGCAGTACTTCAAGTCGACAAGTCTTGGCGACCGTTTGTAGACTCCGCGCGGACCTTCAAATGTACGCGAAGCTGTGCTCTCTGTCTCTCTCTCTTTGCATCCTTATAAGCTTTGCTACGCGAGTGCAGGGTAGCAGACCGGACGTGCGTCTGGTACGTTAACCTCCCTGCATTTGCTTTCTTCTATTTCTCTCTCTCTCTGTCTGTCTCTCTCGGGGCCTAGAAACACCTATTTCCGTGTTTTGTCCCAGCCCCACTTTGTTTATAATGTTATGACCCGCTGAGAAACTTCGCTGAAGGCAATCGATTATTACTGTAAGCACCTTGCCAGTCTGAAGTCTGTTATCGGCAGCTTTGCTGCAGACAATACAGTCTAAGAAAAAATTACACCCTTTCAAGTGTATATTTGCCACACAACGATAATCGTCATCTGTCTTGCCCGTATTTCCTTTCTTGAAAACGCTGCGCTCGTTACTTTCCTGTCGGGAATGCTATGTCATGCTGATAACGTGCGTGCCGTTCGTTACTGGAAAGTACCAGGCTCGCCGCGTCAAAGAAAGGAAATGCGGACAAAACAGATGACGATTATTGTTGTGTAGCAAATATACACCCCAAAGGGTGCAACTGTTTTCAGAGTGTAGCATCGCTGTGAGAAGGGCTCAAACTGCGCTAGGCAACGAAACACTTGAAAGTCACTTAGCCTTATTTGTGCGCTCACTTCACGTTTTAGCCGACATCATCGAGAAGCTTGAATGCTCGGGTGCAACTGTGACCCGGAATGTGGTTTTCATTTTAGACGGTCAGAAAAGGTTTGCCACAATCCCCGTGTTTCTGGTATAGTTCGAAACGTCAATCTGTCTCGGACAAAAATACCGGGTTTCCGGCACTGAAAAAGCTGTCAAAACTTCTGACCGGAAAAAATTCCGGAATTCAGCAGAGGGCGTCGGGTCATCGGTTGTTCCGAAGTATGTGCCTCTAACTTGGATGGATGTTGAGCTTTCCTTTTCAGCATACAGACCGATATTCAGTGAAAACTGTCGCAAGAATCACGAACACCTTGAGAGGGTTTGTCACTGCTTTCACACGCTGTACGGCGCTCCTAGTTCTTTGCTGGTAGGGGCGCAGCAATATAGCCAGCCTCCTGTAGCTGCAAACACCCCGTTAATTTCATTGCATGCTGCAGTTGTATCTATCAGCTCACCCAAAAAGGAAAGGCGATGGGTGAGTCATGAGCGAGAACGTGACTTTCAGAAACGTGTTGTAAGACGGCATTTTCTCGCTCCACAATATTTAACCACCTGCTGGAGATGAGGTCGCTTACCTACTTATTGCTTGCAGTTTAAGTTCACCTTCTGTAAGGCCGTAGGATTCCTAAACAATGTAACGAAAGCGATTGAGCCATTCTTTGGAGGGCATGACAGTACCGTGGGCGAATCCCGTGAAGGTCAACCGGCTGGACTCGAAAACGTTTTCAGAAGTAAGGAAACCGTGACCGCTTGCGTCGCTGGTGCAGATATCAACGTGAGCGGAGAAGACGACAAATTCATTCATTACGAAGTTGTCGTTCCGTGGTGATGAACTCGCGAATAGGATAGGATAGGATATCCTTCCACGATGGCGCATACCCACTGCGGGGTATCGGATGTTGCTGGATGGATGTGGATGGTATTAGGAAGATGCTGTTATTACAAAAATCGGTAAACGTGTCAGGTGGCAATGGATAAAAATATTGTTTGAAGAATTTAAGAGAATCGCCTTGAAACAACTATGAGTTCCTCCACGGCTAAGCAAACACACCTGTGGTAGCTTCCAAGAGAGGGGGCGCCTAGAGAAATAATATTCAAAAAGGAAAAAATTAAACCAATTTGCCTGAACGTTGGTTCTAAGATGTTTTTCCTTAACGAAAAAAATAAATAAAACGGTGGCAGAATAAGACAAAAATGATCTACCGTCTCATCTTCTGCACAGATTGGGCACAGAGGGGAAGGTGCCAGAGCAGCCCTGTGAGGATAAAAGTTTAATACTGGTGTTCGACGGCGTAATCGGGTAAAAATTGCTTCAGTTTTTCTGGTCTGAAAGGATTTTTTGTGCCAAGGGAATAGGAGGTGTCGATATTCTGAAAAATTTGCTATAGCTGGGTTCAAGAAGTCTTGAGCTACTGCATATCTCCTGAATACTTCCTACATCGGCTTACCTGTAGATAGCTAAGCCGATGTAGGAAGTAATGATAATGCAGGGCCACTGAAGGCCGCTCTCGCGAGGCCGGCAGCCATTTCGTTCATGTATAATCCCTTATGATCAGGCACGCAAAGTAATCTGATTAAATTTATGGGGGCCGGCACTAGAAAATGAAGTGTAAGTAAAGGGTTAGTAACACGATTTGTTGTGAGCGATGTACATAAAGATAAAGAATCCGTTATTATGACTACCGTCGGTATTGATGAATTTAGTTTACGTAAGGCTAACACAAGAGCTAGAAATTCAGCCAGAAATGCGGATAAATAGTCCATAATCCTGATTGAGAATGACCAGTCTAGTGCAGTAGCGAAAATGCCAGTTTCAGATTTTTTTCAGAATTTATATATATATATATATAAATTAAATAAATGGTCTCGTGATAGTCCATTTAACATATTATGAGAGGGAAGTTTTGCATTGTTTGGGTAAATATCATCATATGTGATCTCTAGACTCTCTCGCACACCACAAACAAAATGCGTACATTTAAGGGGTTAATCAATGTTTGTACAATGACCAGCTGTAGTATATGAAACTGGGACCAGTGTACTCCGAAAAAATAGTGCCGGTTGGGAAATGAATATGTTTTCCAATCTTCTAATGGGGGTTTCGTACATATTTAAGAACGTTTGCACCGTCAGCAAACGAAATCTGCACAATATTGAGGGCAACCTGACTTCTTGATGCGATACGTTATCAGCAACAAATTTCGGGCGTCCTGCTCAAGCAGAACAGAGGGGCGTGATTTATAAGCTGGCGTACCAGGCAATAGTATACATCCAAATTCTAAAACGGGCCGCACATACAAATTGTATGTCATTAGTAGTAGGTCTCTCCGTATCCCCGACTGACTGTTGCATAGTTCACGGAGCATGCCAACTGCTCTCACTCCTTTTTTAACTATATACGGTCAATATATAGTCAAGCCCACGGAGGGAACCGTCATAGACTATACCTAAGTACTTCACCGACTCCACTTGAGGTATAGCCTCGAGATGGCAGGATAACGATATGTTAACGGGATTATTAATAGTAAAAACCCACATCGAGCACTTTCTCACGTTGATTGAAAGGGGAATCTTGTTTAACCAGGTTTCTATGGCGTAGAGATAGTTCTGTAGTCGATAATATAGGGAGTGAATATCACTCTCCGGTGCAAAGAAAGCAGTATCGTCTGCGTAGACGTATGTTTGTACATCTGAATTCCGAGGAATGGAACTCATCAGAACGTGAAATAATGGCGAAGTGACAACTTCTTCAGGAACACTTCGTGATTGATTATGTATGCTCGAATAAAAGCCTCTTAGGCAGCAGTAGAATTTCCTTCCATTTAAAAATTCACATATCCAGTTCACGACATAATTTGTAAACTCTAGATTTCGTAATATATCCTGTAAAATTACGTATTTTATGCTATCATAGGCTTTGGAGATGTCTAGTGTCCCAATAGCACCTATGCATTTGGAGCCGTAATAATTTTATTTTACTTTCTAAGTCCACGTAAGTATGCCATATTGAACATGATGGCCGGAATCCAATTTGGCAGGGATTAAGCAAGTCTTTGTTTTCTACAAATTTAAGCATACGGGCATTTAGGCTTCTTTCAATTAATTTCACCAAATTTGAATTTAGCGCGATTGACGTCTAATGTTATTTGTTGTATATCCTTCCCCATGATTTTTAAGAATTGGAATTGTATTAACAATTTTTCATGCAGACGGAATTCATGAACATCTAATTGAGTTATTTATAATAGCTAAAAGGTCATCAGGAGCTTCCTTAAATAAAATTTTGATCATGCCAGAGGTTACTGCATCTGCGCCGGTAGCTTAATCTGGGAGTTGCTCCAATTTTTCAGCCAATTCTAGCATAGTTTTCTGCAAAGTCATCTGATGCACTTCGTAAGATAGAACAGTTTGGCAAAACTGAAGAAAATCTAATTTCTAATCCCTTTGTGATTTATTCTAGTAATTGGTTCATTTCATTGCTTCTTGAGACTATAGAGTTAACACTAATTGGACGCGGAAGAACTTTCCTGCTGCTGAGAGAACTGAACAACGCACGCTTATTTTTATTGCTAGATAGGAAATAAACGTGCTTGCTGTCGTATTCCTCTATAGCTTTTGAAACTGTGTGTTTAAAGACGGCTCGAAAATAATTGTGATCGCTCCAATTTTTGGGACTCTGGTTATGTCACAATTTTTTCCAAGCGGCTTTTCTCTTTCTGTAATTGCGAGCGCATTCTTCATTCCACCAATGGCTGTATTAATTTCTGTTATTCAGACGAATCTCAAATTCAGACTTTTAGTGAGAACTTTTCAGGGAGGAACAGATAATAGTGCTTTTTTGCTCAGTGCACGCATCAGACAGAGATGAAAGAACATTTCGTAAGCGTTCTTAAAAAGATATTGTAACTAACGAAAGTTTGCACCTGATAACTCATAAACGTTACAGGTCGTGCTACTTAAAAAAAAAAATACTAGAAAGTGATCACTGCTTGTCGCAGACTCAACAGCCGACCAAGAAGATAGGGAGTGACTCGGGCCACAGAATGTAAGATCTATTGCAGAGTAAGATCGACTCCGATCTTACTCCGAGATAAACGTAATAGATCTGGAGTTCTCACATGTTAGCCCATTGTTCAATGACCACTTCCACAATCTGGTGCCGCACAAATCTGGTCTAAATCCCCATGATATATGGTGAGAATTCAAGTCACATGATAGTAGGATGTTCCGTCTACAAGAACTAAGAACCGATATCCAGTGTGTGTGTGCCCTGCACGCCAAAATAAAAATATGTATTTACAATGACAAAAGGGCAACATGCAGGGAGATTCAGCTGTATCGTTAGGATTTCACCCTCAGGAGTAGAAAGTTGAAATGAAATTTTCGACTTATACTGCAAATTTGAGGCGAAATATATGTAATTGATCCGCCAACTCTAGTGGGACGGTCTAGACGAAATGATCTGTAAACTTTTATTTGAACATATATTGCAGAATTAAGAGGAAGCTTTAGCTCGAGTGCTCCTATCTAAATACATGTAAAAGGAGAATTCGTTTTTCTCGGCAACCACTGCACCAAATTTGACAAGGTTTGTTGCATTTAAAAGACAAACTTAAAATCTAATGACTGTTGGTTTCGAATTTTTGAGTTAGATTGTCAATTTTTTATTAAAAATTGGCAAAAATCGAAAAGTTTCAAAAAACGAAACTATCAAGTTTACAACTCCGTAACTCAACCACTAAAAATGATAATACAATTCTGTGAATTGCATCTAATAGTACATCTAAAGCGGACAAAATTGATATGTTACACATAAATATAGAAAAAATTTAATCATAGGTAAATACAACTTTTGCAAAACCATTGTAACCAACGTAACACATTCACGTAAGATGTAAAATGACATATTGAATTTGTCCGCTTTGAATGATCTAATGGATGCCGTTTACAGAACCGCGATATCAGTTCTTGATGCAGAGCTATGAATTTGTAAACTTCGTGCTTCTATTTTTTTCAAACGGTCAAATATTTGAAAAACGTTTTAAGAAAATTGAAGTCCTAAATCGAAATTCCGCTTCCAACAGTCACTAGAATTTAACTTTCTCTTTCAAATGCAACAAATTTCATCAAAATCGGTCCAGGGGTTACCTCATAAAAACGTTTTTGCGTTTTACATGTATTTGAATAGGCCGCGTCGGAGTTTGGCCCGAGCTAAAGCTTCCTCTTAACCAAGTTTATTGTAAAATAATTAAATCAGGGTTAAGTTGAGTGGTTAGACAAGACAATTTTACTGAACCAGGATATAAAGAACGACAGTTTTACCTAAGCACTTTTAGCGACCATACGGTTTAGAAAGGGTCGCAGCCGAAACTGCCTTATGTAGAATGCTTTCTTCCGGTATAGCACTGGACTGACTTTTTTTAGCTTTTGAGTGAGGACCGCAGAAGGAATCATTGATTGACAGCATTCTTCTTTTATACGCTCGAGCGTTTTGTTCCACATCTGTCATATCGAAATCTGTTACCAGTAGCAGGCCCCAGGGAAGAGGAAGCCGAAAGTTCGGTACCGTCGTTGTTGTTGTTGTTGTAGCCTGTGATGCGTGTGGCTCTTACCCACGATGGGGGATTGGCCAAGAAATGGGTGGATTATTCGAAATTATTATGAAGCATAAATTTCCTAATAGCTATTGAAATAGCATTGAATAGCACCGTCAGTAGAAGGATGGGCACCTGAGACGCCGCCGTTTCTTCCTCTTCTTTCCTACGATGCCTTTCGCATCTGACTGCTGGTTCAATTCAAATTTTTTCACCTGCGTGCTCGTTCGTATGGGGAAGATACCAGCCACTAGTGGTTTATATACAGGGTGTCCCAATTGTTGTGTACCAAGATTTAAAGATATGCAAATGCCACGTAGGTATACGTTTAATCTACGTTTATTGAGAAAATGAGGCTGGTTTTAGCCTCTATACGCTGGGTAATCTTTCCATCAGCGGTGATATGTCGATTCATGTTCTGAGTAGTTGTCTGTTCCTTTAACGATCATATTGTGGAAGCACACCTCAAAACAGTACGACACTTTCTATTGCATCAATACATACAAGTTTACATAACTGTCTGATCAAAAGTGACAGCTCAGCTCATCATCGTCATCATCATCAGTTCATCGTTAACAAGCGCCTTCCGTGCTGAGCTGTCACTTTTGAACTATTTGACGGTCATCGATTTCTTTTGTGACATGACTTTGAATTTTAAGTGTTCGACTTACTTATACGAGGTGACTTTAAGTTTGGGTGTGTTTTTATGCGATTTTTTTTCATACCGAAGGCCTTCATTATTTGCGTTTCATTGCGATAAAGCGCAGCCGGCGCGAGCCAAAATAAAAGCGGGGGGGGGGGGGGAACCAACGTTTTCTAAACGTCATATATTAAATAAAAAAGAATGCAAGCGTTCACGAGTGCATTATTACGATATTTACCGCCCGATGCGACATGTTGCGAACCGCAGCAGCGGTGCGGCCATTTCTAAAATCACGACAAGCTCATGCACGTGCGTTTACCAATAAGGTAGCATATACCAGTATAGCGGAGACGCAAGTGCACGCAATCCACGAATGAAAAGCTCCAGAGGAGATAGTCCACACGATCCGAAATCCGATATGTTTTCGTTTCAGTTTCGCTCCGAAAAAAAAAAAAAGAAATTTATAAAGTCGTAACTTTTCGGTTCAGTCTGGGTTCGCGCAGAAGTAACCTTTCTTTGTTTCTTTCGTTCTCTTGCGGCAGGGGGAGGGGGGCAGGGTTTGGTTTAGTTTCGGTTTGGTACCGTGATCGATATCGATAGCAGGCGCTCGGAAGAGGCCGGCAGATGCGTTGTGAACAATTCGATTCGCTCGAATTTCAGGCGAGCAGCGCCTAGCCATGGGCTTCTGCTTTCTGGAGAGAGGCCTCAAGGACCGACTCGTTCGCACGGTCGAATCCAGCCGGGACTACATTCGGAAGCGCGAGCCGATCGTGATCCAGGAGCCGATAGCCGACGGCCCGCTGCTGTCCGTGCGGAACGTGCGCGTCTACGGCGTGCACAGCGTGAGCATCGAGGGGGCCTCGATGCGATGCAACCGCAGCTTCCTCGAGCTGGAGGCGCACCTTGTCTTCCAGAGACTGGAGGTCTGTCTGTTTGATCTGTCTTAATTAGTGCCCGTTTTGTGGTCAAACACCTTGTAGTGTACATTGTGAACCGACTACCGGTGAAACCGTGATTGCGTGCAACTGTACTTGGCGTCTCATCGTGGAGCGCACAATTAGCCGCATAGCGAACTAGCCATGGATGCGATTGATAATTGTGGAGGCTGTTCGACGCGGCGCCACTTTAATTACGGCTGCAGAGTCGAAGCTCGGCAGAACAACGTGCGTAGTGTACTGTGTTTTACTTTAGTCTTTAGATTTGTTCTGTTGCTCTTCCTTTCCTCTCTCCTCCCCTCCTTCCTATCTTCCATTTCTGTGTTGCTGTCACCTCCCTTCAGAAGGGTAGGCAGGCGTTGTGCCCCTTCCGGTGGCAGTTGCCAGCCTGCTCCTCGCTTTCCCTTTCCTGTTAACTGTGTATATGTGTTCAAAACAAATAATAATAATAATAATTGTGGGCTGGTATACAATCGTTTCTCCTGTGCAAGCGGCTTCCAGCGAACGTTGGCGAATTCGCCTCTCCCTTCACTCTTATTTTGATACCGTTTATGTCACGCGGTATTACACTTATTCGTTCATTCAGCAGTTCCTAATAAAAACTAAATGATTGAGCGGCAAAAAAAAAAGAATAATGAAATAAGTTAGACGCGTACAAGATAGAGCATGGCACAGGTGTTCAACATTTAACAGTCCGGCATTCAGCAGTCTGTGTGCCGCAGAAGCCGGTGACCTACACTGTAAAACAATTTACACCCGAAAAAGTGAAAAAGGGTGTAAATGTGTCTATAACTATCACCCTTAGGGTGTTATCTATATAATGGACACCCTAAGGGTGTGAGTTATAGACACATTTACACCCTTTTTAACTTTTTAGGGTGTAAATTATTTTACAGTGTATACTTAGCCATATTTCCAATTACACAGGGGTACATCAGTCTCTCGCCTTTGCCAGAACAAGTATGCCGAGTCAATCGAAGTTCTACAGGTGTCATAAATTGTTGGTTTCCTTTCTCGCTTTGCACTAACCCCGCAAGTTCCAACGTATTAATTCTTGTTACGCTGATCCCCTGAGTTTAAATATCTGATTTAAGCCAGGGAAACTTAATGAAATACCCATATAGTAGCATTTTTGACGCGCTGAAACGAGTTTTTTAATTGTATATATTTCCGCAAATCATTACCAAGGTATTATTACGCTAAATAATTTTTCTTAAGTCACGTTTCGTTCTTGACAGCGAGGGATGTTAACCAGGCTTAATCCGGAAGGCGTAATTATATAAGTGGCAAAAAAGCACAAAAAAGAAATGCCAATAAGCGGAAAAACTTTACAGCACGCACACAAAGCCAGTAGCGCTTTCGCGACGGTGTTATTGGTCCGGAATCTACTCCGCGAAAGATCTGTCACTGAAGAGGCGCGAGTGACCATGTATGAAGGGCAGTCGCGCAACAACTGTTTTGAGGTTTCTTATTCATCATCCAGTGATTTGTAGAACATATAGAAATTACAGTGTTTATAGGAGTGTGTGGAAGGGAAGAGGAAGGAGGGAGGGGGAGGGAAGGGCACATTCTCTGCAGCGGGCGTCGTAATTGCGTATATTTCGTTCGATGACGGCCACATAGTCCAGACGCCATCTAACGATACAGTTACGACACCCGCGGCATAAGCTGATCAGCAGTCAGCGTTCGCAGGTGGGTCGGTCTTCCGCCTCCCAAGAGCTGGCCGGGCACAAACTGCTTAGCTGTGCTGATGTTGCGAGAACTGGCGTGTTTGGCGTGACGCATATACACGGCCGAAGGCCAGCTGACAGAGATGTCTCTCGACGCAGTTGGCTCGCATCACCACTCGCTTGTCTGCCATTGTTCCTGCCCTTTAGGTCCTCTTCGACTTCACGGCGTCCAACGGCGTTTTCCTGGCGGGCGACTTGTACCTGGTGGCCGAACCTTGCGAATTCGAGGCCACCGTGCTGTTGCCAGCCGAGAAAGGATCGCGCGTGCTGCTTACTTCGCTGCGTGTGCTCGAGCTTCGAGTCTCCGGCCTCAACGTAAGCGGGCCGCTTTCGCTGGCCTTGGCGGACGCGGACAGCCCGGGCGGTCTGTTCACGGTGCGACCGGACCACAAGCTCGTCGCGCGCGCATTGGTTGGCTTCGTTCAGAGGTGCTTGGACCGAATCGAGTGGAAGGTGTAACAGAACTTTGAGATAATTTGTTTTGCTCGTGTGTCGGGTATGTTTCTTTTTTTTTCATTGGAGAGGACATAAAAGATTGGTTGCCTTCCTAAGCGAGACGATCCTTCCCTTTCTGCTATACTGTGATGTGGGCTTTTCGAAATCTTTTGTCACTCGTATTGAGAAGGCGGACAACGCCGCGTGTGACGACGGCGCTGTCGCTATGGAAACTGTGGAGCACATTCTTGTGGCTGTTCTTGTTATACAGTGATGCACAGAGGCGATCATTCGCGACTATGCTAACTTGCGTTGATGACCAAATCGATTTACGAAGAGACAATTTCGGAATGAAGAGTCGTCGCAGCAGAGGGTGAAGAGGGCGCTTCAGGGCAACAGACTTGTACACATGCTTTTAACATTGACTTATGTTGGATAACCGTTAACAGCAGTACGCATGTGTAGTATGTATCGTGTCTCTCATCTCTATTTAAGTCTTTATAGCTTCCCTCGCCCTCTTTGTAGATCAGCAAGCATGGATCCGAACACACTGACTTGTCTGCATTTCTTGTTTCAAAAGCGTTCTTTGTGGTTTGATGTGAACCTGATTCATCTTGCGAATTTAACGTGCCATGCGGTATCAGTAAGCAAGTGCCACTGTGTTGTCCGAGTAAAGGATAGTATCTCTCGTCTGCACATGGCACTTGGTCGTTGTCGATGATTGGCCAAGTCCGCTTAGTGCCCTCCAAATGAGCGCGTAAGTCCATTTATTTCGTCGCAGATGGCACTGCGCCACCGAAACGGACCTCCAAGGCGTAACGCCACTGCCTACCGCACCAAGATTGCATGCGGGTAAATTTCAAGCGGCGTGTCATAGGACTACCATCAAGCCGATGTGAGGTTATGCTGGAAAACCGGCAATATGAGCGGGCCCATTAGCTGGCAAGCGAACGACGACTCAGTCACCGCTCCGAACCCGTGGGCTTGCTACCGGACGTTCTACAGCAAGGCCAAACAGAGGAACTGCGCAGCCTACAAACACGTCGCAAAGAAAACCCCCTGGCTACGATCCATGGTCGAGACAACTTTCTCCCCAGAGGAGCACAAACCCTTTAAACCAAGACAATAACCGGGTATATACGCCATGATAGACGACATCATGCATTGCCTTACTGCAGTGATGACGGTAACGCAATGACCCCGACTGTACCCCGTCCTCCCGCAATCACGTGATTACGGACGGTCGAGGTCATTGAGCTGCGGAGGTTGCTCTGCAAGCGAAATGGTACTAAAGCGAAGTAACACCAAGTATTCATCAACTGGTGTGGGAATGCGAATGACTCGAGACATCCCGGAAAAAATACCGGCTTAAGGGGGTTTACATTTTCCGATAACTGAGTCTGAAACACGGTCAAACAGTCACTTAACTCACTTTGAAGCTTCGCGTTTGAAGCTTCTGTAGTGAGCCAGAGCTCCCTTACCTATTTCCCCAAAAAGGCTTAGAGCCATTGCTTAAACATATTTTTTCTCTCTCTCTAATATCAAACGCCTGGTGTCCATAATTCATGATACATCAGGGTCAGAGTGGCTTACACCGACTACACCTTAAATACAAAGTTCAATACAAATACAAGTACAAATACGAAGGATGCGCGGTATATACGTGTGTACCACCTCCCGAGCGCGATACTGCGGGGCATTCTTGGACCGCGAAGAAACACTACTCGCGCATTAGGTGCAACGAAATAGCTTCCATTTCTTGTGAAGAGCTAAAGGCCTTCATACTTCACGGACAGGTTGAGTGTGTGTGCATGTTTGTGGATATATGTGCCGCTTGTATGTCTGGGTGATCACTGTGTGTATCATGTTTCTTAACCAACATCAGGAATCGAGTAGCGTGTGCCAGGCATTTGCGTTCATATATCTCCCGCTTTTCATTAAAAACAGCACCTCTTTATTGCTTCATTAGTCCTCTATATAGATTTTTTTCTCTAAACATCCAGCCTTCGAGGAAAATGTCGAAGCCTTAGTTCGACCAGAAACTAGACCAAACAGGCCTTTCTTTTGATGTTCTCTCTCTCTCTCTCTCTCTCTCTCTCTCTCTCTCTATATATATATATATATATATATATATATATATATATATATATATATATATATATATATATATATATATATACGAGAAGGAAGGGGATTAACCGAGAGGCCCGATTTTTTTATTAGTCATATCATAAGAAGCCAACAAACACTGACATCAAGGACAACATAGGGGAAATTACTTGTGCTTAATAAATGAAAAAGAGAAACGATAAATTAATGGAAATGAAAGTGGATTAAAAAGCAACTTGCCGCAGGTGGGGAACGATCCCACAACCTTCGCATTTCGTGTGCGGTGCTCTACCAATTGAGCTACCGCGGCACCGTTTCCCCATCCACTTTCTTGGGTATTTATGTTTCCTAGTAGAACCCATGGGAGTGTTAGCCAGCGCCACCACTCACAGACCGTGGCGGCGGATGTGGAACATCCTTTCTGCCGCAGGCGTCACTAGAACGTGATCTTTTTGATGAAGGCAACCGTTCAATAAACCCACACATGCTACCTGAAGGCATCAATGTTGCCGGATTCGAGACTATCGTTATGTAATCAATTATGGGGTTTTACGTGCCAAAACCACTTCCTGATTATGAGGCATGCCGTAGTGGAGGACTCCGGAAATTTTGACCACGTGGGGTTCTTTAACGTGCACCTAAATCTAAGTACACGGGTGTTTTCGCATTTCGCCATCGTTATGTAATAAACGAGAAGAAAAGGGGTTAACCGAGGAGTCCGATTTTTATTAGTCATATCATAAGAAGTCAACACACACACACACACACACACACACACACACACACACACACACACACACACACACACACACACACACACACACACACACACACACACACACACACACACACACACACACACACACACACACACACACACACACACGCACACACACACACACACACACACACACACACACACACACACACACACACACACACACACACACACACACACACACACACACACACACACACACACACACACGCGCGCGCGCGCGCGCACACACACGCACACGCACACACATGTATTGCTATAATTGCTTTCACACTGCGGTGAAGGAGTGCGTTTGCCTCGTCCCCTTAAAATACTTCAACGTTACGTACAGTGAGATCACGAGAGTCCTTTAAGAAGCATCAAATAGACGCATTTATATACGCTACTGTGTATGTAAATATCTAACAGCAAGATCACAAGAACCGTTTCTTTTAAAAATATATCTTTGGTTATCCGCCCATTACTTAGAGCCTTTCCTTCACTTTTATTTTTTTCTTCTGCATTGGCATGCCGGTGAATGTATGCGCAGCCAAAACACTCTGCTTTGTTTTCTCTCGCACCGTCTTGATGTATTTCGCGCTGTCGTAACACTAATCGGGCAGCCGATAAATAATATCAATCTCAATCACTTCTTTCATCCATTAATCTGAAATTTGATCGACCTATCCGCGCTCAACCAGAGCGCGCAAAAATAATTGAACTCGACATACGGGGACTTCAGCGTGGATTGAGTGAGGTTGGTCCTTCTTGCCGCTTGTCCTGCTTGTCCTGCTTGAGCGTGCTCTGAGCGAGAAGTGTTGAGCTTCAGAGAAGTCGGCAAACAGAAAATTAACAGATGTCAGCTGCAGATAAGTGAGTAAATGCACATTTTATTTACGCCGCGTTGCGCAAACATTTCCGTCATTAGCGTTTCGTCTTGCGTAACGCTTACATTTAATATTTGCGCAGACATCAAAGAAGGTTTCGCTTCACGACTATCCCCGCATAAGCGCGGAATCCGCGCATTTGGTAACGAACCCGAAGAATGAAAACCTCCGAATCACCACTAGTGACTGTAATTAAACGTGTCTTCAGCAATACGGTGGGCCGCAATGTTGCTTGAATGTTAATCGCATGAACGTCGACAGCCGTCGTGAGGTCGGTTTCGCTGGAATGTCCCCTCAAGTGGCGAGAGCCCACATTATCATTCTGCACTAGCGACACGCTATAGAGTTATTTTCTCCTAATACATTAAATTAATTTACCGGGTTCAACGTCCCAACGCAGCCTATGTTTATGAGAGGAGCTAGTGCGGGGAATAATTTCGATCAGCTCAGGTTCTTTAGGGGCCAACTTCAACAAAACATCACTTTGGCTGCATCGGTTATAAATAAACAGCCTGTTCTATTAAAGCAATATCCGCAGAGCTGTGCGGCCTGGCAATTGTCTAAAAAACATAATCAATTTTAGCCACAGCCTTTGAAAAGCACCTTGGGAGACGACGCGTGCGCGATGGATATGAGGTATATCCGGCACGTCACTTCCGATATATTCAGCGTGGCGTTGGTATCCGCCTAATCTCAGAACGCCACGGAGAGGAGTCGCGCTGGTTCTCAACGTTCTGAGTCGTGCGTCACCTCCGACGAGCGGTAATGGCAGCGCTTATTTAATTCTTTTTTCAGCTTCGATACCGTAAACGTCTTCTTGCGAACTTTTTGTGACGCATCCACTTTTGCATTGAGACGTGCTCTACACTCGTACACAATCTGAAACTGGGCTTTCTTTTTTTTTTTTTTTTTCGCAGTCCAAGATGTACGTCGTTGCAGTTGGCCTTTAACGCATGTCCAAAGCACGATACAACACGAGTGTTGCTCTGTTTTGCGCTCGTCGGGCTGCAGCCGTCGGGGCCGGAAATCGAGGCCGCGTGATCGTGAATGGCCCTTTCTTTACCAGCGGCAACAAATGCTGCCATCAGCGCACGTGTGTTGTTGCCATATTTCAGACCTGGTGAAGAAATTGCAAATTTGACGTGAACGTGAATGAAACGTTTAGCGCTTTAAAGAACATCGCCCAACTCTGTTGAACTGCATACATTCAAAGTGAATGGGGAGCCAAAAAATCTGCATTTTTTTTTATGGTGACAAAGGGTTAGTTAGTATAACGCCACAGCCACGAAGGGAGCGCAATGTGCGAGCAGATAGATGTACGACGTCTGCTTTGGTTGTGCCCTGGAACGCGTGCAGTCAGGACCAAGATGCTGATAGAGGCCAGATTGAAGCCATGATAGCGGCCCATGTCTATAACGGGGCAGCTACGACAGTTAATTTGACGATGGACGAGTTTTCAGAGATAATGCTATACAGTTCTTGCAAAACGTAGACTCCGCATGCTCTTTCTGTATGATTTTCTTTAACTTCATTTTCTTTTCTCATTATGCCTTGCGACACTAGAATGAAAGAAAGGAAGAAAAGAAAGAAAGAAAGAAAGAATGAAAGAAAGAAAGAGGAGGAAAGAAAGAAAGCGTCACGGCGGCAGGTAGCTTGTTTTGCGTCAAATAAGGGAAACTGTTGATTTTGTCACATTACGTGCTTATCTGTATGAAAAAAGAAAAGGAAAGGAAGCCCGCAAGCACCGTAAATCCTGTATCCAACAACACCATATTCATGTGTCAGAAGAGATCGTGTCATCTTTTTTTTTATGGGACCCTACTGGAAAGCTACATTATCTCATGTTCCCGTGTTGCATATGTACATACATATATGAGTTATGGTGCTAATGTTCCTTTGCGTTCGTTTCCTTGTTTTCGTTTCTTCATCTTTAAGTATCTTTGGAAGATGATTTTTCTTGGCAAAGCTCTGATATTTATACGGCGCATTACTTTTTATAAAAAGAAGCGGATTCGATTTTTAAAGGCTTACGCAACCTCCATCGCTCGAGCCATGCTTTCTGCGCAGCCGTTTCTTCACGGTTTCAAAATGCTTTAACGCAAGCAGTATATACGATGCATGGTCTATGTTCGCTCCGACGAACGAGAATAATTTCTCAGGTAAACCAAACGAAAGACACGACTGAGCAGAAAAGTTATTTAACGTATTTCGAGCATTCATATAGCTGGGATACCAAAACACGACATAGCAAGCACTTTTTTCTCGCATATGGAGCACGTATACACGAAGCTGCAATAAATTTCTGAGCCATCACCTTTTAGTTTGCGCAGCCGCCGTTGCATTTTCAGTGTCGGCGGAGTAGGCACGTTCAGGGGGGTTTATTCTTGGGGCGTCTGAATCAATACAGCTTTTTCTTCATGAACACGGTTTCTGTCATTCCACGCGGCAAGGCGCAAGAATGTCGGTTGAATAAATGAAGTAACTCTCTTGGGCGCCGTAGAATTTAACAATGACACTTTTAAATATGAGACCCTGTAACTTCCCGAACATTGACATTTGCGCCGGCAGACTGCCTTTTCTTGAAGTATGTTGTTGTTGCTTATACTCCATGTGATACTATGCGTGGAGTGCTGCGGAAGCTAGAGATCGATCACCAAAGTATATCGGTTCGCGCACTTTCGTCCGTATTTCGCTGCGCGCCAATGGCTTTTTGCTCGTGAAGATGCCACCGACGGGCTGATAAAAAACAAAAAATAAAGAATAAAAAGAAACGAAAAGTAAATCAGTCTAAGGCAACGTATTAGCAGCCGTACAAATACACGGTTTGTTTCTTTTTAAGGAAATTGTTTTTTCACTTACTAGTGAATCCAAATAAAGAACAGTCTCACCTACTTGCTGGCGAGAACACCGGAATACTTGTTGGTGCGAAGGTAGGCACTGCGGAAAGTCTCTCTATACCAGCAACGTTGCACGCGATATATGAAACGGAATGTTGTCTTAAATGCTCATGACGCCATTTCTTTAGCATTCCTGCGACGCCTCTACACCGTGTGCCCCAGCTAACATTAGCCTTACTGTTCAAAGAAAAACAAGATTTAAAAGAATACTACGATATTACGATACTGCCCAACGCGAAATTTGAACGCAGCTCGACACTTCTTTTCATTTCGGGATATATTGAGGCAAAGAATTTAAGATCGAGATCACTGCACCTACTGGCAGATGGGCCAGTGCAGTCAGCGAATTCGCAGAGGGAGGCAGAGCTGCGGTCTAAAAAGTATGCAGATCACACGCACTGTGGGAATCGATGTAAGCGAAGCTTTCCGTGCTGTATGATTTGATTGACGATGATTAGCGGTTACGTTGACGGCTAAACTTAATTTCTTCAATGTTTAGCCTATCACGAGAGTGGCGAGTTGATGTTAAACGTTACCTTCGTGCACCACTGCTGTTTGTCTGCGTAGTACACAGAACACACAGGGAGAGGTGTTTGCTTGAGTCATTGTTGTGCGCCATATTTCATAACCTCTGAGAGTGTTGAGGCACATCCCACCATGGCTGAACTGTGAAACTTGAATTGGATTATGGGGCTGTACGCGCCAAAACCACAATCGGATTATGAAACATGCCGTGTCGCCTTCCTTCGTCCATTGTTTTATTTGGCGCCTTCGTTGTAATCATATTTGCATAGTGTTTATTTTTCGGAAAAACCAGCAACGTACTGTACCTTACCTTGAACATAAGCTTATCCAGTTTCCCCGCAACCGCAGGAGGGTTCCCTTGCCTTCTCACGTCACCCCTCCCCACCCTCCCTTGTATGGGAACCGCCTCTTCTCCCTCTCTACAGTTCTATCTACGCGCCCTCTGGACTCGCACCTTATAGAAAGAGAATTGCTGCAGTTTCTGCAATCCTTCTGAGGGGAGTCAAGAATAATTACACACCCGCCGTGGTTGCTCAGTGGCTATGGTGTTAGGCTGCTGAGCACGAGGTCGCGGGATCGAATCCCGGCAACGGCGGCCGCATTTCGATGGGGGCGAAATGCGAAAACACCCGTGTACTTAGATTTAGGCGCACGTTAAAGAACCCCAGGTGGTCAAAATTTCCGGAGTCCCCCCACTACGGCGTGCCTCATAATCAGAAAGTGGTTTTGGCACGTAAAACCCTATAATTTTTTTTAAGAATAATTACAGCTGCCAAGAGACTAATGTGGCGACGCCCTAGGAGCTCCAGAGGGCATTGTGCACATTCGACGCGGTGGGGTGAAAACGACTTCCTCCCGTCGCCTTTCCTCTCTTACTCGCTCCTGTCATGTACACACACGCTCTGAACCACCCCCCGACGCGTTGTGCCGGACAGCAGCAGCATCAGCAACAGCAGCAGCAGCAGCAGTGGGAAAGTCGAAGGAAGAGGCAAAGAAAGCTTCGCTTTAAAATCGCGGTATAATGTACTATTATAAGATCTACGGCGTTCGGTGGCCAGAGGCCTGACCTCCGGTCACCGTAGGTCTTAGAAATGTGTTTTGCACCTTGTATTTTTTCTTACAGCGAAGGTGTTAAAGGGAACTTTCTCCAGGATCGTGTGCGATGTGTTAACACAAAACTATCATTGTCACGATCGGTTTCAGTGTCTTCTTCCACAGCTGGTTCGTCGGCGCCCCTCTGCGCTACCGCGCGAACGCGCTCGTACCAGTGCTCCCGCGTTCGTCGTCATCATTAATAATTAGTAAGTAGGTAATTAATTAAGGACCACAAAGACGTAACCAATTCTACAGCGAAGCTGTTAAGGGCTAGTTGCCTCATTATCGTTCCGTGTGTAGACACAAAACTCCTCATACGTGTGCCGATCCCGAAGATAGTGCAATACCGGACCGACCCGCGGCGGTGGTGAAGCATGCAGGCGTTAAGCACTCCCCATACGCGGGCCGATCCCGAAGATAGTGAAATACCGGTTCCGACCCGCGGCGGAGGTGAAGCAGGCGTTAAGCATGCAATCTCCATACGTGGGCCGATCCCGAAGATTATACAATACCGGGCCGACCCGCGGCGGAGGTGAAACAGACATTAAGCACTCCCCATACGTGGGCCGATCGCGAAGATAGTGAAATACCGGGCAGACCCGCAGTGAAGGTGCAGTTAGCCATTAAGGGGCCCACATACACAGCTTCGCTGGTCATCCGTCTTCACACAGTCGAATGACACTGTCTTATTGTTAACGCGGCAGTGTTAATGGCCCCGTTTCGCTGAAAATCTGGTGTCGGCGTCCCAAGTCGACCGTCGTTTTGGTTAAAATAATTCGAACCACGCACACCCAGTGACGCAGGCCCTCAATGTAGCGCGAGCAAGTTACTGAAATAATTGAATTTCTCAAAGTAAAATACATAAGACAAGTGGTGATATACGACTTACGCACAACCGGCATAGATTATAGCACCGGATTGTAATTTGGGGGGGGGGGGGGATATACGATAAAACATAATTCTGTTATGCAAAAACTCAAAACATAAACCGCTCTTCCAGCGTTTCAGCCATTCATTGAGCGGTTATGGTCTCCAAGATTTGCGCGCGCCGGCGCGCGCAAATTTCAAAGGCCATAAAGTGGTTACTCCCGGTTACACCTCCAGATGGCGCTCATCTGCGCTGTCACCCAGCGGTCGATTTAGGCACCACTGGCCTCCTTGTATCCCTTGGGTTCAGCGAGAGCAAGGGAAAAGTAAACATGTCCGCAGTTGAGATTAGTAAGAGGCGATTGGAAGATTGGTGGAAGAAAAGTAGGGAAACGACAAAAAACGGAGACGTACAAAAACAAAGTTCGCAATAGGGGATCAGAAAATTTGGTTGTGGGAGTTCATAGTGTTTTTTTTCTTTTTTTAACCTAGGTAGGACATTAAGCAGTATGATGGACAGAGCTTGGTGGCACTACCCACCACCCCGTTCCAAAGGGGTCTCTCATAACATCCATCCATCCATCGCGGTCCACGCAGGAGGCCGCGTTTCTACCTAAAAGCTCTGAATTTGGAGGCCTTACTTTACACGTCCACGATACGTGGACTAGAGCAGGCCGCTCGCCCCACAAAGGGCAGGTATGCCCATAGAGTAGAGAGCAGGGTGTATCTTACCAAGTATTTGGAGGTGTGGATATGTGTGCACGAAGAAAATCCGCAGCCTTCACAATGCCCGTTGTATCTTCATTTGTCGTGGTTTATATCCGAGGAGGAAATTTTGCTGGCACGTGTATTTAACAGGCTGGATAACTACAGATTGTAGTCTAAGTGCTTGAAATAAGGTTCGACGCCTTTTTTTTAAAAATTCTGTCAGGGCTTCTTATCTCCAAAATATGTTAGAAGTTCAGCTGAGGTGAAAAGTCGTGCAAGAACCTTGTGTCACTGTTGTTGCTAAAGCCAAATAGCCTTACTTTGTAGAAAGTATTCAACGGTCTGCGTCTTCACTCTGTTTAGTATCGTGTGAGCCTAATATGAGTCACCTTTGTTGAGGTTGGTATTTTTGGAAATAGGTATTCTCACTATTTGTCTCGTGAGGAAAATATAACAGCCCCCCCCCCCCCAGCTCTCGCTGTTAATGGTCACTATAAAACAGTCTGCAGAAACTATCGCAGAATGAATGTTGGCGCTAATGACATTACCGCACCACGCTTAACCTAACCTATAATTAGCGCACCACGCTAGTTAGGTAGCGATACCTCTCGAACCCTCCAACATGACGAAGCCTTATACGATGCGGCGATAAACGAATGCAGCCGTACATCTTTCAAAGGTTGCTTGGATGCGCTTGAGTAGCGGAGCGCAAGCAGGCATATATTTCACATTTTGCGTATTTGGTGGGCTTTTGTCTTTTCTTGGGAAAAAGACAATCAGGAATAATTCAGCACGAAATAAATACTTAATTCGGAGGTTATTTAAGGTGCCTTAGAACTATGTTGACATGTTGTTGACAGCTTTGTGATAATTGACATGTTTGCGATTCAAGCAATAATTGAAAAGTTCACTACTTAAAAGCAATTAATTGATAAATACCGCATGATGAAAGAAATACTGGCTGTATGTACACACTACAGCCGCTGCGATGCAGTCGGTACGATTTCTCTAGAGCTCTCTTTTTTTAATACCAAGAGCTTGGTCCAAGTTAACTCGAACACCCGGTATAAAAGTGAGTACGTTAATTGGGTTATACATTTGGCCACTGCCGAGCATGCAGTGCTCTCCAGAGCTGCTGAAATGGAGAGGTGCACCGTGGCACAGAAAACTGATGTCTTGACTATAGTTTCGATATTCACAAGAACCACTTGAGAGCAGTATGAACTCGGCGCACGTGCATGCAACATTCGGTTTTTCCACCACGAGAGCTCTCTCAAAAAGAACACAGAAGACTTGAGCACCCAAGGCCCTTCGGACGAGATGATTGCTTTAATGTAACAGCCAAGGGAGAGAGAGAGAGTAAACATTATAGAAAAGAGCACACGAGCGTAGGTCGACATAGTTCACTTGATATTGATATGCTGATGCTCTAACCATTTGTCCATCAGCCCTTTTTGTGAGAACTCGCGCTCCCGCCATTTTGGTGAAAAAAACAATGTCACATGAATTCGCGAGTACCTGGCTGTGCACAATCGAGTACTTTTTTCGATCGCGCTCACGGCATCAAGCGAAGCGCGATGATCTTCGCCAGGCTGACGCAGTTTAAAGGGTGTGGTTCAGGCGGCGCCACAACATGCGGATATAGTTGCCACGCAAGTTCAAGCACGTGCGCGCTTCGTTTTTCAACAGTTCGGGCACGTGGATTGCCTTTATTTCGCCGCCGGATTCTTTTGTTTTCCACGTGTGGCCAGCGCGTTCACCTATATTGCAGCTCGCGCAAGGGTCTTCGCGCAGCCGCTCTTTGAGTCAAAACTCATTGCTTCGCTTCCGCGAAAAAGAAAAAAAGAAGAAAGGCTGATTCTGAAAACGAAGGTGCGCGGAGTCTTCCGAGTCCACCATCAGGCGAAGAGCCGTTGCCGTCGAAGCAGAAAGAGCTCGTGGAGCGCGGCATGCGGCACGGCCCGGAGTGCCGGTAGCACGAGCAGGGCCTGTCCGAACCGGGCCGGGCTGTGGGGCCTCGCGTGGCGCATGTACTGCTGCAGCGCCAGGTGAGACTGCTCCAGCAGGCACTCCACCTGGCCCGAGGCGCACAGCTCGCGCTGACAGTCTGCGGCACAGAGAGAGAGAGAGAGATAGAGATAGAAAGGAGTAATTTTAGTGATCGAAGAGGCACAGCCGGTGGAAGTCGTTGCAGCCTTGCGTAGTTACGTGGAAGTAGACACCGCTACATCGGAGGAGCTGTTGCGCGCGTCAACTCTGCTTCATTTGGGTTTTTATCACTCTGTCTGTCATCCCCTCTGCCTCGCGCAGGCTATAGCCAACCGGATGTCCGTCAGGTTAACCTACCTGCCTTTCCTTGTTCTCTCTCTCTCTGTCCGGCGGTGCTGTTGTGAACGTTCAAATTACTTTCGACGAATTTGCCAACTTGTCAGCTCTGATTGACTCAGAGGGAAGGTATACGCGCTCTCCCTTACTGGCCCAAAAAGCCAACACGGCGGAATTCGACTATCCGGAATAAAAAAAGAAATCATGGGGTTTTACGTGCAAAAATCACGATCTCATTATGAGGCACGCAGTAGTGGGGGACTCCGGAATAGTATGGACCACCTGGGGTTCTTTAACGTGCACCTAAATCTAAGTACACGGGCGTTTTCCCATTTCGCCCCCATCGAAATGCGGCCGCCGTGGCCGGGATTCGATCCCGCGCGACCTCGTGCTCAGCAGCCCAACACCATAGCCACTGAGCAACCACGGCGGGTCCTGTCCAGAATAGAACCACGTATTAATTTCCACCACTAGGGGCTCGTACTGCAGCCTAATAATTCGGTACACCAGCTTTCTTTTTAGTTGATTTCTTTTTTTCTTTTTCTTTCGCACCCTCATCGAAACGCTACCGTTTCTTGGGAACATAAAAACGGAATCAATCGTTGTTGTTAAGGTAAGCAAATGACCTCGTGGAAGACGAGATAGAAGAGAGGAGAGGCGGGGAAGTAAACCGTACACATGCCCGGCTTGCAACTCTGAGCTGCGAAAAAAAAAAAAAATGAAGGAGAGAACGAGCACTAGCCGCGGGCACATATGTGGCGGTGCCCACCGGTTTTCTGAAAGTTCGCAGAGGCCCACCAACTTGAGAAATATTAGACTTGAGAATATCTTTATTTATGAAAGCGGTCTCTAGTCCAGCCGGCTTTATGTTATCCGGATAGGGTGGCGCTGGAAGTAGTAACCGAAAACTAACGACGTATAGGGTAACGTGAATCAGTGTGGACTGAAGTATCACCTTTTCAAAACATGATTTATTTTTATTTATTTATACAAAATACCCCTAAAGGCCCTCACGGCTGAGGGCTGAGGGGGGGGGGGGGAAGGGTTACAGGCAATTGATAAAAAATACAATACACCACAAATTCTTTGAAAACACATTTTCGCACACATCATGCGACATTAGAATACAAGTACCAAATACTGTTAATTCCGACAAGCACAAAGAAAAGAAGCAATAACATGCTCAAGGCAGTAGTCCAAGAATTACGCCAATTATACATCTTCCAAACAGCATAAAATGAAATGAAAAAACAAGATCTACATTATAAGAAATACGAAGTAAAAAGAAACAGTTCAAACATGAGGTAATATATGCACCATGTTAAGCAGTAGTTAAGGCAGGCAACAGATTGCAAAACTTATCGAGATCAGTTGCAGTAGCAACACGTGGAGGCAGAGCATTCCAGTTAGTTATGGTGCGTGGTATGAAAGTATGTGCGTAGTTAAATGTACGACATGACAAGCGATGACCTTTAAACGGATGGTCGCGTCCGTCAAGGATGGAAGAAGGCAAACGAAAAAAAGTCATTATGCAGTGTCGAGTGATGATACAGCTAACGAAAAAGTGATAAACGCGCAGCTTTTTGGCGGTGACATAGTTCTTGCAGGCTTGCGCGTTTCTTAAATGCTGTGGTATGACGCGAGTAATTAGAGTAAATAAAACGAACAGCGCGGTTCTGCAATGATTCAATGTGTTTATTAAATATGCTTGATGAGGGTCCCAAATAGCCGAAGTATATTCAATTTTAGGGCTAATTAGTGTACGGAAGACCCGTAATCGGAGGTGAGAAGGAGCATGCTTCAAGTTATGTTAAGCAAAGGGCCAAGCATGCTCCCTCGTGGGACGCCGGAGTGTACTTGGCTGAAGGATGAGTTATGGTTATATGATCTGCATTCCGTCAGCGGAACATGGTGGTGAGAGCTGAAATGACCCTCTCTTTTTTTAAATCTCCCGCTCCAGTTGCGGCGGCACTGACGTTTATGTGACTTCAGTAATGTGGCTGTTTGGTCTTGTCGGTGCAACATATTGTTGAAATGCAGCGCAGATATATGCAACGACAGCAGAAACGAGACGACAGACATGCGTTATTATAATCTTATGAGACGATAGGAGCCTCATGCCAGAAAATTTTTAGTGCGCGAAATGCCAACAGAAGTGGCTGGTTTTGTTTTTATTATACATATTTTTTTAATTGCGCTTGAATAATTGAACAAAACCCGCCGTGGTTGCCCAGTGGCTATGGTGTTGAGCTGCTGAGCACAAGGTCGCGGGATCGAATCCCGGCCACGGCGGCCGCATTTCGATGGGGGCGAAATGCGAAAACACCCGTGTACTTAGATTTAAGTGCACGTTAAAGAACCCCAGGTGGTCGAAATTTCCGGAGTCCCCCACTACGGCGTGCCTCATAATCAGAAAGTGTTTTTGGCACGTAAAACCCCATGTATATGAATAATTGAACAAATGTATCTTGTTTGCCAGACGACAACAGAATATATGACGTCATGGAGGGCTAATGCAAGAATTCCGAAGCGGTTTCGCCATCCATCCCTTGTTTTGCCATCTTTTCTGTCATTCTAAGCTTCCGTGTCAATTCCGAAAGTGCGATCCACCATTTTAGTTCAACTTATTCGTTGTTCCCTTATGTGTAAATAAACTGGCATCTGTGCGCACGACAAAGACTTGTCACTTGAAATCGGCCGATCCGTAGCAAGCGCCTCTTCCAGCTCACCTTTCCTGCAGAGCAGTATAGTTTCCAGGAGCGTCCTCTCGATGGGATCAAGGGCCAACGATTTGCACTGTGCTATGGCTTGTTGGATTTGCCGGACGCTGGTTTGGAGCTCAGCCTGCAGGCCAAAGAGGCATGGGGAGGGTTATCGTTACAGATTTCGAACACGCGTCGAACAGTCCTCGATACCCGATTCTCATGCGATTCGAGAATTCGCTATGCAACGTCGTCGAATATTCGTTTCTGTTCAAATACTACAACGGACACCAGCAGTCGTTTTAATCTCGACGAAGAAGGACCAATGCAAGTGGAGAGCGCTCCCAATGATGCCACTTCGGATCACTTCTGCACGGTACTTTCCAGTCGCTAAATAAACGTGCCTTGCCCCAGGCAGCCTATGAATTCGTCTATTGAACATATTGTTGTTGACCAATTTGTTGCCTGGACTTGAGCACAGCAATTTCTTAATTTGGTCCTACCATATGTTTGCATCCTTGAAGATTATGTGCGCTGCTATACTGTATCACACTTGGTAACTCCTTCAAGAAACACAACACTCTGTAGGAGGTGCACGTAGCGTGCTGCTCGTGTATTTTATTAGTGTCATTGGCATTGATGCACCCTATATGATGATATTTCAGCTTTTGCTCATTTACGAGCGTCTGGGTTTGCCTCGCATACAGTTGGTAACGGCATTACATGGGTCAAATAACGTAAAACCGCCCTAACCGTTTTTCTTTTATTTTTTTTTTGCCCAACGGGCTTAATTTAAACTATATATTCCATTTTGTGTTGGAAATATTCGACATTCAATTCGATACTCATTTTTCATTTTTCTCAAATATTAGTGTCAGAATTGACTGTTTGCACACGCCAATAGTTTGCGTGATTCTACTTACGTTTCTACTGGCGCTTTGTTTTGAAGCTGCTGTCCCACCTTCGTGCTGTTTCTTCGCCGTGCTGAATCACCAGCTACAGCTCATACTATGTGCGTGTGCTCTTTTGCTGACGTGATATGGGTCACTACAATCGACAGCGCCATGCCTTTGATTCAAAATACTCGGGCTGAGTTCTGTAGCATTCAGCGTCGTAACCTAGCCTTTGACGTCTGGTCACACTGATGCAGATATCATAGTTTTCCAATACCGTCTTCAACGGTTTCAGTATCCTTATACAGACAGCAAGGAATCTACCCGCGACAGCGCCATGCCTTCGAAGCAAAAACCTACAGAACTGTCCCGTCGTGTTCAACGTCGTAGTCTTACAGTTGATGTCCACGCCACAGTGACACAGAGGTAGTGCAAGGTTTTCGAATATGCTTTGAATGGTTTCACTGTCTCGACAGAGAGCAAGAACTATAGAAGTATTGAATAGTTGTACAGCGGCGTTCCACTTTCGGGACTTCAGACGTGTTAGGGTTGGCGTCGGACACCACGGGCGATACGTCATCCCCCTACCCTCTACTTGGTCGGAGCCCACGGGCGACAGGTCATTCACCCTACCCTCTGGGCCGGAGCCCACGGGCGACAGGTCATTCCCCCTACCCTCTGGGCCGGAGCCCACGGGCGACAGGTCATTCACCCGATCTTCTCCCCGGATTCGTCGAAAAGAGGATCGACTTCTCCATCCCGTGCTCGGTAATGCAGGAGGGGGGGGGGCTCTCTCTGTGCCTGTCACGTGTCATCGACGGAAGCAAGATCCCGCCTACACTTGTAGAGAGCCTATTTAAGGGGCTCCGAAATGTACTTTTGGGATACTGTATACTTCATACTTCATACTTCATGCTTTTCTTATTTCCTTTCAACTACCTTTGAATAAACCGTGCAAGTTTCGCACTAGCAAATCGTCTCGCCCCTGCTTGGTCGCCATGATCAACCGGATGCCTGCAGCCCGCCGACAACGCCACGCTACCCAATAAGTAATGTCGGTCGAGCTTCGATAGGCAGGCGTCGCTATTATCGGCAGCAGTACGGTACGCCACCCTGGAGTACGCAACAAACTGGTTGCTAACGGTGGGATCGCCCCTGAAGTGCAACAAACTGGTGGCAGTGGTGGGATCGCCTCCAGTACGCAACAGGCGCCAAAAGTTGCCTGCATTGGGACCATTTATAATGTTGTAATGTCGATACTTTTTTTCTCGTCGTCCGTACCAATTTTCTTGCCGCGTCACTCTTCGTGAATTGCTTTTTGTTTACTTCACGCGGATTATAATTTCTAGTACACGCGCTAATGTTTCCGGAACAGAATACAATCGTGCGTGCCTGTGTTGGCTCCACAGGAATAGCGGCCGCAAGCACTTTGTTTAAAAACATTTCTCACTGACTTAATTCACTGATGGAGCTCGACATTCCAAACAAACAAATGGGCCATCAGAAACACCGCATAAACGGCTTCGGAATAATTTTGAGCAGTTGTAGTTTTTCAACCAGTGCCTAAATGTAGGTGCAAATGTTTTGGTGTTTTGGCTCCATCGGAATGCGACTTTTGTGGTTGGAAACCAAGCCTAGCATAGAACAGGCTTTTCCCGTATGTAGCTAGGCCTGCACAGGCCTTTTCTATATGTCTAGGAAAGGCCTAGACTTAGCATGGACCTTTCTTGCTAACCTCGTTAACTGGATTCGCTCTTATCTTTACAATCGAAATCAGTGTGTCCAAGTAAATGACTGCATGTCTCGTCTACTGCCCGTGTTATCGGGGGCCTCTCAGTATCGCGTTCTGTGACCTGTCCTTTCTTTTTTTTTTAGTTCATATATACCGGTGTTCAAAATTAGGCTTTATGGTTCCTCAAAATTAGTCACTGAGAGGCACGCGAAAGCCACCTGTGCAAATAGTTCATGTGGCAAGGGGGACACAAAGTGAGATTGTAAATATTGCTGTGAGCAGCCCAATTAATTAAAATTGATTAACTTCTTATTGACTGCAGTAAGTGTGTATCTTTGTATTCAAAAGTTAGAGGCAGTCGTGTTTCTGCACGGTTTAATCTGGAAGAATTCTTCAAGCATGTCTGTGCACCAAGATATCCGACTCCAAGTGTTAATTGTTGTTCGCATAATACGCATGCAAGAGAGTGAGGATCGGCGCAAAGCTCCTCCCTGATGTGACGCGGTTGTTGCGTGCAGCGTTTAGTCTGACAAGGCGGAGTCACTGGCAAAGATGATAACTGTTCCCCTTCCCCTCTAGGCTGGAGAAGTCAAGATGTGACAGCGAGGTGTGCCGTGCCAGTTGTTTCTGTTGATTTTAATAAAACTTACAGCACTTGGAAATCAGCAGTCACTTTACTTGCGTAGCCCAGGCAAGGACCATGCCCGCTCGTCTAGTCACCATTGCGCACGCGCACTGCCCTCCGGCTTCTCCGCTCGCGCCATTATCTCGGCATGGCAGCTACCGCCATCGTTACAGGATGCGCGGTCGCCTGTTACGACAGCGGTTCCGGTTTTTCATTTTTTTTTATTTCGCCAGCCGAGAGAGGAAGGGCGACAGTTATCATATTTGCCAATGCCTCCGCCTCGTTGTCAGACTAAACGCTGCACGCAACAGCCGCGTCGCATAAATGAGGAGCTTTGCGCTGATCCTCACTCTCTTGCATGCGTAATCACGCGAACAACAATTAAAATATGGAGTCGGATATCTCGGTGCACAGACATCCTAGAAGAATTCTTCCAAATGAAACTGTGTAGAAGCACGACTCCCTCTAACTTTTCAAAACAAACATACCCATTTATACTGCAGTCAACAAAAAGTTAATTATTCAATTTTTAGTTAATTGGGCTGCTGACGGCGATAATTATCATCTCACTTTGTGTCCCCCTGGCCACATAACTCATTTGCACAGGTGGCCATCGTGTGCCTCCCAGTTACTAATTTTAAGAAAACCATAAAGCTTAATTTTGAGCACCCTGTACACCGATTGACACGTGTGTCGTAAACATAAGATCTTTTGCAGAAGACTGCATCCATTTTAAAACCATTCATACCTCAAACAACCAGCAGTGCCATCAATTTAACCTGCATGCCATTTTCGAGTTGTGTGAATATTTCTCTATGAATCTAAACAGTGATAAGTCCCTCTCACGCATATTGCAAACAAGAAGCCTCCTCTTCAGCATATGTATTCCCTTGACAGCTGTACTTTGACTGATTTTGATGAGTGCGTACATTTAGGGGCTAAGACTACAAATCGGCTGACGTGGTCAAGCCATATTACCAAAACCTACTCATCTCTTTCTAAACAGCTCAAATTTTTGAAGTAAGGAAATTGATATATTATGCATAAGCGCGCATTTCCTTAAGAACACACGCAAGAGAGCATGTGCAAATACATGCACTCTTATTCTGCTTTTCTGGAAACAAATAGTCTCTTGGAGCTCACATTATCGACAGCAATACTACCTACACAAGCAAGGTGGCATAGAATGAAAGTAGCCCATGTTCAGTTCCAAGCCGAACTGTATAGCTAGAGTGCGCTAGAACTATAGCTCACTCTACATAGCCGAACCAACATTGATCCAGGTATACTATACATCTTTGCCGCCTTCCTCGAGGCATAATCGTGAATATTTTCTGTATTATGAACGAGCGCTGAAAAAAATTGCAATTTAGATTAATGAACGATGCAGATATTTGTTCCATCTGCAATAAAGAAATGCAGAAAGAAATAATAAGGCTTGCCTCAAATGTAACCAGGTCGTGGCCTCACCCCTTTCCCCCCTTTCTTTTGTTCTCCATCCTTAAGGTCATTCTGCAAGCAATAACCACTATCCGACTTCAAATACACACAGGCGCAGACATCAGCAAATGCAAGGACCTAGCTCTCGCACATTTATCAGCACCCCAGCCATCATCTTTTTTCCCTGTCACTTCCTGCCCATAATTTGGTTGCCTGCCATATTGCTACAAACCGACCGTTTTATCCCTTTGTTCAATCATTAATACCTCTGGTGGCACCTTGTAACGAGATGTTTACCCAAATTTATAAGCGTGCAGACGCACGACCGTAGGAGACGTATAATGACTCTTCTTTTCTTTGATCATACAGAACACTCAAGTAATTAACAAAGAACGTTTCTCGGACATGGTGGTCCACTACGTCGCAGTATGTTGTCACCAGCACTGCTGCTCCCGTCTACGTCACTACTATTCCGAACTTGCGCAGTACATACAGTTGCCCACACTTCTGCCTAGAGCGCCGAATCGGTGAGCTGCGATGCAAGGAAATTGATATCTGTCGCGTATCTCACCGCTTAGAGATACAAATACTGCGAACACCTGAAATCACAAGAACTCGCGGGCCACGCACTTCTTAGCTGGGTACCTAGCTTGACCTAGACTCCTGCAGGGCTCTGCTTAAACCGATAGCAGCTGCTGTGAACTTACCTCTTTTCTTTTTTTTTTTTTTTTGCTCTGCAGCGCAGTGCCCGAGCGCTCTTCACAGAAATGTACTTGGTGGCGCAACCCACCACCCCTTTCCGAAGGGGACGCTCATAGCATTCATCCATCCATCCATCCATCCATCCATACTACACGTCTGTCCATGGACAGGGCTCGGACTCTCACCACGTTAAATCACCACGCGTATGTAAACACAAGGATGCGCACCCCGAGAGCGGTGGAGGCGGCCACGTGACCCATGAGCAACAGCACGTCCAGCGGCCAATGGGCGGCCTGCAGCAGGAAGAGCTGTGGCCACGCCTCGTCCAGAATCGCGGCCTGGTCCCCCGCGGGCAGCGTGCGGAACAGCTCGTTGGCCCGCGCCCGGCGCAGCGCCACCAGCAGCACCTGGGCTGCCACCTCGTGGAGCAGCAGCTCTTCGCCGCCGCTCGGCCGGTGGTGCTGCTGCTGCTGCCGGTCCGGTGACGGGGCGCAGGGCATCGGCACGGCTGCTGCGCACGTACCAACGTGTTCACGGCAAGAAATAGACGCCGCTCTTGGTTTTCAGGTCATCAAAACTACAGCGGTAGATATCGACCGTGGCCTGCCGTAGATATCGACTGCAGCGCTTTTTGACGCGAAGTTTTCTCGCTGGTGAAAATCCAGGCTCTTAGATGCTGCTATTTCTCTGCAAATTATTTTCCGTAAATACTACCCACTAACGATATAATTGCACGCTTTATTTTAATATTTGCTTTCAAAAGGGAAGCGGGGGAGGTTGGCCTGAGGTTCACTCCTCCAGCCTCCTCTCTCTCTCTCTGGAACTTGGGAGAGGAAAGGGGAGAGAAAGCAACACTGGGCCCGACTAAGCCTTAAGCTTGGTCAGTGCTTGGCACGGAGCACCTTCATCGCTATTAAGACACCTTTCATTTATTGCTTTTCATTTATTCTTTTTCATCTATTGGCAAAGTCGCCTCCATACGCTTTTGGAATGCAACCATCATGCTACGGCGGAAGCTCCCTGCAGCTGTCTTTCCCTCTGTACCCGGTGCTCAAGTCTGTCTTCACTAAAAGATAAAAAACAATTTCCACGAACGTGTGTTGTATTGCTACACGAGTGAACTGACTTAGAGAGTCTTGCGCGCTGTAGCTATGAGGAAGTATTCATCATCATCATCATCATCATCATCATCATCATCATCATCATCATCATCATCATCATCATCATCATCATCAGCCTGGTTACGCCCACTGCAGGGCAAAGGCCTCTCCCATACTTCTCCAACAACCCCGGTCATGTACTAATTGTGGCCATGCCGTCCCTGCAAACTTCTTAATCTCATCCGCCCACCTAACTTTCTGCCGCCCCCTGCTACGCTTTCCTTCCCTTGGAATCCATTCCATAACTCTTAATGACCATCGGTTATCTTCCCTCCTCATTACGTGTCCTGCCCATGCCCATTTCTTTTTCTTGATTTCAACTAAGATATCATTAACTCGCGTTTGTTCCCTTACCCAATCAGCTCTTTTCTTATCCCTTAACGTTACACCTATCATTCTTCTTTCCATAGCTCGTTGTGTCGTCCTCAATTTGAGTAGAACCCTTTTCGTAAGCCTCCAGGTTTCTGCCCCGTAGGTGAGTACTGGTAAGACACAGCTATTATATACTTTTCTCTTGAGGGATAACGGCAACCTGCTGTTCATGATTTGGGAATGCCTGCCAAACGCACTCCAGCCCATTCTTATTCTTCTGATTATTTCCGTCTCATGATCCGGATCCGCCGTCACTACCTGCCCTAAGTAGATGTATTCCCTTACGACTTCCAGTGCCTCGCTGCCTATTGTAAATTGCTGTTCTCTACCGAGACTGTTAAGCATTACTTTAGTTTTCTGCATATTAATTTTTAGACCCACTCTTCTGCTTTGCCTCTCCAGGTCAGTGAGCATGCATTGCAATTGGTCCCCTGAGTTACTAAGGAAGTATTCATATTGTAACAAGTCAGCGTTTTTTGAACGGAGGAAATAACTTCCTTTTTCCATGGTTTTCGACACGGTGATGCCCGCGTGTATATATATATATATATATATATATATATATATATATATATATATATATATATATATATATATATATATAGTCTGAAGTAAGCTTTCATCACGACCTTCGGCATCAACGTCATCAAGAATATATAGGTGGCGCATCGGTTTGATTTGTGGGGCTGTTGTATGACCCAGAGCAGTGCAGAGGCGTTCTTTTCCAATGTATGCTATATCTACGTAACATGAGCGCCCCCCTGCACCCGTATAGGGGCACAAGCTCTTACAAGCAATCTTTCAGTGCGCTCTTGCTCTAAGAAAAGGGCTTCCGATAAACACTGCCTCTTTCTCTACTGTCTCCGGTTCCCATTTGTCACACCGCCATCTCCCGCCAATGGGGGCACAATGCGAAAAAAGAAAAGAAAAGAAGAACGGGTGCTTAGATTTAGGGGCACGTTATTAAGGTCCAAATTATTCCGGACACCCCCACTACGACTCGTGCCTCATAATCAAATGGTGGTTTTGACACGTAACACTCCATAACTTAATTCTAAGCGTTGCAAGGCTTCTAAACACCCGCTAAATAAAATGTTCGGTATACCGCTGGCTGAGATAATATTACTAATGATCATCACTACTGCCATGCGTTCAGCGTTCAGCATCAGACGCAGGTGTCGCGTGCTGCGCCACGAAGCAATACGGCGCGAGCAGACAACGGTCACCATACGCACGGCATCTATCTATGCGTAACTATATGTCTGAGAATCAAGAGAAAGAACGACGTTGCCGTGACTTTTGTAAGCAAGTTTTTAATTTGTGCTTTAGTACATCTTTCCTGATAGTTCTTTAAGTTATTTCTTTAGAAATTCTTTTCTAAATAATTATTTCTTTAAATTAGTTTCCCGGCAACATGCATACGTATTTTTATGAAAAATTCATGTGGTACGTATCTAGTACGTCTATAAATGCGCATGTCCTCACGAACTTTTCCCCACAACCAAAAAATGAAGGGACAAATATAGACCGCTGTCCAAATTGAAGAGGATCCGCATAGATGCGCCAGCCAATTACGTTCGTTCATTTCCGTGACGTCACGGCGAAGGCGAACTTTTCCCACTATTGGCGTATCTCGGGTGTAGATGTAAAATTTCCGGGCATTTCGAAATCGCGAAAGAAAATATGAAAAAAAAAATTGTTTTTTTTTTCCTGGAAATTTCGGGAACACTGGAAAAATGTGCCACACTTACTTAGCTTACGGGTCTAGAACCAACAGTTGTTATGGGTAAAGGAAAAGGCGTGTTTCCGAAACTTAGGGCAAGAGGTTGACATTCTATAACAAATAACCTCCATTCTTTTTTCTTTAGTTGGGCCGAGATTCTTGTTAGCTTTCGTAATCCTCGTTTACCATCCATAAAAGCTGCTCTTTTGCTCTCTTAGAGGAGGACTGGCTTGTACTGTCTTGTACACTTTTGGAACATCAGCTTCTCGGATGACGAATTCTGTGTGGCCTGTAGACGTTCGTTCGCCATTACAAGAACAACGTCAAACATGTGCGTGCCTTTAGACGCACGGAACAGCGAGAAAGCGGCAGCCATGAGTACATTTTCTTATACTATAACCAGCTTGAAACAGTTTACAATAGTCAGCTATTCTTTCGCCGTTATTATTCACTTTGGGAGAAAAGTTTGGTAAATGATTGAAGAAGTAAAGACAGAGCTTTCTCTACTAATTTGACAGCGATGAAGCGCAATACGCCGGACCAAAAGAACACGATACGGGCCACCGGACGAGTGCTACCAGTAACTGCATCAGCTGTAACATTTGTCCATTGGGTCCCGCGCATCGCGCTTCATTGTTTTCAAGCATATGCTCCACCAATTGGCCCAAAAGTCTGCGCTTCCAAATTTCTCTACTGACTCGCTCATCGAAATATCGGTGCCGGTACGTATGACGTCACGAATTCTGTTTTCTTGTTGTTGTTGTTGTCGTATTGCGTCGTTTTGGATCGAGATAAGTTTTCAAAGCCTGCTAGGATGACCCGTTTGTTCCTTTAAAATGCAGTGAAAAAAAAAAACTATAATGAAAAAAATCAACTATAAGTACATGCAAAGGGTATCGACCCATTACGCTATGACTATAGGGAACATCGGCGCAGCGTCACCAGCCTTTCGGTCTTGCGTATTTTCTGCATTACCATAAGCATCTACCTCACGATAAAAGGGAGACTTTTTGCCATTTGTGAAATGTAATGAGCTCATGGTGCTAGTTTAACTTTTCTTTTTATTGTATCTATGAGTATCACAATTGTCCGTCTGATGTGAAACCTGTTGAATGAAATTAGATGTCGGAACCAACGTCTTTAAAATCTTGCTCTAGAAGTGCGTCAATTCGAGTAGCGCAGCAAAGCAGCCAGCCAATTCAGGATGACCGCAAAATCTGCGTGAAAATTAAGAGCCAAGGGAAACAAGGACCTGTCGTAGAGCCTTGTCAAAACGAACCAGAAAGCAGAATAAATACTACATATACACTGGAGCATAGAGAAGCGCATTTTATACCACCATGAGGAAAACAGATGGAACTACTTCAGGGTGGTGACGCTTGCTCTGATATATATATATATATATATATATATATATATATATATATATATATATATATATATATATATATATATATATATATATATATATATATATATATATATATATATATATATATATATATATATATATATAAACAAGCAAGTTCTGCACAGAATGTCCATCTTCTTTCTGCTCCCGTGTACTTTAACACTCCTAGTTGGGACAACAGCAACTCGCGTTCTGCCCACCGACCAAAACATCCATGGGAAGACTAGGCAATGGATGCTTTTCTAGAAAACTGTGAATAAGAGTGTTACTGAGGCTGTCCTTCCAGTCATTTTTCTACAGCAAAAGGTCGGATCCCACGTGCCCCGCGATAAATGACGCATTTCCCTCGTCATGACGTCATTAATCTCGATAGCCTTTGCATGGATATGTAGTTAGCTATTTTTCATTAAAGGAGGACCCCGTTGCGTTCTAAGGGAACAAACGGCTTGATCTAGCAAGTTCTGAGAACTTATCTATGCCCCACGGTTTTCTGGCTCGTTCTGACAAGGAAGCGATCTACGAGAGGTCCTTGTTTCCGTTGGCTCTCAATTTCGACGTAAGTATAGCGGTCATCCTCCTTTGGAGGGTGACCGCCCCGCTACTCCAATTGACGCACTTCTAGAGCAAGATTTTGACGACGCTGGTTCTATGAGCAGCAAAAGGTGCAGAAGCAGCAGGCCACCAGCATCAAATATGTTGCGCAAACTTGAAACAATGTGTTGCCTAAACGTTTACACTCGCTAAGTGACGCCAGCTTAATTTTCGCATTATTTACATCAATTAACTCAATTTTATTAGGTATCTCTGGATCCTTGCTTTTTTATTTTTCGTATTTCCGCTTTTTATTGCCGTGAAAAAAAAACGAGAAAATAGTTCTTCCCCAGTTCCTTCCTTTTTTTTTTTTCATGCCCTCACATCTCTACTATCGTGAACTGTTTTTGATAGCAGAAGCACAGTGCAGCAAGTGCTGTGCGCTTTTGTGAGAGTTGGAAACCTTGCTAAGGGGGGCATCATCCTACAAATCCCTGCCGTCGCCACTCGTTTCTCCTTTTCATCTGTCCTACTGCGCTAGAAGCAGTACCGACGGGCTCTTGTAGAACAATGTACGCTTTGCTTCGCCCCATGCACACGATATGCTTCGGTATCAGTGGGTATCAGCATAACCCCGAGATCTGGTGACCCGACCGTGTGTAGCGCCGCCGAATCTCGGAGGCTTCAACATCATCAAATCGATATAGTTCCCTGCCACTAGATGGCGGCACCACCTGTATGGCCTGAATGTACGTGTCACAAGCGACGGTTGTTACAGTTTATGGATAATTTTCGTTCATCATGCACATAAGGTCGTCGATATTGCTCATGCGGAAAAATTTGTTGCCATTTCTGACAGAGCCGACTGTATACACTTCGTTAAATGTGGCACAGCACGTTTTCTTTTGCTTGCGTAACAAAACAAAAGGCAGACCGTTATATTCATGTGCAAAAACATACATTGAATTATAGTTAATAAAAACCATTACTTTCATGCAATGTGGAAAATAATATAGAAGTGTCTATATGTAGTAGTTGAGAACCGAAACTGAGCATCTGCGCCGCTGGTGTAGTGGTATCATGCAAGATTCCCATTCTTGCGACCCGGGTTCGATTCCCGGGCGGCGCACTTCAACATTTTTTTTCTTTTTTTTAAACTTCCAATTCATGATAAGGATATGACGATTCAAATGGCACACAAAGTACTGAAGGTGCACGGATTATCGACGTTAGTAAGATTTGTTGCTGCTTATAGGTAGCTGGCAAAGGACGCACCCTATCACTGCAGAGGAGGAGGAGGAAGCAAGCTACGGATATCCGTGTAGTCAGTGTAACGCTACAGAACTTCAACTGTGAGCTTTTTTTCAATATCCACTAGACTTTAGGAGTGTCGATGAGTGTGGTCTATCTAGCATCGCTGTAAATATTAATTCCCAGTTTGCTGTGTTGCGCCCAGCAAAAATAATAATAAAATAAAAAAGAAATTGATTCGCTCACTGTATTTTCGCACACATTTTCGCTCTTATTCTCATCAAATAAACAGCAGAGCGCGCGCGCACACATACGCACACGTGCAGACACGCACAACACTTCGTGTATCAATCAGGATGGTACGTAGCGCGCTTTACGTTTCACGGCAATCCCAATTTATTCGCGTTATTGCTGGCCATTTGCAGGCGAGAAGTGCGCCACCATGGGCGCGACACCATAGCGAAAGAAATTGCGACACCATTAATTGGACATTACTGCGGTTCTCATGGCTTATATATGTACGGTACTCGGGAATTGAAACACGATACTCGGAGCGCATGGCTGCCGGCGCTTTTTCCGCCGACCGTGGGTGCCGGGGACACCGAGCCGATGTATCGTAATACACGACAAAATGGAGATCATTTATGGCGCATTGTGACTGCATTTGGTCGCACTGCGATCGCCCAGCGCGCACCGGCGACGCAGAAAAAAAAAAAAAAAAACGGCGGCAGCCACGCGCTCCGAATATTGCGTTTCAATTGCTGAGCACTCACTGCGGATACTATCGTCACCACGTGATCTATCCGCTGTGGTTGCTCAGTGGCTATGGTGTTAGGCTGCTGAGCACGAGTTCGCGGGATCGAATCCCGGTCACGACGGCCGCATTTCGATGGGGGCGAAAGGCGAAAGAACACCCGTGTCCACGTTAAAGAATCCCAGGTGGTCGAAATTGCCGGAGTCCTCCACTATGGCGTGCCTCACAATCAAAAAGTGGTTTTGGCACGTAAAACCCCATAATTTAATCAATTTAACCACGTGATCTACGCCCGCGGGATTTACGCACCGCGCTTGTATCGCTGCCATGATTAAACCTGTTCGGGGAACATTTAAATTGTCGCTGTCGTCATCAGAATGCTTTAGCACAATTGCTCCCTCGCGTGATCGCCCATGCCGAGCGCCATCTCTGCGCGTTATACTTAATATGCTCATAGCACACGCAGGTATAAGACCTCATAGACGTGGTAAGTGAAATGGTAGGGGAGTGAGTGAGTGGTCAAGCGTCTTTAATGAAGACTAAGCGAACAAAAAAAAAATCGGGGAAAAGTTGCAAAACAGAGAAATCGGTGTAAAACTCCGCTAGGCTGTTCTACCGCCATCCAACGTGCGCGAAGCGCAGCTTCTGCTCCGGTATAGTTTTTCACAATGTGCGCGAGCTCCGAAGAGCTGAAAATTCAGAAAAGTTTGCATAGACGATTACAAGGAAATGACATATCTCCTCCTCGTGTTTCTAAGCGGCGGTTGAACGTTCGATGACGTACCTCATACGGAACAATAATTGCCAGATCGCCAGGATAGACGCGCCTTTACCTAATGCGGCATTTCACAGGTCACCGTACACTCACCATCGTCGGTCAGTTAAGTGTCGGTATTGGATTCACGGAGCTATAATAAGACACAATCTCGGTTGAGCGGGGTAGCCGACAGGGTGTTAACTTGCACGACTTCAACGAACCGAATTACTCCCGTACCGTCTGGTGGGAGATCCGGCGGTGCCATGGCATCCCTGTGCTGCGGCAGCACCCTGCGGAATGCGCTGGCTCCGCCGTCGCTTCCGCCTGCGTTGCAGCCGAAGTCCAGACCGGCGAGCAGGCGTGCCGATGCGAAGAGCGACGACGACGACGAGGGGGCTGTCTCGACGGCAGACGCCATGGGCGCGGCTGGAATGTACAGCGGGGGCCTGCTGGAACACAAATGAAAAAAAAAAAAAAACGCGTTCCTTTCGAAGATTTCGAAGCGTAAAGAGTCGCTCTGGCGGGGTCAAGCGCCGACACCTTGCAAGGCTATAGATACAAGGTGTCCCAGCTAACTTTAGCCAGAGTTTAAAAATATGCCGATGCACTCTAAGACGACGCGACCAAATGCATATTGCTGACTATTGTATGTAGGAAGTCACACCATTTTTACAGCGAAACTGTATACCACTACCGTCCAAGGAAATTTTCGTGTCGTAAACAAAAAACTTCGCATGCGTGGGCCGATCCCGGAGATAGTACAATGCCGGGCCGACCCACGTCGGAGGTGAAGTGGCGTTAAGCACTCCCCATACGTGGGTCGATATCTCCAATGGCACTTGGCACGATCTCTCCTATGCTATTCACAGCATGTTTACAGGAGGTATTCAGAGACTTGGATTGGGAAGAATTGGGGATAAGAGTTAATGGAGAATACCTTAGTAACTTGCGATTCGCTGATGATATTGCCTTTCTTAGTAACTCAGGGGACCAATTGCAATGGATGCTCACTGACTTGGAGAGGCAAAGCCAAAGGGTGGGTCTAAAAATTAATCTACAGAAAACTAAAGTAATGTTTAACAGTCTCGGAAGAGAACAGCATGCAGTTTACGATAGGTAGCGAGGCACTGGAAGTGGCTAGGGAATACATCTACCTAGGGCAGGTAGTGACCACGGATCCGGATCATGATACTGAAACAATGAGAAGAATAAGAATGGGCTGTGGTGCGTTTGGCAGGCATTCTCAGATCATGAACAGCAGGTTGCCACTATCCCTCAAAAGAAAAGTGTATAACAGCTGTGTCTTACCAGTACTCACCTACGGGGCAGAAACCTGGAGGCTTACGAAAAGGGTTCTACTTAAATTGAGGACGACGCAACGAGCTATGGAAAGAAGAATGATGGGTGTAACGTTAAGGGATAAGAAAAGAATAGATTGGGTGAGGGAACAAACGCGAGTTAATGACATCTTAGTTGAAATCAAGAAAAAAAAGTGGGCATGGGCAAGACATGTAATGAGGAGGGAAGATAACCGATGGTCATTAAGGGTTACGGACTGGATTCCAAGAGAAGAGAAGCGTAGCAGGGGGCGGCAGAAAGTTAGGTGGGCGGATGAGATTAAGAAGTTGGCAGGGGCAGCATGGCCACAATTAGCACATGACCGGGATAGTTGGAGAAGTATGGGAGAGGCCTTTGCCCTGCAGTGGGCATAGCCAGGCTGATGATGATGATACCTGGGTTGATCCACGTATGGGGAGTGCTTAACGCCTGCTTCACCTCCGCCGCGGGTCGGCCGGGCATTGCACTATCTCCGGGATCGGCCCACGTACGGGGAGTTTTTTTTCTTACGACACTAAAATTTTCTTCTACGGTAGAGGTATACAACTTCGCTGTAAATTAGTGTGACTTACTCCATACAATAGTCAGCAACGTGCATTTGATCGCGTCGTCTCAGAGTGCATCGGCATCTCTTTAAACTATGGCTAAAGTTAGCTGGGTCACCCTGTACGTGCCTGCATGCTGCAGGCACGTACACACACACGCACACTCGATTGGCACGTGTGTCCGCGGCCAACAGTTTGCGAAGCAGTGTTTCAGAGTTCGGTGTGCCTCCCCATATACCTTAACAGCAGCGAGCTCGTCGTTGGCACGACAACCGAAGCCGTCCCCGGAGCCACGCAGGGTGCGGACAGCGCTGTCGCAGGTTCGGTCTGCAGGGCGATGGGCGGGAGCTGAGCGCCGCCTCCGCTGCCGGACAGGAGCTGGTGGATCCTGGCCGAAAGACCTCGGTTGGAACCCGGAGGACGCGCAGGGCGTCCGGTCGTGGGCGCACCGGTACCGCCGCCTTCGGCGTTGCTCCTGTTCTTGTTTTTGTTCTTGCGCGGCCCGCGTTCCTCTTGGACGGCTGCGTTTCGATGGGTAGCGAAGGCGGGGGGGGGGGGGGGAGACGAAATTTGAGATGTTTAGCTTGCATAGAAAACGGCCGTGCTGGAACGCGAGCACAGTGCCAGCGTTCGAGCGGGATTATGTGCAGATATCGGCGGTGCTTGTCCCGTCAATTTCGTTCACCCGATGCGTTACAAACCGTAGCAACCAACTAGCCGGCGGCCCATTCGCCTATAGAGCGTCAAAGTGAAGTATTGCTGAGAAGTAAATGGCTGAGAGTGGCCCCTCCGAGGCGTCCGCTCAAAATCTGGTAAGATTCGTTGAAAGAACCGTTGCAGCTATCGCGATGAGGTTGGAACGTGACGTTTGGTACGGCGAGGGGAATGTGTGGGCATAGAAAGAAAAAATAAGTGTGGGAACATTAGGTGCGGTACGACATATTAATCATTGAATTTCTGTTAATTGGACTTGAGAGTTTCAAGAGCATTTAGGTGCGCTTTTCGGGTTTGCACCCTTAAAGTCCCTAGACTTGCACATAAATATGACACAAAGCACGAAAAGAAAGACAAGATGTTGTAGGTCCTAAGCATAACCACCTATCACAAATCTATGTGCAAGTATTGGTAAATGTATTCAACACACACACACACACACACACACACACACACACACACACACACACACACACACACACACACACACACACACACACACACACACACACACACACACACACACACACACACACGCACACACACACACACGCTCGTACGGCAAGCACTACGGCGTCTACTGCTGCGATGGATGCAGCTGCTTCTTCAAGCGCAGCATACGCCGCGGCATTGTTTACACCTGCATAGGTGGGCATAACGGCTAGCGCTCCTCTGAGCTTGACGCGAGTGAAGATGCAGAAGCTTGCTGGTAGGGTGGAGTTAAAACACTTTGAAGAGTAATAGAGGACACGTATAGTACAAAGCGAAATGAACACACACACACACACAAACACACACACACACACACACACACACACACACACACACACACACACACACACACACCAATATAACACGTCAATATTTTGGCAATTTCAAATTTCATGATAGATAAGATTTAGAGAATTATGATGTCTATCTTTGGCGCGGACTTACTGAAATTTAGGCCTTAACTTTTGAGTCTTCATTTAGTATGTTTTTGTAACAAAATATGAGGAGCACGCGCCTTACAAAAAAGAAAGAAATATTGCTCCTAGTCACACAGAATAATATACACAAGACCAGAGAGCAGTGGGAGACCGCGTTGCTCAGCTTTGCACCGGAAGACCAACTTAAGGCATTACAGCAGGCAGAAGATGCCGCGAGGGCCCAAGGGCTCGAGGCCGTCATCTAGGTAGAGAGGCCTAGGTCTCAAATTTGCTGTCCTAAAATAATGTTTATTCCTCCTCCTCCTCCCAGTCACTAGAATTTCAAATTGTGTTTTAAATACAACAATTGTCATCAAAAATTGTTTCAGTGGTCGCCTGATCAGAGGAATCTTGCTTTTGATGCGCACTTTTGATGTGATCTGGAGCGCACATAATTTGTTGTGCAATTGCATAATCTACATCACCCGCCGTGGTTGCTCAGTGGCTATGTGTTGGGCTGCTGAGCACGAGGTCGCGGGATCGAATCCCGGCCACGGCGGCCGCATTTCGATGGGGGCGAAATGCGAAAACACCCGTGTGCTTAGATTTAGGTGCACGTTAAAGAACCCCAGGTGGTCAAAATTTCCGGAGTCCTCCACTAAGGCGTGCCTCATAATCAGAAAGTGGTTTTGACACGTAAAAACCCCAAATATTATTATTATAATCTACATCGAGCACTATTTCTAAAGCAACCTTTTCCTTTTTCGTTCTGTTTTAGTTCCGCCCAGTATAATTACACACGTAGTGAAGACCGTAAGTAGGTCGATTCGCAATTAATTTCTTTCCTCCGTAACTAAAAATTATGCGCACTTACAATGTGCTGCGCTTGCTCCTTGGAAGCCACCGGGCAGGCATATGGATGTGCTACCTATATGTATAATGAGGTTAGGATTTCTAAATATAGGAAAACGGGCCACTTCGTTTAGCGTCAGCCAGTTCAGTACCCACCATTTCAGCTGTGGAACACTCTCGTAGCGAAATTTGTTGGAAGAATGTTGTATTGTTCTCTTCGTTACTTCAGCGACCGACACAAATATCATTGTGAAACTCGACATCAGTAAATAATATTGCGCAAACCGCAATGTTAATTCCTACGCGCGTGCGCGAGCACTGCGGTGCGTAGGTTTAGAAGTCGGGAACATACGTTTAGGCTGCGATGTAGCGAATCACGTGTTCCTAGCGTGCATCGTCCCAGGATAATATACAGGCTTTATTTCATAGTACTAACCCTGATGGCCACCGCCGTTCATCAGCTGTTGACCGCGCCAGCAAGTGCTCTTTAACTGCGGCCAGTGAACGCCTGTCAGAATGGCTTAGACACCATATAGCATCGCGAGTCGGATAATTCCTAGCTCTGCAGACTCGATAATTGCGCGAAAGCCCGTAAGATGGCTGTAGATGACGTGCAAATACCGCATATTTAAATCTTTGGTGGTGAAGTAGGAGAAAAGCTGACAAGAAAATTGCAAGCCAAATTTGCCATGTAATTTAATCACAGTACACTTGCTCCTCAAAAGGACGAAATGTTGTGCGTACGAATTGAACTCGAGAGTCTTTATTACCCATTAGCTTGCGTCTACGCTCCTATCACAACTCACGCGTGGTCGGTGCGACCGCTTGCTCTGTAAAGCGTGCTTCACGATATAACAATCTGTGTTGTTGTGGAGCTATACAACGCTGAACCTAGTGCACTTTTGGGCATGGTCCTCTTTTAAGTGATGGCATCCGATTAAAATACGGCAAAATACGAATGAGTGAAATCAGTTAAATCAGACATAAATACTGCGGAGTGCAACATGTTTTTACAAATAAAATAAATGTGAACAATTAGAACAACGTAACGCTAGCCGTAGAGCTAGTTTATCACGTCACTCACTACCTGGAAGGGTCACAGTAATCGGCGCGAGTATTAACGCCAGTGTCACGTCACCAGAACGAGCACTGTTTCTCCGGGTTCATCTCCGAATGCCTCGAACAGTTGAACGCGGCCTTGAACGGCGCGAATCGCGACAGGGCGACGTTGACGCGGAGTCTCGCCGGAACGTTCGTCTTGAAGAGGAGCCGCTCTCGAGACTGCGCGTCGGTCTGCTGCGGCTCGCAAAGCGTCGAAGCCCAATTGACGAAGAAGAGCTGACCGACCGTGAGGCTCTTGGCCTGGCCCGGAATCGAGGCGTCGCTGTCGGGCCTGTCGACCAGACGCAAGTAAACGTTGTACAGCGGCTGGAGCGTCGCGCCGTCTTCAACGTTTTCGTCTTGGAACAGCTGCCTGTCGGGAAACAGATCGTCGCGCGCGTAGTGTCGGCTCAGGGAGTCGGAGAACAAGTCTTGCAGGCACCTCGAGCGCTCCTGGAAGCGCAGCTGCGTCACCGGCGTCCACCAGTTCCGGAACTCACCTTGCTCGTCGACGTGCGAGCCGCGTTCGCTGATGGCTGCGAACATGCCTCGCAGCAGCTCGCCCAGGTAGAACTGGGCCGATGCGACGTCGAAACGGGGCGACATGCCGAGCACGAAGGCAACGGTTGCCGGAGACAATGAAACCTCGTTGCGGTCCGGCTCGTAGACGTAGCCGGGCCGGAAGGCGCTCTCCGTCGGGGTGATCGGCTGTTGGAAGCGGCTGAGGTCTCCCGTCTTCCAGTACGCGTCTCTCATGGAGACGAGCATGGTGTAGTAGCCCTCGATGAGGCTCGACTTTTCGAAGATGTTGACACTCGTCGGAAGCCTGTGAAGGGCGGCGTCCTGATCCTTGGGGGCCAAGACGACTTCCATGCGTTCTATCTTGGCGATGGCCACTGCGGCTTCTGCCTCAGACATCCACGGGGCCTTCGAAGCGGCCTTCTTCATCTCTTGCCGAGCAAGCTCCTCCATGCGTCGCAGGTTTTCGGCCGCAACACCGGAAATTATATCAGGCGCCTTGCTCAGTACCAGGAACCATACCAATGACTTGGTGCCGAGTGGATAAAGCCCTTCCAGGAGATTCAAGCAGGCCTCCAACCTCTTGGGAAGACCCACTGCCAGATGATGTTGGTGGCTGAGAGGCACCATGAAGCCAGCCTTGTTCAGCGGAAGCGCAGGCGACAGGTATACGAGCAGCTTGTAACCAATGTAATTTAGCAGCGTGTGCGACCGAGCTTGCGGCAAAATGACCGATAGGCGGTCGAAGTAGACCGGGTCAAGCAGCACGATCTTGTCCTTGGAATGCCGGAAGGCATCTCTAGATAGGAACTGCTCAAAATAATATTGCCAGTTCCAATGCGGGAGCGATTCGACCTTGGCGACGTATTGGACAACGTGGAGCACAGGCACCCGACGAAGTGCGTGAGAGGCGGCGACGTTCATCTTTTCCTCCAGGTCAATGATGTCTACGGCGCTGGACTCGGCACCTTTGCCGCCGCGTTTCCACAGAGTCAAGACTTTGAGGATGAAATCGCCGTACGCCTCGATGCTTTGTTCGGGAAACACGTCCTTGAACCGCCTGAGCAAGATGGGCGGCGCGTCGACGTGGAGCAGGGCGGCGTTGCTCGAAGCGCGTTCCCTGACCGTCGTGCTGACGAGCGTCGACAGACCCGCCATCCTCTCGGCTCTCGCGGCGATCGCTTCGACGCCCGTGACGCGCGTGCCTGCGTCGTACGGCCAGCTGTCCAAAAGCAGGTCGCTCAGTATCTGGCGAAATACGTTCCAGTCCGTGTCCCTCGTCGAGCCGGGCACGCAGCGTCGCAGTATTATCGACGCCGCGCTCACGAACGTCGTCCCGTTAGTCGGCTGCCGGCGCAGGTACTCCCAGAAGTCCAGCATGATGGACGCCGTCGCGGCGTACGCGTACGGCTGCGACTCGACGTCGTGGGAGAACCACCGAAGGCTACACACGTGTGAATAGAAATCATCGCACGGTGCAACTAAGCCGTTTAGCTTTCCCTTGAGGTACCGGGCCTGCCACCGGCACGAAGCCAGCTGGCAGCCGCTTTGTAGACCTGGCGTCCCCGTCGGCGGCGGTGAAGCCGCGCCAGCCTGTTTGCTTGTTAGGTGGTGCTTCCGCGCCGGAGTGTAGTAGGGGTGCCGCCCGTGACCGTCGGAAACGCCAGGGCCGCCGTCGGCGACGGCGGGGAGGAACTCATCGGACGAGGCCCTTAACAGCCTGATCGTGATTCCTGCGACGAGCATGAGGAGGACGGCTGCGAGCAGCGCAACGAGCCCGTACGAAACGCGGGCATCCGAAGGGCCTGACGTTTCGGTGTCGTCGATCACCTGCGTGCGCTCTTCGCTGGCAAGTGGCCCTAAAAGCTGGGGACGCGCGAAACCCATGGAACGCGCTCCTACGGCGGGCGAAACGACCCTGGCGTGGCGGTTGAGGCGGCGACTGCGGCGGTGGTCGCCCGCTTGAATCAGGAGCTGCTCCGCCGAAGAGGTCCTCCTTTTGGGTGCGTGTCGACGTCGTCTCTTGCGTCTCACGATGGGCTGCCGAGGAACAGGCGGGGCCGGCGGCTGGCCTGTAACGGGAGCCATAGTATCTGGTATCGGCTGTATTAGGCCTACCGGGCCGACGCCGAAGCTTGGCGAAATCCCAGGCGTTGCAGGATAAATGGCCGAGTTTCCGGGTTGAAATGGGGCCGGTGAATACACTGGCGAAGTGTACCCGCCGTAAGCATATCCTGGATACCCTGGCGCCTGTTCTTGGTTGTAGCCGAAAGAAGTTAGCGGAGTCGGGAGGTAAGCAGGTACCGGAGCCATCGCTGAAAAGGGCATTAGTGGTGGCTGGGATGGCGTGAACGAATTTCCTGGTGCAGCGATCACGTTGCTTTTGCGGCGTTTTTGGGGTGGCGAGCCGCCTACAGGGGCCGTAGAGCCGAAACCCTTCATGCCGGGCTGGTTCGAAGGCGCTGTGAAAACTGTATTGGCGGCCGGGGCGCGTGTCCTTAGATGATGATGATGATGATGACGAAGATGATGATGTGCTTCTAGCTACGGCACGTACCCACAGCGGTGACCTCAGAGCGAGCCGCGAAGTCTTCCTTTTCTCTCCACGGCGACCGCATTTCGATGGGGGCAAAATGCAAAAAAAACACCCATGTATACTTAGATTTAGGAGCACGTTAAAGAACCCCAGCTGGTCAAAATAAATCCGGAGTCATTCACCACGCGTGCCTCATAATCAAATCATCGTGTTTGGCACGCAAAGACCCGGTAATTTAATTATTTTTAATTTCGTTTTCTGAAAGCTGGCTCGATACTTGAGAACCTTTAGTGGCAGTTAAACAAAGGAAAGGCCGAGATTAGGCTATAACTTCCTGTACCAACAACTAAGATAAACGAAACAAAACGAAACTTCCTGTCTATGCGTGCGCGGAGGAAAAAGTGCGAGTTCACTGTGCGTACAGCTCTCCAAGATGTTAGTGATCTCACGGGAGCGTCAACCGACACGACGTTCAGCACCATTTCGCGAAGCGCAGCTACGGAATAAAAGAGCGACAGCAGGCGCATGCGCACAGCGCATACTCTTGTACGAGACTTGTGTGTTAGGCCATATGGGGTTTCTTTTAGACTAAATAGAATATTTAGAAATCACACATGGCAGATAGCACGATTCTGCTCCATGAACGAAAAAGATTACTCAAGGACGCCAGCTTTACTTCCACGATAAAAATAAAATGTGCAATTTACAAATTAACAGAATTTCGCTCATTAGATTTTTTTAATAAATGCTTCGTGGCTCTTATTGCAATTTAAGAATATCAGCCAGTGATTTTGCAAGGCATATCATTTGCAATTAATTCTGCGTATGGCATCGGTTTCGTGATATGTACCGTCAAACTTGCGGCAAAAATGCACTGCTGTCCTGCTTACTTTTTAAGGAAAAGGCTGTTTTATGCAATGAAGCGCAAAAGTAAGTGGATTTAACGCCACTGTATTTAGTCGCACATATTGGGAATGAATATGTCGAAACTGGTGTCATCCTGAGGATTCATTCCATGTGTATACAGCTCGCAAACTCGTCGGCGACAATTCGCAAGTTTCAATGTGCGAGATAAATTAATAAGTTAGAAACCCAATTAGTCTAACTTTACTACTTAGCTGATTACGCATTCTGATTTGTGATGCAGGTTATGTCCGCCTTTTCGAGTTATCCAGTTCAAGAATTAGACTAGTGCTGTCACATGGTTCTTTTTTTTAAATTCTGCATAGCATTAAAAAAAATGATACTCCGTTTAGCTTCACATTACCCATGCAGTTTAACCGCTTCCAATGTAAACAGAAATGCGCAAGAACCCGCCGCGGTGGCTTTGTGGCTATGGTGTTGGGCTGCTAAGCACGAGGTCTCTGGATCGAATCCCGGCCGCGGCGGCGGAACTTCGAAGCACCCGTGTACTTAGATTTAAGTGCACGTTAAAGAACCCCAGATGGTTGAAATTTCGGGAGTGCCCCGGTACGGCGTGCCTCACCATCAGATCGTGGTGTTGGCACATAAAATTCCATAGTTTAATTTTCTTAAGGAAAGCGCAAACGCATTCCTGCGCGCACGATGGTTACCATACGCGGTTATTGCGAACGATCTATGAGCTGATAAGACAACAAAGGCTATATGACGCGTTCATCGGAAGTGCTATACCAGACGATGCTCGACTACGAGGACTAGGCGCTCTGGGCATACGCCTATACCCTCGCTGCTTTCACAGGTGCGCTCTGTGGAGGGCAACTGCTCTCACAGTTGCCCTCCACATAACGCAATATGTGGAGGGCAAGCCTCACCCTTGGGGTGTGAAGAAAAACTCACACCGACGCTAGGGCACAGCGGTGTAAAATGGACGGTTGCGCAGGGAAAGTTCGAATTTTTCGTGAAAAGTGCAAAGTGCACCTGTGCTTGACGAAGTCCAGGAATTCCTTCAAGGACTTTCACATAATGAAATAATCAATTTTGTGCTTAGTTTTTGTTGTAATAGCCGCATAAAATAAAGTAATTTTTTTTTTCATTCCTACACCCACTGAGCTCTGATGTCCCTTTTTGAGGACATGAAGCCAAATCGGTAATTACTTCACGCACAAGCTTTATATTTTGTGAGCATGTCATTTGGGCCTTCAAATTGAAGAAAATGCAAGGGGAAAAAATCTGCGGTAAAAATAAAAATTCCAGGGCTGAAAGGGTTAAACGGCGCTCACCGATGCGCCGGTCGACGCTCCTGCGCGATTATTGCAACACAGCTATTCGACCCTTCCGGGACCGCTAGATTTGGTCAAATTTAAAAACGGCGATAAAGTGAACGAATTTCACCTGCAAGAATTCCGGACAAGACAGACCTTCACGGGAAGATGAGGGAGGCTTGAAGTGATGAACAGTGGTCGGATAAGGAGTGTCGCTGGAACCAACGTTTCGACAGCGGCACTCGTCTTCGTCAGGGCAGCAACGTGCTTTATGCTTTGCAGTGTTCAGTTAAACGCGGCCCACTCTCCCCCGCCTTCACTGAGAGAGAGGAGGAGAATAAGCTGGTGCGCATAGTTAGATAAGCAAAAGTTATAAAAATAAAATAAAAGGAGGAGTGGTGGGGGGAAGAGAAATGAGGAGAGCGTGGTGGCGGTGTTCAGTACGTATAGAGATGTGACAGGTTGGGGTTATTGCTGTTGGTTATTCAATGGAGGTGATAAAAGAACGTTTCGCAACAGGGAGAAGTTGACATTTTGTGAACTGGTTGTAGTACGTCGCGACCCGGCTGGCCAATGTATTCGAGATAAAAGGAAGGCGGCAAGGGCATGGATAATGAATATCTGTATAATAGATTAACGCGACACTGAGTATGTATGTATGTATGTATGTATGTATGTATGTATGTATGTATGTATGTATGTATGTATGTATGTATGTATGTATGTATGTATGTATGTATGTATGTATGTATGCATGTATGCATGTATGCATGTATGTATGTATGTATGTCGCGCATAATAATTGTCCGCTAAAGTAAAACACATTGTCAGCATAACGAAAGAAATGCGGACGGTAGTACATAATTTAATAATTAAAGAGATGTAAGTTGCTCCGACTGCTTTTCCTGTTATTCCTTTCTTCTTCTGGTTTTGGAGAAGGCTACAGTAGTGGGGCACTGAGCAAAGTAGTGGCCCGCTGAAAAGCACCTTTTATAAGAGAGAGAGAAATTTATTTACAGAAAGGCAGAGAGGTCGGCCTGAGCTATAACTTGCTCTGGCCTGCTACTCTACTCTGGGGAAAAGGGACGGGGAGGGAAAGGGCTGATGAATGATGATGGTATAAGGAAGAGATGCGTATATACAAATTCAGAGTTGTGGTATCTCTAAAGGCGTGCGTCCAGCCCAGTGGCTTGGAGAAAAGCTACAGCGGCTCTTGTGACCAGGGCTGCGCTGGTTGCATTAGGCCAAGGACCTAAAAGAAACTCGTCCGATAGCGGTCTCTCATGGATGTTTGCTATGGAAGAGACAAGTTGCTGTCGTTCTTGCGCGTACGCGGGACACACGGAAAATATATGTTCAAGTGTTTCTGGCACCTCACAGCATTCACAGTTTGGGCTAGTATCACTGGCACCTATCATATTTCTATAACGGTTGGTGAATGCGACACCAAGGCGAATCCGGTGCACCATGCTCGTGTGGTTTCTATTGAACTTTTGAGGCATACGAAATCGCATTTCTTGGTCCCATTTGTGTAATCGCTTGTGTCGTCGATCAGGTTGGGCCCAGTGTTCCAACGTAGAGTTGTGGTTTACGCGACGAAGTAGGGCGTTTGTGTCTGTTCGTGAGAACGGAATGCGTACTTCACAAGCATTATCTAAAGCAGTTTTTGCTTCAGCGTCTGCCTGTTCGTTCCCTATCACGCCACAGTGTGACGGTATCCACTGAAAGGTGACATTGTGGCCATTTCTAGTTGCCCCTCGGAGTCGTCATTACTCCAATTGTACCGAGCACTATTCGTAGGGTATATACGGTACAGCATGCCGGCGCTCTCAAGCATGGGACTTAGTTGTGTGCGCGCGCTGGAGAGCATTCAAGCTCAGGCATTGCGCACATGTTTGGGCCTCCCACGATGCACGTCAACCAATGGAACAATAGCGGAAGCTCGTGCTTGTCCTATTCGGGTGTACTTGCTCTGCGAGCCTCTTCGAATGTACCTCCGCGTGTTGACCCGACACAGGCACCATCCTCTGTCATCGCTCCCTACCACACACCCAGGTTCCAGCTTTTCAATGACTATATCGCGGCATCAGAGTGTTTTGCCGTCGAGATTCTCTCCCGCCTGTATTCCGAGAACACCCCCGTGGGTTCTGCCTAAACCTGTCGTTACATTGCAGATCCCTGGAATTACTAAAAAGTCTTTCGTTGCATCTATTGGCCTCAGGCAACTCACCCTGTTGCACATTTCTACAGAGTACGGAGATACTGTACATGTGTATACCGATGGCTCTGTCACACCATATGCCTCCACTGCAGCCTTCGTCATTCCACATATGATCATCGCTCGCCGGTTTAAACTAGACCATAGCTCAACATCAACTGCCGCAGAACTTGTTGCTATCCGGGAAGCACTTCGATTTCTCTCCGAGGAGCGTCCTCACGCATGGACGATATTCTGCGATTGCAAGCCAGCTCTGCAAACGATTGACTGTGTCCTCAGACGGGGCCCGTATTATTCTATAGCACCTTTTATAATTCACGAGAGCAACCCTGCGCAACGCGAAAGCGAGCCCGAGATTTTTTATTTTTTTTTCTTCGTCTCTCGGCCTGCTCTTGAGCGTTCGTTGAAATAAAAGATATTTGCCGAGAGTACGAACAAAGCAAGCGCTGACGCGAGGTGCAAACCCCGGGTGGAACGGGGCGGCAGGCCTCCCGACGGCGGCCGAGGCAGCAAGCGGCCGTCAATCGAAGGCACGCGGCAAGGCACACGCCCTCCTGACAGCCAATCAAAAGAGAGCGGGTGCCGCGCTGCTTTGTCGACCAATCGCGAGGCGCTTTGCTTTGTCCGGGATGCGCAAGAGAGAGGGATGCGCGATCCGCGTTGCGGGGAACCAGACAGAGGGCGCAGCGGACATCGCCACGTTTCAATGTACTTTTACCGGCTTCTTTCTTTTTTTCTTTTTTTGCCGTTTTGAGTGCTCGTGCCACGCGGCTGTCTTCGTTTCCTTGGCAATGAAGCTCTTCGAGCGCGGCAACCTTGAAAGCCCGCTCATCCGCCAGCGCGTGGCTGCTTTGTGATTCTGCGCATCGGCTGCTCTTCCTTCTCCCGCACTCTGCGATCCTCGGCTAAAACTGTCGCGATGGTCGCTCGGCCCAACAATGGAACAGCGAGCGTTGGGGATACGGCGTGTGCGTGCGTGCGTGCGTGTGTGCGAAAGTGAAGCAAAACGAAGAGGAGCTTGGCGCGAAGCGTTTGCGATGAGTTGAAGGCTGCTTTGACGGGCTTAATGGATCGCGGGTGCCCACTTGACACGCAACAAGTCCTCCTCTTCAAGACTCTCTCTAGCACTCTTTTATCGCCCGCTCTTTCACTGGGCAGTTGATTTTTATTTGCAACATTTAGTCTGATGATGTCGATGTGCGCCAGGGTGTCAGTAGGCATGCTGCAACTACGACGTCAGTGTTTCGACATCTACTACTACTTTTTATTTTCCATCTTTCTTTTCTTTTTCATGCAAGCTAGTCTTCAATACCGAAGCACAATCCCCTTCATGACGCACGCAGGTGACCTACCCCATAAAGTAATGTTCGCGCATATTAAAACTTATTGAAAAGTCACTGTTCTACGCAGCGTAGTGCAAACGCGACTGTAACAATAGTTACGCTTACATTTAGTGTGGAATTTAGTGAATAATAACAACAGTGAACGTTGGTGTGCGTGTGCGTGCGTGTGTGTGCGTGTAACTGTAATGTTCTACCGCGTCGCATTATGAAAATTGTTTGTGACATTTTGTTTCTATCTAGGCTTAACTTTTGCCATATGGTATGAGGATCGACACAAGTCAACTTGCAGAAATTGCATGTACTATACAGAAACGCTTTCTATAGCTTAGATAGCGATTCTTATTACACTCACATTCCTCATTTGTTCCGCCCATATACAGCATTATACGAGTCACGTACGAGGCTTTGATTATATTATAAGCGAGAGTGTAAAAATAACACTTTTTAGTTTCAGCAACTATCTCATTTGGCAGAAAACATAGCCGCGTATCATAGAAGGAATAAGGAGCCTCGAAAGAGTGCCAACATACAAAACAACATAAGGCCAACAAGCATTGCAATAACATTTACCCCGACTGTTGGATGAATTACATAGAAGCAAGTTTAATTTGTAGAGCGTAACTTTAAAAGAGTTACGTACGCAGTCGCATTTCAAACACCCTTTATCTCTTCCATCGCATATTGACCGTGGCCTATAACTGTGTACATGTGAAATTAGTTTTGCTATAGTCTCTTTCCCTGCTGTGAATGTGAAATGTTTTCTTTCTAAACTGTCACGATTAATTCATTATCTGCTTTCCTGTGTTAATGTTTCCGTAAGCTTACTATTGTTTGTGTAATGGCATCATGTATGTTGTTTATGATTGAGAGTAAAGTGTATTATTATTATTATTATTATTATTATTATTATTATTATTATTATTATTATTATTATTATTATTCGAAGTCTCCGACGATGCTTTCAACCGTTTGAGTGATTCTTCTCTGTGGCCAACGTCTTTCTTGTTCAAGACGTTTCGTGGTATGCGCCACGACACCATGATTTTGTGCTATAGGAGCAGCAAGAAGAGGAGGCGGTGAAAGACTGGACAAAAGGAAAGTGGCGTATCAGTGACGCAGCACACGTACCCATCTTCTATCAAAATTGTCGGGGCCTACGCACCAAAGTGAATCAGTCTTTTAAAGCGCCGCCCGTTCCTGCGGCGAGCGTCGGCGGCGGCGACGTAACCGAGCGAACGAGCACAGCGGAAGATGAAAGTGAACGCGGAGCGCAGCGGGGGATGAAAAACGCGAGGAGGAAACCGGAGGAGGAGGGTATGGCGAAATCGTGAGAAGAAAAGCGTAGTGCGGCGACGATGAATACGAGATGGCGCCACCGTAGCGCGCGCCGTCTGGTAAGTCTGTTGACAGCGACTGCTGTCAATCGCTCCCACGCGTTGGCTCTCGCGATTTCCGGATTAGCGAGGCAGTCGCGCCACGCTTCGCTCCCTTTGCAATGTGCCGCACGAGAGAGATTGTCCGTGCCAGCCAATAAATCACGAAATGGAAACACATATACAGAGTAGCGCTCAAATTTAGCATTAAGGAGTACAGTAATCGTCGGTGAATTTTTTTTCAAATATTGTTTTTTTTTCTGCTCATTCTCTGATAGCTTTAAGTGAAACCTGTGTTTTACTTGAACTGGCATCTGCTGTGTATTTTCCTGCGCATTATGGCGTTTGTCGTCGGGATCGACATTACTTCTTCTGGAAGCAGAAAGGTGGTGGCGTACTTATTGCTGTTGATAGCGTGATAGAACGTGTCCATCGCTTGGATGAATGCAATCATGGGGCTGTTTGGACAGACGTGCACTGTTCAGGTGGTATATATATATATATATATATATATATATATATATATATATATATATATATATATATATATATATGTGTGTGTGTGTGTGTGTGTGTGTGTGTGTGTGTGTGTGTGTGTGTGTGTGTGTGTGTGTGTGTGTGTGTGTGTGTGTTATGGGGTTTTACGTGCCAAAATCACCATCTGATTATGAGGCACGCCGTAGTGGGGGACTCCGGAATAGTTTGGACCTCCTGCGGTTCTTTAACGTGCACCTAAATCTACGTACACGGCTGTTTTCGCATTTCGCCCCCATCGGGATGCGGCCACAGTGTCAGGGATTTGATCCCGTGATCTCGTTCTCAGCAGCCCAACACCATAGCCACTGAGCAACCACGGCGGGTTGTCCAGCTGGAGAACGGCTTTTGCTTGGTGTATTCTATGTAGCACCTGACGCAACTCGATCCTGCAGCATATGGGTCTTATTCTGGCATCAATTAAAACTGATATAATTTCACATAAGAAGCACGAAGTGTTAATTATTGGCGACTTTAGCTTACCGGGAATTTCATGAAATAATAAACCTAATTACTTTTACATTTCTCAGAAATTCTACTCCTTATACTTTACTTCGTCTCCTTTAATTCCATGCAGCAACTGAATTTCACTTAGAACTGCTGTACAGGGTAATGTTCTCTATAGATCTCTGTTTTACGAATCTTGATAGTTTTTCCGCCATGCACGGCAACGTTTATCTGGTTGCGCCAGACAAGTTCTATCCTCCCTTAATTGTTTCTTTTACTCTGGTAAAACAGAAACGCATCTTCAAGGGGTGTACGGTAGCACGATTAAAAGACGGGACAAAAGAAGACACACAGGGACACACACACAGCGCCAACTTCCAACATAACTTCCATTGTTGGAAGTAAGCGCTGTGTGTGTCCCTGTGTGTCTTCTTTTGTCCCGTCTTTTAATCGCGCTACCATACACCCATTCAAGATGCATTACCAACAAGCCCACATTGCAACCCTCGTGAAGAGAAACGCAGCATCCGTTCCGACAACAACACGAAGTCCAGCTTCAACATTTCCCTTGGAGTTCACGTTCGTTTGTACCGTTATCTTGAAAACGCCGACTAGACGATCGTATATGCGACAGCAGATGTTGGTGAACAGGGTAACTTGCTTACGAAAGTCATTGAAGATGGCGTGCGCATATTCGTACCCACAAGGCCGCTCAAAAAGTCAAAGTTCCCTCATTGGTATTCTGAAGAAGTAAGAACGACAACATAACTGAAAGACCGTGCGCACAGAAAAGCGGGTAATAAAGGCTTAGATAAGTGGAAAATTGAATTTAGGCGCCATCGTAGTCTTTGCAAATTTGATTGTAACAATGATCACTGCAACCACGCTGAACGTGTTGAAGCAAGCATGACATGTAATTCGAAATACATCTGGAGCTGCGTGCGCCCTCCCTCCTCTAGAAAGAGCGCCGAAGATGTAAGTCTTGTTGATGAAAATTGCGATGTCATCTCAAACACTGATGATGCTGTTGCCGAACATTTCTGTTAATTTGGTATAAAAGATGCGTCTACCTCAATTAACCTACCTTATCACTCTGATACGGTGTGTACGCTATCACTTAATGAAGACCTTGTTTTGAAGCGCCTCAAATCTTCCATTTCTTGTGGCGCTGATGGTATCGCTCCCGCACTGCTTAAGACGTACGGAAGCATAGTTGTCCCTGTTCTCGCAAGCATCTTCAACAGTTCCCTAAAGTCGACTACGTTGCCTAGCGCTTGCGAGGTAGGACGGGTAGTGCCCGTACACAAAGTGGGTGCTATAAGTGAATTTGCTAACTACCTGCCTGTACTATGCTCTGCGCTGCGTCAAAAGTGTTTGCATTGGATTCCCTGCTTTCTGTTAGTGCTAAGAACATTTTAACAGATTAACAGCATGACCTTGTGGCAGAGCACTCCACAACAACGAACGTGGTCACATTTATGACCCGTGCTTCCAGTGTGGTACATAATCGAGGACAATTTGACCTAAGCAAAGCATTTTATGTAGTTTGCCATGAGCTCGTTAGTACGAAGCTCACGCAAATGGACATACCTTCTTCCATCATTGCCCCGGTATCAAACTACCTAAACAATAGATCGTGATCCGTTGGCACTATTGGACAGAGTTCTTTTAGCTATGAGGTCACTAGCGGAGTTCCTCAAGGACCTGTTCTTGGCCCCCTTATCTTCCTGCTATTCATTAGTGACCATTCCATCAGCAATTCAACATTCATTTTTTAGAGCGCAGCTCTTTGGCGTCCGTTCCTGGGTTTCGCGTCGTCGTCGGCGTTGTCGTCGGCCTCGTAACCAGCTCCGCCCCCCTTTCATCCCCCCAGCGCTAGCAGCGACCGACTGATACCGCTGGATGCCGCTGTCGCCGCTAGAGAGTCAAGATAACCTGACTGCATAGAACACCGTCGCCGCCATGCAGAAAGAGGAGGAAAGGGTCCCCCCCCCCCCCCCCCTGTTCTTGTGTGGCGGATAGGGTGCTCTTCAGTTGCATCAGTCAGTCGCTGCTATCTCTTCCCTCCTCCCTTTATCGTGTTGTCCGCTTGCTGCGCGCGCTTCTGCCCCCATCGTTTGCCGCTGGGTGTACACGCCGCCCCCCTCCCCCCTCTTCCTGCGAGTCTCCGGTTGTCAAAGCGCCGGCTCGAACTTAATTCCTTTCTTCGCTCCTCCTCCAATGCAACCCCTGTGCGGTGGCAATCAGAGAGCCAGATCGGTGGCGGCGGATCTGTATATGTGCACCGCCCGAGCCGAAATTGCCGCTGCCGTTCGCCCTGTGCGGTGGCAATCAGAGAGCCAGATCGGTGGCGGCTTGACATAAAGACAAACAGCAATTTCCTAACACTTATGCGGGAGAACATCCCGTTCCTCTCGCTCGTAATGCGTCCCACGGCTGTGACAACCTCGCGAGGCACTTGTATAGATCTCGTCTTTGAGAATCAAGCATTGGCGTACCAAGTCGAACATATATCAGTCTATTTCTCCGACCACAAAGCTTCCTTCATGACTGTCAAGAACTGTTAGTGGAGCTTTTGTTAAAGGAATACGTGTGAAAAATAAAAAAAAAAATTCTGTGATAGCGCATACATGTGTTGCTCGATTTCTTTGCCTCAATCTATCGAAAAGGTGAAACAGCTTATTTGCTGCGCTCAAATTTCGCATTAGGAAGTAACGTAATCGTCGGTAATTTTTTCTATATGTTCACAACTTAACGCTATTTAAGACTGTCAACAGTGTTCACGACTGCAGTGACCCATAAAAAGGCTTTTCTTTTTTCACTCTCGAACTGGTGCAAAAAATTTAAGCTACCTTTAAATGCTTCCAAAACTATGGTGTTAATTTATACGCAGAAAACACACCATGTGCAATTTCCATGCACCCTTCGGAATGCCCCACTGCCCTGGGTCTATGAAATGAAAAATATTGGTGTGTACTTTGACAAAACGCTAAGCTTCTCTTCACACGCTAAATATGCGAAACAGCGTGCCCTATGCCCTCTTAGTATTGCTTACCATATATCGCATGACTTCCACTCACCGGCTGCCTTTCTGAAATTGTATCCTAATGTGTGCCTTCACCTACACGAGTATGCGTCTGTGGTTTGGGCCAGAACGTGCAAATCCAATTCTGACGTCATTGAATGCATCCAGAATAAACTGATATCTACTTTTAAGCACTGCTACTGCCAACTTGGCGACTAAAGTGCAGCACTCTAGAATATACTTCAACTCACACATCTAAAATCAAGGCGTATTAAATCAGACCGTTTGTTCTTCTATAAGGTTGTCCACGGCATTATACATCGCTAAAAGCTTCTTGATCATGTGCAGTTTTCCGCACGTAATCATGTTGTGTGATTAAGAGGAAGCTTTAGCTCGGGCCCAACTTCGACGCGGCCTATTCAAATACATGTAAAAACGCAAAAACGTTTTTCTAAGATAACCCCTGAACAGATTTTAATGAAATTTGTTGAATTTGAGAGAGAAAGTTAAATTCTAGTGACTTTTGGAAGCGGAATTTTGATTTAGGGCTTGAACTTTGTTTAAAAGATTTTCAAATATTCGACAGCTTAAAAAAATAGAAGCACGAAATTTACGAATTCATAGCTCTGCATCAAGAACAGGTATCGCGGTTCTGTAAACGGCATCCATTAGACCATTCAAAGCGGACAAATTTCGTATGTCATTTTACATCTTACGTGAATTTGTTACGTTGTTTACGGGGGTTCTGCAAAAGTTATAATTACATATTAATAAATTCTTTGAGATTCATTTGTAAGATATCAAATTTGTCCGCTTTAGATGTGCTATTAGGTACAATTTACAGAATTGCGATATCATTTTTTCTTGCTGAGTTACGGAGTTGTAAACTTGATAGTTTCGTTTTCTGAAAGTTTGCGATTTTCGCAAATTTTTAATAAAAAATTGACGACCTAAATCGAAAATTCGAAACCAACAGTAACTATATTTTAAGTTTTTCTTTTAAATTCAACCAACCCCGTCAAATTTGGTGCAGTGGTTGCCGAGAAAAACAAATTCTCCTTTCACACGTATTTAGATAGGAGCACCCGAGCTAAAGCTTCCTCTTAACACCCTTTTACGCCCGCCTCCTGCTTTTGTGTTTCCCGATTTCTTTGTTTATCTCACATTGTATTGTCTACAATATTTTTCTTCTCTGTAGATTTTGTCTAGCGTATTACTTTAATTGCACCAGTATGAGAACTCTGTAGCTGGTCCTGGGCACTATGCTAAGCTTTTGATTGATTGATTGATTGATTGATTGATTGATTGATTGATTGATTGATATTATTACATAGAAGTCAACGAGGGTGGCAACGTGTTCTTGTTCGTTGGTTATCATATGTAGTGTGGTGAATCGAAAACAATGGCGCAAGAAGGAAACAAGGAATAGAAGGCCTATTGGCGGCGAGGAGTTACGGAGTCGCCATCTATCGGAAGCGCCTCGCTGGCGTAGTATGAGGGATCACGCGGCGCGCCCCTCATAGGTTTTGCTGTCAGCACTAACTGAAAACACCACGCGTAAGCTCTCCTGGACATTTCTGTAAGTACTTTCGAAACGAGAGAAGTTTACTGTCTAAATAATAATATTGGGTAAATTGAAAGCACAGAATCGTTTACAGACGCTATCTCTTTACCGCATACGTACAGTGAACGCCACTGCCCGCGGTCGCCGCGATGGAGTTTCCCGAACCGGCTTCTTAATATGCGTGAAAGGTAGGTAAACGCTGAGAGCAAGCTATGTGAAATATGTTCTTATAGTGTTTGTATAACTAAATGGAGCGTAATAGAATGAAGCCTCAATGCAGCGATCGCACAGATTTGCAGCGACCGACTCGCGTCTGCACGCTTGTCCGCGCACTGTTTCGCTTTCGCCGCGTGCGCGTTCTCGCATCGTGCCATCAGCTTTCGGCCGCAGTATGAGCAGTTGACAGTATACAAGCAACCATTGTTGCGTGGGAGCTATCAGAGCTGTTCAAAAATAATTTAATTGTAGAGGCTTCGACACCTACGGGGACTGTGATGTGCGGTCCCGCAACAATTCAATATGCTTTTTCTTCTAAATTCTTGGACGTTTCAATATTATTTCTCGAGTTGCGTCGCAGGGTATCTTTATCGGTGTTCTCAGCGTGCGATTTCCCGCTGCTTCTTTTTTGTTATCCAGTGCGTTAATTCATAACACCAACATGACCATATGCCATTCTTTCTTTTTTTGTGCTTCTTACCGCTCCCTTTCCACTCCAGTGAACGTGCCAGTATCTATAGCATCAACAAGTTCATAGACCAAACCGTCATGACATTAGTCGCGCAGCGGACTCGGGCGAGCGTCTCAGTGCGCATTTTCCGAACATCGCAGACCCGGCGCCGTAGCAGAAATCTTCCTCGCGTCTGTGCTTGCTGCATACCCGAGTTGTAGCCGACGACTGTTAGCCGGTTTTACGTTTCGCGAGCCAAGCTTCACGCAGCTTGTCCTTCGGCTACGTGTGAATAAGGCTGACACCGGGCTCCGTTGCGTACGCCCGGCACTGCGGCACCGAGCAATATAGTCCACCATATTGCGCGCCTTCAAAGGCAGCCACTACCAATTGTAGTGCTTTCAAGCGTTGTAAAGGAGACACTCGAAGCGGGAAAATCTCGCCACTAAATGAGGACTGCAGCCAGTGGCGTAGCTAGGTCGTCTGGCACCCGGGGCCCATTAGCTCGGCTGCTTCGGGAGCGCTTCGGCGCTCCCGAAGCAGCCGACGCGGCCGCTATGTCCACGTGATCCCTAATAGCACGTCACGCCGACGGTGGCGCCAGCTTTTCCAGTGGTGGAGCTCGAGGCCAATAGGCATTCATGAAGACTCCATGGCAAGCACTTCGCGGCATCTGACAACACTGTTTTGTTAAGCATGGATCACACCCATGTGGAGACGCGAATGATTTTTCGGCGGATGTCATTTCAGATGAAAAATTCTGCGAGTGGTAACGAGGGCTGGCGGGCCAACGTTGGGTTGCTCTCGAACGTTAGAAAAGTCACTGAGTTCCGGCAAGTGAATTCGACAATCGCTATCTATGTTGTTATCAAAACTAACTGTGCGGCGACACATCGTTACTTCTATCCGGACGCTTACTCGATGCATCTTTGTAGAGTTAAAACGAGATAACGGAGACCTAAATGCTGGTAAATCTAAGCAAAGGCTGGCTTTGTAAACGAAGCGTCACATGTTAAAGATACTGGTCAACAGTAAAACACGTTGTTGGGCTAGTTGGTGCATAGCTTTCAATAGGTGAAGCGCCAATAGTGACGGCACACAAGAAGAAATACAGAAAGGACAAGGCGCTACTTGCAACTGTTTATTGAAATCACGGGTGGCTGATTATATAGCCACGAGGAGAGGGGAACGAAAAAAGAAGGACACTGAATTTGCGAATGCGCACGTGCGAGAACACTGAGGATAAAGGGAATCACGCTTAATCTAAATCTAAAACTTATCTAAAAACATGCTTTGATTCGTGTATATATTCAACGACGAGGTATTGACACAGTTGTCCCCTCTTTTCTTAATCTCGTTGGCCTCCAACAATTCACGCGCAACAGAAGCTTTACTTTTATACATGATTGTCGTATCATGAAGCCTTGCTTTACATACTTGTTCATCCTCATTCTCGCAGGCCTTGCAATGAAGCGGCAAGTTTGAACCATATCTATTTATCAATGAAAGCTTATGCTCCCGCAGGCGTTCATTAATACATCGGCCAGTTTGGCCGATATATTAACGCGATAGCGTTAAGGAGCTCGTGTCGCAGAAAAGCCGGTGTCGTCAGCGTCGGTGTCGGCGTCGGCGTCCGCGGCGTTGGCCGTGAGCGATAAATCACGGCAGCCACTTCATAAATAAAAAGCAACTTCCAAGATGGGCTGGGTGGGAATCGACCCAGGGTCTCCGGAGTGTGAGACGGAGATGTTACCACTGAGCCACGAGTTCGATGCTTCGAAGCGGTACAAAAGCGCCTCTAGTGAACGCGGTGTTGCCTTAGTAACGAGCCGTTTCTAAGGCTCAGGCGTGCGTCGCTTGCTCAGGCGCACATTTCGTTGTCACGCCGAACGCGGCGTTGCTCGACGCTCACCGCGTCCGATGCGGGGCGCGCAGTCGCTGCGCCGTAGCCCATTGTCATACACCCCTTGGCGGGTCGACGGGAACGCTGTCGCGTTCCACGCTTGAAGGCGAAGCTTAAGCGTCCTCCAATTTTTCTTTTCCACACTTCAGCGGTATGTGGTATACTACCCCTTCTTCACACTTAACAAAAGGGTTTGTATGTTTAATAGAACACCCTAATTTTTTAGAGTCATCCGGACCAACCAGGCGGCACAATGTAGCAAGTTTTCGCGGCGCAGAAAAAACCACAAGAATTTTGCATTTCACGGCGACGTGTTTCAGATTATGCGCCACTTTATGAGAATATGGTATCACCACCGCTTTTGCTTTCTTTTCGACTGTTTGACCTTCTTCACTTCTTTTTCTTTCTTTTTTCAGTTTTTTTCAATAACGCCTCCGAAACTGCGCTTAAAACCAAGCAAGGAAAGCCAGCCTTCCTCAACTTCAAAATCTGGTCGTCAAAGCTTGCTTGTGCCTTATGACAGCACGATTTTTTCAGCGCGGATTCGAGGCACATAGTGGCAATTGCTCGTTTAACAGTCTTGGAGTGTGTAGACTTATACGGCAACAATTCTTTGCGGGCACGGGGTCGGTTCATCCAACAGGAGCCTTCGTCAGTAAGGGTTATGTCAAGATCTAAAAGCTGCAAGCTGTTATCCTTGGCTAGTTCGAAAGTAAAATCTAAGCCTTTTCCTTGCTGTTTAAAATCAGTTAAAATACGAAGTTCTCCTGTGAGCTTCGTTGAAACACCGTGGATGACAACAGTGATATAACGCTACAAGATCAAAGGCCTAGAACGCATTTTCCGCGCTCTGCTGGGATTCTTTACATTGCAACCTTTCAATGCATTTTGTCCGCATCGGAATCTGATCGCCACGCGTGGGAAGCGAACCCACGACCTCGTGCTCAGCAGCAGAAGGCTATGGCCGCTGAGACATCATGGCGGGTACTGCCTTTGACTTAACGTATCTCGAATGTGTAGCGCGCCTCACACTGGGACCAACGCTTTCCAACACCAACACCTTATAACAGCCAACACATTGTAGGCCTACGTAGACTTGTTCCGGACGAGCATGTCATGTGGTGCGATGTAACCTAGGCTAGACCGATGCTACCGTATTAAATGCATGAGTTGTCCCAGACCGCCGAGTCACGTGACTCGCCGCTCAGGAAGCTGCCTGTACTGCCTCTACAATAATATAGCGCTGGCACTAGAAAATATACCAGACGTGATTTCGCACTCGAGATAGGGCTCGATTACGAGCTGCAGGCGATGCTCCGATGTGGAGGGTCACGTGGTGAAATAGCACGATCACGCCTGTGATTGGCAGATGCCAGATTTAACTACTCTCCAATGCCACCTTACGTGAAACGCAAGTCTAGAGGAAGGTGCTGACGCTACACGCTTACAATTAAGAGATGATGTAGGAGAACCCGAGGAACAGCCATGTCACCGATCCATATTACAGGATCACTTCGTTCACCATATTACATGATCACAACCATTCACTAAACGTGAGACTTGATATCTTACCGTTTTTGTTCATGCTAACAGCGAAGCACTTCTGAAGCCTGCAGTAGGGACACCAGTTCCTTCGGGCCTTGTCGATAATGCAGCTACCGTTGCCGGCTGTAGAATGAAACAAAATTCTTGTCAGGTTGAGTATGAGTATAAGACGAATTACTTTATTTATATATAGATAAATTTAATGCTCATTCATTCGTTAAGTCTGGAGGGGATGTGTAAATGTCAGTAATGGGGGAATGTGCTGCAGAGATAACTCGGAAATTGCAGTTACATTGTGGACTTGTTTTGACACTGTCTTCACGCATGACCGCACTTTCCATGCGGTCCGTGAGCCATCTTTCCCCGTTGAAGTGCGCCAGGGACTGCGCGCTATGGGAATATAGGTGAGGAACCACTGTTCGTTCTCATATATAATTTGACAACAGACTGTATATTAACCCATTATATCCAGCGTTACCATGTGGCCGCGATTTCTTCACTATGCATTTCGACTTATTTCGATTCAAAACAAAATAAAGTGCGGCAGTTTCCCAATTGGGGTGGTGTTCAACGGATCGTAAGTTACCTTAAACAAACTCAGTTTAATTAAACCAAAATAATGTGGTGGAATAGTGGTAGAGCATCCGCCTTGTATGCGGAGGTACTGGGTTCAAATCCCAATGTCGCACCAAACTCATCGATTTTTCTAGCGGGTAGAGATGTTCTCCGGCATGGTACTCGGCTACTGGTGGGGATTCGCGTACCGAGAGGGGCTTCGAGACGTCTAGGCGTGGCCTCTAGGCGCTTCTTGTCCAACCACAGGCCACCTTGATGCAAAGCATCCTTCGCGGCTGTAGAAAACATACCAGAGCTGCTACGGGGCACCTACCGTTAACACAGGCACAAGCGCGTTCGTTCCCGTTCGGCCTTTGCAGGACCTCAGCGTTGAGAAAAGGTTGTTTCTCCCCAACGTCAGGGCGTTCGCCCCCTATATAGGTGCGATGTGATGGCGCATGGAAAACTGCCTCCGCAAGCGATCCAGCCTCCCCGCTTGTTGCCACAGGGTTCGGCAGAATTTGCAAGGCGCGGGCTCCTCCCGGAGGACAGTTCGCTAGCGGAGTGTTGGGCAAGGGCACGACTGCGCCCCTTTGGATAACCGGTGGATAACCGAACGCATGTTCGGTTATCCGCACGTTCTCCCGCACCAAGATGTCTACCTCTGGGTGGCATTGCTTTAGAGGAGCAGTGATAAATAAATAAATAAATAAATAAATAAATAAATAAATAAATAAATAAATAAATAAATAAATAAATAAATAAAGCTTGTAGTCAATGGTTTAGTGAACAGTTGACATCTTGCGTTAAGTAACTATAGGTATTGCGTTTCATTAGTTCTTGACGATGGTTTTCTGCCAACTCGAGCAAAGCTTCTTGCGCCTTTCGATGTTTTCTTACTATCATTAAATGTGTGTAAAAAAATGGCGCCTCATAGAGGCGCCGGCTGCTCCTCTACTCCGACAGGCAATACAAGCATGAACACTCAATACAATTCAGGAAGGAGTTCCCAAGTGTAGTTCACAAGTCGTGACACAAAAACTACTAGTTCACAAGTTCACAAGCTAGCACACGAGCGCAGTACAGCCCGCGTGAAAAACAAAAAAAAAGAAAGGAAGAAAGAAAGAAAAATAACATAACGAAAATATGGCGCAAAGCCTAATACAAGAATGTACAATGACCAATGAACATACAAGGCCACATCTCTGGGACCTCTATTGTCACAAGTGTTGCAAAGGTCAATGCACATGTCTAAGTTAAGGGATATTATACTCTTAACAAGTCCCACATCCTCCAAACTATTTTCAGTCTCTAATAATTTCTCGCAATTCTCGTTTCCTCAAGAAACTCTACAAATGCACGTACTGCCTGAATTTGGGATCTTTCTGTTGGCAATGCACCCACGAGTTTCTCCAGCGACAACGATCTTCTATAAAAAATATGCAATCTTCTTCACAACTTTCAACGACAGGCTGAGTATCTGTTACAGTTCAAGAGAAGGTTCTCTATATCATTATCAGATTATTCACAGAAACAAATTGGGCTATTAGCTTTTCTGATCTTGCATAAGTAGTACTTCGTGTAGGTTGTGCTTTTGTTTATCATTACATTTTGTGGCGAACCTTGGTTTTCATCAAGTACCCATCGTGTTCTGTGAAACTGCTACGAGGCTGCGAGGGACTCAATAGTAAGAAGAAAAGTTGCACAATTTTTTTTTACCACCTAGCATCTTTAATTGGTCGCCTTACACAGCCTCTCAGAAAAAAAAAAACAAGGTTGTTGAGTGAGCAGGCGGAAAAAGAAATTCGGCTGTGAGCGCGCGGCTAATAATGAACGGAGATATTGTTTTGTGAATGAATGAATGGGGCAAGTTGGTGCGGCAGCATCTTAGAGTAGGCTGCGAATGACAGAAAGACAAGCGCGAACCAAGAGAAAGGAAGCTGTAATAAAGCCTTCTAAGTCTAAATGGGAACCATGATTCGATTTGCACAATCAGTTTCGCCCTGTAGTGGCGGTAATTTTTGGTGACAGTATTTGTCCTTCAGAAGAAGCAGTATGCGTAACGACGTAGTTACTTTGTGAGACATGAATGGAACATGTGGAATAATCATTGCCCTTATTTTTAGCGTTGGCCTACTCCCATTGAAGTCTCAACATGCCATTGGTGTCAGTGTTTTCCAGTTTTGTTCTAATTGCGACGTGACCCTCGCGAAGAATTTTTGAAAACACAACAGTACATTTTTACACCGCTTTAGCTTCTGATGCTATAATAGTAAAGATATATATATATATATATATATATATATATATATATATATATATATATATATATATATATATATATATATATATATGTATCTGTTGCACGAATGCAGAGAGCTTCCTTATAGATACAAGCAATTAAGTGCTCTGCATGCGGGGGGTGGGGAGTGGGGGGGGTTAAGCTTACAAAATGAGAAAGGAGAGAAAGAACTGCGCCTGGTAGCAAGCATAACTTTCAAAGTACGTATATCATGTAAGCCTGTATACTTCAGTAACAACTGAAGCACTGCATTCGCAATGTCCTACACGCAGACTTTCTTTGTGAGTGCTGAGCCATACGCACCTGTTCTTATAGTGTACCGGCATTCCAGTTGTTTTATCAAGCACGTTGGAGAGAACTTGCCTTTCTGCGCTAAACCGGGGACAAACTCCCTTTACCTTTCCTTTTCCCCCTTCTCACCCGCTCTGGCCAGCTGGCAAGAGCCAAAGTTGCTTCGGCCGACCTCTCTGCCTTTTTCCCATTACAGTTTTCTGCCTCCTTTTAGTGAGCAGATAAGAGTCACATTAATAAGACGTTCGATTACAGTAGAGCGCACGGACGAAACGAGCGGCCACGCAGAATTGATAACTTCGATGCTAACTCTCTGCAAAAGAAAACAACTCTCCAAAACAAACTATGATCATTCCGCAATAAAGTCATTCGTTGAAGTGGTGTGCGTGCGTGCGTGCGTGCGCGCGCGCGCGCGCGTGTGTGTGTGTGTGTGTGTGTGTGTGTGTGCGTGTGTGTGTGTGTGTGTGTGTGTGTGTGTGTGTGTGTGTGTGTGTGTGTGTGTGTGTGTGTGTGTGTGTGTGTGTGTGTGTGTGTGTGTGTGTGTGTGTGTGTGTGTGTGTGTGTGTGTGTGTGTGTGTGTGTGTGTGTGTGTGTGTGTGTGTGTGTGTGTGTGTGTGTGTGTGTGTGTGTGTGTGTGTTCATTTCGCTTTGTACTATACGTGTCCTCTATTACTCTTCAAAGTGTTTTAACTCCACCCTACCAACAAGCTTCTGCATCTTCACTCGCGTCAAGCTCAGAGGAGCGCTAGCCGTTATGCCCACCTATGCAGGTGTAAACAATGCCGCGGCGTATGCTGCGCTTGAAGAAGCAGCTGCATCCATCGCAGCAGTAGACGCCGTAGTGCTTGCCGTAAGAGCGGTCGCCGCACACTTTGCACGGCACGGGGACTGGAAGCGTGCGCCCTAAGGAGACAGAAAGAGATAAGGAGGACGAGAGAAAATAAAACTATAAAGAGTCAGTCCTGTTTGATATCCAAGAATGCGTTTATCATGCAATGGGAGGTGGTTATTTGCGGCACTATTCTGCACTATGTGTTATGCGGTGGTGCTTCCCTTAGAGCCATGCGTTACCCGTACGCGCGGAAGAAAACGGGTACTTCAAACGCTACTTCCTCATGGATCAGCTCGGAAATCCGCGCAGCGTCTAAGGTCGCCTCTGTGGCGCAGTGTCTACAACGACAGCGTCAGCGTCTTCGACCAGGGCCGCAGCGTCTCAGCGACAATGTCTCAAAACGGTAACTGTCACGAGGGAAGAATGTGAGAACGCTCTTCCTATAAACGGTACCACCGAGCTGCTTTTTTGCTGGTTTTAGACAGCATCACATGCGGGATCAACCCACGAAAACGGTTATAGACAGTCACTAGAAAACACGGTTAGTCCCCAGTAATTCTAAACGCAATAAAAGCAGAAGCATGCGGGTACGACTATATGACCAGGGGCCGCACTTCAAAAGTTAGTTATCACGAAAGCATAAACGTCCGCCAATTCTCACTTAGCCGCATGTTAGCGTTTCTATTAGGTCTAGGGTTAGGTGTACTTGCACGGTACTAGAGCAAGCGTTTGCAGGTCAAAGCGCTCGAGGGAGCACCAACTCCACGCGTAAGCGTTGTGTTCACTAGATATGGGCTGATGTAACAGTGTGGATTCGTATGTGCTTCTACACGGCTCTACGCTCAAAAGGTAAAGCACCGTCAGTGAGCCTTGAGAGGTTTGGCTTGGAAACTGTTGCAACCGACAATACGGTTGCTTGGCTTCGCGAACGCACCTGACATAGGAGCATAGTCGGAGAGCCCGAGATGCCAGATGCTTTCATAGGAGGAGGAGTGTACGCGCGCACGGTATTTATAATTAAAGCATTCGTATTATCTGATGCTTTCACCACATAGAAAACTGCTCCGCCGGCGGGACCTAGATTGAGTCATTTTCTTTCTTTCCAAAGGCGTGGTCTGTAAGCCTCATTGAAAGAGAAACCAACTGACAAGCAGCTGTCGTTTCTCTCGCATTGACGAGAAAATAATAGAATGTTCGGTATTACAAAAGAACACGACCTATTCAGGTTTAGAAGGACGCGTTCGTCCGCTTTAGGGCCAATGGAGACGTAGCATATGCTTTTTCTTTTCTTTTTTTAACGGTTGCCTCTCCATTGTATGTAACAAGCTATTGCACGAACCAAATGTGTCAGAGCAGGGATGCTCGTGTATCACATCAACGGTGGCTTCAGTAATGTTCTACCACAGAATTCAGATTGATGAAACAACACTGGGACCCGTCAGCCTCCCCTCCTGCCTTTCCCATTACAGCAGTGAAGCAAACGCATCCGAAAAAAAATATATACGAATAACTAATGACAGCAAAGTATAAGTGCATATTTCTCAGAATTCTTTTCTACCACTTTTGTTCGTGTGCACCGAAATTTAAATGCCATACTGTCTCTTTGCGTATCTCTCGCCGTCAGAATGTGGTCGCTGCGACTAGAAATTCAACCCGCGACCTCTGTCTAGCAGTGAAGTGCTGCAGCCTCCGAACTAGCCGAGCGGCTCTGCTGTGCAAACTAATCTATTTCTAGATGCAAGCGACATGAAATGTGTAAAAAAAAAATTCTTCTGGAAGAACAACTAAGCTGCCAAATTGTTAAAAGACGACCTCAGAACCTAAATGCGTAGAGCGTACACGAGGGCTATTAGCTTACATTCAATAATTTGGCGTACGAGGTTTAGTTCATGCAGAAACGACAGACCATATCCGAAAATGTACAAGGTTAAATCAATCTTATTGTTATTGTTTTTTTCATTACATCTTTAGCAGAGGATCGCTTAGGCGTGTGAACCAAGACGATTGTGATGACAATGTTTTGATGTCACCGAATTGTGAGGATTGTCACTAAATTTTGAGGATCGGCCTTTGCTCGAGACGACTTAGGCTCGCGTGAATCGGGAACTGAAGATGAAGCCTTACATTGCCACATGGATTTAGGGCCAGCGTTGCTAATAACAGACGCCATAAAGCAAGATAAGGCCATTTTATTCTGTTTAACGCCAGGTTGCAATAATTCTGTGATTCAAGCCTCAACACTTGCCTTTCACATAAGCTGCCCGATCCGTGAACTCAGCAACTCTCGTTACAACCACTAACGTTCTTGTTCATTTATGACAATGTGTTGAGCACGTCACTGCTAAGCTACTTCACAATGTTATTCCGACTGAGAGGAGGAGGACAAAAAATAGTCATTGACCATGATGTGGGTTGGCGGTAGTATCACCACCACTTTAGGTGGTGATACTACCGCCAACCCACATCATGGTCAATGACACACACAAAAAAAAAAACAAATTACGTTATGTCCGTGAATGAGAAGAATCGAAGTTTCTTTGTCATTAAAAAAATAAGATGCACCAACTGGTCTCGCAAATTGCGATGCAATGCTCTGTCAAAAATCTATTTCTTTTCTTTCTTTGGGTTTTAAGTGTTTTGAATTACACAATTTGCAAGGAAAGGAAATAGCAACGTGACCCCCACGCGCAAGTTACGTGTGTCAAAGCTTTCCGGTTATTATTTTGTCGCGGGCAAAGTGCAAAAGGGCAGCTCGGAGTAAACGTTTTTACCAGCACCCGGCCTAGAACAGACGAGTACGTTTAAGTCTAGAAGGCTGATATGTGATGACATGTGGCAATATGTAACTCGAGCGCTAGCGTAAGCTTCGTAATCCTTATGGAGTTTAAGAACATCCAAATATTTAAAAATACTTATGAATATCGTAAACTCTATAGTTATGAATGATTGTGTTGATTTCTAAACATAGATTTTAGCTTCTCGGCAGGCACTTTAAATATTCGCTTACATCTTCATAGAGTGCTGCATGACATTCTGAAAAATTTTTTTTAAAATAAAGTAGTTTTTTTACACCATTGCAACCAGCAAAAATTAAAAAAGAAGAAGCTGCACAAAGCCTCCAAAATGAAGCGTAATTCAGTCCACATTTGCGACACTTTCCTAACGAACCGTAAGCAAAATATGGAAGCATTTGACAAACAAGAGTCACTTAGGTCACAGAGATGTCAAAGGCGGGAAGTCCCGTTATTTTAGCAGCTGACGATTAAAGTGGCAAGGGTGTCTGCTACATAGTTTCGAAGCTGAAAAATAATTAAGTAGCGGGTAATGACGGTGTACGCTGGGGCAAGCGCGGTCAAGTGATCGGCGTGGTACTCACCCATGGTCAGCGGGATGGCGGGGTGAGGCCGACCGAGATGCAAGAAGCAGATATCAGGCGGCATCCCGCGACGGCGCCGTCCGGCCAACCGCGGCGCGGTTGCCATGGCGACTGCGTCGCCGGTCGCGGCTCTCCATTGGTCAGAAGTCAGGCTCACCTCTTCGCCGATAGGAGGAGCACTCGGGACTCTTCCCCCGTTCTCATTAATATTACGCGCTGCGCGCTCGCGCTGGTCGCGCGCGCAGGCTGTGACGGGGATCGCGGAGGGAGTGGGTTTCGATTTCAAAGGCGAAAGAGCGAGCGGCGACCGAGAGCAGGGATTGCGAACGTGGAGAACACGTGTCGTCATTTGCGTAGGGGAGGGCTAAAGCGTGAGGAAGCGTTAAAATAAAAATAAAAGGAAGTGCGGGACGTTAAACAGCCTGCGCACAATAACTGAAAGCGCGACCTGCTCACGCGAGGCCCTAGGCACAGAAATCTGAAGATCTAACGCCAAAAGAGCAATGTAATTCGCTTCTAATAGGCACCTGTTTAGTTTAGAAAATGCTGTTTGCTCTCTTCGAAAGCAAAGTCAAGCATTCAGGCCAGTAACCGCTAAATTTGACGTTCATCCACTGACATATTTTCATTATCCATAATAAATTATCTTATCTCCCCATCTTAGAAATGGTCTTTCCAATTACGTTGCCCGTCCTATTCCTTCTCCAACAAATGTTTACAAACACCCTCAAGTCCGTGTTTACAAGTCCGTGTTTACAAGTCCGTGTAGACGCCAATTCAAGGTGTGGTATATCACACTTTCAAAGCATGCAAGCAAGCAAGCAAGCAAGAAAGAAAGAAAGAAAGAAAGAAAGAAAGAAAGAAAGAAAGAAAGAAAGAAAGAAAGAAAGAAAGAAAGAAAGAAAGAAAGAAAGAAAGCATTTATGCTTACGAAGTTGCTCTGGCCTTGCTGACTCACTACGTCCAGCGTCCTTTATTAGTTATGCATTGTTATTCCGCGATCTCCGACATATATTTATTTATTTATTTATTTCAATCGTCTTACATTTTCTTGTTCTTCTTGGAACTATACGTTCATCTGTTTGCGTAATGTTCGGGCCCATCCTTCGGTACAAAAAAAGCTTCTCCGCACAATAATCATTGCTGTGGCGAAGCACGCTTTACAGAAGGAAACCAGCCATATGTCATCAATAAGTAAGCGTAATGCGCGTCGCAATTATACGAACACTTCAGGCGCATTCGTGCTGTCGGCGCCGCCGCCGCCGTTGTACTGTCTCGGTGGACAGCACACGCTCAGCACGACAGTGGAGAGCCAGAAGGTCTTCACAGACGCGAAGTGCGCTTCGCTGCAAAAACGAGAGCAGCGTTTTGCATTCCGCTGCTGGCATGAGCGTTGAGAGCACAAAATCTGGCGTTCCTGTTTTGCGGCTACGTGCATGCCACACCATAACACATACAGTGGTCTGAGCGTACAGTGGTTTCTCTCGTGCACCATCCATGCGCGTCGTCTACAACGCCGCTGGCGGCGCTGGTCACCACGACATCGTTGCGAGACACCTGGTAGCTGCCAGGGTGCTGTTCCTTCTGCGCAGCAACGGTTTCCTCGGTTCCAGCGTCGCGCCAACATGTCGCCCCCAGTATCGTTGCAACGCCGGCCACTAGAGCGCACCGCTAAACATTGCTATCGCACTCGATGACAGAGCTGTCTTCTTTTTTCTTGCTTTCTTTTTCTTACCTGTAACGTATTCGGTAATGTCAAGACAGCCGCTTTTTCAGAAACAATGACTGCGGCTCCTGATCTTAAATGGAAAATTAGACGCTGTTCTTGATTTTGGCGTCGATGAAGTTAGTCTGAGGATAAGGGAGTTTCTATGGGAGTATCAACCATTAACTAAAAGGCCGAGTGGGTACTGTAGGGTCCGGTATTTGCGTGCAGTCATCGAAGTGACAGTCCCACGTTTTGTAAAACACTATTTCCGTGCGCGGTACGGCAAATGACGCGTACATATCAGGAAGTTGTTTACTTCGAGAAGGATTTGGGCACAGGGCAAGGCAGATCAGTCGCATGCTGTCCCGATTTGTTGTCGGACAGGTGACCGTGATCATCACTGAATTAGTTTTAACAGAGCAGGAGTGACTGGTTGAACTTATGTTGCTATGGAAAGTTAAAGAAAAGAAAGAGAGTGATCTAACACGACCTATAGTGCTCAAGACCACCAATTTAGATATTCTGAGTCACCTTCCACTGGCTTCAAAGAGTCTTCTTTGTCTTCTTCTTCTTTGCAGTGTCTGTCGTTGAATCCCCCGTGCTGATTGCCATGGAACATGTCCCCAGTGAAGAAATTGAGATAACAAGAATGATGATGACAACGCCACCGACGGCGAAACTGGTCTTGGCGACTGGCGATGATGATGGGAGCCTTGTAAAGGGGCACTCGAGTGCCTAGGGGTAGCGCTGGTCTAGTGGAGGTAGACCTGGGGCAAGGAGAGACGCCGCGGAATAGCCGTGGAATTTAGACAACGTGGGTTTCTTTAAAATATACGTAACGTGGGTTTCTTTAAAATATACGTACGTTATTAGGCCGCATCACGTGCAGGAATCGAACTCTGTACCTCTCTCCTAGCTAGCAGAACGGCGTAGTCGCAGATCGCCACCGCGACAAGAACCAACGTTGGGCAAGACTGAGCGAACGCGAAGGAGTATAAGTGCGCAGACAAGACGGAATACGGAATGCAGGTGACGCTCGGGGGCACACTTCCGTCGCGCGGCGACAGCGGAGAAGCGATGGGCGACTAGCTGAAAGCACTCGTGGTGCGACAGCATCAGGTGCAGATAGTCACTGCGTGCCTCAGGAACGGACGAAGGAGAAGACTGAACTACGCAAAAAAAAAAAAATAATAAAGAAGAGAGAAAGCCATTTTGTCGACACCCCGCTCGGACAGTATCGACACTGTACGCCCGCCCGCGCCTTCATTCATTATTCCTATCCCGCCGAAGGATAGCGCGCGCTTTTCTGGCGGCGAGCGGCTTTGTCCCACGAGTGCGAGTGAGTGCGGCGGGCCGTTCGCAACGCGACACCCAAATGGCTGCGCAGACACATCAGGCATCAAGTGTCCCACTCTCCCTCCGCTCGAACTGCCACCGCTGCAGCCAGAAACTGCTCCTTTCATCGAAGGTTGCCTCCATCCATCGCACTCGCCGGCAGTGCCAAGAAGCGAAGCGAGGAAGGCTTTATTTTCCTTGCCCCGCAACCTCGCTTCCGAGTCTCGCTTTCCTCGGTGTTTGCAGTCCCCTTGCCGTGCTCTCACGTTTTTTTCTGTGCGTCCTCTCGTCTGATCGCTTCTTCTTCTTCTTTTCCCTCTTATGGTTTTTTTATTTAACAGCTTCCGGCCATCTCCTCAGATTCGTCTTTGTTCTCGCTGCTCAGTGCTGCCCATCGCATTTTTGTCAAATTATTTAGAGCGCCCTTTCCAGAGTTTTAATTTCTTCTAACGGGCCGTCCTTTCTGCCTCTTTCTTCTTTAATGGCCCAACAGCATCAGCAGCATAGCGGCAGTCCAACCTTTAACTCAAGCTTTATCCGCAGCTGCGCTGCTTGTCAGCTTGTCGTCTGAGCGCGCAAAGTCTCTCTCTCTCTCTCTCTCTCTCTCTCTCTCTCTTGAATTTCGCCCCCTTTCGTCTTTTTCTCCACCGACGCTGTCAAATAGAAAGATCACCGCTGGCTCTTAACGGGCCGTTTGAATAATTTCCGAGCGTGGTGATGCGATTGCTCGCTCTATATGGGAGCCCGAGAGACTCGTCACGTTGTCTTTTCTGTGCGACCCTATGGATTTGAAGAGACGCGCTTGATCAGCCTGACCTCGCCTGTATTTGGCGTTAGCTCCATCTGAAGAGTAAGCCAGGTGGGCGAGTCTTGCAGTTAGCCCTTTTATTTGAACAAGCTTTTTTTTTTTTTGTTTATTCCGTCACTATCATTCTACGAGTAAGAAGACATCGTAAAAAAAAAAAAAGTAACCAAGCTTGAAGGTGTTTTGAGGTTATGGTTTCTCTGGTTAGGGAAAACGCGAAAATAGATACAAAGGAGTGGATTCTGTAGTTCTGCACCAGTTGGTAAAGTTGGTAAGCTAAACATGTTATTTGTAGGGTATTTGATATTCACAGTTCATATTAGGATAGATATTGGCTTCTACACACTTGATTGACTGATCTATTTGACTGATTGCATAGCTTGTCTGACTGATTGAGTGGTTGATACTTAAGATAGAGGACATAACAGGCATATCATGTTATTATTGTAACAGGACTTATATACCAGGTACACAACACGTACCTGCCAAAGAACCACACCGTGGGACGACGTACAGCTGCGGGACGCCAAACCGGTGATATGCCGCCATCGCGGGGACAACCGCCCTGCCGACAGGTTGGCTTTCGCCAAAAGAGCGGGCGAGACAGAAGATGCTGTGTTGCACGGACGCCGCATGATACCCTGTGTCCCGACATGACGCAGTGTATATGGCCTTCTCGAGTGGCAACATGCGCGAGGTTGCGGTATTTCGCCACCTTGAGGATGCGTCAATTATAGAACTGCAGTGCTCCACGCCATCTTGTTCGCCTGACGGAGAATGAAAGAGCCGAACAGTGACGGCATATTGTAACGGTAAGACTATGCAACAACTTTTGCCGACTCGCGGAAGGTCTTGAAGTCGAGTTCCGGACTTGCGTGCCAGTAGATTGAAGAACGAGATCAAGCAATTCGGATGAGATTTCGGCCCTCGTACGGGATGCAGGTGCGCGTTACCTGTGTTCGGCACACGCGGGCAGTGTCGACAACGATGATAGTTCAAGGATCGGCAAACGGGCTCGCAGACACTGCTGCTCGTATGCTCAGCCGGATGACTTCCCCATCGCGCGAGAACGCACGCGCTTTGAATACAGAACACCGGATACAGGTCAAGGTACATACTTCTCTAAGGCATTGCACGCCTCAGAGGCGCAGCGCCTTAGAGCTAAGACCACTACGTCTGCTGCTGAGGAGAGATGCAGACCAAAGCAGAATATAGGTTATTAGGATCGTTATGCAAGTGTACCACATAGCACCCAATCTCTTCCGAAATGGCTCTCTCGTAGCCCTGACAATCTGGTCCGCAAAGCTAGGACGACGGCAGCGTTCTGGAAGGAGGTCCACCCAGGACATAAGAGCTAGGCGGCGCTGAGAACGCTCCACCTTAACGGGACCGAAGTGCCCTCCTTCGCCACCCTTCCCTGTCTAACGTAGTCCAGAAAGCGCATCCCAGTCTCCAACCAGAGAGAGACAGAGAGAGATAAAAGCAAAGGAAATACAGGGAGGTTAACCAGAGCACTTTTCCGAGTGGTTACCCTGTACCAGGAAATGGGGAAAAGGGTATGAAATAATCAAAGAGGAGAAAAAAAAGGAAGACGCTGCCACCTGCTGTGGGGAATGTATCGGCCTCGAAGCCACGAGAAGGAAGCTCAGAACACACACTGGCAGACACTCTCTGGATGGCTGGATACCTGCCATCTTGGCTCAGTGTTCGCGGGTCCGCAACCCGGCCGCGGTGGCGGCAGGCGAATAGGTACGAAAAGCAGAAAAACGCTAGTGCATTGTGCTTTTGGTGTCAGGTTAAGGAACCCAAGGTGGTCAAAAATAATCCGGAGCCATCCATGACGGCGTCCCTTATAACCCGATGTGCAGTTTCTGGACGGTAAAGTCCATAACTCATTTTGTTGTTGTCTGGATGACTAGATAAAGTCCGCAGCCTAGGCTGTCGGCCGGCCCACGTTGCGATCATTGTTGAACTTGGCCGGAGGCAGCCAATTAATACAAAGCACTGCTACCAGTTTTACTTACCCATCTTTATTCCTCTTCGCATCGGCATCCTCACCAGAAACATTAAAGCCCGAAACGTTAAAGCCTGACGTTAAATCCCGAAAAATGCCATTTTGGTTTCAGTGAACTGTGCTTCCTCGGCCACGTCGTCAGTCACGAGGGTGTACGACCTGACCCAGCCAAAATGGACGCTGTGGGCCAGTTCCCCACACCTTCCTACAAGAAAGCAATGAGGCGCTTCTTGGGGCTGTGCGCCTATTACCGACGCTTTATTGCGAACTCTTCATGTATTGCTGCGCCGTTAACACGTCTGACACACGGCGATGTTCCCTTTATGTGGCGGAAAAATGAGCAAGTAGCATTTAACGAACTACGCCAATGCCTGCAAACGCCTCCTGTTCTTGCGCACTTCGACCAGATTGCTCCCATAGCACTTCACACGGATGCGAGCGATGCAGTGGCAAGACGGCTCCGAAAAAGTAATCGCCCACGCTAGCCGAACTCTCTCTCGTATGAAGGAAAACTACTCGACTACCGAGAAGGAACGCCTTGCCGTGGTGTGGGCGGTTATCAAATTTCGCCCGTATTTGTACGGCTGTTCATTCAAGGTTGTCAGCGATCATGATTCTCTTTGTTAGCTGACTAACCTGAAAGATCCATCTGGCCGTCTCAGGCTTCAGGAGTTCGACATGACCATAATTTACAGATCAGGAAAGAGGCACACCGACGCCGACTGCCTCTCGCGGTCACTCGTCGAGTTACCGATGACGTGGACGCTGCATTTTTGGGCGTCGTCGACGCCGTCATCATTTCACAGGAGCATCGCCACGACTTAGAATTGCTCCCACTAATTAATTTCTTGAAAGGCTGAAGTAAAGACGTTCCGTGACTCTACGCCTGGGGACTGCCGTCGTTTTGTCTCCGGAACGAAGTTCTATATAAGAAGAACTTTTCTGCCAGTGGCAGCATGTACCTACTTGTCGTACCGGCATCACTTTGAAAAGAGAATACTAAAAGCATGCCACGATGAAAGCACCGCAGGTCATCTAGGCTGCACGAGAACATCGTCCCGATTCCGATACAAGTACTTCTAGCCAATGCTACCCGCTGCTGTAAAGCATCACGTACAAACAGGAGCGGTCTGCCAAATACGCAAAGCAGCTCCCTGTAAGCCTGCAGGTCGTCTCTTTCATCCGGTCGAGGTACTAGGCCAGTCATTCGCCCAAGTTCAAATGAATTTCCTGGGCCCATTTCCAACTTCGGCAGCTGGAAATAGATGTATCATTGCTGTCACCGATTACCTGACGCGTTACGCGGAGACGAAAGCTACACAGTGGGGTACAGCAGCCGAAGCAGCTCATTTTTTTCATCAAACACATCGTCCTTAGGCACGGCGCCCCAAAAGTCGTCATCACAGACAGGAGAGCTGCCTTCACTGCCAAACTCCTTGACTCGATTCTCAGACTCAGTGGTATAAGCCACCGGAAATCAACCGCATATCATCCCCGGACGAACGGACTAACCGTGCGTCTTAATAAGACCCTCGCAGACATGCTTTGCGTGTATGTCGACATAGAACTTAAGAACTGGGACCAGATTTTGCCTTACGTTACTTTCGCCTACAACACCGCTCGACAAGAAACTATATACTGGAATGAGACCGTTCAGGTTGGTCCGCGGTCGCGAAGCCACGACGACGCTGGATGCCATGCTGCCGCACGAGTTTGACGACATACTTACCGACGTTGACGAATTTACCCATCGCGCCGAAGAAGCCAGACAGCTTGCCTGCGTACGTATCTGTACTCAGCAAGACCAAGATGCGAAACAATACGATCTTCGGCACAGGTCCGTTTTCTCCCGGCGACAAAGTATGGGACTGGATACCCAGACGGCCGTCGCGGACTTTCCGAAAAGCTCCTATATACGACGGTACTTTGGGCCGTACAGAGTGATCCACCGCCTGAGCGACGTGAATTACGAGGCAGTTCCTGACGGTGACAATATAGTTCCAGTCGCCGCAAGCGCTTACCTGAAGTGGTGCATGTGGCACGGATGAAGCCGTACCTGTCGAACTAACTTTTGATTTTGTTTTTCTTTTGTTTTTTGCATGTTTAACTCTGTGCCGTTATACACCGCTCTCATGCGCTTAAATTGCGCATCGGGACGATGCTTCCTTCGGAGGGACGCAAATGCCGCGCCAGTACTACGTTGAAGAAGAGGACAACGCGAGTGTGCGTGCGCGTACTTGTCAAGGTAGTGGGAGGGGGGGGGGGTGGAGTCGCTAAGAATGCTAATCGCATTAATACACTCAAACGCCACAGCACCACCACAGACAACAGCGTTTGCACCTTCGGACGCCACAAAGAAAGCTTCGATAAACGCGGCTTCCAAACCACAGCCAGCTCTGTCCCGCTAACACTTTATTGAGTTCGGGTTCAGCATATCTGACTTCGAATTAAATTCCGTGCGATTGAATTGGCGTCTTTTTTTCAGGTGTAAAACATAATTTTTTTTTATTGTAAGCTAGAAGAGCGCGTGTTTTCATTTTTATCAGTCAAACATTTATTTTTATTTCTCGCGAGCGAGAGCGACGTTTCAGGGGCTGTATACACAGCAGGCAGCAGCAGCACGACAGAGTGGGCGACGTAGGCTAAGAACACTAATCGCATTATAAATCTTCATTGTTCAGCGGTTCCTTGCCTTTGAACTCATTTTCTTCGAGTTCGCGACAGCAGCAGTCTCACAGCGTGCGCATCATCATGTTGTTGTTGGCCTCGAAATGTGACTCACACCACGAAAGAGATTGGCGCCACAAAGAAAGGAAATGAAGCGCATGCGCGGTCTACACTGCTTCACTTGTATAAAATCGGTTTTAGTAGCACAATACACTTAGTTGAAAGTTTGCGCTTGGTGTGTCGTGCTCTCTTACGTCCGTGTCGTTTTTTGTTGCGCAATATCATTCGAGTAATGGATCACCAACTTGCCCGGAATGCTGCTCTCATTGAATGGACAAACCCCTTCCGACAGCTTGGAGCAAAACCGACTGTTCGGGTGGTCCATGCCCTTTGGTGCTACCCTCTCTGGGCTTTAGCCACAGAAGCGTTTACGATGACATTTAAAATTTCTTGAGACAGACAAGAACGGCATGCTAAAATTTTCCATTCAATGTAAAGTTTTCTAAGAGAACTCTAGCGAACTTTTCTACTTCTTTTTATTTTCCTTTCAACTAATTTTTCATATTTACTTTTCCCTAATCTACCCTTGTTCGAGTGTACCCCACCCGATTCACGACCGGTCTCCCATAGTGGGATAAGCAATTATACTATGGGACATGCAAGCAAGCAAGTTGTTGGAGCGGTCCGCCACCGCGTTCGACGTTTGGTCGGCAGTCCGCATAGCAAAGGGCAACCGAAAATCGAACTGATCACGCAACTCTTTGTTCCAGATGTTGCTGCGCTGTAGAGTCGTTAGAGTCACCGGGAAAAAAGAAAAGGGAAACCTAGGCACATAGTGCGATGTTCAGCGTGACGCGTGGGAGCGAGGCCACGACTCTCGTACACGAACTCTACGCCTGGCTTGGTATATAGTAAATTAGGCTCCGGCTGGGCGCCCGCTGTTCCGACTCTAAAAGCTCCTTTCATTCCGTTTCTTGTCTGTCGTCTTTCTTTTCGAAATGGTAAACTCCACGCTGCGATGGCGAAGAAAAAAAAAAAGAAAGAAAGAAAGGAAACCGAGACGACGAATTAGACGCGCCCTAATGACTTTTCTGAGTATGTATAATTCACCGATCCTTCCAATTCCCCTGGCTGGCTAACGGTAAACTCCGTGCAACTGTGTAGCTTCATAAGTGTGCGAGTACTTGCAGTCGAAAGTGGACGGAACGAACGAGAGCTACCCTCGAAAGCCGTCTCGATTTAAATAATTGATATAAGTCGCAGGACGGCGGCTATTCGGAGCCGTTACCCGCAACCTCTGCGCACGAAGTGTGTCGTGCATGAGCTTTACTTTTTGCTAGGTGGGAGAGTAAAAAATAGGGAGGGTGATAGTTTGAATGTGCACAGAAAGATTTTGATTAGCCGGAAAAATATAGCATAAACATAGTTCTCAGGAGAGCGCCCGATTAACACGGAGGAGCAGGCTACGACAAGGCAGAAGAAACGTGGAAAATGCAATAAATCTCCACTCTGCCAGCGGCACAGCGCTTAAAATAAAATAAAAAAGCGCCAGTTTCGCCGAAAAGTCGAAGCATTGATAGCGATAGCACGGTTGCGCTGAACTTCTCGGACGGTATTCTAACCATGTGCGATGCGTTGGCGCGACGCAGCACGAAAGGCAACTGCTGCTGCGCAGAAGGAACAGCGCCCTGGCAAATATACCAGGCGTCTCACAATGCTCACGCGATGAGAAGCGCTACCGGAGCCAAACGTCGATGGTGCACGAGATGATACCGACGGGAAAACCGTGGGTTTCAGCACCCAGTTAGAACTATTCGACAACGTTAGCGTGACCTTTACTACCCGTTCCGCTCCCACCGCGCATACATACGGCAACTCAGCGGAAACGCTAGTGTGCTTATACATGCGTGTGCACGAAGTTCGTGCCAGTGGCGAAAGGCAAGGGGCTGTTACAGTGACGTCTTTCCTAGCTCCGCCACCAAGCTATACGTAAGCAAGCCGATACCGTACGTGCGTCCACTTCACTTCGTTCGTTTTCACAGCCAAACGCACTCCGCGTCTCCTGTGATCCTCTATTCCCTCCGCGGACGAGATGCGCATGCGCATTGAGCGTCTGTGTAACTGCTAACGCAATAAAACAATATTGACACTCCCTTCTTCGAAATAAATTCACGTCATAACGATTGCAATTTACTTATGAGTAAATGACACTTGTATCCCTTGTTGCAATCACTCACAGCAGGCTTGACTGGTTATTTTCGTAAGCCTTGGGATTCACCCGGATAAATGAGCCACATTCCCCATATAGGAAGAGTAGGTACACCCACACCTACTTTGCGTGACGTCTTACGCAGAATATTCCCGATCAAGGTTCAGCTTATTTTTCAGCTTCACATTTGAGCCGACGCGTATAGTACCACGGAGAAATTGTACAAGAGAAAACCTAGTACGCTGCCAACAACATGCTGATCGATAAAGGAGGCGACCTTGAAACCGCAACCGTGCCCGTGGGCATACAGCGTCATTCCCACAATTTCATTTTCTGTATTTTTTTTTTTGGAGCTTAGTTCTTTATAATGGGACCTACACAGGGAGCGTCCCTGCACCAATTGCAAGGTGGGCCATGCGAGCACATCCCGTTTACCCTGTGCGGCAGGGCGCTTAGCCTATCGGTAGCCCCCCATCCCCCCACCCGACCCCGTGTCCACCCCAATGCACCCTTTTTCCTCGCTCCTCCAAAACAAACAAACGAGGCAGAAAGGACAGTTCCGACAACCGCCGTTCACGTACGTGCGCGCGAAAAACCTGCGGTTATGCGCGAGCAAATAACCACGCACGCCGGGTATTTGAAAAGGAAGGGGTTGCACGACGATAGGGTTACGCGCTCACTTCCGGGCTGCGGCCCATTGGCTTTGGATTAGGGACACGACGACACCAGCCGGAATGTTTGAGCTTCATTTCCCTCGCTCTTGTTGGGTAGTTTTGCGTGGAATAGCGTAACGTGAGCGGCCCGTTTTTGTGTATACTGATGAAAGGGTGCGCTTTCGCCGTGGAAGCCTGAAAGACTAGAGGTGAAGGCGACGGATATACGGGCAGGCAGATCGCACGCTTCTTTTGTTCCGACGCGTCTAACCTCGCTCGCTTTTTATCTTCCTCCGTATTGGCGGGACCCCGCGATTTTCCTGTCAATTCGTAGACTTCGGTAGTGCGGCTCGAAACACCGGTTAAAACCCTGTTGTTAGGACGGTGAGCATAGACAGTTTCGGGTAAAGATGCTCCGTAGGCACTGCGTTTCCCCCGCATCGCACACAATTGCCACAAAGTGTATGCAGGTTTAACGCGCCGAATGCGGGACCCTGACCTACGACTGAGATCAGCGACGTTTCACAGCTCGGTGCGAGTTTGGCAGCTGGACCGACAGGATCGGCGGCAGGGTTCTTCTGTTAGAAACGGGAAGGGGGTGCAGAGCATGATTCTCTATTTGTGTTAGAAGCGCAGGAGTTTACTTCATCACCTGGTACTTCATACAGTAGAATGAGGAAGTGCACGTTGAAGATGCTGCTCGCTGAACGGCACAGTAAAGCAGCACACCACACAACCAAGCGAGCTGAAGCGAACGTCACGATGTTCCTCTCACGTGACCATCCTCTGCGTCATGACGTACTTCTCCTGGGAAACGAAATCTAGACTCGCTTGCCAGTATGTCACAGCAACAATGCCAATGCGACTGGAACCGTTCAAAAACACAAAAGAAAGGAAAAAAATAAAAGGAAGATGTTTCATGTCAGTTTTCACGGTTTTAGAAAAAAAATACTAGATCACACAATAAGTTTATATATTTAGGAAATGTGGGGATTGTGAGGGTTGATATGCGCGATATATTTTGAAGTGTGTGTGTGTCCGCTAGGTACTAAATAAAACTTACTATACCCTCGTTTTCGGCCCGTTTGCTTACAAAATTTCCCCGCTTCCCCGGGGGACCAAAAAAAACTGCGAACATTTCTGAATTAAAGGAAATGAGGCTCACTCTACAGGTAACGTGAACCGAAAGTTTAACATGTGCAGACTAATTATGTGCTTTGAAAATAATTATTGAATATTTGTCTTCCCCCAATTTTTATGCGTTGTAGGCGGCATGTAGATGCGTTTTACCAATCTCCACGGTGAACTATGTGAGGCACGTTGTTTGTTTTGTTGAAGTAGAAAGCATGTTGTGACTGACTAACGATAAATTTTTTTCTCTGTGTAGGACAATTCCAGCGCTTGCAGAAATTTACTTATCCAAGAGTTCCAGAGCGTCGTATACTGCCCTTATCCGTAATGTTTTCGCAGCTTCCCATACAGTGATAAAAATGGGAATGTTAAGTGCAACATGCGGCGAAACATTTACGTTCCTGTCCTAAATAGAAGCGTTGCAAATAATTACTGAACCTTTTTTTTTTCGTATTTCATGTTCGTACATACCTTGTCAAAGCGGTTTCCTCGGTTACCTGAGAATATTTGGCGAAAATAACGGCCATGTTATGGGTAACGTGTAGGCAAAGTTTTGAAGTGCTTAGTTTAAAGCGTGCAATTGGAGGACGCTATTGTCAACCTGTGTGCGAAGTTAAATGCATGTGGATCATCTACAGCCTTCGCAAAGGAATCCTTTAGCAAGGGCTCAGATACATAGTATGACCATTTTGCACTATCTGTTCCAGTGTGCCGAGGGAACACCGGGCAGCAGAAATTTTATATTTAATTGAAATCCGAAGCATCGAAAGTGCAACGTATCGAGAAATTTGAAGGTTAATTAAGAGCGTTACGAATAATTATTAAACCCTCATATTTTCGGTAATTTCATGCTTCTTACGCGGTTCACCTTGCGTGCTCGGTGAACTAAATGAGGCACCTTACTTATGTTTGGTGAAAGGAATGGTCAGTGTTACGTTTCGCCTACGACGCGCGGTTTAGCCGGCGCGGCTGCAACAAAGCGGCAGACATTTTGGCCCGTTCGGCGTCGCCGCTACGCCTCCCCGCCAAGCGCGTCCAGGCATGTTCCGATGCCACGTGTCTTCATGTGCGTGTGTGTGTATGTGCATATTGGTGCCCACGCTTGTCGAAGCGCGGCAGCCGGGGAGAGGAGCTCCCAACAACTGTGAAGCGAGGGGGTCTGACAGGCGGCGACACGACAGTATGAGCCACCTTCTCCTCCCCATTGTGCCCGACCGGCGGCGACACGACAGTGTGAGCCACCTTCTCCTCCCCATTGTGCCCGACCGGCGGCGACACGACAGTGTGAGCCACCTTCTCCTCCCCATTGTGCCCGACCGGCGGCGACACGACAGTGTGAGCCACCTTCTCCTCCCCATTGTGCCCGACCGGCGGCGACACGACAGTGTGAGCCACCTTCTCCTCCCCATTGTGCCCGACCGGCGGCGACACGACAGTGTGAGCCACCTTCTCCTCCCCATTGTGCCCGACCGGCGGCGACACGACAGTATGCGTCACCTTATCCCATTGTGCCCGAGCAGGCACAGTCACGTGCTCGTCTATAGAGGGGTTCCTTCTTGCCCTCAACTGCGAGAGTATAAAAGTAGCTGCCCCCGGACGCCAAAGGAGGGCTCCGATTTCTTCTGTTGAGTAAAGTGCACTCCCGTCTCTCTACTTCGGTCAACCTGACCGCCAACTCTTTGCGATGCTAAAATAAACAAGTTGTTTTGTTGTTACCAGTCGACTCATGCTTTGCCGGGACCTTCGGATGCTTCCAGTTGTACCCCAGGCCGCCAGGCCAACGCTACCCTTGGGGCTTGCGACCCAGGTGCAACAACGGGCGTCAGCGCCGAGTTCCCAACAACTCGCGCCAGCGGTGCGATTACAACATCAGGTAATGTTTGATGTGTAGGCAAAGTTGAAAGCGGGTGGGTTAATTAGAGCCCTTGCGATAAATTACGCATGCAAGCGCTCCAGAGCAAATTATGAGTGTGTTTTACGAGTGGTGTAGAATTTAGTGACCTTCGACCTGACAGAGCTACAAATGCCACTGAGCTGAAGTTTATCAGAAATTCGGGGAACGCTATGGCTTATCCGCGTACGAAGTTAGATGCGTGTGCATAAAATCGTCCAGAAAAAAAAAAGAATGATTAAGCAGGTGTTTGCAAGTGTCATACCGCCGTTATCATGCAGTTCTGCTTTGCAATGTCCCGAGATAACTCTATGTTACGCCTACTTTAATTACATATATATTTCGCTTTATTCCAGTCAAGCTCGTGCTGTCACCACGAAGATCGAACTGTGCAGCTGATTATGTATACAGATGAGGAAGGTATACAATGGGTGATGATATGTAGAGATGAAGATGATACGAAGATTGAAGTCGGGAAAGTGTTGCACTCACAATATATCTAATTTGGCAGCCTTGATGTCATTGGGTAGCACGCGAGGGTTTGTTGGCCAGGTGCCTGCTCCGCCAAGTTCACGCGTTAAATGACGCCATCGGGCAAAAAAAAAAAAAAAAAAAAAAAACTTCCACATCCGCCCACCATGGCTTTGAGTAGCGCTAGACAACACTTCCAGGGGTAGACCTAGTAAACGTAAATACCTAAGTTAGTGGACGGATTGATAGCGGTCGTCGTAGCACAATTGGCAGTGCAATTACGCACGCGTAATGCGGAGGTTGTGGGCTCGGCTCCCATAGGCGGCACTTTATATTTTCGTCCACTTTCATTTCCCTTTTCTTTGTTACTTTCTACATTCCAATTTCAACCACAATTGCCTTCCTCGATGCTTTTCTTGGCTTCACCGTCTGTTGGCTTTCTATGGCCATGATTATAAATAAATAAAATATATATATATATATATATATATATATATATATATAGTTAGGGTGCAGTTTATGGGTAATATGCAGGCGAAGTTCGAAGTATGTGGATTAATTACGGCCTTAGCAGTAAACTATGTATGCAAGCGATACGGTGCGTTGCAAGTGTGTTTTACGAACACGGAATTTGTGCCACTGCCCGGGCATAACTATAAACGCTACAGAGATCAAATTTAGTATAAGAGTGGTGGCTGTGGTGGGGCATTATGGTCAATGTTATAGTTATGGTTATGTTATGCAAGCAAGATTTCAAACGATGGAAAGATATAAAGCAAGATGATGCAAGACACTAAGAGGCATTCCACCTAGTGGCAGACATGAAATACGGGTATCTGACGATGATGAATAAATACAATTCATCACATTCTGCTTGAACCACCTTTTTCGAATTATTTTTAAGTGACTGTGCAGAAAAAAATGGTTACCTCAAACTGTCGCTTCGCGTGAATCATATGCTTAAAATAGTGGTGTGTGTTCCAGCTAGAGCACAAGTCTCAAACTCAAGCCAGGGGCACGAGACAGGAAAAACTGGGAGGAGGGAACAAAAGATAGACCATTGATGCCAACTGTGATCAACAATAAGAAAGCTTATGTAAAAAGGAAAGGGGGAAAAATATGAAAGCACTCCTGACAAGTCACCATGTCGAGCTCACAATTCCGCAGAAAACCTGCAAGGTATTTCTACGAGCAAGCACGTTTTGATCATAGACAAAGAATATTCCAGAAACTAAAAATTTAATTCTGGGGCTTTCGGTGTCAAAACCATGGTACGATTATGAGGCACCCTGCAGTGGTGGACTTCGAATTAATTTGGTCCAATTTTGGGTTTTTTTGACATGGACGTGTACCAACAAGCACACGAGCGTTGTTGCATTTCGCCCCCGTCGAATTGCAGCTGCAGCAGCCAGGATCAAACCCAAGTCTCCTCGAGCTCAGCCAGCAATGGCATAGCCACTGGGTTACCGCGGTGGGCGTATTCCAGAAGTTGGCCAGTGGTCTATACACCCTTAATGCAGTCACGGGCTGGTCTCACTTGCGAGTAAATTGCACACACAGAGCCAATATTCAATTATCTTTGCCACATTGCACTACTTACAGTTCAGGCTGCCAACACGGCCTAATGCCCCAATATACACTCGTATACAGGGACATTAAAATGGCCAAGATGAAACTATTGAAGGACTCCTATGAAAGCTTAAAGGGGCCAGTATTGACACAAGGGGCAAATCTGTCTCCCCGTTGCAAAGGGAGTGCACCACGTGACGACGATAATACACTCTCGTTAGCATGGCTTGATGGATGTGCGCGTGTGCGGGGACGTTCGTTCAAGAGCGCTTTCCCAAACAGCTACAAATCCTCCGTCCCCTTCCACCTACCCTCTGCTATGTAACGACAAGTGCCTAGCCTTCGCACTTTCATCTGCTCAGTGGCGGCGCGAGACCACAGAACACCTACAACCAACTTGCTGGATCTTATACGGTTGTCACACGGCACATTTTTAATCGCGATCAAGCCCGATCCGGATCGAATTTCTCGGTCGCGATTGGTTCCTTTCCGCAAGCTGCGCGAGGGAACCAATCACGGTCCCAAATTTTGATCCGGATCAGGCATGATTGCGATAGAAAGTAGCCGTGTGACACCAGTATTAATCACATTGACGCTCACGTGGGGGGTGAGAGATGATAATCCCCGGAAGGAGCTCCCACGTGAACACCTCAAGCCTCTGTAATTGTGTGGCTTCTCCTCTCAATGCTGGATGGTACCCGGAATCAAAGCTGTGGTTCGTGTGGCTGGAGTCGGTGATCGCAGTGAGCTCTAGTAACTTACTACACTGAGGCCATACGGTGCACAAGTGCCATTTCAGGGGAGGGGTACATAAAATATCAAGGCTTGTGAAGCTAAAAGGTTGAAATGTGCGTAAATTCGAGAGAGTCGTGTGGGTGTTCTTCATGAGCTAAGTCGATTTGGGAGGCAATTTTGCACTGGACTAGCGGTACTGAAAAATTGCACTTTATTTCATGCAACATCCTAGAATAAGTCTGTCGCTGTCAGTAACTGCTCCTAAAGAGATTTGCAAAATGAATTAGCAAAATTATTGGTACCTAAGTTTAGCATTAATGAACAGCAGCATTACGCCGAGACTAAGCCACTTGCCGACAATTAATATATTTTTATTCAGAGTACACAATTGTAGTTACAATGGTTCACAAATAATGACTCAAAGATCAGATGCAGTATCATTTCAGTGAGCATTTCTTGCGTATTCTTTCTTTTCTTGCGAAACGCACTTACAAAATGCTAGAAAAATGCAAAAATACTTGGAAATATCTTGGTACAATCCCGAAAAATCCTTTGTAGAATGCACTATATAAACAAGCATGTCACAAGCCTCAAAAAGGATGCTTAAAGCAATCTTCCTCTAGCTAAGGTAAAATGCAGTGCTGTACTTGCAATAACAGCAAGCACAAGAGCCATTTGATAAGTTTGAACTATCAAAATGCACACACACCTAGACCCCCTAAGTCACTGTGACTAGATGAATAAGTGTCACAGAGGGGTCCAATTTTCTGATAAATTACAGTGTCATATATACACAGAGGTAACCAATTTTTGTTACATGAATATATCCTCGACTAGCCTGTAGAAGGGAACGTGCTTGGCAGAGACACATGAGAAATTAGTGCTTACAACAGCACTACAACAAGTCAGGTAGACTGCAATGTGGTCAGCAAGTGAGCACATGCAGCAAGCCCATTTGTGACAGTTTCCCAAAAATTCAGTGCCTGCAACAGACTGCAAGAAATTCAGACTCCATAAGGAATCACATGGTGTACACTTTGCCTGTTACTACTGAAGAACGAACAGCACCAAGGTGTTACAAAACCAGACAAGGCAGGGCCTGGAACGTATTGCTAAGTAAGGACTTTCACCCACAAGAGCTCCTCAGCTCTCTTAAGCTAAGCCACCAGACAGTGGAAAGCAGACCCCAACACATTCATACAAGCGGCCCCCACCGTAAGTCAGATGGCGATGCAAAACATTAACATACAATACCGCTTCATGCACATCCGAGTCTTGGCTCAGTTCTGCCATAATCCTTTTGTCAATTACATGCACAGTCGTGTGCAATGTAAGTGCCAACATGGTGCGTGTGCTCTAAAGGGCCCCAAGAATGCACGGTGGCGTTGATAAACTAAAAATTGGTGTAATAAATCTTAGTAACTGTAAAGGTGTTTAGTTCTGCAATTATTTGTGCCAGCGCTGCCTTGTGGCCCTTTTGAACACGCACAGGCACCGTGTTGCAGCCTATATTGCACGTGACTGTATTTTCAAGTTTAGGGAAGGCACTGTGCTGCTCACAAGTCTGCTGAAAATTTCTTTCCATGTTTACCTCACTGGCTCACTGCAGTGTGCAGTACTTATGAAGCTAACGCCAAAATTATAACCCTGACTGACTGCTAAACGTGATGTGCCTCTTTAATATCCACATGCAGAAAATGCTAAGTCATACACTTGTTCACTGACATGCTTGCACTTCAATTCATGGTATTAGATCCAGCAAAAGGACTGTGGAGGGTCAGTATGGCCATACTTCAAAAGGCCCACTGAACTACAAAAGACACCCCCTTGCCAAACAGGACAGGCTACCCCAGCAGAGTAACTGGCCACTACCTACAACATGACCCTCACGCTTAACGTATGACCCGAGTGGCCGCACAGCTTGAGCCCCAGATCAAGGTGGCAGTCAGACCTGCTACGTAGCAGAGGGATCCAAGAATCTTTGCACCTGGACAGGTTGCCATTGCAAACTGAACTTGGCAACATGTCATGCAACCCTAGAGAGTGAAACAAACCTATCAAGACTGAAACATTTCCAGGCATTGCTTGGGATGTCATAGGGCTACGTGAGGCTAGGAGGAGTGGTAAGGCATACACTGTACTGGGTAATGGTCATGTGTTCTGCTACAGAGGTCTTACTGACTGGACAGAGTACGGTGTAGGATCCCTAATTCATAACCAGGAAGCCCAGAAGTGCACAAGGAGTGATGAACAACAACGGCACAACAATTGACATAACACTAAGAGATAGCAATATAACAGTATGAGTTACAGAGCAAATTATTTTACTATGTTCTAATTGAGATGAAAAATAAACTAGCCAGGACATGTACTGTGTAGAGCAGATAGCTATAAAAGGATAACAGAATGAGTGGCAAAGGAGAGAAAATACAGTTGACACAAAGGATTAGATGAAGTGAAAAGACTAGCAAACTTAGAGGGTTGGGTTTGGCTGGCTCAGAAAAAAAAGGAATAATTGGAGAACTCTGTGAGAAAGCTTTATCCAGCAATAAACATAAATCAGCTGACAGCGATTTTTACATGTTATAAAAACACAAAAGAGAAACGTAGGCTGATCTGTATTAGCAAGCTACCCTACTGGAGTACAAAAGAAGCAACTCTTATCGCGAGAGGAGGCTTGGCAAACCAAAAGCAAAAGACTGGTGACGACATTGCCTTGAAGTTTTTGCACCAGCCCGCCATAACCACAGATTTTGAGGGCGGCACCCAAGCCTAGTTAATTGCTTACCAGTAAAAAAATGGACTAAATTGTATTTTGCAGGAGCCAAGAATTGAACTTTGCAAGTTTAGACAAATTTTACTGCACGACACTGTTTATTTTTACTTATTTATTTGTGATGCACGAATCAGACCACAAAGGCTCTAATATGAAAAAAAAAAATACTTTTAAATTTATGACACGACACTAATGTACTAGTGCTGACGTTTCGATGTAAAATAAGGAAAAATGGAAGTTAGATGCTAATTTTTTTGTCTTCCAGTAATCAATCTCCTACCATGAAGGAAATGAACAAAAATGGAGTTGTGAAAGAACACCATCTGTTTAGACACACTTGTTAATGTCCTGCCAAATCTCCTAAACGCTAACTGAAGTGGCCACTATGGATGAGCATTCAAGGCTAGTGCTCCTTCAGGCTAGCACAGCCAAATTATGCTTGCAGTGTTTCCCTGCCGTTAGAATGACATACATGACAAAGCAAAAGCAGCTCTGTACTCAACAATCAAGCACCAGTGCTGCAACACAAAAAAAATCTGCCTATCCCCCAACTGTAATGCCTGCATAAACCCTGTGGGTGTCAAATAAATAAATCATAATAAATAACTATCTCCAGCCTTCATAGCATTGCCTGTTACATGTGAAACAGAGTATAGATATCCAAAAACAGGAGGAATAAAGTTCTGCAACAACCTCTTACATTTTCATCCAAAACAATGGAACAAGAGTAATCCTTGTGTGATGCGTTAAAGAACATTAACACAAAGAATGAAAGTAGACCTAGGGCATTAAGTGCAAACAACACAGAGAGGCTAGTGCACAATTAGTATAAATGTTCCTTAAACAGCCACAAAAGAAAAACTATAAGAAATAAACTACACAGAATGTAGAAAAGAGAAAATCTAACCAGGTACTTCTCATTCATCTGACAAAACCACATAAGGCACCTTCTAATAGTGAAGGTGAGAAGGGGACCTGAAGTGATGAGATCTGAAATGAGATCTAGTAGCCTGCTAGCAAAAAAAGGATATCACTTCCAGCTTGAAGTGAGTTAATGGCCACAGTGAGCCATAAGTCCTCCAGGATATATGTGTTAAATACCAAGTTATGCACATTAAAGATAAACTTTATGCAGTATACACACTAACTTTAAACACAGGCTCAAGAAAATGTTCAGCACATTCAAGCCTCAAATCTGCTCCAAAGCATGGCCACAAGATGGCGAACCCAAACACTATCACTAGATACGTAACTAAACTTGAAACAGATTTTGCTTTAGGTTTGTGTCAAACCAGCAGCTTCACTTTCCCTGATAAAAGACCAACCATACGATCAACATCTCAGGGCATGAAATCAAGTATTCACAGACAATATAAGACAGGCTATCAAACTCTCTAGTTCACCGTGAACCAATACTGATGCACTTTATGGGCAAAGGAAAACAGGTTGTAATTGCAGTAACTGTTAACTTGAGTGGTTGCATTCTAATCATGCCTATGGACACACACACAAGAAGAGCAATACATAAATAGTATTCCCATTTTAGCATTAACTACATGCATTTATAACACAAAGTAACTGAAAGACTGAGTGAAATGTCAGCAGCTTGCTCTTCCGTGAGCAGAATTTTTTGGCTTAAATTTGCTTATTCTTAGCACCAAGAACTTGATTTATCACAAGCACAGACCACCATAGACTAATTGTATGAAAAAGAAAGAGAGGGGGGAGGGCTGTAGCAAATGCTACCTCAGAAAACATACTGCAGATTGTACAATAACAGCAAGCAAAACTTGTAATGTCCCAAAGCCCACTGTGTCGACATTTAGCCATGCTTTTAAAAGACAGCATGCATACACAAGTGCACTACACTCAGTAGCAACATCAAAGAATATCAAATGCAAAGCCATTAAAGGCCAATCGTATCGAAATTTTGGAGCATAAAAAGCCTAGTTTCAAATAGTGTAGGTGTAAAGCAGCCTCTGAGCAAAAGTTTACTTTTGCAATATCGGTACATGCATCACGAAAACCTCGCAAACACAAACATTTTTCAAATGCAATGTCAACTATATTGTGAGCATAAGACCTCCTGCGTAAGTGCACCAAAACGTCGAGCAGAACTGTTCACTTATTGCTTGCAATATCTTATAGGTACGCTTTAATATGTGTGACGATTTTCATTTATTTATTGCAATGAGCAGAGGAGGGTGCATGAAATTGCTTTCTTACACCTGCTTTTTCATTATTGTTAGGTTCGTATCTTTGTGAAAGTTTAAAAAAAAGTCTTAAAGGGGCCCCACAACAATATTTTTTTTAATATAGTAAACAGAACTTGCTAGATGCTGGGCAATGCCTGCCATTCCTGAACATCTGAGCTAAGATTATTTCTGTACTCATAGACAGAAGCCTACAGTTTTATTCAAAATACTGCCTGTTATTTTCTCAACTCCCAGCTAACCATTTTCTTTTGCCCATTCCAAGCACATTAACACGATGGTAGCCAGCTGGAATTTTTCGGATTTTATTCCTATGCCTTGTCTTTATCAGAACCAAACAAAGAAATCGCATCACTGATGAGGTGGTAGCAACGTCTAGAGGCAGAGAATGATACCACAGCACCGATACTATATACAAGGAAATCCTAATAATTTTAAATGTCTTAATTTGAATTCACAGATAATTCAAACAGCTCTGTTGATCCTGGCAATGTCCTATGTATTTGAATAGCGAAACGAAAACTCAAAAAACAAAACTCAAAAAACAGTACAACAGTTATTTAGAAAATTTCTTGCTCCTGTGGGCTGCTTTTCATAAAAACCCACGCTAAAGGTGAAGGTTCAATGCATCGCTAGCTACTTAATGTTACATGCCGTAAAAATGAAGAAGAAAGGAGCGCGAGAAGCCTAGGCCGAACTGGAGTAAGCCGAGTGGTGTGCGCTCTCCTTATCTGGTTTAAAAGGAACAGGAAAGAGCACCCTAGTTTGCGCTTGATCACATTACATTACTGGGCGTGCTACTTTAACAACAATCTGCCGATATTTAGTCACTTGACCTAAATTAATAAGACTAAGACACATGAAAATGAATTCTTAGATTTTTGATGAAATTATACTCAAGAGGGTATACAGAGCGAGTAGGTATGCACTCACCTCGAAATTTCGTGCTCGTGTTGATTTAGAAAATGAATGTTCAATTGTTAGCACTCGTGTCGTGTGGTCTCCTTTCTACCCTTGTCTTCATTAAGTGCCAAAATTTTAACATAAAGTTATGCCTGGTTTAGTGCAGAATTTCTCATAAAGTCACTAGTCAACAGTGTGGTGGATTGTTCTGAGCTAAAATTTTGCCTTCTTCGAAATACAAAAATGAACTTGTAAAGTGTGGCAGGCGGAAGAGTGTTACATTCACTTTTGGCAAGGAAACAATATTATATTGAGTTACAACCTTTTCAGGTTGACGCAAAATGTCTTGATTCACAGGTGGATACTGCAGCATAAAGGAACTATAGAGCATCATTGTGTGAAAAAAACATTCAGGTCATTCTGGGGTACTCTTTTACACTTGAACTTAAAGTAATAACCACAAGAACAAAATCTCAGAAAAGCACAGGCATTCGCATGCAAAACAAAATAGAATTACAGTGCATGCAAAGCCCTTGTTAAAGGCAAACTATAAAGCACACAAACATTTGTAAAATGAGGTATACTATACTTGGTTATCTTAGTTTATAAATGCAACACACACTTCGTTGCTGCAATTGCGGCGATATGCAAGTGGGCAGGTCAATGCATGAGCTAGTTGTTCAGGAACTAGTTCTTTCACCTGTTTTACATTTTACCAAAGCATTAAAAAAAATCCTGGAGAGTGCCATTGGTTTCCCTTTTAGGGTTCTCAATTTGATCTTTATATAACATGTATACGGTCAGGTGTACAAATCTGTCATACTTTGTTGCAAAACTATTCTAATAATACTGCTTTAAGAGCGCATTCTGCAGTCAGCCTGGACACAGAAATCACTCACAGGAAAAAGGGGCATACATATTCTGTCGTGACATGAACAAGTTGATGCCTGCCACTTTACATTCATCATCACAGACAGTGTCAATAATAATTATTAACTAAAGCTGAACATGGGCTTAACAACACAACTTCCTAGATTGGGTGCGGCGTCAATTGCCGTCCTCGATGCCGTGAGACTCCAAGAGGCTTGCATGCTTCTCTCGCATCTCCTCGGTAACCTTGAACATGGGCCCATGGCCGGGTATTATGTAGTTAGCTACGTCTAGGATCATCTGGCGGCTCCTGCACTGCTGTTGCGGGTCCTCGCTGCCACCTACCTCCTTCCACAGCTTGGGGTTGTCAATGTCTTCCTCCTTCTCAAACAGGTCGCCTGCAATTGAATAAGTGCCAAGGAAAACTCCTGGGAAACACTCAGTCATCATGCCACTTTCATGGCTGTAAGGCTTTCGTACTAGGACCACTTTACAAACTGCTGTTTCTATTATGTGCTTTGTACCATTACGTCCTGTGGCCTTCACGATCACCCCATTGGTTAACACCAGAGCCAATTTCCGGCTTTACGATTCTGCCTTGTCTACTGCAGAGTGTGCGTGCCTGAGCTGGCGCACTTTAGATTTGGTATTGTTGCATGCTGTTTTGAATTGTGGCCACTGTGAAAATTGGTTTCTATCTCAGTGGTGGTCCAGCCAGTTTAGTATTTGGAGCAATTTTTGGAGCAGGAAAAATGTCGTCATGGAGCAGCTTAGGAGCAGCCACACCAGCATTTTGGAGCAGTTTTGGGGCAGAAAAACTTGTCTTTTTTGGACATTTGGAGCAGAACAGCAGTAATCTGTACCCATTTGGTGAAGCTTTTTATTAGAACAAAAACTGATGGCAAATGTCTCACATGCATTCCAAATGACAGATGTGCTTTGATGTGCTTTACCGCACTAGAAAAAATGTGTATTATGCCCAATAACAATGCTAGAAACTCAACAAGACACTATGCGTCTATGAATGGTGCCAAGATGAAATGCCTCCATAGGATGTATCGCAAAGATGGTGATGGCGGTCGAGAACAACATTCGTACCATCCTGTACACTCGCTTTCATTGTGAGGCAGTTTGTCAACTTCCTGTGTGTCATGTGGCCTTTGCAAATAGACACGAGTCGATTTGGCGTAAAACACTTTTGTCACCGATATTTGACCGACCTTTCGAAGCACTACCTTTTACTGCCCCCAAGGACTCAAATCGCCACAGGCACATCCGAAAGGCATGCCAGTACAATTATTAGGCATATCGGTGCTCATACTATGACATGAGATGGCAGGTGCACGCGTCTATAATTAAGGAATACGTACAGTGTACCGCGACAATTGCACTTTCCCACTCTTGGTGCGCTTAACCGCAATACTTCGCTTTTGCTTCGCCGTGTAGCACTGTTGTATTGAGGCGAAGCTAGCTTTCGAGAAGCACCATCATGCAACGCGTCGTGCTTTATGAACTTCGAAGCCATTGGCGAGAATTACAAAGGCGGAGTTGGCGCCGTTGCTAACAGTGACGAATTGTTTTAATGAAGACCACAACACCGAACGGCAAGAAACGTGTTAGCGAACGTCGATGTAGCTAGGCTCTAGGCTTAGTGTTCCCGCTGTGGTGGCTACACCTACACACGGATCTGTGTGCGAGAGTGCCTGTTCGCGGCGGCAAAGTAATGAAAATGACTGCAGCGGTGGCTTCGATCAACGCAGTTTTGGTCCTGCGGTCATGGCAAAAAGTCTGGAGAATCGGACGGCAAAGGGTTTATGCGTCCGAAATTTCGGACGTTCTTATACGTTGATTCTATGGGGTACGTCGTGGCGGTGCAGCACAGGCTTTTGAATTATCGCGCATGTACGAAAATCCAGTCGTTTACTGTAAGTGAGAAGCATAACAACTTTTGGCATGGAAATTTTAGTCGAAGTAATTTGCGTTTTCACCAAGAAAAGAATTTTTTTTAGCCCCTCCATTGCAATATTTTGGTTCGCGCTTTGACTTCACCTCACAGCATGTGGGCGAGAAAAACAAACCAATTGAATTTGATGCATTAAAAAATAGGTAATGTATCCGCAGCACGTGACTTTTGGTTCTTTTTTTTTTCGTACTGTATTCTTTGTATATTATATGCAAGGTGTTTCCGCAAACACACAAAAGTTTTTTAAGAGTTGCTTGTGGCAGGTAACACAATTCTTGTCCATGAGCTGGTCCACTCGAACAGGCAGGACATTACTTGCACAAAAAATTGAAATGCATAGTCGGCTAATCAAGAAAGAAATCATCAATTATGTTTTTAACTAATTACCTTATGGCACGTATTGCAACTTACAAATTCTAGCAGGTGAGACTGCAAGGCACATCTACTTGAAAAGAATTGTGTGCATTACAACATTTACGAGGTATGCGCTATGCGCCGTAAAACTTGTGGTAAAGATGCACTGTCATTCCACTTACTTTCTCAATGAAACGTCGTTTTATGCACTGAAGCAGAAAAGTAACTGGAACGCCAATGCATTTCTCTGAAAAGTTTGGCAATTAATATCTCAAAACTGGTGTCATCCTGAGAATTCGTTCCAAATGGATCCGCCTTGCAAACTCCTTGGCTAAAATTTGTGAATTGCAATACGTGCCATAAGGTAATTAGTTAAAAACTTAATTTGTTAATTTTTGTTGGTTAGTCGATTATGCATTTCAGTTTTTTGTGCAAGTAATGTCCGCCTCTACGAGTATCCAGCTCATGGACTAGAGTTGTGCGATCGGTCATAGGCAATTTATAAAAAAATTTTGATGCCCTCAATAATAAACAGCTGTACTTGGTTTCTTCAGGCCTCACATCTGAAATGTACTGGGCTGTGTGTCCCAATGAAAACTTGGATAACTACTGTCGATCTGGCCCCAAATAGTTGAAATGACAGGAGACATATCACGGAACTAGGGACATGCTCAATAAAGGTGCCTATCAACAGTATTCACAAAATGTATTAGTCTTTTTTCGCTGGTTTCCCGGTGACTGAACGTTTGCCGTGCAAGTGGTGCTCCTAGTTCACGCTCCTGAATGCGATTTGTGGCCCACTCTATCAGTTCACACATAGGCAGCCGCATATGTATACTTTCATATGCACAGACGTGTGCAATGTCAATCTACCTTGAGTAGGCATACCTTCACGATTTAGGTTCTTACGAACTTACGGTGATCACGGTTTTAATTCCTCTCCACACACACCAGCATCTCTGCCATAGTCGTTTGTATTTCCTGACAATATGCTACGAGCTGCAGTTGAAGTGCGAACCAAACTAGTACTGCAATTGTGGGGCTCAAATGCAAAACTTTTTTTCCTCAGTGGAAATGCAAATTACTTCTCTTAAAATTTCCATGGCAAAAGTTGTGCTTCTCAATTGCATCCACTTTTCTGCATATTTTTTCATAGGCCACCCTAGTGTTTTACCAACATCTAAACATAGGCCAAAATAGCGTTTCTGACAAATTTAGGCTTTCACTTTAGAGCTAGTGCACAGCACAGAAGGAAAAATAAAATTTTAGGAGATAGTGGGTTTTAGGAACAGTTCTATGAAAATAATTCCATATTTTCTTCCGTGACCATTTCTTGTTGAAAAACTCCTCAAAAGGCTATAATTTGTGCATTTTTACCTCCGTGCTCAGGGTTAAATAACACAAAAGTAGTTTGTGAAACTGTTTTCTAATCAAAAAAATGTTCAGACAATGCAGAAATGCAAATTTTGAAGAATGCACGAGACAGTTAATTTTTGGCAGATTTTGCTTTGCACCTGCTTTTCCACGGTTTCGTAAAATTCAAATAGCCCTCACGTACCCAATAAATTTTGCAACTAGTGTGGAACTAATGCTTATATTTATATATAGATATGTGGATTTTTTTTGCCATTTTTCAAGAGAAATGAGCATTAGTGTAGTGCCACGGTTGGCTCAGAATGGCCCTGCATGAAGCGTTTCGGTGTTGCTGTCATTCATGTACGATTCCACCGATGACTATCACGATGTGAACTGCGCTGCTTCGTTTCGATTTGAAGCTAGCACCGTTTTTATCTTTTGTGTTGCACATTTGCAGCGCCCTGCATTCACCAAGCTCCGAAAGTTGTCAGAACTAACCGATGCGCAACCGAATGCGTCCTAATTTATGAGAGTTTATTGCATTAAATGATGCATACACCTGTTGGAACCAGAGGGCGAGTCCGAATTATACAATTTTCGAAACAGCCATGGAAAACAAAGAAGACAAAACGAAAAACTGACCAATAATGAGTTCAGTGCTGTCCCAATAAAATGCTGCACATTGCCACACATGATAACTTTATTTTTTTGAGGTGTTCGGTTTTCAACGAATTATCGCCACTATGAATTTGTCACTTTGCAGCAGAACATACCTACAATATCCGAAATTTCTGGAGCATGTCATGAATTCTATAGCAAAGGAGGCATGTCTGGTCAGATTGTATGCACGTCGTGAATGGTGTCAATTTTTAAATGTACACGAGCACCAGCGTCTACTCTGGAATGCAAGGCGAGTCGCATAGTGGACGCACTTGACCCATGAGATTAGATTCAAAAATCGATGACTGTGCTCACCACTGTCATGATTTGAGTGTTGTGTGCCCTTATCAGCACAAGTTTCCAATACATAGAGAGTTAGGTTTAACGCACAGTTTTGGCAACATTTCGTTCATTGTCGCTACTGTGTGATAATGTGGCATTACTACCCCCTACTTATTAATCATGGATCACGGAACTACAACGAACACTACAGTGTGACAGAACAGACAGATGAACAGACAAAGCCAAACATGCACAGTTCATGCTCAATACAAGATTCGTATACGACATACTTTCTGATATAACACACTATTCTTCTTGCTTAGTTTAGTATTCCTATATTATCAATTGACCGACTGGACCTTTAACAAACCCGGCTATAAGGACTATTGGCTAAAACAGACACTTTTTTGGGCAAATTTTGTCTGTGTGGTGTAAATACAACTTATCTACAGCATTACATGCGTGCAGCACATTGCTGCACGCAATTATTTCTGGTTGCTTGCTGAACCTGCGAAAATGCACTCTTGCTTCTTAAGGAATGACTACACTAGAAGCAAGCTTCTGGCAACAGCGTGCTATACAATGCCCCACTGGCAGAGAGTGTGTCAACCACGCCAACGGACCATTACTGGCCACTGCTGTCGAACTAGCGCTGAGCATGCACTGAAAGTGCAGCTAGGCCTAACCAGCTTCAAAGCGAATTCGCAGCATATGGCGTTTTAAAAACAACGGCCGACGATCACAAAATGCACAAGTTTGAGAGTCCTTTATTTTTCAGCGCAAGCCATCAGCGGTCGAGCTTTCAGTGGTCGAGCCATTTTGCGCGCAGCAGCGACGAGACGCAGCCCCGAGTTGAACTTGCCTTATACTGTGGCTCTCGTTCGTGCTACAGATTTGACAGTGGTCATTGCTTGTCACGAAAGATAAAATGAAGACTTTGGTTTATACTACCAGCCACTGTTTTGCATGCAGAACGAATGGTAGCTAATGTTTGCCATTTGCGGTGACGATACGCTCAGGCCCTATACCCAGATGCCTTCCTGCCACTGCACCAGCTGTTAATCTTGTCATTATGTGGGGTGTGCATGCTCTAGTACGGGGAGACTGCCATTTGTCAGTACGCAGTGTCGGGAAATTGGCGGACAGGAAGATGCTGTGCTACATGGTTGTACAATTACCGCCGAACTCATTTCTGTGTAATTATTTACTTTAATTTCGACGTTCTTATTGATTTCGCAATCGCTTTACAGGTTAGATAGTGGTATGTGCACATTTACACCATTTCACAACATACCGCGGCCCTAATTTTGGACAGAACGGACTTCGGATATAATGGACCTTTTTCGCTCTAACATCATGGTCCGCTATACTGTACTGAGTTCTTAATCACTGTCACAGTAATATAGCCTAGTATGCATACCTGTTATGGCCACTGTGCCCAGCTTTGCTGTTTTCACCACGACGCTGACATCAGTCAAGGTGTGGCCTGGTGTGGGAATGATTTGGACATCAGTTGCAATCCTATAAGGTTCATCCTAAAAGATAAAAAAACACCAGAAGCCAGATCCTATGTTGATTGTGCACTCTTCATTCAGAGCAGAGATCATACTTCTCAAATCATTTCAAAATGGTGGCATCACATAATAACACCGCAATGAACACAAAATAACTAAGCCCGTTGAAGGATTAAACAAAAATCCATAGCAAGCAAAGGAAATAAACATCTCTGCCCCTTTAAAGATGCACAGTAGTTAATGACAATTGCCACCAAGATAGGAATGTTCTGTCGAAGCAGATATGACACGATGCCACTGCACTGGTGTGTTGTAGGTGTCGTGATCCCTTGCTCTTTTCAACTTTGGACATTTCACAGCAAGCAGTAATCTTTTACGCACTCAACAGAGATCTTGTCCACTTGCCGTCTAGGCCTCAAAAGTCACTGTTCTTTACACCTCATGCAAAACCTCGCAACCTTTGAAAGGCTGGTGTGAGGTCCTCACCCCCTTTATAAAGAAATAGTTGGGTTTAACATCTGGAAATTACACAGTGAATAATGAGAAACGCTGTAGTTGGGCGTTACAGATTAGATTTTTATCCCCTGCGTTTCTTTTATGTGCACCTAAATAAGTACATGAGCATTTTTGCATTTTCTCCATTCAAAATGCAGCTGATGTAGCCAAGAATCGACCATGTGACTTTCTGCTTAGCAGGACATCAAAGCCCCTGTGTTGGATTTACAGAACACACAGCAAGTAACAGTCCAGTTAAACTTAATTTGAACTCAAATTTACTTTTTTAATATAACTTAGGTAATAGCCCACCTACAGTCAATACATAAAAATCAATTTCCCACTTCACTTGGAAGTGAAGTGGAAATTGCCTTTTTTTTTCCTGTGGAATTTCAGTAGCTTCAGTGAGCGCTGGTTTGTCTGGTTCAATAAACTTTAAATCCTCTAAATTTTCCTAACGGACAAACTTCACCAACGCTCACGCTGCAGTAGGTGCTTGGTTTCTGCTGGTGCAACAGTGCCTACACTTGACTATTGGTTGCTAGGTGACCTCAAACTTGGGTCACGTGCTAAGGATTGCCGTAATCTGTAATCTACCAGCTGTTTCTGCCTGTGTTCATTAGCTTGCCATATTTGAATACAGGTAAACCTCGATTTACCCAAGTTTATGCAACCCGATAATTATTTAATTAAACTGGGATGCACTACATTGAAAACATTTAATACACTCACATGAATAACATTTTACTTGAGCATACAACAGATGTAATTTTTACTTGCCTCTGCACTTATTGTGCATATCCTAGACAGTGAGCTCATTGAATGCGTCTCCGAGGTTTTTCTTCATGATGGCAAACCATAACAGGCCTAAGGTGCCTGTCACCCGAATGGGAATCTGGCATACCTATATCTTAGCTATATTTGCGCCCCTAAACGTCATTAGGTCAAGCAAGACATTGAGTGAACTTCAGTTTCTTTAGTGTTTTCAACACATAAGGCTCTAAGATCTTGCACAGCCAAACTTAGTTAGAACAAAGTCATAATTCCAATAAAAAATATCTTTGTTATATCTGATACCCTTTAAAAGCATATATTAGTTGTCACACATTGCTACTGGCAAAAGAAATGTTCAATTTACATACATGTATGTATAGTGTACGTGCTGAGGAATCCATTGTGGCAATAAAATCTAGCTGAAGCTCATGAGCAGACTGAACATTTATTTTAAGCCACGTGCCTATGTCGTTTTCCTCTGCAGCACATATGTGCTACCACATAAACCCCCCCACTACAGTGGTGGAGGCTCGTTTCCCAGTGTAGATACTTGCACAGGAATGAACAACACTGCATTTTGTTAAACCTAGTTCTGTAAAATCTAGATTGGTTTTTCTTAAATTGAGGTATGACAGCGTGTATGTTGAAAAAAAAAATACTAAAGAGAGCAAGAGAGAGAGAGGACACTAAAAAGCATATTTAGCAAACCAAGCAGCTTGAACAACAGTTGCTATTCAGGTCACTAATAGCCGAAAATACTGCCAGCTCTTGCAGCAACAGCTTGGTGAGACTTGGGGCCTTATAACGTAAAAATATTCCATTACAACATTATTCCTATATCCTGACATCAAATTTATGCAACTGCCGATGCAAGCATTCGGCCTTGTTAAGAACAACCAGCTGAGATGCAAGTTTTGCCAGCCAGTTGCGACAGCGGCGGCAACTTTTCTTGGAACGCCACCGTTACGTTCTAGCCTCGTTGCCGTTGTAACTAAACGCGATCGGCAGACCAACTATTGTTACTGAACCCGCGACCGCCGAACTGATCTGCTATGAGCGGGGAAGTTGCCGCAGGAACGTCTACGGAGGCCCCTTCCCACACGCCGTTCAAGACGCAAGACATTGGTCAACCGGCGGGAGTGCTGCGAAGGCCGTCTGCCCTTGGCAGGGGGGGGGGACCATGAACCTGTGCGGGTGTGTGCGTGTCATCCCTCGCACGAAGAGGCGGCTCGTCTCCTGGTCGAATGTTTCCCTCTCCTTGGGATCGAGGGAGGACCGAGTGTTTATAAACGGCTGTTGTGTGGCTGCTCAGTGTACTCTCTCTCGCAGTCATGCTAGACTGATGAACTGCAACGTCCTTATGTAGATACAGTAAATAAACCCATATTTCTCGTTGTCTATGAGAATCAGTCCTTCCCTTCAACAATGTCCTCAGCGTGGATAAGTTGGACGACGGCATGGGCCAGCTACCTTCTAATTCATGCCCGAGTCCAATCTTGACAATGAGTTACGAACGGTGGGATTGAGCCCCCAATCCTAACAGCCTTGACCCGCAGCATTGTTTGAACAGCCCAATCAAGTGCTCTCCTGATTTATAGGAAGTCACTTCTGTTAGCTTTCAAAGCTAACACCATTGCCTACCTTGGGAGGTTTTTCCTATCTAATTACCTTACAAGAAGTAAGGATAATGCAGAAGTGGAGAGGGTTTTGGTGGGGCTGAGCTAGCATAGAGAAACTAGATAACCAGGTGAGGCGACTGGTACCAGCATCTGTGATTGGCCCACTTCCCCTTGCTTAGCTTGCAGTGAGATGTCGAAAATCGTGGCGGTGTGCAATGAGGAGCGAGGGTGGATCCAGGTCTTTGGGACTGAAAATCGGTCCAAATTCGAATTTTCTATTTTTAACTACTGCATTCCTGACACACTTCCACACCTATCCTCGAAATTTGGCTACAAAATGCCGCATCTAGAAAAGAGTCAGCAAGTGTTGCCCTTTAAATTGGAGACAAATTGCGCCCGATCTCTGTCACGCATAATTCGATAACTATAATTCGAAAGTTCACGTTCCTGGCTTTCTTTATTTGTTGGTCCGCAACATTGCAGGTGCTACTACTGGCCAGTTTGAGCATGTGACCAAGATGGTGGGCGATGATTGGCTTCAAGGACCATGAGCACCCACACGACGAAAGCAGCCAACATCTTGTCTCAAATCTTGCAAATGCGACACTAGATATGCTGGAGATCTGACAGCTTACTCCATGAATCGTTCGAAGCAGAAACGTGCAAGACGCAAGAAATTTTCGAAAGCGATTCCGTTGTCGCAGTCAGCACACGATACCCGGCAGCTTGCCGCTGAAGTTGTACCGCCGCCGAAAATCTACACCTCAGCTGCTCTGCCGGATTGCGCATCTCCACACGCCGGTTCCACTCACGTAAGAATTGACAGGGATGTCGTAACTGAAGAGGAAGTGGATAAAATGAGAGCACAGGAGCAAGCTAAGCTTGACAAGACCGCATCTGTGCCAGCCACTGAGCAAAACATTCGGCGTTTTTTTGACGATCTGACCGCTAATAGTGCATCGGCCTCGGTCGCAGAGCCCGCTGCTTTGTACATTGTCATCGAACTTTCAGCTGTGAACAGTCTCCTCGGCGTTCTCTCATGCAATACTTGCGGTGGTTGCAGAGCAATCAGGATTACGGCCCCTCCACAAAACTGACTGCGGTTTGCAAGATCTGTGGTGAAGTTGCATTGGGATGGAGCTGGCAGGAAATTGAGGGCCAGAACACATGCAATCCTTTTGAAGTGAATGCACTCGCAGTGCGTGCTATGTTGTCGGCCGGCAACGGCCATCAATGATACCTGGTGTCTACTGATGGCTTTTGATGCAGTTTTTTTAAGGTTTACTTCAATGTATCAGCTGTGAAATATTTTTTTATTGTTTCCTCAAAACTACAATTTTAATGACAATGCCGTATCTGAGGTGCATTATTTCTGCTTCTACTTGCGCTATCACTGTAATTCTATTTTTTTTTTACCAGAAAGGCAATGCTGTGTAGAGTGCAAATTTACAAATTAACATTGTTGCATTTATAATAAAAATTTTTGAATATGTCTCTTTTTTTAATAGACGGATTGCTGTCTCTGAAGTTTTCAATGTTTTCATTGCACTCTTGGTTAGTTCCTGATAATTTTCATATAGCAATTTTTATTATGCCATATATAGTTTTGTAGATAGCTCCCCTAAAAGCAAATTATGCAAAAAAAAGCTGAATTCCTTCAATTTCTATAAAGTTATTTACTCTGCAAGAAAAGTGAATGTATATTTAAAGTTAGCACATTGAAATACATAAACTTAGCAAGTTTCATCAAAATAGATCAAGAATTAAAAAAACGTTTCTAGTGCAGGGTCACCCATAAATACGTCGCTACAATGAATCCTCAGCGAAGAAGACTTAGCACAGCAAAAGGAATCGGCAAAGCTATACTGCCACACAAAAATTTTTATAATACAGAAAGATTTTGAATCTTCCTAACAGCTTGAGTTAGCCAGTGCAAGAGCAATTGGCATTCAGCCTTCTATTCTTTTCAGAATGGGACACTCTCCGGCTATCACCCCCCCCCCCCCCCCCCCCAAATTGAGTTGGGTATATATTAATGAATCTAAAGTGCTTACGCATCACTTTAACATGATGAGCCTTTATGGGTTTGTGACCACCCATGACAGCCAGGCGAAGTGGGCAGAGTCTGAAAATGTTTCACGAACAGCAGAAGGCTAATCAGAAGCAGAAATAATTTTTTCTTTTGTTTGACCTCATCATCCATAAACAGTGTGACATGAACAGTGCTTTAGTGACATGATGTGACAGACAGGTAAGGGTGATGACGAATGTGGCATTTTGTGGCGCAAGGGCCAAATATGACCAAAGGGCACCAGGCCGGTGTTGAGTTCGCAGTGGAGCTATGAATAACGAGAGGTAGATGTTATGTGGCTGTAAAGGGGCCTAAAAAACAGTCGCTGTAAACTGCATAAAACCTATATGAGATAAAATTATGCCAATGGTTAATGAGCTGTACAACGGACATGAAAGATACATTGCGAAATAATGATGGTATAGTAAAAGTATGTCAGAGATAAACATTTGCAAGAAGCACTACTGCCTTAATTAACAGAGTCCTTGAGATGCAAGGGCCTGGAGGCATGTGGTATACAAAACTACTAGCGCAGTGGCATCCTCTGGAAAGAGGATGTGCTATGAATTTATCGGGCTAAAAGCATGCAAGTCGACATCATTCAACAATCCTACAACTGTTTTGGTGTCAAAGAACGGTTCTGCACCAAGAAGCATTACAGGATGGAGAGGGGTGTGCTGGCGGTATCCAAGAGGAAAATGTTTCTTTCTCTCAGCTTTGGCTTCCCAACACTCCAGGAGGACGTGGAGAACAGTCAGCCTCTCACCACATCTATTGCAGGTTGGAGGCTCATTTCCAGTCAGTAAAAAATTATGGGTGCCATAGGCCTGTCCTATCCTTAGTCGACAGAATAGGACATCAGTATGCCGTGTTTTCGTTTTGGGGAGACAGAAACCTAACTGTGGCTTAATGAAGTGAAGCGTATTCTTTGTTTCCATGTCCCACAAGTGTTGCCAGTCGCTTCACAGTTTCGTAAGAAAGGCTTCAAATCTGTGACAGGGACAGCAGTGCTAAGAATAATAGCTTGCAATGTGAGTGGCGGGGCCATTTGGTCTGCTAGTACATTAACCTCAATGCCTCTATGGCCAGGCACTCACCATATAAGGGCATACTGGTTAGATATATTATGTCATCTCTGTCGGAGTGATGTTTATTTGGCCCGAGTGTCGAACCAGCAAAGGCACACACCCGATGATGATGATCACACATGGAATTGAAGGTGAGGATCAATCAATGCAAGATGATGATGTAATATACAGATGAAGAGGACAAGTGTAATAAATGACCATAACATACGCTCTACGGAGAACAGAAGAGAGCTCAGTAAGTACTGGGTTTTTGTGTTTACAGATCGACTTCAAGGCTTTTACGACGCTTACTGAGCCTGTAAATATAAGTGTTATTTGAAGTTTTGATTTCCTTACATGCTTCACAGTCAACAACAGTGCCTAGGCCACAGCCACAAAGATACTTGTTCCCATGTGCATTACACCAGATTCTGAGAAGGATAGACCAACGGCTACATAAGACACCCCCGCATGCGACTTAGAACCATCTGTGTAACACTCCATGCACAAGTACTTGTACAGGAGTTCTAGGAAATGCATTTCAATATGTGCCCCTGGAGCATGTTTAGTGACCTCTACAAAGGATGTAACACATTCTATAAGCTGCCACTGCCATAGCAGTAACAGATTCACTGGAGCCATAGGACAATGTTCAAGCACTGGAACACCCATTTCCTGACCGAGGTTCCTCACACGCAAAGAGAACGGCCTTCTCGCTGCAGGTAGGTTATGGAAAAGTGGGGCAGTGGTCATATAATTTATGGATGAATGAAATGGATATCATATGGATGAATGAGCGCAGCTCGGACTGCAACTGCCTCAAGGGAAGTTCGGAGTTTTATTTGCCGGCATGCAACGCCCTCATCAACACTATTACGGCTACACCCCCCAAAGAGGTGAGTGCATCATTGCAGTCTTTGCAGAAAGTGGCATATTGCCTTAGAAAGTTGGTCTGTCTTAATTTTAGGTGTGTTTCTTAGACACAAAGCACCTTTGGAGTGAATTTGCGGAGGAGTTCTTTAACATTGTCAAGACTGTGGAGCAGTCCTCCCATGTTCCATTGTAATATTTGGGTATCCATAACGAGAACGAAGTTAATGCTGTGTGTCTAGCGAGAAAAGTTAGGTTACAGGGCCTTTTTCCGGTCCTGTAATGTGACGTTTCTCTTTCTTGGAGTGGTCGAGAGATTCTCACCATTCCTTAGGCTCTCGTGGCACCATTTGACGAGATGTCGTCTGCATCGCCTCCTGTGAAGCGCTGGACACCCGCTCTTGTGAGCGATTTGTTTGTCAAGAAGGCCTCTTCTCAAGGGATGAGGCCCTTGAGGCCACCAGGCCGGAGGTCGATGGCCCCTTCTTGTCGGACAGCGGAACAGCGCCAGCTGCAGCCGCAGAGGGGGCGAGTGACGTGACTGCCGGAGGCCGTTGCAGCGCTGCCCCGACTCGCCACATCGGCAAAGCTGCTCTTAGCAGGTATGATACCCACCTATGTGCCTCCTTGAAAGATATATTTTTTACTTTGATTGTGACAATTTCTGTTTCTTTTTCCGAGACGGGCAGGACCGCGAGTATGCGGCATGCTTGCCATCACAGTTGACACAGTGTGGAGTGTTCTGGCACATTTCAGAGGAATGTTCATTGTCACTACACTTGGCACATGTCAGCCAGCCTCGACAGTTCTGTGAACTGTGGCCGAACCTTTGGCACTTAAAGAATCTGTGAGGATTGGGCATGTATGGCCCAACACGAAGTTTGATACACCTGGCCTCAATGGACTCAGGGGAGGACACTTCAGCCGAAGGCAAGTATCAGGTGCTTGGTCTGGATTTCTTTGCCATCCTGCTTCATCTTAATTCATTTAACATTGATGACATTCTGTTCCCTGATGCCCTCCAATAGTTCAGCCTCGGTCAGCTCCAGCAAATCATCGTACGAGACAACGCCGCAGGTGGTGTTAATAGTATGGTGCGGGGTTACTGTTACATGGATCTCCCCAAATGACACTAGTTTCAGCAGTTTCTCATATTGCTTCTGATCACAGAGCTCCAAGAGGACATTGTCGCTTGCCATCCTCGACGCCTTATAACCTGGACCAAGAACTTCAGTCAAAGACTTTGAAACAAGGAACGGTGAAATAGTTCACACTGGTTTGTCTTGAGTTTTCAGCGTCAATAATGTGGAATCGAGGGAAGTTCTGGATTTGGCATCCGAAAAACTGGAAGACATCTTCGGTGCGCCCTCGTTTTTGAGAGCAATCAAGGAGTTTATGGTAAGCATCCTCCGTAAGTACAGATGGGGTTTTCGGCAGCGATGCCAACCACCCACCATGGAGCGCACCAGGGGATGTGACAGAAGTTCCTGCAAGGGAAGCCCTGCTAATGCCAGCCATACATCACTGCTATAACCCAATACAGCATAGGTAACCAAGACTGGCTAGCCACACAAGGTTAACCTTTGCCACCGGGAAACTTGCAAGTGAGAAGAAGTGAAGAGAGGTCAGCAAAGATTAAAAGTGAGAGAGAAAGACGAAGATTGAAGAGGAGGACAGGAAAAGGCGACTGCCGATTTCCTCCAGGCGGGTCAATCTGGAGGTGCTGCTATGTGAAGCAGAGGCCGAAGAGGTGTGTTGCCTCCATCAGGGGGGCCTTAAAGGTCCTAACACCAGCATTGGCTCAAGCCCCAGGATCTCCCTTTCCCCAGATATGGCTAAGCCATGCACAGCTACACGCGGGAGGGTCAAACCCGGGTGCTAGGGTATGTGGTGTCGCAACACACCAAACGCCTGCTGACGGAGACATCTCTGGGGGACTGGCAAGGTCGGCATGGCCCAAAACATTTTGACTAATCATGGATGGCTAATGGCAGAAATGGAATAGAAACAGATTGCCACAACTTTACATTATAGCACCTTTGCAGTGAAACTATAGTAGTCTGTTTCTCTCACAACCTGAGCAAGTCAGCAGACTCAAGGTGAAGAATGATGAATATATTACGTTTTCAAATGTGCACAGCTGGTACACGTCTCCACTGGACACTGTGGTGCCAATGATGTGGGTGGCCCTCTGGAACAGATTTAGGTTTCCGACATGGTCCGAATGACCATGGGTGCAGACCACATAGTTGATTTCATCACAGGAGACACCGAGCCTTGCGAGACCTGGAAACAAAAGTGACCATGCTCAAAACTAGTCAAACATGGAAGGTACCAGTCATTAGCAAAACTAAACTTTGTGAATTACTGCTGCAGTAGAATATATTCTGACAAGCCATTTGCAAGTCAAACAGGAAACCGGTGAAATAGCCATGAATTATTTTTGTTGTGTAAAGGCTGCTCTAAATTAATGCCGGATTAGTACATAGAAAATGAATGTTCACACTATGAACTGCACTGGCTGTACACATGCATTAACCGTTTATTGAATATGCACACACCACACTATATAATCTGGCTGTTGAAATCTGTGCACTCGAGTAAGCACACCAAGAAATATTTCATTTTAAGCACAAGCAGGTTCTGCAGCAACAATTTCTTAGCCAACGTGTGTTGTTTTAAACAGTGAAAAGGAACATGTGTCCTTCTGTTGTTAAAAAAGTTTTCATTAAATTCTGGGGTTTTGCATGGCAAAACCATGATGCGATTGTCGGGCACGTCGCAGTGAGGGACTGCGGATTAATTTTGGCCACCTGGGATTTTTAATACACCCAATGCACTGCCTCTGTGGTGTTGCCTTGGTGAGGGCATAGTCTGAAATTGCAAACATACTCATTTCAGACAGTACACACGTGTTAAAGTCAGCATGAATTTTGTAATATTTTTAAGGGAACCCTGAAATGAATTTGAATTACAGATGCGTGTCTCAGACCATCTCACAGAGGCCCCCACTGCATTATAAAGCCACATTACAGAGGCAGTTTACACATAAAATGCAGAAACAGAGCGTATACACGACAAGTGGGATGACTAGATCTGTGCTTGTGTAAAGTGCCTAGTGCGACGAGCTAATAACATGTATGTGCTTGACTGATGCCCTTAGAACTCATATTGACTTCATTGAAATTGAACTGACTGGTTTAACGAAAGTTTATAAGGTACACAAGGTGCCACAGTCTACAACTCTGGGTTAATTTTAACCGGTTAGCATTTATTAACATGCACCTATAAACTTGAGCACATGAGTGGTTCTGCATTCCTAATTTGAAAGCAAAAGCCAAGGCTGGGAACAGAACCCAAACCCTCATGCTCTGAAGTATAATGCCATATCTGCCAAGTCACCAATAATGGAGGCATACATGATGAAATACACAGCAATCGTGTTTCGTTACATATTTCATAGAAAGCGTGCTTATGTTGCTACCTGTATGAGTAATGTCGAAAAAGAAAGCCACTTTAGTAGGTGCACAAGTCCTATTAAGTAGCTTGCCAACAGGCCTCTTTATGAGGAACTACCCTTGGGTTACTTTCAGTATTGTCTCTAATGGCTCACAACCTGTGCCATAGAATGTGCTACAAATGCATCTGCACAAACGCAAGTTAAGATCAATGTCAAAAGAATCTGGTGATCTTGAAGAAGACCGACACGCACAGAAATCTGCATCTGAGCAAGCTGGAATACTGAATGCCAGTCCCTTTTGTGCAATCGGGAGATTGAAGCAGAAGCTTGATGTGGGCGAGTTGGTTTAACAAACTTGAAGAAAAAACAGCGCTACAAAGACACAGTTTAAAAGAACATGTACGATGGCGCCTGTCTGTCGCACATGTTCTTCTTTTAGTCCGCGTCTTTGTGGACCTGTTTCTTCTTCAATCAGGAGATTATACACTGAGTGCAAGACCTATGTGTCAATTGAACCGCAGCACTGCTGTTAAACACAACACAAGCTTGGAAATGTGTGGAATCGTTTGCACTTCCTTATCCACCTCAAGCCTGGGTAACACTGTATATACTTTGTTTCATACTTAGCAGGCTATGCTACGAAAGCTAGAGAGACTTCTCTCACTGCTCGCATTCACAACCAAAAATAGTGCATCATATATGAAAGAAAGATATAGGCACGCATCACATGATTTTATGTAACGTTAAGTGCCACACATTTATGCCAAAGATCTGAACATATTGTCACAAGACTGAAGGGGCTGGCAGCATCGGTTGAACAATGATGACAGCAATGAAGTGGCCAGAGGCACAGAAGAGGCACAGAAGAGCCTTGCATCCGTTGCAGCTACTTGTGTTTACTGTAGAATTGTACAGAAGCTAATTGTAATTTCAGAATATACACTATCCTCATAATATATTTTTTTGCGAAGGTGCTGGGTAGCACAAGAACATAGCAGGTGATGCGGAGACTCTTCACTTGTTCAAAGCGTTGACATTCTTAAACAACAGCATCGACCCTGGTACATTCCATAAAGACAAGTAGATTAAACACATTGTGCTGTTCTCTTCAAGATATGAGAAATATTGTGAGATTCGGTCATTTTGGTGCCAACTTTTCGACAAAGGCTTAGCACATCCTGTATGTAGGAAATGTACGATTCAGTCGACGTCTGGACGTTGGATCCGAGCTTCTCTTCAGCCTGCCAAACTCATGAGGCTTCGCTTTGTAAGTGCGTCGACTGGTCAGATGCTCTTTCTGCATTCAGTACCACATGCGTGCCGTTCCTTTCAGGTAAAATATCACATTGGCTAACATCAGCATGGGGTCCCACCTGCTGTGGTTGCTGACGCGGTCATACGTGGCAATCCAGTCTTCAACAACCAAGCCATCTGGACCAGAAATGGTTCCCGAGTCTTGTGGGTGCAAAAAAATCCCAGGTGCCTGTGGCTGCTGTGCCATCATTGCTTCGTTGGTCATTGCGGAACAATCGAGACAGCGACTGCCTTGAAGTTCCGTGCATGGTTGACGGAGCAGGCACAAAGGGCAGGCTTACCCCTAGGAAGGTCAACATGTGGCATCAAACACAATTGCAAGTATGTAAGAATGTAAAAAAAAAAGAAATGCGGTCTAAAACATTCCTTTGTCTTGTGGGCAGACATACATTGGACAGACTGGTCAATGTTTTAATGAAAGTGTACAAGAACACAACCAGTATGCTTGCAAAATGTCAACAGCATGTGGAAACTTCACTGCGCACTGCTCAAGGAGTGCTTGCCAGCCAGAACTTGAAGTAACTACCGTCAGCAAGTGCCACACAACAAACAAATAGATAGAGAAATCTTTGAAGCATTCCACATTGTGTCACGATAAAATGGCACATGTGCTAGTGCACTGTCCACAGCACTAGATGACAAAGAAATTGCACTTCCGAATAAGAAATTTACGTGCATGCAACTTGTTGTCAAGAGGAAACACCATGCAACACCATGCATTTTGCTTATTCTCACTATTTATGTTTTTCTGTCATTGTAATTAAACAGCTGATAGTCTGCACTTCATGTGTGTCCAGTGTCCAGGGCTGGGCAAAGATACTTTGCAACTGTATCACGATATGATACAAGATACTACCGCAATTATTGCATCCGATACAGTACTTTCCATTTGTATCGTAAGATACTTCAATAATTGACCCCCTGACCTCGTGCTGAGTAGCAAAACCCCATAGCCACTTGGCCACCAGGGCGAGTATAATGGTTGTAGTGCAGTGTTATAGTTGCTCACTATAACACCTAGACAGTGGTGTAGCCAGAAATTTTCTTCGGGGGGGGTCTCACATTCCAGCTCGGCCTGCTCCTTATAGAACTTGTCGAGGGGTCAAATACATCAACGATAACTGCAGTGCCATTGCCAAAGATGCTGCAAACGAATACTTGAAAGCTACGCACTCAAGACATGTGAAATATGTATTTTTTCATAAAAGAATATATTCGTATGTCCAAAAAAATTGTGCCAGAAATAACTGATATGAATACTTCCACCTTTCTTGTTTATTTAAAAGAAAATATCGCAAGAAATTTGGAATATATTATTTCGAAACTAGCAAAGGAGTGCATGCCGCTCATATGAAAAATGTGAAGCCATGAAATGAACAAGTTGAGGACAACTACTTTAATGAAACTTTGTAATTCAAAAACCTTCTTTACATTTTTCTACATATGCAACGGCCAGGAAAAACTCTCAATGGCGCTGTCCTTCGTTCCAATGTTTTGCGCAGGAGCAGCTGTCACCGGTCGCGTATTATGGTTAATTGCACCAAAATTGTAGTCCCGAGGCAGAGTATATATAGAAAGCAGGAGTTCTGCAAAATATACATTAGATATGTGAAGCTAGATTGGAATATACAAATGCGAAGATACAGATTGATAAAGGGCAAAAAAGTGTCACTGAAAACAAAGTTCATTGCATGTATACACAAAAGCTCGCAACGAGTTATTTATATATACACATCAGTCACCAACAAGTCTACGTATCTAAACAAAAGTCACTGTATATAATGCATCAAACAAGATAAATAAGCATGTTGTGCAATTACAGATCACACAATCCTGAGCCCCCCCCCCCCACCTCCATTCCCCCGATGCATCGCGCGTGACGAAAGGCGGCGCACTTCCTCCCCACTTTTCTCCCTTGCGCACACCATCGTCGGCTCACCTATCTCCCCTCCCCCCTACGCTTTCACTCACACGTACAGCTTGGGATGCGCGGTGACGACATTATCGCCCTTGAAGTTTTATCAATAAGCTCGAAAAGATGCACCGACCAAGATAACTGAAAATTTAATGACGTTCCGGCACCCCATACGGGATACTTGTCCGCAATGAAACTGATAACAGATATACAATGTATTTAAGTACGTTTCAGTACGTGAGGCAAGCAGTGAGTGTACACCATCGGAAGTGTCCCATCATGCCTATTCAGCGTGTGCGCTTGGTCTGTACGTGCAAAGATTCTTGGTGGAGGGTTGACGCTTCTTTTCCTTGACCAGGACATGTGCACTTGTCCTGTAAATATTGTGGCCTGTAGATTCCATATGTTCAGCAAGGGCACTCGAGGCTATGTGCCGTTTCTTGACGTCATACTCGTGCTGTTTAACACGTTTCTTGAAGTCACCTGTCTGGCTGATATACTTGTAATCACAGTTCTCGCACGTTATGGCATAGACTACACCGAGAAAATTTCCATGTGTCAATATATCTTTTACATTTACTAAAACGTTTTTTAGTTTGCGGGTTGACAGATGCGCAGTTTTGACGCCGTACCTGCGCATGATACGAGCAATGGTCTCGCTTGTGCTAGGGACATATGGAATGGCAGTTCACTTCTTCGGAGACTACACAGAATGCTGTCTATCTGGGAGTGACACTCCTTTCCTTACCGAGGACAAAAAGGATGGAGGGCAGCCACAGGTTCTTAAATCTTGGCAGATGCTCCCAATATCACGCGTGCAGTCCTCCTATCTTGAGCAAATGGTTTTGTTCGATGGAACAGCGTAGCGGGAACAGACCTTCTATGTGAAAGCGGATGTACTGACTTGAAATACAGGTACCGGCCTGTATGTCTGGGCTTCCTGTAGACGTTGAAAGAAAGGCCAGAGTCACCGCACTTGATAACACCATCAAGAAATGGTATACAACCGCATACTTCTTGCTCGACAGCAAACTGAATCGCCTGTTCCACGCTGTTAAGACGAGCAGTGAAGCCAGTGAGGGTATCCTCGTGGATTATGCAGAAGCAATCATCTACATATCCCAAGAAAACCTTCGGAGAAGGGGAAAAGCTGAGAACGCTAGACGTCCTACATGACCAGAGTCACAGCAGAAACTGATATAGATGCACCCATAGCCGTAGCATGCGTTTGCAGGTAAAAATTCTGTTGTGAGACGAGTATATATTCAACAAACAGAACCTAAGAAGACGGGACAGGTCTGAAACGTCAATCGGAGACCTATTGGGCAGTGACCCACCAGCTTCGAGGGCAGCGATGCAAACTTTTACAGCCAGTTCTACTGGAACGCTTGTGAATAGCGACTTAACTTGAAATGAGACCATGACGTCATCATGAGCAGAAACAACCTGCCGTATCTGTTCAATAAAGTTGCCAGAATTGCGTACTTGAGTGCCGCTTTTTCCAACGAATGGCGACATGATCCTGTGTAAGAAACTGGAAAGCTTGTACAGAGGTGAGCGAGTGTATTCGACAATGGGCCGCATAAGAACACCTTGCTTGTGTATCTTTGGTAGGCCATGAAGTGCAGGAGCTTATCCATTGTTACAAAATAGCAGGTAATAGAGTGACTTATGCTGGCGGGGGGGGGGGGGGGGGGGGCAAATGTAATTTGTCAGCCAGAAGCTTCTGGAAGTCCCTTTGCAGTTTTCCTGTTGAATCACGCGTCAGGCGACTATAGGTATTGGCATCACTAACCAGTGCCAGTACTTTTTTGGTGTAGTCACCACTATCAAGCAAAACAGCTGCGTTTCCTTTGTCGACCGGAAGAATTACAATGTCAGGATTGCTTCGAAGCCGGTCGATAACCTAATTTTCCTCTAGCGACAGCGCGGAGTTCGAAGAAGAGTTTTGAAGCCTAGAAGGGTTTTGAAGCCTTCGTTAATAACATGCGTGCGAGCTTCGTCATGTCTAGTGCCGTCGACTTGGCTTAGAGCCATTTCAACAACACAAATCAGCTACTTCGTATCTCATGTGGACCCTGCGCTAAAGTTTAGAGCAAGGCTCAGAACAGAGTTCCGCTTTGTCAGGTTTATAGGAAAAAAGATTATGTACAGCATCTCTTGGTAAACTTCGGGACGGACCGTTTCAGTATGGTCGCAGCCTTTCCAGCTTGGCATGGCGCATGATGTCATTATTTCTTGTTCTCCGCTTGCTTGAAACTTAGCGTGTAGCTGAATTGAAGCAAATTCGGCAGGGCACAGGAACTCTAGTTGGCGACGGGCATAGAAGGTATCATTTTCCAGCATAGGGACCTTAGCATTGCACTCCGATATTCTTCCTTGTATTAATAGTCACTCAGCCCTTGAAATCACGCAGTCATTTCGCGTTTATTCAACATGTATTTTTCCGGACAGACGGGCTGCCATCAAACTTTCGATTTCAGCTCTTGGACTTTAAACGGAACATGACGGCGACGGCCACGGCAGCAATGCACCTGAAGTGTCCATATAATTGCTTTAGCAGCAATATAATAAGAGTATCAGAGTCCTGTGTCCTATCACTTTCCTGAAAAGAAGTAACAAAATCGAACTTTCACCATGCAACCATTCACTGCCCCGCAACAATGTTTTCTTTTGTGGGGCGGGGGCACCGAAGTGAGAAAAAAAATGCAAATGAAAGCATGTTGGCCACAATCGAATGCCCACTTTGGGCACCTAGTGTGGTTACCCAAGAAATATCGAAGGAAACATGAGACACTTGGTCCACAGAGAGCCATACACATACTGCTCAGTCTCCTACACTGGCGAGACAAAAGATGTTCCGGAGAGGTTGCAATAACATCAAAGTAAAGGTGATATTCTCAAGCGGAGGCGCTGCAATCCATTGAGTCCCCACAGTGATGGTGGCGAGCGACCATTGTTTATTTTTCTCGTCTGCTAGCCAGAAAGTGTCCAAAACTCTGGCAGGCTAAAATCCAATCGGTTAGAGAAAAACGAACGCACACCAAAGTGCGCCGTGCAGTGGTCGGGGCAATTGGAGAAAAATGCACGTGTTCTGGCTGGCTCTGGTAGCCCGTTAGTAGCGAGAACAAGAAAATTGAAGAGGCTGAATGTGTCCTCGCGAATAAAAGTCAAAGTAGAAAAAATAAACAAGAAAGTAGTTACCTTCGCTGGTTCTACTGCTTTGACATCAATGCTTTGGCACAGGTGAAAAACACATTGACATTCTTTTCTGCTACATGACGGCGCAAATGAACCACCACAACATTTCCGCCTCATAGGACCTCACTGCGTGCTTTGCCCACTTGTATGACAGTGTGTTGATGTGGCTTGTCTCGTTGTATGTTCCGACGTACGACTTTAGAAAAGTAAACACACTTTTGGTATCAAATGTTTATAAGAATTTTATGCCCATAAAGTTTCGCAATTGAAATCCATGCGCTCTGTAGGTTCCGCGGCCTCTGCGCGATGCTACGACGAGCCCGTTCGCCATCAAAACACCCTTGAAGCTTTGTGCTCGGGTGGGGCTCCTTGCTTTATGTGACTCCAGGTGCATGGGAGTTGCCACAAAATCCAACCCGAGTTCGCAATGTTTGTGCTTAAATGTCTTTTTGAGCATAAAAAAAGGCATTCCAGACAAAATCCAGAATGATTTCCGTTGACAGGGTTGTTTCGGTCGGCGATGCATGACCGCACGAAAAAATTTCGGAGGGGGGGGGGGGGGGGGTGCTGAAGCCCCATAAGCCCGCCCCCTGTCTACGCCCCTGCACCTAGAGGGAAATCTGGCGCCACCGTCTATGGGAGTTTCCTTTGGGGTGCTAGGCCGTCATGGGAATGATGGTATAACTGTCTGCAAGGCTTGTACTGGCTGGTGTTGTAAGAGGTCTCGTTTAAAATGTGGATATGGCTATACAAATAATGTGCTCTTAAAGTAAAATATTCATAGAGCATTTTCATTCACCTATGTTACATCTTCCAATGAAGTTTATTAATCTACAATGCATAACCAAGCAAAGAAAAGCAAGAACAGGCAATGAACTGTTCCAAAGCAAGTGCGAATCTCGTCCATCCTCAAACTTTAGCGGCCTTTTGTCTCATATACTTGTACATGCAAAAAACAAGCTCTCATACATAATTAAACCTGTTTTTGTGTTATAATGAAGCCAACACAGCCTTTTAGGTGCTGTTTTTGTAGAGAATCAATCAGACGGATCAGTGACAGACAGAACGGCGCTTGCCAGGCATGTCTACAAGGTTTCCTGGCTCTCCTAGAACAATGCTAATCCAAAGTCACAATATACCTGCATTCCCATGCATACCACAGTGCAGCAGCACCAGAGTTTCTTCTAGGTAATATAGTTAGAAACTCTACAAGTGCTGGTATGCTAATCATGGCGTTCCAATGTTCTAAGCAGAGAAACGCAGACTTGGCAAATAAATGCAAGGCACATATTCCTGATAGATACTCCTGCAAGCATAAACATCTGTACAAAAGACGACGGCAAAGTACCTGGTTTATGCGCTAGTTCCCTCACCACAGATGCGGCAGAATGGCACTTACTTTCCACAAGGAAGTCCTTGTCCCAAGCAGACAGTGTATCCACAATGATGTTGAAGCCAGGTCCACGTACAAGGGTGGATGTCCCATTAGCTACCATGGTGCGTCCATCGTTGCTCAACAACGAGTATCCTTCTTTTATGACGTTTATGTCATAGTCCATTTTCTGTGAACATGAAAAAAGCAAAAAAAAATATTACTATTGATGTGCACCAAGTTGCAGAACTATTACCGTACTTGAAATTTTAAGTTATAGTGCACTTGTGTCAAGTCAAACGAGATGCGCGCAATAAACATGAACTGTAGAACTGCTGTTGCCAGTGAAACTGATTGGTCGACAGCTCCTTTCCACCGTCCTGCGCGTATTACGCGAAAGAATTAGGCTGCTGACACACAGTTGATTGGCAGACTGAATCTTCCAGTGAGGCGCTTTAAAACATCAGCTTGTAACTAACATGAATGTGCTGTCGCCGAATGTAAAGCTCACCGGCTGTCTCTCCCAAGCAGAGACGAAAAAATCGACGACGGGAGATCTTCCGCAACTCCCAGACTCGCTCACTAACGCTTCCCTGACAGGATCCTTGATAGCGATCGCGGCGTGAGCCGCTTCTTTACGGCAGGCGCTTCGCATCTCTCGTCTCCGCTCGGTCGCCTGCGAATGAATGGAACAGTTACATATGCGCTTATCAAGTGCTGCCACGTGCTGTACCAGCAGAATCAGTCACAGCAATCAGCGTCACACGCCACGATTGCGGTCAACAGTGCGCACTCATGCCATCGTGGGTTCGAGTAAACAATCAACAAAAACCCGCCAGCAGTTACAAGGGAAAGAGAACAATGCATGCAGAGGCATTGGCAGGGGACCATCAGTCTAGGTCCATTTGGAGGTTTAAAATATATATGCCTGGTGCATGGACTTACTTGACTGCTGTGGACGCTCAAAGGCTATTTGAATCGATGATAATAGAGTTCAGCGCAGCAACGCGAACTAGTCTCGCGGTTTACAAAAGCAGCAGACCGTGCGGAGTTCGCGCACCCACTAATAAATACATTCGTTGCGGTTTCGGCCTAACCCTTTCTGAACAACACACGCGAGGTTGACGCGTCGTTGGCGTCGCGGCGACCGTGTTTTGACAGGATATTATTTTATGTTGCGGAGTATGATTGCCAAATATTATAATCTAAACATCACGTCACGTGCGAATTATTTTAAATGTTGACTGCAAGCAATGTTTTAAACGTGTTCAAAACATTTAGAGTTTTCCCATTGGCTAAGCCAATGCCGCCACACTCAAAACAAAAACTATTTTATGAAAATATATTATAAAAATATTTTAGTAGTTATTGCAAAACTTGTCAAAATTGAATATTTTTACTTTCTGCGTTTTTACGGTCTTATTTAAGGCCTTACTAAAATTTAAGAAACGAACTAAACGACCGCCCGAGGTCCTCTAGTCGGTTCAATGATTCAATCTCGGTTTTTTTTTTTTTTTTTTCATTTTTTGCGCTGTGCGGCGAAGCCAAACCCGCTTGAGCGTCTGAGCCCGTTTTTCTTCAAACAGCGCCGTCGTATTCTGTTTTAAAGTCACATTTATAACAATGTGGTACGAAATACTGCCCTCCATGGGTATCATCGTCGCTCTGATGACAATTCCAAATCTGACCGCTAAGCCAATATCGTGGCTTTTCGACGGCAAGGTTAGTACACCGATGACCTTCGGGTTGCAATTACGGAACTCGGCGCAAGTGTTCAGCCTATAAGTGCTCTCATTTTTACGTAGCTTGCAGCATTCGCCTTGGTGAGAAGTTAGTCCTGAAAACAAAATCTAGAAGCAGAATTGCTTTGCATCTTCGAGCGCATCCATGCAGCAAACTTCCCCTACCATCAAATATGTTGCAGTGAGACATGTGGTATCAGCGCTTGCACGTTTCAAACTCCTTGGAAGAACAGTCGTTAAGTGATCTGTGGCGAACGTCAAACGTATGGTTGGGCCCCTGTGGGAGCTCTCAGCGACGAGGATCTCAGCTTTTGCCTATGCGGAACGTCATACCAAGTACTTGTATACTACCCTGTAGGACAGCTCAGGTGCCTTCATTTTGTCTACTTCATCATTCAAGTAGACATGAAATAGGATCAGTGGCCGTTTCCGTGGTTCGTGTCATGTTGAAAGCGCATCATGTAGACAACTTCACAGGATGGTTGATTGAAGGAGCCTTAAAATGAGGGTTCAGATCTGAGGGTGCTGAGCGTTGGCAGATGTGCTTTTTTCTTGGAAGCAAATGTGATGTAATAAACTCTGAAGGATCGTAGTTTTTCATACCATTTGTTCCAGAAACCGGAGCTGGCATCGAATTCAGGTAGCCCATCAATATCGGGTGTTGCGACGCGCCATTTCGTGCCTGCTTCTTGTAGTTGAAAGCAGAGAATTGCCTGGGTACCCAGCAGCCGAGCCCTGAGTCGTCGTCATTGCTGATTGTTGTCTCCTCACAGACATCAGTGGATGCTTGAAATTTTTTTGGTTTAACAAGCAAGACCCACAGCTGCGGGTAGCAGCCCAGGCGTGGGAGTAACTTGAGTAGTTCATGCTAATTATGCTGCTACAAATGACGGCGCCAGGAAATCGGGAGAGATTCCAAGAATTCACTGTTGTTTGGTTCCACTAGTGACGAGAGTGAGAAACAAACGTGCACGGACACCACCAGATGATTACAACGAACACCCTATTACTTATCAAACTGCGTGTTTCTTCGTGCTTAGCCCTGACCTCTGACTATTCCTGCTTAGACACCAAGACATTGCAAACCCTGCCTTTTTGTTGGAAGGTGGCAACGAAATGGGACTACAGTTTTGATATGGTCCGTTCTAACACATCTGGTTTTTCGCTACTGTTGCCAGTTGAGCCTCGTGATTTGCAAGAATTTGCCAGTTTTCAAGTCTTGCCTGGATAAATCATTCAACAGCCACATCATCGGAACACCCATAGGGTAAAAAGAGTGAATTCAAAGGTGGAGTAATCAGAGTGTATTAAACTTTCGAGCTCTAACATGGATTTAGGTAAGACTACAAGAGCTACTTGTTTCTTCATAGCGCCCACTACAGTAGCCCAGTGGCTATGGTATTGAGCTGCTGAGTTTGAAATTATTGATTTGATTCCGCCTGCCGCAGCCCCATTTTGATGAGGGAAAAGCGCAAGACCACTCATGCACTTAGGTTTAGGTGCGTGTTCTATAACTATAGGTGGTCAGAGTTAATCCGGTGTTCCACAGTATGGCATGCCTCATAATCAGAATGCTTTGGCACAACCCCGGAAAATTAAAGTTAGGTTTTTTGTTACGTACATTGCATGATGTACCTATTTCTTATGCATATAGCCTCTTCAAATTGTTACACGCTAAAAGAGAAAGATGGACACATTGGGAGAGTGGAGAAGGATGAAGGCAAAATGCATGAAGTTAGATTAGAAGCAATGGCAGCAAAATATAGTCTTTTGCCCCAGTGGGAAGTGCTCACTGCAATATGCTACAAATATATAATGTTGGTTTCTTTTTGTTGTGTTACACACACTGACTGTTGAAGGCAGCTTTTTTTTTTTCATTTGAATGCACTATAAACAAATTCAAATGTGAACAATGTGAAAACAGCTAAAATACATGGTTGCACCAACAGCTTTGCTTCCGCAGTTGTAACACGGGCTTAATTTAAGTTCATTCATGGATTTGCCTAAACTTCGTTCTTCGAGCAGCTTTGTGACTTTGTAAATTCATCATTTTCAACCAAGTACTGTGTTATAAATAATTCAATAAACATTAAGATTTTCTGACTGCAGGATTCGAACATAGGAGCTCCAGCAGAGAAGCCCAATATTGAAATCATTATGCCACGGACAAATGCATTGACATGCGGCATATAACATCCTTATGACTTTCTCATGGGCAAGCCAGTGCGTTGATATGCTTAATGTGTTTCCATTTGGTCACCTCAAAATGCTGAACGACTACAATTAGTAAGAATGTGTATTTTGAGAGTCTTCTACATTGAGAGAAGTGTAGATTGCTTTCAAAGTTAGCACAATGAAGGCACATAAATTATAACAAAAGCCATAAGAATGTCTGAATTCAAAAGCACGAAGATCAGACAAATCCATGTACTAACCATCATTCCCATGACGGCTAAACCATTGCAGCACCAGAGTTCCCTTTGCTAACTACTGTAGAAAACTATGACTTTAGGTACTCCAAGTTGTGAAAATTAATTTGGAGCTTTCCACGATGGCACCTGTTATAAGCAACTTTGCAGATTCTGGGCGTAAGAGCCCACAATTTAATTTTCCGCTAACCTAGGTATTGCAAACTGAGCCAATTTCACTTAGCAAAGCAGAACAGCCTGCAAAGTGTCAACACCATTTTATGACATTTAGAAATATATTGAACTGCAGATTGCATGTTTCGTGACTGTGCTTGGTGAAGTGATTCACCATGTTTATTATGGCATTTTGAATATGTTCATGCCTGGAACATAAGATGATGTTTTGCTACATTTTATGTCTCACCATTGCAGCCTTACAGGCGGGTCCTGCATGATTACAGATATCGGGAGGATGCCATGCGGGACGAGCGGCTGAGTGGGCATATATACACGACCATCGTAAGTCTTTCATCTTGCCTATAGATCTATGTTTCTAGTGGAACTAAGCAGACGAGCTGTGTACATAGTGAGGTCGGGAGGATTTATCTATTACTTTGTCCGTTACTGAAATAGCTGATGGTGATTGAAGCAGTGTTGGATTAGATGTAGAGGTAGATGGTTACCATGTCTTCTCCTGTAATGTAAGCTCAAATGGTGTGGCACCTTGGACTTCGAAGTACAGTGCTCAGCGACTGAAACATGATAATCATACCGCATAGTGGCCGGTGTGTTTTGTGCCCCCGGAGTGCGTTGGGTGATTGCTGGGGAACCAGATGCTGTCACAATGCATCAGAAAGGTCCTCACTTTGATTTTGCACCATAGTGCATCATTTTGGTGCCCACAGCACCCTTAGGTGACGTAAAAAACGCAAGAAACGCCGTCTGCCATGCGCTTCAAGTATCGCATTTCATTTGCCGAGTACTGTACATGTTCCAATACAGATGCAACACTTCTTAAAAGTAACAAATGAATGTAATTAATATGTTTACATCCAGTACCTGTTGTGCTTTCATGATGCTCACCCTTTATAAAATATTACTTGCCTAGATACAGCATGGAGCATGCAGTGTCATTCTGAAGATTGCTGATACATTAATGTAACTTGAATATCTGCTTACCTGATGTTCCGATAGTGGCATGCTGGTTTAGTTAGCAGCAGAGCTGCATCACGTCTTCTTGCACTGCTAAAATTCTGACTGCGTTAGCTAAAATAGTTATAAATTAGTAGTATATACTGTTGAATCAAACTTTGGAAAGCTGCAGGGCTGGTAACTGTCTAATTTTTGTATTAATAGCCTTTAAATAGCACTTTAGCAGACTATGCACGTAGCTGATTGTTAGCGGATATTGTACAAAATAATACAAATGGAATATGGCCTCCGAGACTTTCAGCACACTGCCACCACCATCAGATCTTCGAAGTCATGTTCAGGCACTTATCTGGTTCTCAACAATCTGGTTTCTGCATCATTTCTGGTGAGCCATAATGGCGCCACATTCTTTTTTTTTTTTTTTTTTAAGAGAAGCTTTCCTTGCCTCTTCCACCCGCTTTGTGAGTGCTGGCCGCTGTTTTGCGCTATGGACCTGTCTCAGATATAATGCAAACCGAGTCGTCCCTGGGCAGTGGTTGATGTATGGAAGTGTAAATGTGAGCTCCCCTACAAACTTGCCACCATTATCATTTCGTTGCCTTCATTCCATTGTTGTCACTCTCTTGCTATGCTGTCATGTTCTGCCATTATTGCATCAACATCATCAATCTATCGTCATCGTGCATGAATTCCATTGTTGTCACGCATTGTGCTACTAAGCCTGAAGATGCGAGATCGAATCCCGGCCACGGCGACTGCATTTCAATGGGGGCAAAATGTGAAAACGCCCGTGTACTGTGCTTTGCGTGCACATTGAAGAACCCCAGGTGGTCAGAGCTAATCTAGGCTTCCACACTGTGACGTCCCTCATTATCAGAGTGTGGTTTTGGCGCAACCTTCAAAATTAGGTTTTTTATTTCATCAGTATCCTCGTCTACTGTGTACATACACGCTTTGCGTATGGTACTTCTTATGCATATAGCGTCTTCAAATTGTTATGGGCTAAAAGGGAAAGATGAGAGGTTGGGTGAGTGAAGGGGGATGATGGTAAAATGCAGGAAGAAGCTAGATTAGAAGCAATGGTGGCATAATAGTGTAGTCTTTTGCCCCAGTGGGAAGTGCTCGCTATAATGTGCTACAATATGTACAGTGTTGCCTTCTTTTCGATTGTGTTCCCCACACTGTCCAATACTATGTTGTTAATGGCAGCCCTCTCTCTTTTTCTTCTTTTTTTTTAACGCTTACAGCTTTGTTTGCACAATTACAGCACTGGCTTAACTCAAATTCTCGAGCATACATTTGTGGACTGCATTGTAGTTAAGAAATGGCTATGGATCGAGTGCATGTTGCACTCCTATGTATATTCCGCATGATAAGTGTTACACCCCATTTTTTGCAAATTTCAAAGGGAATATTAGTATGTGAGTTGTGCAGTTGTATAGAACGCATCACTTTTTACTCTGTAAGTATGGTGAGGTGCGATTGTGCGCACTTGTACAATCATCCCAAAATGCCGTACTTACACATTTCGGGGCACTAAATTTTCGCAAAGGACATTTTTATGAGCCGTAAATAATCCTAGCAAAAAGAAAACTTGCAACGAAAACACCTCTCAGGTGCCAAAAAGCAACATTTGTGGCACTTCACTCGAAGCCATCAAAGGCTTTGTCTTCCGAAAGTTCAGCAATTTTGGCCTGCAGCATCACTGAGTCACCTTCGTGAGCCTCTAAATAACTTTTACAAGACATTGTATGGACATTGCTTGCATTGCTTCTGTGGTACGGCATGCTCAGAAAAAGTGAGACAGAAGCGGAACTGCACCATTTTGTTAACAGGTGTGAAAGAAGGTAATACGAGAACCACTTGCAGGATGAGTTGAGGATGAGGTGACTCAGGTTCTTGTTGGATATGCACACAGCGTTAGAGCACCATAAGTTTATGTTGAGCAAGGCGTTTCCTGGTGAAAGGGAGTCCAATTAGGTCATGTGCTTTAATTGCAAATGGTGGCTAAACAGGAACAGCACTTCACGCAGATGCCAACCAATGAAAGCTTCACTTAAACAGATTACCACAGTGTGTGGGATCTACATAATTTATTTTTTTCAGTCTTGGTCTGGAAAATGTCTTTTTGCTAGTTTTATGTGATGCAGCCACTCGTATCCCGAACTGGGAGAAACCTGGAAGTTTACACAGCACCTACATTACACCTATCTACACTATCTGAAATTAGGTTTCTTGCATGATCCAAAATTTCATTGCACTTGGCCTTTTATCATGACACTGATGTTACATGACAAAAAATTTAATTGCAGCATGCCTTTAATTATGATTATGGTGTTGCGTGAGAAAACATTTTATTGTAGTAGGCTTTTAATCATGGCCCCAAGGCCACCAGCAACCGTTGGCCGAATAAGCCCTGTAATTGTTATGACCACTTGCTGTCACGTCAAAAAGAGCAGAAGCAACGTTCGGCATGTTAAATGGCAAAAAAAAAAAAAAAGAAATCAGACGCTGAAAAAGAAAAAAAAGAAACATGCGTACAATGATGGGACTCAGTAGGTCAAGGGGTCCCTGTATGTCTTACCATGCTAATGCTACGATGCAAGAAGGAGTGCAAGCATTTGGACATGTTCATGCATGTTCTACTGAAAACTCTGCAGTGTTATGAACTACAAGGGATTATGAATCATTTGGTAAATTGGTGCAAAAATGGTGATCAGCAGTGCTCAGTGGATATTGTGAATATTCAAACATTCTGCGTAATCTTTCAGGTCAGAAGCACAGTGAACCTATCCCTTCCATGTGCGGTGTGCACAATAGTGCATGCCAAGATAGGGCATCAAAAGCAAAAGCATTGATGGAAATAATTGTGCATTTAAATTGTGTCGCATACATCTTGAAACACTCCTGATTGCACCTGTCCCGCAATATTGAAGAGTATGTCTAAAAATGTTTTAGTAACATGAGTTTAGATGTACAGCCTTTGTCAAAAGTGCACGGGCTACTCTGCACGTTGACCATATATGTATGTGGTTCAGCTGTGTGGCGCTGTTCCTGTGGTGCTCCCTGCACTTCGCATCTCTGGATACTGAGTTCTTTCATTCCCCAGTGTGTGTGATGTTGTGGCACACCACAGTAACTCCCTTAAAACATTCTGTAGACAGCCTAGCGGTCGCAGGATGCAGACACTTTCAACAAAGACTGTCCATGGCTAGGTGTTTGCTATTGGTGACAATACGTCATCATGTAGCTACTGCTTTTGCGATTTTTCACAGTGTGTTTTCGCATCGGGCATATTTTTCAAGTGACTGAATAGGTGCTTTTCAAGTATGATAGACATAATATAGTTGGTATTCTCATAACTGATCCATTGTAGAGGGCTCTCACATGGAATCCCCATTCTGTAAAACTGGTGAAACTCACCCAAGAACTGAATGTTCCTAATCTGTTCTGCAGCTGTATGCTTTGTATTTTGAAAATGTGACAAATTTCACGAAACTGAATTTTCTGTGCAAAGAATTAATTGGCATCTCAAGGGGCTATTGGCCTCGAGCTCCACCACTGGATAAGCTGGCGCCACCGTCGGCGTGACGTCCTAGGAGGGATCACGTGGACATAGCGGCCGCGTCGGCTGCTTCGGGCGCGCCGAAGCGAGCTGAAAACGAATTTAAATTCCCTCGTACGCTGCGGTTTTCATTTAGTGGCGAAATTTTCCCACTTCGAGTGTCTCCTTTACAACGCTTGAAAGCACTACAATAGGTAGTGGCTGCCTTTGAAGGCGCGCAACATGGTAGGCTACTGCTCGGTGCCGCAGGGCCGGACGCACGTAACGGAGGCCGGTGTCAGCCTTATTCACACGTAGCCGCTGGACAAGCTGTGTGAAGCTTGGCTCGCGAAACATAAAACCGGCAAACAGACATCGGCTACAACTCGGGTATGCAACAAGCACAGACGCGAGGAAGATTTCTGCTACGGCGCCCGGTCTGCGATGTTCTGAAAACGCGCACTGAGACGCTCGCCTGATTCCGCTGCCCGACTAATGTCATGACGGTTTGGTCTATGAACTTGTCGATACTATAGATACTGGCAAGTTCAGTGGAGTGGAAAGGCAGCGGCAAGAAGCACATTTAAAGAAAGCATGGCATATGGCCATGTTTGTGTTATGAATTAATGCACTGGATTACAAAAAAGGAGCAGCGGGAAATTGCACGCTGAGGACGCCGATAAACATACAGTGCGACGCAACTCGAGAAATAGTATTGAAAGGTCAAAGAATTTAGAAGAAAAAAAAGATTGCATCGTCGCGACGGCACATCACAGTCCCCGTAGGCGTCGAAGTCTCTAGAATGAAGAACAGCTCTGATAGCGCCCACGCAACAATGGTTGCCTGTATACTGTCAAATGCTCATATTCTGCGGCCTGAAGCTCATGGCACGGTGCGAAAACGCGCGCGCGGAGAAAGCGAAACAGTGCGCGGACAAGCATGCAGACGCGCAGTCGGTCGCTGCGAATCTGCGCGATCGCTGCATTGAGGCTTCGTTCTGTTACGCTGCATTTAGTTATACAAACACTATAAGAACATATTTCACATAGTTTGTCCTCAGCGTTTACCTACCTTTCACGCAAGAAGCCGGTTCGGGAGACTCCATAACGGCGACCGCGCGCAGTGGCGTTCACTGTACGTATTCGGTAAAGAGATAGCGGCTGTAAACGATTGTGTGCTTTCAGTTTGCCCAAGGTTATTATTTAGACAGTAAGAAACTTCTCTCGTTTCGAAAGTACTTACAGAAATGTCCGGAAGAGCTCGCGCGTGGTGTTTTCAGTGAGCGCTGACAGCAAAACCTATGAGGAGCGCGCCACGTGATCCCTCATACTACGCCAGCGAGGCGCTTCCGATAGAGGGCGACTCCGTAACTCCTCGCCGCCAATACTGCTCGATACCAGGCAAGATAAGGAATTAATACATGTGCTGTCTTCCGTTTCACTTCAGTGACTTCTAACTTCTTCATCACTGCACACTTTTACTTAAAAGAAGAAAAGCTGTGTGATGTGCAGTATAATAAGCATAAAATAAAAACTAAAGCGCACCGCAGTCGAGCTGCAGTGGGCAGAACATATCCACTTCCAGAGAAAAACTAAGAGAATATGAAAGCTTCTGTGGAGAATTTTGCTCTTTTTGACCATGCTAATGCAAAACACTGTTGAAAAATTGTTTTGTGAAGAGATTTCTGAAGCTTTGTCCCCTCATGTCTGTAAGGTTTTGGAGCTTCATTAGAAGGTCTCAGGGCCATTTAGGATGCTGTTTTATGCAACACTAAGATAATGTTTGAACTCTAGAAGGTCCTGTGCCAGCTGGTACAGTATTTCACTGCTGAAATTGAAATTGGAAATTCAGTGTGCTCTGGGTGTACCACTGCAGTCTGTCCTGAATCTTATTTGTACGAATATCATCAGTATTGAAATATTTTTATGTAACTTCCAGGCTAAAATTGTGCCTCAGGCCATTTTAGGAAGCATGCTGTGATTCTTAAAACGTGACACGACTTTCACTCTGTGTTTTCTTGTTTTCTTTCCTGTGTGCTAAGTTAGAATACCAAGCGCTTGAGCAGGAGCCTTAGAACACATGCAATAGTCTATAAGCAGGCTTCCCACACACTAGAGGTGCTGATTGGCCCAATATGTTGCCTATGCTTAAACTGCCGCAATGCATTTTAGAGTGCAGCTCCTGGGCGCGCGTTCCTGCGGCGAGCGTCGGCGTCACTTGTAACTGAGTGAACGAGCACTGTGAGAGATTAGAGCGAACGTGGCGCGCATCGAGGGATGAAAAAACGCACATAGAGCAAAGAGGCGCATGGAAAGTGGAGATGAGGGTGCAGTGGAGCCAGGAGGCAGAAGGCGGAGGAGGGTATGGTGAAAGGGTGAGGAGGAAAGCGGAGTGCCGGCGGCAACCAGGCATATGGCAAGCGCAGAAACAAAGCGCTGACATGGGCTTCGGATCCGCTGTGCATGTGCTATACCGCCTGCGGCGGCGCCGGCGCCGCTAGAGAATGCGCTCTACGCAAGCCATGTGTTCCCATGTTCACGCTTTCTGTTTGAACAGTGAGCGACGCAGTCGATGAAAATGCTTCGTCGGGTGCTGCTGCTAGACAAGTTGGCCAAGCAGAGGCTCAGCGCCACTGCCAAAAACACCCCGTCATTCAGAATCAAACACTTTGTCACAATATAGTGCAAATTCAAAACACCTAAACAGCTGCACTTAAAATTCGCATTAGTGAGCATCGTAATCGTCGTTGAAATTTTTTTGTCACTGGTGTTACAATAGCATAAACATTGCGTTGTATTTGTCAACTTACACAAACATTTGTGTGACTAGCATTATGTTTTGCATAGTATTTTACTTTGAAAACATTTACATAAAAATCGAAGAAAGCTTTGTTGAATGCTGATAGCATTAAATCCGCGGATTATTTTTTTCATTTAAAGCCTTTAGCTGCATTTGTACGCTGCTGTGCCAGGTTGCATAATAATCATGGTAATCTTGTTGCTTCTTGTTTATCTCAATAACACTGTATATTTGTTGTCATGTTCCATTCTCATATACATTGTTTCATATTTGTGCACGTTTTATGCCCATGTACTTTCTTCTCATTGTGTTGTTTAAAACTAATTTCAATACCATATTGTCATGGGTGTTTGTTGTGGGTAATCATATTCAATTGTGCAGAATAGTTTAACAAAGCATTTCCTGAGGCCAGATATGGCTTTGCAGCAGAACTGGAGTAATAGCATAGTATGGTAGTATGGTAGCAGTGGCGTAGCCAGGGGGAGCCACATTGGGCACGTGCTCACCCCAGCCCCCACCCCCCATAATAAAGTACTGGCTACCTCACTGTAATGTAATATGGTAGAAAGCTGGAAAGGTCAACGAGAAAGCCCATTTGTATCCAGCCTTCCATATGTCCTCATCTGGTATCACTGCAGTCATGTAGTCATTGTTCGTGGCATTTGTTTTCTTTAGTCTTTCATATTTCAAGGTGCAAGAGGTGATTCTTGTGGTAGGTTAGTTTAAAACTTGTTTGTGTGTGTGGCTTCTTTGATTCCTTATACATTCACCGCCTTACATCTACTTGCTGTTTTTGTTTGTTTTAGGGCCTTGAAGGAATCCCTGATGAGGATGAGAAGAAATGAAGAAGCAAGCAATAAATTTTATGTCGAACATTGTAGGCATAAAGTCATATAAATGACATTTGTACAGTGAAATTTGCCTACTTGTCAAGTTTCTGAAACTGCTTACTGCATTAAGTAGGCATCTCATGAGCGTCCATTCTATATAAATACTGGTAGATGGCCATCTTATGTTCCTTTTCCTCATGCACATCATGTCTGCAACTGATCTAACTTAAGCAGGAAGTTTAAATAATTATGCAGAATGTGTTGATCTGATAACACATCTTTGGCTCAAGTTCGCACTGTATATATAACTTTCATTGCTGGTTAAAGCTAGATTTGCAGCAATCTGTATGTTTATTTTTTATTTAGGGGTGTGCCACTTGAAGGTGTAGTAAAAAAAAAAAAGCTAAAGATGAATGTAATCGTGCAGAAGTCCAGTAAAGCTCTGTAATGACCATTGTCTTGAATCCACAGGCTAAAGTAAGCATGCCAGTCACTTAAGAGGCCAGACCATCTTAGCAAAGGCTCCCGGGTATGTTGCATGCAGGTATGTAGCACAGTTCGACCCAGGGGGCATCGTCCTTGATGAAGCCCTTCCACTTGCACGTAGGGGTGAGGGCTACCCACGGAAGAAGGGGCTACCCCAGCTTGTATCCTAGTCGGGGGCGCTTCCTCCACATCAGTCAGGTTGCGGGGGAGGGAGCATGGCACACGGGTAATAAGAGCATGTACGTTGTGTTGGAGAGAATGTTTAGGCTTGGAGAATGGAAAATGAGTCCCGTACAAGAGTTATTGGTGGATCTGTGACCTTCGTGTTGTCGTAGGCTTTATTTGCCATGGCGTTGAAAGGGTCAGAGCTGTCTTAAAGTGAAGCTTTCTTTGCCTTTTCCTTTGACTTTCCCACTGCTGCTGCTGCTGTGGCTCCTGCTGTGGCTGCTGCTGTCCGGCACACCGCACCAGGGGGTGGTTCAGAGCATGCATATACATGGAAGGAGCGTGGCAGAAAGAAAAGAGATGCGAGGAACTCATTTGGACCGCACCGCGTCGAATGCGGACTATGCCGCCTGGAGCTCCCGGGTCGTCATCACATTAGCCTCTTGACAGCTGTAATTACCCTTGATACCCCACAAGCAGAGGGAAGCTAGATAGAATGGAAGAGAGGAGGCAGAGAATAGGTAGAACCAACGCAGTCGCGAAACGAGTGAATACAGCCTTGCCACTCTTCGCTTGCAGTTCCCATACAAATACAAGGGGGAGGTGACGTGAGAAGGCAAGGAAATACTGGATAAACTTAAGTCCAAGGTACGGTACAGTGCGTTTCTGCTATCTATGAAAAATAAAACCATGCAAATATGTCTAGCGGACAACTTACGCAGGGCGTGCAGAAGCAGAGCCGCCCGCATTGATTAAAGCACACTGCAGGGTCTAGGCGACATGACGGAAGCGGTCACATGTCAAATCAACACTTCTGTGCCCACCGCAATAGCTTTAGGGCTATGGCATTGCTCGAGGTCGCGGATTTTACCTAGACAACCACATTTCGACAGGGGCGAAATAAGAAAACGCTCGTGCACTTTGATTTAGGGACACATTAAAGAACACCACAGTGCCAAAATTAATCCAGAGTGCGCTCCTATGGCCTGCCTGCTAATCCAATTGTGGTGTGGTTTTGGCACGTACAGCCTCACAATCCAACTCAAGTTTAATGCTCCTGCCACAATGCAATGTGCCATGTCAGGCAATGACAATGCTCAACCCTCTCGGAGGTTATGAAATGCGGCGCACAACACCACCTCAAGCAAACACCTTTCCCTTTGTGTTTTGTGTACTACGCAGACAAACAGCAGTGGTGCATGCAAGGTAACGTTTAACATCAACTCTCCACTCTTGTGTTGGACAAAACGTTGCAGAAATGAAACATTTGCCGTTAATAATAATAATAATCATCAGCCTGGTTACGCCCACTGCAGGGCAAAGGCCTCTCCCACACTTCAACAACCCCGGTCATGTACTAATTGTGGCCATGTCGTCCCTGTAAACTTCTTAATCTCATCCAGCCACCTAACTTTCTGCCTCCCCCTGCTACGCTTCCCTTCCCTTGGAATCCAGTCAGTAACCCCTAATGACGATCGGTTATCTTCCCTCCACATTACATGTCCTGCCCATGCCCATTTCTTTTTCTTGATTTCAACTAAGATGTCATTAACTCGCTGTTTGTTCCCTCACCCAATCTGCTCTTTTCTTATCCCTTAACGTTACACCCATCATTCTTCTTTCCATAGCTTGTGCGTCGTCCTCAATTTAAGTAGAACCCTTTTCGTAAGCCTCCAGGTTTCTGCACCGTAGGTGAGTACCGTTAATCACCACTAAGCATCAATCAAAGCAAACAGCGCAGAAAGCTTTGCTTACATCGATTCCCACAGTGTGTGGGATCTGCATAATTTTTTGTACCCAGTGCAGATTAATATTAAAGGTCGAGTTATTCTGAAGCTTGTGTGCCTTCTGACAGAGTGGTGTAGCTTCACTGACTTGCTTTAGCTGTTTAATGGCACTCGAGAAATCTGAGCATGTGTGTAATTGTGTGATCCTTGATAAACATGAAGCTGCCTCAATGCTCAAGTAAATGCTTAAATAGAAGAATCATGGAGACCCGCCGTGGTTGCCTAGTGGCTACGGTGTTGGGCTGCTAAGCGCGAGGTCGTGGGATCGAATCCCGGTCACGGCGGCTGCATTCCGATATGCCGTGAAGCGCGTCTCCGCCCCAATCCAGTTCGATCGCAGCGCCTTCGCACAATTTTTCGGCGCTCGGCGCCTCAGCGGGAGAGCGCCGTTGGGCCCACTCGACCATTGTCGTCCTAGCGCACTCTATCAGAAATTGGTTTTATCTGGCAAGCGAGTCCTGCACGACTTAAATCTCTGCGCCTTCTAATTGTTCGAACAGAACGAAAGCTGTCTGTGGCGACAAACTGAATCTTTTGAAGAGGCTCGAAGCCGACTGGCCAAGCTTTTCGTTTTTCACGAGTGCTCTCCGCTTTACCAGAGTCCTGGATCCATAGAGTTTCTAATGCCTGGATCGGTTCGCGCGCCCATCCGGGCGGTCGTGGAACGGTGGAACGCCGCCAGCAGTGCTCCGTTGACGCACCAGGTGCCGCGAGGTCCCCGCCCGCTTTATGTTTCCCGACTTCCTTTACGCGTTGAGTCGAGGGCGCGTGGTGAGTTGGAGGGCGCATCTGCGCCTCACGCTCTCGCACTTAATAAAAAGCAATAACAAGAGAGAGAGAGAGAGAAAGAAAACCGTTTTTCAATTTACTTTTTGTCATCCTTATGATGGTTTGCCAAACCCTTTTTGTCAGAACAACACCTGGCACTGTACGTAGCTGTTTCAATTACTTTTTGTGAAGTACTTAACTGTCATAGAATTCACTTCGGCAGTTAAGAGGAAGCTTTAGCTCGGGCCCAACTACGACGCTGCCTATTCAAGTACGTGTAAAACGTAAAAAAAAGAATTCCCGAGATAATCCCTCGGCCGATCTTAATGAAATTTGTTGCATTTGAGAGAGAAAGCTAAATTCTAGTGACTGTTGGAAGTGGAATGTGTGTTTAGGATGTGAATGTTTTTTAAAAGATTTTCACAAATTCGACAGTTTGAAAAAAAAAAAGATAGAAGCATGAAATTTACAAGAATAATTGCTTTGCATCAAGAACAGATACCGCGGTTCTGTAAACGGCATCCATTAGATCATTCAAAGCGGACAAATTCAATATGTCAATTTACGTGAATTCGTTACGTTGTGTACAAGGGGCCTGCAAAATTTGTATTTTCATATTGCTGAATTTTTAAAGATTCACGCGTAACGTATCAATTTTGTCCGCTTGAGATTTACTATTATATGCAATTCACAGAAATGTGATATCAGTTTTCATTGCTGACTTACAGAGTTGTAAACTCGATAATTTCGTTCTCTGAACATTTTGAATTTTCGTCAATTTTTAATAAAAATTGACGATCTAAATAAAAAATTCGAAGCCAACCGTCACTAGATTGTAAGTTTTTCTTTTAAGTGCAACAAACTTCGTCAAATTTGGAGCAATGGTTGCAGAGAAAAGCGAATTCTGCTTTTACATGTATTTAATTATATAGCAGCACCCGAGCTAAAGCTTCCTCTTAAACACGGTGGTCGACATATGGAGCAAGTACAAATATGTCCTTCTGACGGGTCATAACATAAATTTCATAACATAACATAAATGTCATAACATAACATAAAAGAAAGCTTTAGCTCGCGGCCAACTGCGATGCCGCCCATTCATTAATGCATGTAAAACATACAAATGCATCTATGACAACCCCTGGACCGATTTGAATAAAATTTGTGGCATTTGAGAGAAAAAATGTAAGTTCTGTTGACTGTGTCGAACATAATTTTGATTTAATTCACTGAACGTTTTTACAAAAAGTCTCTCATTGGCAAATTTTAAAAAAATTAAGCGCGAAGTTTACAAGTCCGTAACTATATGCACCAAAAACACATCGCAATGTTGTAAAGGGCACCTGTTAGGAATATCAAGCGAAAGAAATTGATATGTGAATTTACAGATTATGTGAAATTGTCATTACTATGCATTTACGAGGGTTTTGCACTTTTACCCACAAATTGGTGCATGGTATATATTTCAAAGTGGTGTATGATACACCAATTTTGCCCGCTATATACGTGTTCTTACGTGCAGTTTAAAGAATTAAGTGATATCATTTTTCATTGCTGAGGTGCCGAGTTGTAAACGCGATACTTTACTGAAAATTTGCAATTTTCGAGGATCTCTGTAGAAAAATTGACGGCCTAAATAAGGAATTTGTTTCCTACAGCCAATAGATTTTAACTTCTTTCTTTTACATGAAATAACCGTTATCAAATTCGGTGCAGCCGTTGCCGAGAAAGAAAACGATCTATCCGATCCCACGTATTTGGATAGGAGCACCGACGCTAAAGTAATAGGGCGCGGACTCGAGAGGTCTCAGCTGATCTGCGTCAAGACATCTCACATTGAGCCTCACACAGATTCACAAATGGGCATTTGATCTGCATAATTTTTTTTTTAATGTCGACGTCCGCGCCCTATTGGGAAATCCTGTTTAATTTCAGGCGGGTTTAGAATGCTTTAAACGTGTCCTGTCTGGCACTCAAATAGCGCTTAACAGGACCTATTTGGCACGCAAACGAGTTTAAACAGGACCCGCTGACAGACAAACAAGTACTAACGGGTGCCTGCTTTTGCACTCAAACATGTTTAAAACGGGACCCATTTGGCAGTCATGCAGGGCCACACCAGTTCAATGCTTGATCAGGTTTGAATAGGAACTGGTATTCTGTAGCTAGACATAGCACAAAGTAAGGTGCGCGCAGGGCCATTCCTATAAGCAGTATATATGAACCGTATCACCGTTAGCTTTACCATTACCGTTACCAGTGGGCTTTTATAAAGCTGCAGTGCATGTAGTACAAAACAAACTTCTGTCATGTCCTTCATTAACGTTTATTATTACATCCATTATTACATTACATTATTACATAATCTGTGTGCAGCCATATATAGGATCCGACAAACATATCATGAACATAGATTCTCAACAACTTTCGCACATCGTTACAACGCCTTATAATCCTGAAACATGAGGACGTACAAATGTTCATTGTCAAATTAATAATGCCTTGCTCATTAACTACAGTGCGACGGAAAGACAACGGACAAGAACGAATTGGAAACACAGGGCGCTGACTCTCAACTGCATTTATTTGAAGAAGCATCCACGAGGTAGAAAACAAAATAATAATAATACGGCTGAGTAGATGTCACGCTTAAATACACGCCTTCTGGGCTCAGGCTGTACATGCTTATGCAAGCATCCCTGCCTCCTGGTTGTTTCTTCAAATAAATGTCGTTGAGTGTCAGCGCTGTGTGTGTGTCCCCTTCGTCCTTATCCGTTGCCTTTCTGCAGCACTGTGGTTAATGATGAATTCATGCCAACGCGCCCGGCTGTCACTTCTCGTGTTAGTAACATTGTGCCACAAAGCAGTACAATCAATCTACAGTCACACATTATATCTTTATTAAGCAACTAAAATATCAAACATAGGGTTAAAGATCTCTTGTAAGCAGCGCAATATAAACATAATCTAATCAAGTTCCAATATCGACTGGAGGCATCCAACGCTGTATCAGCGGGACCACTTGATCGGGAATAGACTGCTCGCTGATGTCGACGGCATGGAGTGGCATCAATCTGACGACGGACGTGCCTGGTACATATGTTTCCCTTCCCAGTTTCCGCAAGGCCTCGTGTAATGGCGTGCTATCCTCCAGTCACGAGAAAGACCAAGCAAGATGCGGTAAATATAGTCATCCGAAAGAGTTTATATAGGAAGCATACATCGCAAAAATTATCTGCACATGCAGAAGACGATTTCCGTGCATACCTCTCCCCTATCCCCTCGTAAACATCGCAGACGACATCATTATGGAATGCGTATGAAACGCCCCACAAAACGTATTCCAAAATTCGGAACGATGTCTCCGGTGCATGTGCGTGTCCTTTTCGACTGCAGAACAGAACATTGATGTTGGGATATATATTACGTATACGACTTGGACGCGCTACGGACAATGCGTGTCACTGTGGATGTATACCAGAAACAAAATGTGTAGCATGTCCTCACGTCTACGAAGCTCTAAGTGCGGTGAAGGACTATAGCACTTGCTACAGAATCAAAGTTCACCGCGTTCTCGCAGTGCAGGACTTTACCTATTATACAGCATTTGTGCAAGCTGTTAGGTATGGCCGGACGCCAAGGGCGATACGTCATCCCCCTACCCTCTACTTGGTCGGACACCACGGGCGATACGTCATCCCCCTACCCTCTACTTGGTCGGACACCACGGGCGATACGTCATCCCCCTCCCTTCTATTTGGCTGGACCCCACGGCGCCGAAGAGGTCATTCACACGACCTTCTCCCCGGATTCGTCGAAAAGAGGATGGACTTCTCCTCCCCGTGCTCGGTAATGCAGGAGGAGGGGCCCTCTCTCTGTGCCTGTCACGTGTCATCGACGGAAGCAAGATCCCGCCCACACTTGTAGAGAGCCTATTTAAGCGGCTCCGAAATGTACTTGTGATATACTTCATACTTCATACTTCATACTTCATACTTCATGCTCTTCTTATTTTCTTTCTACTACCTTTGAATAAACAGTGCAAGTTTCGCACTAGCAAATCGTCTCGCCCTTGCTCGGTCGCCATGGTCTACCGGATGCCTGCAGCCCGCCGACAACGCCACGCTACCCAATAAGTAATGTCGGTCGAGCTTCGATAGGCAGGCGCCGCTACTTCTCGGCAGCAGTACGGTACGCTACCCTGGAGTACGCAACAAGGCCGCGAACCGCAGCGTATTTTTTTCACAGGTCGAGTGGTGCAACTGCAATATACGCGAGCCAAAAGAACCCCGAGCGCAGCATACCAGCACGCATCAATTTAGCGCTGTACGCCCAGTTGCCTTTGTAATGTGTACGCAGGTTACGCATTGCAACAGTGCGTTTGAGTCCGCAACAACGCGCTCACCGAATGAAGACGAGCCCCCTTTGTAAATGAAAGAACAATTATACCGGCACCCTCTGAGAAGTTGTTGTCAGAAACAACAGAGAGAGAGAGAGAGAGAGGTTCTCAGGAAGATGGAGCAGTTGAAGTGATTAACGGTGGCAGAGCTGGGAATGTCGCTGCCAGCGACATTCCTTGTTCTACCACTGTGAACCACTTTGTTGTCGGGTCACTCATGCTATGCCGTCTGATTTCACATCGAGCATGCTTCTTCGAGGCACGCAGATGCGTCAACGGTCGTCCTTGGATGTGTCAACAGCCGTCCCTGGAAAAAGATGCTGCCTCCCCCCCCCCACCCTGTTTTTCTTAAAGAAAGCCGACATCCCAATGCGCAAGCTCAACGAACTACATAGAGTGAGCCGCAATAACATATATACTTCCAAATAAATGTTTTGGGTATTACGTCCCAAATCCACGATGTGATTATGAGGCACGCCGTAGTGGGGGATTCCAGATTAATTTTGACCACGCGGGGCTCTTCAGCGTGCACCCAATGCGTGATACACCAGCGTCCTTTCTTTTTTTTTTTTTTTCATTTTGCCCTCATCGAAATGCGGCCGCTGCGGCCGGGATTCGATCACGCGCCCTCGGGCTTAACAGCGCAACGCCAATGCCACGGCGGGTGACATATACAGTCCATGAACGCAGTTGCTTACGTTTGTGGGTTAACCAGGAAGTCGACGGGTTCGATTCCCGGCGGCGGCCGCATTCATATACGGGTACGAAATGGAAAAACGCTCGAGTAACGAACAATGGCTGGATGTGCGTCAAAGAAACTCACATGATCCAAATTATTACGCAGTCCACCGATACACGCCGCCTCTCATAGTCGTACCAAATATATTTTAATCACGGCTAGGTGGCGTGTGCCGTCGCCCGATTTAAATGATCTAGCCTTATCCATCCATCCATCGTCTAGGATGCCTCGATGTCCTCCTCCAAGGCACCCATCGACGGACCCTACCCCTCTGTAGAGTTCCTGTGTATGGCTTGAGGATCCATATAAAGTAACTCTATCCCTGCATTGCCTTAGGGCTCTAAGCGACATCAACGAACGAACGAACGTTTTTATACGTCCACGTGTATGAGGTATTCGCGTTACGTACCTGAATAGAACCGTAAGTAGTCCGCCCGTAATACCTGCGTGTTTCGTGCGCGTTAAAGGTCAGGGCAGAGATCTTAATTCAGAAGTGCTGGGGCTGAAGCAGGGATAGCGTGTCAGTTCGAATCGATGTCAGTCTATTCGGTTCTATTAGCGGAGACACAGTGGATATGTTGCACGGGGTAACTGTACAGCTCGCTGTGCGTAATGTACGATAATTTATTTGTCTGCTCAAATAAACGGGCAAATAAATACGGAAAAATGTCTGAGCGATCTCATGTGTATAGCTTTGTCTGCACAAAGCTGTTAGGAAGGATTAAGGGGTAAGAAAATTAATGAAATGATAAGAGATCGACAATAATTATGATAGTGACGTGATGCCTTCGACCACTTGACAAAAATTCTAGACAATTGTTTCGCAAATATAAATAAAGCCAGAAAGCAAAGCATATAAATTAACAAGCCACTAGAACGGTTAGCTATATGTACTGAAGTCATTCGTGAGTTCGCCTTGTGACAGGCAAGAACGCGAGACATTTTCCTAATCTGTCACAGGACCTTCATATATTACCCAAAGGACATAACAGCGTTCACGTCGGCACTTCGTAATCAGTGCGTTGCAGTGTACGCGTAAATAAATAGTGTACACGGCGCAGGCACGGTGCAGAAGGATAGATACAGATCAGTAAGGACGTGCGTGACAGCGAGACACAATCTCTTCCTTGTTTTTCAATCGGCATGCCCGAGAGCTGTGTCGAGAACAACGCTACACGAGGAAAAAGAAAAGAAAGAAAGGAAGGAAGAAAGAAAGCCCGTAAATGAACGGGAAATATGTCTGATCAACCTACAATTTGCAGATGACGTGATCGCCCCGTTAAACAACTCTGCGTGTGGCTTACTGCAGATAAATACGACGATAAGCGAAGTGCAGCAGCACACTGGCAGGGGTCTCAAACTTACGCCAAGAATATACTCGAGCCGCATACATAGGGGAAGGCCATATCGCTCATGCGGATTGTCTATCGTGGGGAGGGCCGGCTTTCAGAAGGCTTGGCAACTTTGAGCGGTCGCGAGACGAGGTGAACGCAGAAGGTCTCGGCTGACCGCGTTGCATGATGGCTCTGCACAGACATACGGGCTTAAAGAATAATTATAATAATTAGTAAAAGGTTAGTTTCTATGACTTGGCGAGCTTCGATTGTCGAGAAGAGTCAATGGTAAACAGAGTAACTATTGGTAAATAGAGTAATTTTACTGGAAAGTGATGTAGGCTCCATTAAACGATAGTCGAAATAGTATGACTTCTTGTGTACTTTCTAGTAGGCCGTTGTGATAGGCCCTGCACCTTATAATAGTAATAGCAGGCCCTTGTAAGTTGTTAATTTCCGTTGAGTGCGCAGTCAGTCACGTCGCGCTCCCCCTCCCCCCCCCTCCCCTCCCCCGCCCCTCATGAAATCACGTGAACCATCCGCTCTAACCACACGCAGAAGTTAATTATTTGCTGCAGGCTTTACAGGAAAGAAAAAAACTAATCCTATGGACCATTGATAATCCTTTACCATCCCATAAAACATCGTATAGTGTCATTAGTAAAGTGTGTATGCAGCAATACTTTGCAGTCTAAAGTAAACTGAACCACGCTGGGAAATAAGGAGAGGGACCAATCGACCCACGTACGACTTGACATTCGTGGATGTTTCTTCTTTTTTTTTTCTTTTTCCTTTCCCACAAATCGCGTGAACGAGAGTGTACATTTTAACTGAAGGTTCTAAAGCGCTGCTAAAGCGGTGCCCAAGTGGAGCAAGCTTAGCACTTTTTTTTTTTTCGTGTTCGTGTTTGACGTACACAATCCTGTAACTTGTTTCTGTTTGAACAGTCTGGCCAGAAGCTGCCGTGCGTGTACGCCTTTTTTGCTCATTTCAATGCGAAGCGCGAACTTAGCCGGGCCAAAGACTTTGCCCTGTCATTGTGCATTCAAGGCCTGCGCCACTAGGAAAGTAAGCGCGCACCAACCTTGCTGCGTTGAGGGTGAACGCCGCACCGCCGCACCGACGACGCAGGTGTATCTTGCACTACATAGTGATTTCACCACAAGGAACACGTTCGTTTTAATTGAGCGAGATTGCGAGCCCGAGATACCGAGTGCATCGGGTATACTGCGTGCGATATTTCAACTAGCTGCTCGATTCGCACATGTCGCACCGCGAGTCGAGTCACTGAGGGTGCAGAAGAGTGAGCCGATGCGCTCGGGGATGGCGGGAACGGAGGCCGGTTTTGCGACATACATGTCATTTTATTACTGCTATTTTGGCCTTGATGACGCGTTTCCTGCATGCCAGAAGCTACCGCTTCTGTAAGATTTCGTCTCTTCGATTTCGGATCGACTTATGCTTCCTGCAATGAACAGCACTTTATTCACAAATCTCGTTTTTTTTTTTTTTATTTTCAGTGCATGACAGTTTTAAGTAAGGAGCCAAGGAAAGAAAAAAGATGTCCGCCCTTCCAGTCCGTGAAGATGGTCGAACAACGAAGCTGTGTGTAAGTTATATATATATGCACCGAGTCTTACACCATGCAAATCAAACTTCGCAAGCAGTCTATATCGTACACATCTTTCACGAGCCAACTCTCGCTGACACTCTCGGTAGGCTGCCTCTTCCTCAGGAGTATACGCACTACTCGTGGTCTTCCCATAGTCGTATAGCTGGGATGCAACGGGCGGAACCACTAATCCAAAGCTCCGTAATTGGGCGCAAGGCGTGCGGACACTGGAGGTGCGGGCACTGCAATCGTTTTGACGATTGCTTGGATTGGTTTGACGATTGAGGTCTTTGGTGTTTCTTAATGAGGTTACACATGCATTCGGCTGCGACGGCGAGAACGACGTCAGTGACGGTATGCCCGCAGTCCGCCGCTGTCGCTTGCATTCGATGTCTCGAGTTTGCTGGGTGCGTGGTTAGCAGCATTCGCCCGGCATTGCCGCTTGCGATTCTTCGAAATTAAATTGCTTCGAAATTAAATCTGCCCGTCACGTAAGACAATGAATGGCTCATGCCCCCGTAAACGCGGCCTCCCCATTACGATGATAGAAGAGAAGTGAAATTCTACGATGGAATGACGAGTGGCAACGAGCCAGCTGTGGAAGAAGACGACGCTCGAGCCATTGCTGATGATTATAGTTTTAGCGAAGTCCGACAACGACGGCACAGGGCCCGCCCATAAACAGCTTCGCTGTAAAAAAAAAGAAATCCGACAGAAAGAAATCCGAAGGAAGAAAGCTTGCTTAAAATTAAAATCCGCGCACGCTGATCAAAGCTTCCGTGCACGGCAAAGAAGTTAATAATAATATTTGGGGTTTTACGTGCCAAAACCACTTTCTGATTATGAGGCACGCCGTAGTGGAGGACTCCGGAAATTTTGACCACCTGGGGTTCTTTAACGTGCACCTAAATCTAAGCACACGGGTGTTCTCGCATTTCGCCCCCATCGAAATGCGGCTGCCGTGGCCGGGATTCGATCCCACGACCTCGTGCTCAGCAGCCCAACACCATAGCCACTGAGCAACCACGGCGGGTAGCAAAGAAGTTCGGGTGGTCAAAGGTGTAATTAAATAATTCGTATTCATCTCAAGTAACATGTGCGTATGTCTTCGGAATAAAGACCAGTATAGAGGCGCAAGAAACAGTGGACGTAAACACCGAAGGTGGCACACTAACAGCTTCTCTGGAAATTGGGTCGTTATTCTACAAAATTGCACTGAGTTTAGTGGCTTTATTTCTTTTTTTCCTTTCTACTTCTGCTCATTAGAAGTGGTAGCAGAACACTTAGTCATCACTGAATATACATATACATGCCCGGCCACGTTCAATACGCTTCTGCGGGTAAAACGATGGAAAGTTGTTGGGCAGCACAGTGGATGTATGACGCTTATGTGGCGAAGTACACGCCGCGGCCGCTATTAGGACATCGCAACTGAATGGAACAATGGCGGGAAAGCGGTGCCGAAAATACCCATTTCCGCCGTCCTGTGCTTTTCGCTCCTTTGGGTGCGTTCCTTTTTCAGACTTAGTTGATCTATGTTAGATATGAAAGAATATTACAGAAGTGACAGCACGCTTGGGGGCAAGTCGGAAGCTGTCTATAACAATCTGCGAACAATTTTCGCTTATGATATAACTTGTGTTTTCGGTTTTGTGGCTGCAAAATATGATTTCTTCCTTTTGCACTGAAAAAAAAAAATTTGCGAGTGAGCGCGTATGTCCTATGCCCTGTTAGTTTCTCTGGGTTCTTTGTTTCTAAATAGGACTATTACATTAGTTTTCTAGGAGGCAAGCTCATACGCATGCGCAATGGAGAATACCGTTGTGGAGGCGTCGGAGCTATGCTGTTGATCAGGTGGAAAGGTTAGCACTGGCCTTCACGGTACAATTTGGCGCCTCTAAAGCGAACGCCTCTATACAACGAAATGACCTGTATAACGAAGGAATAATTCTATCTCAGTTCTATTGTGACCTACAACGAAGTGACCCGTATAACGAACGATTTCGGAGGCCCCAAGCACTTCTTTATAAAGGCGTTTGACTGTACACGTGCACTCACATAACCTGTAAAACGTAGAAGTGCGCTCACGTGACAATTACAGGACGAAACTCGAAAACAATTGCGACATTTAAGAGAAAAAAAAGGTTGAATTATAACGACTTTTGAGCGTACGAATTCGACCCTCATCCTATGCTAAAGGAAGGTCGACAAAATGTCTGCAAATTTAAAAGAATGTAAATTTCAAGTTTGAGACTGTGAGAGTCCACGAAAAAAACAAAAAGAGAAGATATATTCGTAAACTGCCGCTGCTAGAGCATTAGACAAAATTATTATATTTTGTATATGACCATGCATTCAAGATGTCGACCTTTTGTAAGCAAGACTTTTACAAAACTCTCGAAACCGAAATTATTTTTTGCATGTAAGTTGTTAATCAGTCTGCTGAGTTTGGCAGTATTTTAAAAGCCTTCTGTTGATTGCTGCTTGCAGAATTGCGATATCTGAATTTATCGTGGGCAACGGAAGTGTAAACCTGAAGCTTAAAGTTATTTTGAAACCTTCCCATGTTCATCAACACATTTTGTTGAACGTTCTAATTGAAACAAACAGTCACTGTAGGACGTAGTTCTTCCTTTTGCACAAGTCCAACTCAAATCGACTCACTGGCTGCCTATGAAGTAAGCAAGAATAACAACGCAATCCGAGGGGCTCGATATTATGTTAGTCATAAGCACACTCTGTGAGAGAATATGAAGGACCCAGAAGGCGTATTGAAAGCTAATTGTTGTATGCAGCAATAATCAGGTAAATGGCAATAAAAGTGGACGAAAAGATAACTTTCCTCATGTCGGGGCGACAGCCTCCACATTCCGCGTACGATGCATCACCATTTAAGCTACCGCGGCGCTATCTCCCCGGACACTTTCTTCGGTACTTGTGTGCTACAAAACTATCCCTGGGGGTGTCAGCCAACGCCGCTGGCGGCGAAGGCGGCGGACGTGGAAACTTCTTTTAACCGCAGAAGTCACGCAGTACGTGAATACGTATTTGAATATATATTTGACTACGTATTTGAATACGAAAATCAGAGGTTGACTCGAGCTGAAGCTACCGAACTTAACTTCAGCTCCCCTTTCCACTTTTGTGTAGTGAGGTTGCACTGTGTACGCATGTCCTATTTTGCGTCCATTACGTCTTCTTTTGAGGAACGAAAATACTGCTGCGTTTAGAGTTGTCACTACATGCCGCCATGTTAATGGCTGCACCGTCACATCGCGCGACACTGCGTGAAGTATGCGTCTGGGACGAAGTGCCAGCCGCATGTCTACTGCAGAGAGATTTTACAGGTATTTGAACCTATTTCCGACATGACTTCCAAGCTACATTTGCGCAAGCCGGCGCCCTAATGTAAAAGAAACAAACAAACTCCGTGTCGTCAATCTTTGCACTGAGTGGGAATGAACGTAGAAGTTGTGGTGTTGGGTTCTCTGCATTACCAAGAGTCGTATTGCTAATGATCCGCATTCCACCGTTCTCTGGCGAAATACTTATACAAGAAACTGCAAAGGAAACCGATTTTTTTAATGCTGTGTATTTAAGAAGCAGGCTGTACAAGCAGGCTACCTGCTGTGGTCGTGGCTCAGCGTATAGTATGTAGTACACTTAGGGCTCGTCTCGCGATGTGAAGTAAAGATTAGAAAAGTCTGACGCACCGACCCTACAAAGCTGCGTAACATAACATTCAAACAATACTGCCTTATTGAGAAAGATTTGTATGGGAATTGTACAAGAATTTCTGTACGCGATTATTGATTCGTAGACTGAACGCGTTCTCGTACGTCATTTGTGTATGTGAGCGGACCTCGTTGTCACTGAACGAAATTCTCGTATGAATACGTTAAAGGAGTACTGACACAAAAGAAATCCACGTGGTTTTTTCTGCTTTAATAAGTAGTTAATGACCCAGTAATCACGGCACGAGACCTCATTTACTTCAGAGCGCGACAGGTAATTATTTGCAGTCTTTTTTGTAGCGACCAGTCCAAGTTTCGGTTTCAGAGAGCAACGAGACGGCCAAACGGGAGTGTAAACAAAGTGGCCACGTGTTCGCTAAAAGTCATGACGTATGCTCTGGCGCGCAGCCAGCGTGCGGCGCGCCGGCACGCGAACTTCGTTTTTGCTAGTCGTCTGCTACGACTGCACGTGGTTTGCCATGTCCTCGCCATCATCGTCGTCGTCGCCCTCGTTTTTCGTCGTCCAGCGGCGACGATTTCCTGCATGTGGGAGTCGCGAACTCGGTCCACTTCTGCCAGTGAAGGGTATCGTGGGGAAAACAATGCATAGTTATACCCAACCCTGAATATGTTCCGCAGAAGTCAACGCAGCAGTATGTACGCGGCATGGTGCTGTACTCGCAATTGGTGCGTGGTCAGTGCAGCGCAGTCAAGCTGATAGTGTGGGAAATATCCCGACGGACACGACAAAAAACTGCAGTTGCAGCGACACGGAGAGCGTCCCACTACAACAGCTAGAACAAGCAACAGAGGAGAAGAGCACGCGTAAGCCGCATGGCAGCCAACGAAAATTCGTGACGTAGCCACATGACGTAGCGTTTTCTTGGCTATTTACAATCCCGGGTGATGTCAATGTCGCGAGGTGCTCTGTTTTTGCGGTTGGCTGCGCGCACGTACCTTAAAAATTGATTTTAAATATGTTCTAAGCGATATTCGCCGCTGATATTTTTATAGACGATGTGTGTGTGACCAACTAAATCGATCTCACAAGTTATCTCGACTTCAAATTTTTTGTGTCAGTACTCCTTTAAGGTCCAGTGGCAGCCATCTTGCGAGTGGTTCATATTCCCACCACCAGGCTACGCCACTCGTCATGACTGAAGTACGACAGAAATACGGAAAGAGAAGCAGCAAGTTCGTAGGAAAGGAAAAAAAGAAACCGAAAAAGAACCGGTGGAACAGGGAAATACGAGAATGACAGAAAACATCACGAGAGCACAGGCAGTGCAAAAAAAGGCGCAGTTGTCACAAGATGAAGTAGCCAGAAAAATGAGAAATATACCGGCAGAAAAAAGTCTATAATTCAAATACTGGTTCAAGCAAAGATAAAAGTTGAAAGGGAACGTTGCAATGGCTGTCAGAGAAATACGTGAGAGAAAGAAGACCGCACTTATTTTGGAATCAGGTAAAGTTATTAGGCAGGAAGTCTGGAACAATACAACATAGCCTAGACGAAGATGGAAACAAACTGGAAGGAGACGCAGCATTAGATTAAATCTGAAAAATAACAGCCAAATCTTTCCAAGGCAATGACGAGGTTGTATTTGAGAAAAACGAGCATGAAAGGGAACCAGATGGAAAATGAGCCGGTGCTGTCAAATTTAAACTGGAAGAAAGCCGAAGAGACAATTCCTAAGCCAGCCGCAGGGTTAGACGAGGTTCCCGTTAGGCTGAATAATGAACTAGGACCAAGAAGTAAGGAAGCTCTGTTGAAAGCAGCAGAAAAATACCTTAAATTATACACGAATACCAGACAGTTGGCGACAAAGTAGAATGAATTTAATTTATAAAGGTAAGGGGGAAAGAGATGGAATTCACTCATATAGACCGTTGACAATTACATCTGTAATATAAAGGTTAGCAATGCAGGCGAATAAATTAAAGCTGCAAGCATGGCCAGATGAAAATGGCACATTGGGAAAACTTCAGAATGGCTTCAGAATCGGTAGGCGTCTGGATAATAACTTATTTGTCCTTACTGTACGAGCCTCAGGGTGTCGTCTTCTCGCATGCCCATCTTAGTAATAAGTAATCAGTAATTAGTCGAACCACGTATGGCTTACCTTACCAAATCTTGAACAGGGAAGAGGAAAGGCAGGTCAACACGATAATTCGAACCACTTTCAAGGCGGCTCTGGGCCTGCCTGAACGTACCTCCACGGAGCGCATGCCAGCTTTGGGAGTGCGTAATACTTTCGATAAACTCAGACAGGCCACTCTGATGCGACAGAGGAAACGTCTTAGCTTCACAAAACTGGTAGGGCAATATTGGCTTGACTCAATATGCCAGCATACCCCATTTATCTCACCGAACAGGCCGTACCTCTCTCTCCTTCGGTGAGATCCAAAATTACAGTAGCTCCAATTCCCAAGAACATGCATCCCGAGTACAAGAAGGAAAGGCGCAAAGCACGCGCACAACATATTCAATCGATGTACTCTAATAACCCTAGCTACTATACGTACTACACGGACGCAGCTGCGTATGCAGAGGCGACTGGGAAGCGCTACCAAAACAGGTACGCCGTGGCAGTCGTGAACGCGATCTGCCAGCAGCAAATAACCGCGTCGGCCACGGCGGGAGCCCCCACCTCGGCCGAATTGTTAGCAGTGGCGATCGCCCTCGCTCACGCAGAGCGCTCGCAAGGAGACTCGGTTGTGGTCACGGACTCCCGGAAGACACGTCACATGTTTCTCAAGGGGCATGTGACTGCTGCCAGCTTCGCGATAATTCCCAAATCTTTCAAGCACCGTCATCGCCTACTCTGGTGCCCGGGACACGCGCAGGTACAAGGGAACGAACAGGCCAGCGCGTTAGCTCGAGGGTGTACCAACCCAGCGACGGCGCCCTCTTCTAACCCCAACCACTCGCGCTATCCCTCGCAAAATCCCATAAATGTAAATGCCAAAGACATCCTTGATCATCAGCGCGGAGTACGCAGAATATACCCGCCGCCTAATCCACAACTTAGCGGGGAAGAGGCCGCCGACTGGCGCAAAATACAGACTGGGGTATTCCCCCGTATAGAATTGCTAAGCGCCATGTATCCCACTCGCTGTAGGGCCAACTGCCCTTGGTGCGGTGGCATGACCACCCTAATACATTTTACCTGGGAGTGCACTAAGCGCCCTCATAGGTCAAATAGCAATGACACAATGGAGCAGTGGGAGGCACAGCTCGCCCGCTCCGACTTGGCAGGACAAAAGTCCTTAAAGGGAAACTAAAGCGAAACAATAAATCAGTTCAGACTAATGAAGCATTGTTTCAGAACCCTGTAGGCAGTCATTTAAAAAAAAAAGGTTGATTATTATATGAGAAAATGAAGGTCCAAATATCAGTATTTGAATTTCGCGCCTGTTTGGATCGCACCGCTGGTACGATCTGTTGGGAACTCGGCGCTGACGCCCGTGGTTGTACCTGGGTCGCAAGCCCCAAGGGTAGCGTTGGCCTGGCGGCCTGGGGTACAACTGGAAGCATCCGAAGGTCCCGGCAAAGCATGAGTCGACTGGTAACAACAAAACAACTTGTTTATTTTAACATCGCAAAGAGTTGGCGGTCAGGTTGACCGAAGTAGAGAGACGGGAGAGCACTTCACTCAACAGAAGAAATCGGAGCCCTCTTTTTGGCGTCCGGGGGCAGCTGTTTTTATACTCTCGCAGTTGAGGGCAAGAAGGAACCCCTCAATAGACGAGCACGTGAACGTACAATGGGCTAATGGTGACGCACACTGTCGTAGCGCTGCCGGTCGGGCACAATGACTGGAATGAGAGGGTGATCCCTGCTTTCGCATCGCCTGGTTCAGGCACAATGGCACATACACTCACACACGCACATGAAGACACGTGGCATCGGAACATGCCTGGAAACGCCTGGAAACACCTGGCGGGGAGCGTTGCGGCGACGACGATCGGGCCAAAATGTCTGCCGCCCCGCCGCAGTCGCGCCGGCAAAACCGCGTGTCGCAGGCGAAACGCAACACGCCGAAACTGCAGCGCCGGTAAGTCAGCGTGACTTCAGGGATTCCAAAGTAATGTTTTCGCATTTGGGCCGCGTTGGCTGAATAAAGGTTCCCGAAACTTGCCATGTTTAATATTTGGTTCCTTTAGAACACAATGTAGCCAATCTGAACCACTATATATAATTAGTAGGCCATAGAAGATGCCATCAAAATCCAAGACGTCACGGCCCCCAGGTGCGGAAACTAAAGTGGGTGTCGCCCCCCGTATTTCGTTCCTACGCTTCTTCTGGCTTACCAAACGTCTTATCGTTGTAAGAGTGGTTTTCTTGGTGTTGTAGAACGGTAATTTACTGATGCAGAAGAAATCATTTTTCACTTTACTGTCCCTTTAATTAGGTCAGGCAGGCGGCAAAGGCCCGTGGGACCCTGGACTGGGGGGCTCCGACCACCCCTCCTTAATTTCTCTTATATATATATATATATATATATATATATATATATATATATATATATATATATATATATATATATATATATCCTTACTCAGTATATTGAAATATCAAGAGTAAAAAGAAGAATGTTATATGTGGCTATTTTTTAGACACATCAGGAGCATATGACATAGTAGACCGCAACATTTTGTGGCATATTCTGTAAGCGGAAGGCTTAGGCGACGATTGTATACAGTGTTTGAGATAGATTTAACTAGAAAATGCCGTTTGCAGTGAATTAATGGGAAGGGGTGAGGAGCGAGGAGAAAGCTGAGATCAACAAGGGACTGAGGCAGAGGTGCCCTGTATCCCCACTGCTGTTTATGATGTACATACATGGTAAGGATGGAAAGAGCGCTAGACGAAAGTCATATCGGATTTAATCTCTCATAGAAACAGGCGGGTACACAGCAGCAGCCTCCAGGTTTGTTTTATGCAGACGACATTGTGTTGCTAGCTAACAAGCAAAGAGGTATGCAACGTCTGGCTAATATCCGTGGACAGGAAAACGAGAACATAGTTCTGAAATTTAGCGTTAAAAAATCAGGTGTTATGGTATTCAATGAAAACAGTGAACAGACAGTGTCAGTACAGGGCCAGGAAATGACTCGGGTAAAATAATATAAACACGTTGATATATGGATAAAAGAAGGCAATAGACATATGGAAACACAGGAAAAAGCAATAATAGCAAAGCGAGGAGAAATGCGGCCATGATGAAATACAGAGCGCTATGGGGATACAATAGGTACGAGGTGCTCCGAGGTATGTGGAAATGCGTAGTGGTTCCAGGACTTACTTTTGGAAATGCCGTTGTTTGCTTGAAATCAAGGCTACAATGAGGACTCGATGGCAACCAAAGGTCAGTGGGACGCCTCGCATTGGGCGCTCACGGGAAGACTACAAATGAAGCTGTGCAGGGTGATATGGGCTGGACTAGTTCTGAAGTGAGGGAAGCTCAGAGTAAAATTGATTATGAAGAACGACTGAGGAATATGGAAGAAAGTAAACGGACTGGGAGAGTGCTCTGATATTTGTAAAGAAAAAAAAAAAACATTGATTCATAGTGGAGAAAAAGAATTAGGAAGCTTACCAGCAAGTATGCGGCTTTTAGGGTGAGCAACACAGCAACAAACAACGTTAAGCGGAAAGTCAGAGAGGCTGAAATGACCTCTTGGGTGGCGGCAGTGGAAAAGAAACCTGCCATGAGTAACTACATAAGAGAGAAAAAAACGAAATCAGGAAAGAAACAATTTATGATAATTCAAAGGGAAGCTCATTACTTTTCGTAGCGAGATCAGGATGCCTTAGAACACGCACTTAATTATAAAGCGAGATACAACAAGGAAGAAGAAGCATGCGCTTGCTGCTGTAAAGCTAAGGAAACGACGGAGCATGTTTTAATATAATGTGAAAATACCTGCCCGGTGATCGATTTAGGCACCTGTGGCCACCTTGAAGCCTTTGGGTTCAGCTATAGCAGGGAAAAAGTGTATATGTCTGCAGTAGAGATTAGTAAGAGGCGATTCGAAGACTGGTAGAAGAAAAGTGGGCAAACGACAAACAATGGAGGCGTACAAAAACAAAGTTCCCAATGGGGGTTCAGAAAGCTTGGTGATGGGAATCCTTCATGGGCTTTCTCTTTCCTTTGTATTTTTTCTCCCTTTTTTTAACATAGGTAAGACATTAGGCAACATTAGACACAAGAGCATGGTGGTGCAACCCACCGCCCCGTTCCAAAGGGGACGCTCACAGCATCCGTTCATCCATTCATGCATGAAAAAGAAATGCTCTTTGCCGATGCAGCACAGGCATGGCACTTGGTGACAGGGGACCTGCCTTGGTTGAAAAAAACACCTCTTCCCCTTCGCCCCGCACACAGCTTTTGCGATGACTGCTGCCTGACGCGCCAATTGTCGTTTCGTTGCTTCGCGCGGTTTGAGTACGAATAGCTACTGAACAAATTCCTTCTCATCTTGAAGCTTACTGCAGGTTGCCTTTGCAACGCCAGTCGATTGGTGTTTCATTTAGGGAATGAAAGTAGCATGAGGGAACACGACAAAAAAGAAAGGCGCCGTCGTCGTCTGCCCACCTCAGGTTTTCCGCGACAATGAGACATGCTCCGAAAAGACCGATGCATCCAAATGGCAGTAGTTAGTGCTTAGTAAAGACGAGGGGGGAAAAAGAGAGAGAGACACACACACGCGCACGGGCGCTAATCACAACAATGAAGTTTACTTCCTTGACAGAGCTCAACTAAAGTGCCTTCGAATACAGGTCACCGACCACGTGAACCACGTTTCCACCGGGGAGCAAGATGTGAAGATGCAGCGTACAAAAACGAAGACTGAAAATTTAGCTGTACATGCGCGAAAAATTCAGTTCTCTGTCGGACAACGAAGATTTCGCACTTGCGGTTTCCTACTATCTCCGTTTTATTGAAGAGGGACACACACGCGCGCGCGCGCGCGCATGGTAATGAATAGATATAGAAAACCATCTGAAGGTGTTTTGTTAACTTTGCATATGTTATGCTCCTTAATCCGTTCATTCACGCGTCGTCCCGTTTGCCCAATGTAACAAAGGCCGCAGAGCAACGGAATGCAATAGACGACTCCCGATTTGCACGCAACGAACTTATTTTTGTGCAACTTCTTGCCACTTTTATTTGCGGGAGTCGTAATTAATTAGGACGAATTATGTAATTACGCGGAATGCAATAATAATCTGAGTATCTCCAAGCGACGACAAACAACATTAACTTGGTTCTGTCCAGCTACGTGTCATCTGCATGTGCTTAAATCTTGGTGCATGATACTATATATGGAAAAGGTTCAACGTTCACAGCCTGAATGTAGGGCTGTGATAATAGCATATATAGGGCTGCTAATGGCCCAATGAAAACACTTCTAGCTCAGAGGATTCTCAAAATTTAATCCCATAGTCAGCGGCAGGCACCTCTTATAAGGGATATATTAATTTTTGCTCGGATTTGAGAAAAAGTTTAGGAAATCAGCTGGGAAGACAAGGCGGCAGCTAGCAGAGGCCAAACAGCAAGGAATTTGTCCCGCAGCTAACACTCTTACCCTTAACGGTGTAAAAAAAGAATGTTTGCTGTACCTCTAGCTGTAAGCGCAAACGACACATGCGATAAGAGGAGGCATACAGTAAAACCTCAATTCGGATTTCTTAAGACTGGAAACAAAGAAATGTCCGAATTAACCAATGTCGAATTATGACAAGAAAAACGAACAAATGCTCACATCAACACATTTTTATGCTGAATTAATCCGCCAATCATGTTTTTATTTCGCGCAAAAGCAGTGCGGTATCTGCAATTGTCGTCATCTCGTGACTGATTATACATGTATAGCGCTCGCAGCGGGAATATATATATATATATATATATATATATATATATATATATATATATATATATATATATATATATATATATATATATATTCACTACACCGCGCACGTCCGAATTACATTATTTGCAAGTGCGGCTTCAACAGAGATGATAAAAATGATTTCTTATCCAAGTTAGAGAAGGCTATATTTACGTAACAAAAACGTTCCCCGCTCTTCCAGACGACCTGGCAGAGTGTTCCGAAAACAACCATGTCGAAAGTGTCATTTGTCATTTCGGCAGCACTGTCGTGTCTGAACGCGTGATGTGTGACCGTTTTGCATAGCAATATACTTCCTTTTCTTTTTTTCGGATCTCGTAACTGGCAGCATCTTGAAGGCTATAGGTTCTCGTCCACGAACTTTCCTGTGTCTCTGCAACTCGCGGGCCAGACTCGGGCCTAAATAACTTCGCGTTGGACGGGCGCTAACACTGATGCAGGGATTGTTTGCAGGCCTCGTATACGAAACTTTACTACAAGGTGATAGTGCGCAAAGAGCTGCTGGATCTTCGGTTCGCTTAGCAGCGCTACCGCTGTCGCTATAGCTGCTTCGCAATTTAGGCTGTAAACTGCAATTTATTCTTCTTCTTGGGCGTGGTCACAAGTATCACTGCGCAGTGATTACGGCCGCAACGGCTTTGGCATCTGTATAAGACGCACGAAAATTCTCGAGTACTCCGAAACGAAAGTTTAATGAAGGCGGCGGCGGCGCAATTTCCCCCTGTTCAACGACTTGCGCACGCATCCCCCCGGTTTCCGCGACTTCTTGCGCGCGCAACCATTTTGTTTTTCTTTTCCCCCCAAGGTTGCGAGGCCGCGGTGACGTACAGCGCGTCTGGCGCTTACGTAATGGAATCTGTGTGGCGTGACAGTTCTGCCGGGGTGGGCCCCCAGACGACGCACTGCACAAAATCACAGTGCTGGAACGACACCCAGCAGCACAGCAAGCTCGTTCATCTAGTATACTTTCATCGAGCCGACCGGTCTGGCCACCACCGTCGACGTCAGAATTGACGTCACTAGGAGTTTCGTGACGTCGTCTTTGGAGGAAGGGCGGGGGGGGGGGGGGGAGCGATTACAAACAACATTTGTGAGGAGGGTAATCAACGTCCGTCGTACCGTCATTATGAGTGCGTGCGTGTGAGCGCGTGAACGTTGGAAATTGGAGTGGCATAATGTATGCTTCTTCGGATACCCCTCCTCTATCTCCACAAACACCTGCTTCTTCTTTTCTTCTTTTTCTTTTTGCTTGTTGTTGGCGCGTCTTGGAGAACTGCCCGCTGTGGCGCTCTGACCCGCGTGCTTACTTGCGTCTAAACTTACCTACGTCGCCCGCTTATAATGGAAAACGCGGGCGTTCAATGCCAACGACCAGAAAGCTTTCTCTCTCTCCTTTCTTTCTTGAGTAACTCGCGAGGGGGTTTTCTCCAAGGGGGGCTTTCTTTCTGGGAAAATCGACTTCTTATCGGCTATCTTTGTTTCGTATTTCCAAATTGTTTCCCGTTGTTCTTGTTTGAGGTCCGATTGGAGACGCTTCCGTTACACCGTTAAAAGGTCGACCTGAGGGAATTCCTTCGCGCGCTGCGGTTAGTGAGAATCGGTTGCTGACGCGATCCTCCAACGTCAGAGATTGTTATAATACTATACGATGACGAAGAGGGTGCGACTTCGCTTTCTTTTTCTTTTCTCACCCTCTATCAATGAAATCGGCGAAGACGACAGCAGAGAATCCAGCTCTACCTTATATTACCTAAAAAATGTAATTAATAACGGACAAACGAACTATTTGAATCCAACGTATACGTCGAGAACAAGGCATATGTAAAGGTTACTTTTACGACAGCACTCAGGCATACAGACCCCCCACTTACCCACATACACGCACACACACATACATATTATGCGAGACGCGTACGTATATAGATAGATAGATAGATAGATAGATAGATAGATAGATAGATAGATAGATAGATAGATAGATAGATAGATAGATAGATAGATAGATAGATAGATAGATAGATAGATAGATAGATAGATAGATAGATAGATTTAAACGTCCAAAGGTTGTGCGAGAGGAAACAGGCAGAACTGCACATGGATGGCTCCGGATTAATTTTGACCACCCTGTATGCGTGCGGCCAAAGAGTGGGCACACGCGTGATATTACGTTCCGCGGCTATCGGAAATGCCACCGCCGAGGCAGACGATCGAGCCTGCGACTTCGCGCACAGCAGCAGGGCGCCATTACAGCTGAGTCATCGCGGCCCAATAAGAGAGATTCCTGGACATTATAGCCGCGGTGTGTGCACCCTGAATGTGCACGCGCCAACTGGTCGAGTAGACCTTTCCTTCGCTAGTCATTTGTCGGGCGATAGCTCGTTTCCAAGAAGGCTATTCAGTTTACAAATTAGAGATTGCAAAGAGGGAGCCACATTTACTGAGCAGCTCGTACGCTATAGAGAACAGTTGTGCGAACAGGAACCGACTAATCTCGGTGTTGAAGTAGCCTATACGTTTATCGACGGCGGCCGGCCAAACGCAAAGAGTTCGTACGAATGATAAAGCATTGTGAATTCGGCACCGTACGTGTTGGGTGCAACTGCGAAATGTTGCTTTATTCGAGCGAATTAAGATTATTTGCTCCGAGCTCCGGGTGTACAGAGTCTGCTCATCGCGAACTTTTTCTGTAGCTAACCAGAATTACTGTGTAGCGTTAACCAGGCAACCGTGTTGTGATAGAGGCTTGGACTTTACCAGGCCGTCGCCTTCCTGGCGGAAAAGTTTCTTGCTTTCTCTGTGAAAGCAACACTGATGTTTGTTGGGCAGGAAGAGCGATGAGCTGAACACGTATAACTTAACACCCGCTAGTTTTAAAGCGACGCTTTCTATGTCTCACTGATTCGTCCGTGAGCGCCGAAAACGCTCTGCAGGAAAGCCAACTTACACATCTGCGTAGAACACTGCAGTTTACATTCGCAGTTGTACCGATAAGAACAATGGGAATAATCTCAAAATACAATCCTAAACAGGCAGTCAAATCACATACGCATAGCATCGGGTCGCTCAGCATTTCTTGGGTTCGTAGCGTGGTCGTTGGCTTTGGACTTTAATTCAGTTTGCAGGGGGTGAAAGCTTTGCGTTCAACCAGCTTTCTTTAAGAAAGGGGCTCTGACATTTTTTTATAACCTCTTCTGGTGATGAGTCTACAATCAAGATTATGTACCACAATAGCAAGTAATGAAAAGAACTACTACGTGTGTGAAACATGTTATGTATTTACGTGTATCTCAAGATCTGAAGACACTTCTTACTATAGGCACAGAGAGCGGAACTATTTATTACGATCTTTATTATATCTCTTAGTATGTCGGAAGAAAGAACGACGTTGTACTCTGGGCAGGTGGAATGCATGCTGCCCACCCTTTTCTAGGGTCCTTTCTTTAAAAATTATTTTCGTTGTATTGCCCGCAGTGTATAACATGCATACGAATATACACCGACTAAACACGTAGTGCTTCAATACAGAGCTTTTTCTCTCTCTATCTCTTGCCTTCTTTCTCTCTATCTATCTAATAGTTAAAACACGTTGGTGGGCTAGATGGTTTGAAACCATGATAAAATGTGTAGGCAAGAGTGAACGAGGACGTGGAGAGAAAGATACACACAGAGACAGCGCTACTTTCAACTATAGATTTCATTTTCGCATGAATCAATGAATATATATACCGAACGAGCGGAAACAAACGAGACAGAAAACAACATCCAGTGGTGCAATGTCGATGAACCGTACACGTGTCTAAGGCTTGATCAAAACATACACTGCAATAGTTAAAGCGACAAACCGGGGAATCGCATCTCTCGATTCTGAACGTTCTTTTATGTCTCGTTTGTTTCCGTTCGTCGGTGTATATTTATGTATGCGTGCGAAAGTAAAATCTATAATTCAAAATAGCGCTGTCTACCTGTGCGTGTGCGTTTCTCTCTATGTCCTCGTTCAGTCGCGCTTACACATTCTCTCACCAATGCTTGCATGATCTAGTAGTCAGATCTCACTTTTGGTGTTTTTGCAACATATCAGACACGACAAAGACGTCTTCAGCGGCTACATGTGCGTACTAAGCAGCCGGTGTAGGTTCCCTGTTTGAAATACTTCTTCCTGCAGGCACGGAATTCACACTGGAGGAGACACCGGCATAGTTCTCCTGCGGTCTTCCGGCGTATGTTTTTAAGGATGCTTGACTACGTAAATAAAAAAAAAAGTTCATAACATTTTTATTTTTTTTACAGACAGAATGAACAGAATGCTCGAAATGTATAAATAAGATGTGTAGGGAGCGATGCTGTCCTTAGTTGAGTGGAATAAGTATGAAACAAACAAGTTCAAATCAAAGCATGCAAGCGGCCCTTGCGGGGGAAACGCATAGAATATGCATGGTCTCAATCAAACAGGGACACATACTCACGTCGCGCAAAAAACAATAGCTCGCTCCGGAAGTCTTTTCTTTCAAGCATCCAAAAATGTATCCCATTCCACCCTGGCAGTTGATACACCCATGCACGAAATGTGGGGTCGAATACATCTAACGTAAATAACGATCACATTGCGCTCGATCCTCAACGACTACGAACGAACGACAACGAACCGTTTCGCCGAATGAGCTAGCCGAACTAGCCCTCAAGAACGTCCTACTAGAGCTGATTACGTGAGCACTCAGAAGCAGTCGCGAGCTTTTTACTCGAGACGGCCGGTTTTACGCAAACGTGTTGAAGCGTATACCGGTGCACGCGAGATTCTCACCGCTCCACGTCGGCAGCTGGAACACTGCCCGAAGTTCGAGACGCGACGTGCACTGTTAAACCTCGCCGAGAAAAGAGCAGCAGCTGCTGCGCTAGCTGACGGCTAGCTTATAGCCGCCTCCGGTCTGCCGCGCGGTGCGATCGCGCGAGCGCTCGCACGCGATCCGCGGTCGAGCAGCGATTGGTCGCGCCGCTCGTGAGGCGATATGCTCGTCCAATGCACGCGACGGGCGCCGTATCTACGCGGTGTCGCTCTCATACGCGCGCGTTTACTGTTCCTTTGCTTTCATGATTACCCTCTTACGCTCCCGTTCTGTCTGCGAAAGGCTTCTCCCGCTCTCTTGGCGGTCGGCGATATAAACGGCTCGTGCGTCCTCTCCACGAACGCGAAGGCTGCGGAAGCGGGAAGGGGGGGGAGGGGGGAGGGGTAGGCTTTGCGCCTCGGCCCTAACACGAGACTTCTGCGCTTTTACAAAATTGAATTAAATTATCTCGTTTAGTTAACATGCCGAAGCAACTCACGCGCGGTATAGTCTTAGCCGGGGGCTGGCCGAGTAATTTAGACCACCCGAGGTTCTTTAGCCTGCACCCCAAAGCACTGCGTACTCGAGCGCTCTTGCGTTTCGCGGACCCATCGTAATGCGGCCGAGAATCGAAACCTTCGACCTTCTGCTAAGCGGCTGGGCTTTAATAGTTTATGGCCTGTTCGCGTGGCCGGGTCTCTGACGCTTATCCGAAACCGGGAGGCAGGGGGAGGGAGGGTGCACTGTGGGCGAATGGGCCTTACAGGTTCCTTTGCAAGCGGGCACTGTCCTTTAAGGGCCGCCCCGTCTTTAATATAGTAATTAAGCTTCAGTTAAACAATAAAGGGGGAAAAATGTGTAAGCGACATGAGCCACCAACTCCATCTTCAGTTTCTGCCCCCACATTCAAAATACACTTTCGCAGTTCGCAGTTCTAGGGCTCGCAGTTCGCCGCTATAAATTTGATCACTTGCTTGCTTAACACGTTTATTGCTCACTTTCGATCCGACCGTCCCTTGCTATTGGCCATCCGGATGTAATGCCAAAGGATGGTCGTACCACTTCTGTGTTTCTTCTATTGTGTTGCATCGTATACGCATCCCGCCTCTTCCGCTTTTTCTTCTTTCACTTTTGTCACAAACTTGCACGTCTGAATTACGGACCAGTAGAATCCAGGCACGTAGAAGCTAGGGCAAGGGGTGAAGAAACGAGAGAGAGAGAGAGAGAGAGAGAGAGAGAGAGAGAGAGAGAGAGAGAGAGAGAGAAATAGAGATTCGTTTCTTAAGCACCACAGAAAAAAAAAAAGAAAATAAATATGAAAGGTACCAAGGTGGTGGCCGGCACACGAAAATTAGAAACGTGAAAAAGAAAGTAAAAAGTAAGAGAGATAGGAAGAGAGATTATTTCTGAAGGATAAAAGAAAGCTAGACACTACACATTATATTACCCGGCGTCGTAACATTTCTCTTCTCCAGCGCTGAAGAGTTACATTTATACTATCACTGTCGCTTTTTCTTTCTTTCTTTTATTTGTTTGTTTATTTATACTGCTCAACCTTCCTTTTTTTTCTTTGTCGTCTTTGGGAACTCCCTATTTCTCTTTGTCCCATGTCTGTCCGCGTTTCTAGATCTTCTCGGTGTTTGCGAGTGATTTTTCTTTCTTTCCCACGCGCAGCTTCTTGACTGTGCGTCGTGCTCTGTGTGACTTGCAGTTTGTGTGCCTCCTCTCCGCCCTGCCCAACAGTGACAGATACCCCCTCTTCATCTTATCTCCCTCAAACTTCCTCGCCAGCTTGCGAACGCCGGCGGAATGGGATCGTAGTCCGTTGGCCTTGGCATGCGCTCTGTTGCCGGGCTGTGTTCAAGCTGGTCCCGGCATGCTATGCAGTACTGCTCCGTCCAGCACGCACTCCTCGTGTAGCCATGGCTGTACGGCAGCGTGCCATGGGTTACGAATACGATCCTGCCGAAATCTGGCGTACTTGTAGTTCTCCTTTCAGCTTCCTACCGTTGTTTCTACAGCACTTATCTTGAGAGGTATTTTTCTGTTAACTGTTGTTTTTGCGCTGCTATACTTTTCACAACCACAACCACCACCACTACCACCACCATCATCATCATCATCATCATCATCACCACCACCATCATCATCATCGTTGTTGTTGTTGTTGTTCACGCGTGTGTATGTGGGTGTGTGAGCTTGCATTGTTCTTCCTGTGCATTGTTTTGCCGAGTGCGCCAGCACCAAGACCCTCGAGGTTGTTCCTGGGCACTTTAATAAACACCTTCGATTATTATTATTATTATTATTATTATTATTATTATTATTATTATTATTATTATTATTATTATGTTGTTGTTGTTGTTGTTGTTCCTTTTCATAAATTTCGTTTTCTATTCCATGTTTTTGTATCTTCTATTTGTGTACTTAATTAAGTTACTTTTGTACCAGCGCACCAGTGCTGAGCTCTTAGGGTTGTTCCTAGACACGCTAAGTAAAAAAAAAAATTATACATAGATTGATTGATTGACATGAGATTTTGGCTGGTGTGGCTTTCTGCAGCAGACACTAACACATATTTTATTATGCTATATTAACCTATAGAAGGATCTCTATCAGACCGTAAGTATTTAACCGCAGGATTTGTTTAGCCAAAATTGCAATAAACGTATTGTCAGCCGGAAGGTTCTCTTTGCTGAGTTCCTTCTCTTTTCTTTCCTTTTATTTCTTTTTTTTTTGCCTTTGTTTACCGGCGTCGGATCTTGTCAATAACTTTCTTTTTTATTTTATTTCCATAAAAAGTTAAACAGACGCAAAATTCGCGAATATTAACGCTTGAAAGGTGCCAGGTCGACCGCGCCGACGTCGTACGGACTCCCCCGTCAACTTTCCGAAAACATTCACCAGTCCTGGCTTCTGTAAACACGAACCTCCCCCCCCCCCCCTAATATTTGGTGTTACCTGGAATACAGTTACATTCCCATTTGTTTGCACACTTTCCGCTTCCTTTCTCGCTTTTTAGTTTTATCTTTACAGCGGTCATCAGTCAACGTGAAAGCCCTTCGTCATCAGCAGCCGAAAAAAAAAAACTACCATTAAAGAAATATAAGCACTGACCTCGTGTCTCAGGGCTAATTGTGGGCGATCATTTAGCTTCAAAGATTATACGCCTGTCTGCTGCTTGATGGGCCGCCTACGTGACGCGCTGGAAAGGTACCTGATTTATTTTTGATATTTTTTTTTTATTTCAAGAGAGAAAGAAGATTGTTATTAAGTTGAGCTATTTCGTATACCGCCAGCAGTCGGAGTCGAGGCGGCTGAGTGTTTGGAATGTTTCGAAACATGAACAATGCTACTCAATTGCTGCTGTGTAATTGTTTCTTTGTATGTGTGTTCGTGTTGACACTCGAATAAATTAGCTCTTTCTTTAAGAATTTTTTTTGTGTGTGTGTGTGGAGCGTTTTTACTTGTAGGTATTTCCCAGTGTTATCCCCCGCCCCTTTTCTTTTACTCTACAAAAAAACTTTATTTCAACTTCGATGTTCCTTAATTCTCTCTGTTAACGGCGTTGCTAACTAAGTGAGACAGTCGCTAAATTTAGCGAGGCCTTAGCCACCTTTAACGACAACATCACCTTTTGGAACTTTTGGCGGCTTTTCTTTCTTTTTTTTTATTTTACTGCCGTGATTAAGCAGTAAGTTGTGCTGCAAAACTTACTTTCAAGGGAATTTAGCTAAGCTCGATTATACATACATACATACATACATACATACCACCCCCCCCCCACACACATATATATATATATATATATATATATATATATATATATATATATATATATATATATATATATATATATATATATATATATATATATATATATATACATATATATGCCTACAACATCTGTCGCAACGTCAACATGCACCAAAAAGCGCATAGTAAGCTATTTGGATGCATCAAACTGCCATTTCAGGCGAGGCACGATCCATGTGCAATCGCATGCCGTTTTGGAAAATCGGGACTTGTTTTGGATTTTCTCATTCCGACCATCGGCTCCGCAACTCAAGAGGTAATTTAGAGCTATAATGCGAGAGATAATAGGGAAGACGTCTAGGAATAGTTGAAACGTAAGAGAGAGAGAAAGCTAGAGCAAGTCAACATCTTCATCATCACGTGGCCACAAATACTGCAGGCAGCGAGTGCTACCCGAACAGGAGAAGTTCAAGCTGTCGGTAGACGTTGATCGAATGCCGTATACTCTACAAAAGCGATAAAAACTGTTCCTACTCGTAATATATTTACTATTACTACTTCTTTTTTTATAAGTATCTCTTCAATCAGGACGCGGTTTCAGACTATACCGGAGGCGCAGGCGACGTGGTGAACCTCTGCAGAGTTTTATCTTACTCGTCGATCACGGAAGACACCTGAGCTATTCCTTCGTCTTAGGGGCAGCAATCACACTTCCCAGGTGCCTTCATTGGCAAGCACTGAGCTGAGCTCGATGCTGATTCACTTCGGTGACCTGAAGAGTCTCACGAGAACCCGTGCTCTCGATCGGCATCAGCATCTCTCTTGTTTCTTTCCCTCTGAAACCTTTTCGAGAGCCAAATGTCGTCAGCCTCATCACTCCCGAAGCTATCTGCTGGCAAGTTCTGTGGCAAAATATAGTGTCGGAGGTACTTTCTCCTGAAATTTGATAACGCAAGCGAGTTTCTTTTTTGTTTTGTTTTTTGCGAGTTCAGTCTTCCCTGTGCTCATTCCATGCACTCGCGCGAGGCGGCAGTGCCATTAGAAGATGCTCGCGGCTGAAAATAATAATCATTTATTTATTTACCGTGTCCAGGAGCAACCCCAAGGTCTGAGTACAAATGTACGCACGCGTACATTTAAAATTATAATAGTATAGAGAAAGAAAAAGAAAGAGCAGGAACATTCATCGGCAAATTCCTGTAACCTTTGTCGAAGGTTACATGCCCTGGCAAAAGAACTAAAAGTCCTTCACGGCACAAGAGCGTTCCGGATCCGAACCGCCAGCACGTCGATGCACATTTATCAGCAGAACACACCTTGCGACACTGTAGGCCAAGTCCTTGCAGGTGCAAATGCCGAAGAGACACATTGTGAATAAATGCGCGAGCCCCTCGAACAGCTTCGTCACTACACTCCCAGTCTCTTTTTAGTGCCCCCTGAACCTAGTTTCTCCGTGCTTTCTTACAACAAAGGCTTGAAAAAAAAATTCTTGCTTTTAATAAATTATCCGGAACATTTATTTTTCAAGTGCCGTAATTATTAACTAACTGCTTCGGTATCCGAGTGTATAAAGCACCGGCTCTAGGCTAATCCTACCCCATCGGTATGCGTAAACAGGTTGTCCGAACATCGTAAATTTTAATTACCAGCGCTGTTAGACAAACGACATGGGCCCTCTGCTAGCACGGTGCCACGCACACAAAACGACTGAAGGGCTCACAACGTAACTACCCGCGAATTTCTTGCCTATACTGAAAGCCACTTGTTGTGGCCGAGGAACTATGCATTCGTTTGATGTTCCCCAGCCCGATCCGGAGTTGCGATGAGCGCAAGGAATGTTTACTTATGGAAGGAATACTTGTGCTCGAGGAATGGGTATCTGTAAACTAATTTATGAGAAGAGAATAGAAATGCGGAGCCGGCGTGCGCGAACCGTTTGAAAGTGCGCGCCGCCAGAACCAAAACACATGCGAACAGTTGAGAAAAGTTCCTACATTCAGCGCGGTGTTTCATTAACTAGGTTACAACGGCGCTTAGCCAAATCTGAGCTCCAAGCTTTTCGAACGAGTAAAATTTGAAACAGCCGCACGAACCACAAATAGCATGGCCGCTTGACTTGCTCCAGCACAGATCTAGCAACACTGAAAGCGAGGGTAATAGTTTTCCACCGCCAACCTAGATGGCGATACTATACCTGTGACCGTGGCATTCATTGCGCAAGAACTCGAACCTATCGAATAATACTCGGCAATTTGCGCAAGGCTGCAGAAAATGTTGCGTGTACTACTGCACCAGACATAGAACGCATTTTTTAAAAGCACTGATGTCTGGAATGTACAGCAATGAAGCGCGAAAACGAGCAAGCTACCGATCGGATCAGGGCTGCCTCTGCACTCGGAACGTTTCATCTTTCTCCTAGGAAAGAACACCGGCTCGTCACCACTACCCTTTCCGCGACTCTTTACAGGCTCCGATGCTCGTAATAACCACTTGCGAAAACCCTCCCATCAACGTACAAGTGTAACGAAAGCGCCCCCATCCATCGCATGAGCGTCGGCAAGGCACGCCGCAGCCGCGCCGGCTAGCACGTGTACAGTCCGCGTCACGTGACGAGGCGTCACCCATGAGAACAGATCAGCCGACCAATGGCAAGCCGCGCTCATCACCTGATAGTGGGGCGACATCGCGGCGGAAGCAGTGCGCACCCATTGCATTCCACGCAGGGAAGAGCGAGAGACGGTCGGCGCAGTTGATCGGCGTTGCCCGCGCCGTGTTTCCCCGCTGTCGTCACTGGCCTCCAGCGTAAGCGACCTCAAGCGCGGCTTGCGACTGCCCGACGAGCGTGGCGCAGCGTCGGGCAGGCCCCGCAGACGTCAGCACAGCCGCCAGCGCGCCCCCCTCGGCTCGGTGAGTGGGCCCATCCCGTCTGCTTAGCTTGGGTGGGGGGACCTTTTTCCGGTCGCGGCCTGGCGTGGGGGCATAAAAAAAGTGGTCAATCGAGACGTGTACGCTGCGTGTGTATCTGCCCCCCGAGAGAAGAAGTCCTTGCCTCCTCGCGAATGGAGAGTGCAAACAGTCTGAGCCCTAGGCGACTTTCCGCCATTGGAGCGAGTCAAAAGTCGCGGCGGCAGTCTTACGCGGGGCAGTCTCTCTCTCAGGACTCGGCTCCTCCCGGCGGCCAGCTGAAGCGGGTGCCCACGGTGAGCGGACCGGTGTCTGCCTTGGACAACCTACAGATGTATCGGCTCGACGCTAACCACCGGGGCTCAAGCTCCAGCGCCTCCCGGCGCACTAGCCGCAACGAGGATGCATTCACCTGTTCGCAGCAGAGCATCCTCAGCGCCATGGATCGGTTCGTCAGGTCCGTGAACAACATGGATGCCACGGTGCTGGTGCCGTCGAGGCTGCGCGACATGGACCTCACCGACAAGGCGGGTCGGGCGCCGCCGGCCAACCTGATGCAGACGGACCTCTACTCCTTCTACAACATGCTCAACGACGTCAAGAACGAGCTGCTGTGGGGGCCTAGCGCGGCCGCCACCTCCGCCGTGGTGCCGCTGACCGGGGCGCTGCTACGGCCGCCCCCGAAGCACACGCGGCAGCCCTCGGACGACAGCCTCGGGTCCACGGGATCCACGTCCGACACCGACTCGGACGTCGACAGCGTGGTCACGGACCGCGACGGGCTCGAGCAGAGCCTTCACCTGGCCGCCGCCTTCAGGCATCACCTGCAGGGCCTCCACGCCATCCTGCATCAGCTCGCCGACTCGGCCGACTACCTGGCGTGCAGGTATCAGGAGGAAGTTGACGCATCGGCGCTCTGATCCACCCTTCGACGACATCGCGGTGGTGGTGCGCGTCGGGACCCACAGGCCACAACGGGATACTATACAGTGCTCCATCGTCGCCGCTCCGAACGATGTTTTTACAGTGTGCTCGCTTTCTGTCGACTCCCGCCGCCCCAAAAGATCGAGCAAGAGGAAAATTTGCCGTCTTCCCCCACGCCCACCCCTGCGAAACAGGGACGTCTAAATCACAAGTGAAAAGAAACTGTCTTCGGTTGCTCGGTTTTTTTCTTTCCTTTTTTTTCTGTTCTTATTTTTTTTCTTGCCATGACACGTGGAGGACGCGACAGGTCTGCCTCTTGTTTGTGCCAGTTTCGGTTTTGCGGCCGAATCCACGGCTCGTCGCCGCGCGCCCAGATTCGAGCAGCCGCGTTCTGTGATCAGCTCTGTTTATGCAAAGTTTTGATTCGGCCTTCCTGAAGCTGCATCGTGGCGCAAAAAACTTTGTTTCCCCCCTATCATCCCCCCGCCACTTAGTGCGGCTGGAACGTCTGTCAGGTTACCTACGAAACGTTATCTGCATTGCAAAGCGCCGAGTCTTGTCTGTCGTACCGATGTTGCACGGAGCAAGATCCCTCCATCACGATATCGTCCCTTATTTGCGGCGCTGGAATAAGGGGGCACGTAGAGTGTGTAGCGGGAAGTTTTCGTTTTCCGGGTGAACCTGGCAAGACTCCGCAAAAATGGCTGCGGGAGGTCCCGTATGTGGGCCAGTAGTGTGTTAACTTATTTCGCTGCGCCTCGCGCTTTTCGGCGGCCAGATCGCCCGAAGCTTGTTTCTTGTCACGACTTTTTTTTCTTGTCATCTTTTTTTTATGTATCTGAGAGAGTAGAACAACCGATCGTAACAGTTAGCTCACAGCCCGCGATGCACACACACTTGAGCGTCCGCTGCCAAATTTAGACTTGCACGAAGCGCCTTTTGCAGTCCCATGTCTTGCCACATTTGCATTTAACCGTACTTTCACGAGTTTTGTAATTTTTCACGTGATAGGGAAGGCGTTTCTTCGTTATCTGGCGCGGCAAAAGTTCGATTAATGTAATCTGAAAACGTCTAACATTCCAAGCTGCTGCATTCGTCGCTAACTGCTGTATGGGAGAATACTCACGATCGAGTTTTTTTTTTTTTTTTTTTTTCCGCGGCACTCGTATTTCTTTCCTGACATGGTTGTTCGTTCGGTGTAGCGACGCGAGCTATAGCTTCTCGGGGATAGTGTGTGTTGCGGAGCTTCAAAAGAAAAAGCGTGTGTTTGAGCGAGTGCGTGTGTACATATGTAAATATGACATTTTTTTTTTGGCTGAGTGTGCAGAACGATGTTAACTAAAATAAAAGAAGAAATTAAGACATTACGTGTTCTCTTCCTTTTTCGTTTTTCTAATGACAAAACGTAATAGTCAAATGCGTGAGTGTTTGGATCTTTGTTAGAAAAAATTGTATTCGTTGCACCTGTAAATTGCAAAGGAACATCCTGACGATGGTCATTTTGTTGTTCATTTGATAGAAACAATTAAAAACAGAGCTATATTGCCGGAAAGAAAAATGCGGCCTCACGTGTCTCGATTTTTCCTCGCTGCCTTCACTGGTGGCCGAGGCGAGCGTCGTCTCCAGAATTAGAAGCGCCTTGGCTTTGTGAACGTGCCGAGTGCAAACGGAAGTACAACGAGCAACGCTCAAGCAGCCGAGGCCCCGCCGTCTTTTGTTGGGCTGATAGAAAGGAGGCCGTTACGAAAAAAGAGGTTGCTACGGTCTGCACTCCGCATGGGCCGTCTACCGTCAATGGACGGAAGCGACGCTGTTTGTCCACCGCCGCTACAATGACCGTTGGCGGGTAAATTCAAACGGGACGAAGTAATACCTGTCTGGTCGAGCGCCGTTCTTCGCGGCGGCTCGCGCCGTAACTATATCCTACTGCATGGCGCCGTGGCCCCGTTTCCCACAACGGTTGCGTCAATGTCGTGGCCCACTTAGCTACGCGCGCGCCCCAGGCAGGAGGGATCGCCATTCTCCGATTATTAGCCGGCGAATAATAGACGCTTTGTTTTTCGAGCTGGAGGTGAACACTGCGTTTTAGACGAACTGTGCAGACTTTCTTTTCGTTTTCTTTAATTTCCTTCGGTTGGCGTCACTTCTTCCTTTTCTTCCGCGACATGTAAACATAGCCTGCTGGCCGAATACGCTGTTGCCGTGATCGTCGCTCTTTCAACAACGATTTCATAACGAGTCAGCTGTTCGTGGAGGGTTTGGCAGACGGCGAAAAACAAATATATATATTGGAAGACAGCTTTGTTTACGCTACTAAGGCGCAGTTTTCGTGTCTGGCCAGGCCTCGGCATTCCTCGGAGGGACAACTAGACCACCGGCTGACCTTGACCCAGTGTGTGTATAATGATCATCGGCGCGACCGCAAGTGCGATGCATTCCCGGCAAGATTTGCGTCTCTTGCGAGACGCTTGCCTGCGTGTGTGTGGCTACGGAAGCCACGGTTGCTTTTTTTTTTTTTCGCGGGAGGAGGCGGTCATTTGCCTCTCACGCGGGTGTTTGTATCTCCCCTTCTCCTCCGCGCCTCGACAATAGAGAGGGGGAAGGAGGAGCGACTGGGCGACAATCGCCGCCTTCTCTCTAGGGAGGGGGGGGAGGCGCCTTTCCAACTATAGGCTTTGAGCTCACGGCCAACGCATGTTCCACTCTTTGAACTGACGCGGCTTTATCTTTCCACTTCCCTACGTTGTTCTCTCCATGTTCGCCGCTCAAAGGGCTGTAGAAAATAGCGCCTGTTACTGCCCGCGATCATTCTCTGTCTCTCTCTCTCTGTTGCGGACCCCTCACTTGCCGACAGTGGAATGCAGCTTTCTTGTTCCCTTTCCTGCCTGTAATTGTCCAACGCCGCGCCACCGACAAACACTTCCGCTCACCCCCGGCCCCCTTCGGAATCCGGGCGCTTTTGTAAATGGTATTGGCATGCTGTTTGGATGCTGCGTCTCTTTTGGCTCTAGGAAGCCACTGTGCGCGGAGTGCCCCTCGTATCTACACCCTCTCGTGTTCCCCTGCCAAAGTAGCAAAAAAATAAAAAAAATAAAAACTTCAGTGCCCTCCCACTCTGTGAAGAAGGATGAGCAGCGAAGCTCTGTATGTGGGCCCCTTAATGGCGAACTGCATCTCCGCCGGGGGTCGGCCTTGCACTATCTTCGGGATCGGCCCACGTATGGGCAATTTTTGTCTACGCACGGACACGATCCTGGGGGAACTAGCCCTTAACAGCTTCGCTGTAAAATTGGTTACGTCTTTGTGTTTCTTCATTAATTAATGACGACAATGAACGCGGGAGCAGTGGCGCTGTAGCGCCGAAGGACGCCAACGAGCCAGCTGTGGAAGAAGACTACTCTGGAGCCAATCCTGATGATGACAGTTTTGTATAGACACACGGACACGATCGTGGGGGAACGCGATAACACCAGAGTTATTTCACTGGAAAGAGGTAGGAGTTTTTCGTCAGTGCAGATGTTCGGAATAATACATGGTGATTCATTCATAGGTGAAAAAATTGGAAAGTGTTTTGACTGTTCGATAATTCGCGCGAATGCGAAACGTACGCATCCCACTAGTAGTATGGGTCAGCCTGCGGTAAATGGTTGACCAGTGTGGCCAGATTGGCTTGTTGGTTGATCCCGCGCGCAGGAACGGTCACACGCGAAGAAGATGCTGTCGTCAAGATTGGAAGGAAGTCTGAGTGTAACTAAGACGACACAACGCAATGTGAAACAACCCAGCCCCCACCTCAAGTCCCCGACACAACATGCGCGGGCGCACATGGAAATAATTGAGAGAACACACCAACGGCGGGACTTGTGCGATGTGAGAGAACGGGCAGACCGTAAAATGGCAAAGCAGGTTTCATGGGCGAGGACGTTCAGTTCGAAGACATAACGTGCCTTATATCTACAATTACAAACGATTACGGGACCACTTGTAGCTATACGTTTACATGAACCCGATAAAAGCGGGTGCAGTCGACTTGCCGGGATGAAAACGGGTCATTGGGTTCGCGTAACGCTAGCAGGCCGGACGACTGATCTGCAGTATGTTCGGACGGAGTGAGTGTCGAGGCGAGCTCGACCAACCGGCCTGCAAATGTTGGGTTGATTCGCCAAAGCCGCTTGGCAAGATATATGTATACACGGTCGTGTCGGCCTGGTTCAGCTTGGTTTCCGACTTCGACCCGCTCGCGCCGAGTTTTTTCTCGTGAACGAAGATTCTGTGCCGAGAGATTGCGTAATCTACTTGGGGGTTGCGTGCGCCGCCTTTGCAGGGTCTATAGGAGTATGTGTACGTCCTACTCGCGGTGTCAAGCCCTTGCATCGCACTGAACTGCTCTATGCGAACGCTCGAAGGAATTAGAAAAACCAAACACCTACCGCGTATATTCAAAGAGAAGGAAAGAAAGCCTATGCCAAATGACTTCGCAACTTCCACTCACAGAGGGAAAAAAAGAAAAAAAGCAATTGCTCCGTTTAGTGGTCTCCTGAAAACGGGAGTAAAAACCCAAACGAAAGACCGGCGACGAAGTCCCGCTTGTGACCGCGGGATGCAACGGTGTTGGCATGAGCAAGATATCATTCAATGAACCCAAGTTTCTTTCAATTTGAGAGCATATAGTTCCAATAGCGTCGTCAGCTCGAGACTGTAAGCAATAATAATAATAATAATAATAATAATAATAATAATAATAATAAATCATTTATTTGAAGTGTCGAGGAACAGCCCCGATAACATTTGTAATCATCTTGCGCGCTAATACATCGAAAGCAGGCGTGTCGAAGCCAAGAAAATTTTAGGAGATCTAAGCATAGGCAGAAAGTTCTTATTTTACCGAGGGCGGAGGGGTGGGGGGGAGGGGTGTGGGGCCTCGCCAACTTTTCAAACCCCACCCAGATGTATTACCTTTAACAAAACTTACACTTGAAGAAACTTCGTGTGACCTGGCAGACTTCCTCACCGAAATGACGGCCTTATACGAGTAGCTACAAAACCTCATCGTAGGCGACACTTCAATTTCACAGCCCGAGTCGCCTCGCACCAACAAGAGACTGGCATCTCTCGGATCAGCCACGCGACAAGCAAATTCAGTTAAACACGTTAGTGAGATAACGTGTGCTTCGTGCGTATTAAGTCGCACAAGTACACGTCAATCAACAAAGCCGTGTAACGCCTTGTGAAACTTTCGATACACGAAGATGCAATAAAAAAATATATTTTCCTGACGAAAGGTCACTTGACAAGGTAAGACATAACGTGCATAAAAAATTACACTATGTATAACAATTTCTGAACACAACTTATGGCTAGAATTACTAGCATAATGGAATGCGACTCCGTAAAGCAATAGTTCAATTACTTGTCGAAGCATTCCTTATGCCATTGCTTTCATTTATTTCCTGGCGGGTGACGGGCGTCGCGGCGACGCCCTCTCCCCTCACGCGACACGTGGCGCGACAGCCCACGTGTCGGTAGTAGTAGAGCGGTAGTAGTAGAGTAGAGTAGCAGCGGGTAGTAGTAGAAAACATTTATTCACAAAAGAAGAACGAAATACGGAGGAAAAAAATAATGTACAGTGAGTGTGTCCCCTTTCGACCGCTCTCCTCTGTCGAGGCGCGCACGTGACATGCCGTCGCAGCCAATGGGAATTTAGGTGCCGCTGCGGTGCTACAGACGCAGGCTTTTTCGCTGAAAGGGCCATTTGATGCTGTCGCCTAAAAAACGTGGCTTGCACGAGTAGACCCGGCACGTCGGCAGGCAACGTTGTTAACGTCGCAAAAATCTGGCACAGGTTAATATAATACAAATGCTCATAAAAGTACAAAGATCCGGCACACTTATACATTCGTATAATAAAACGCATAATCTATCGGAACAATAAGATGAATAATGCAAGCTCATAGTGATTGTAGCACATTTCTTATGTTTCGTGGTTGCAGAAAGAAACATTGTCAGGGAACTCGCCAAAAGTTGTTGGCATATAGATACGTCTAAACGTTTTACCAAATGTCGTTTTGCAGATGCTCGTTCAATAACAGGTGTTAAAGACAGGTTGTGGCATGCGTGGCACGGTATCACAGGGAAACGTGCATGCACGTAGATGTAACTTTGAACCCATTCTGTACAAATATTTATCTGTCTGCCGACAGGACCTTAAATATTATACGCATTCACAGCGTGTGCAGTCGTGGATCGCATAGTTCTCGCAAAGCACGTGGCCGCTTCTTAACTTCTGGCGATACTGTGCAGTTATTTCTCTGCTATTGACAGCGCTCCTACATCAAAACGTGAACGCGTGCCAGGAGAATGGAAGGGAAAATCTACAAAGTCAAGTAAAGTTATTTAGATTTCTCGCTACATAGAAATATATTTAAACCAATAATAACCCCGGTTGGTAACTAAGAACGCGTTTATCATGCAATGGGAAGTGGTTCTTTGTGGCACTATGTTGCATGTTGTGTTGTGAATGGTGCTCCCCTCACCACCGTGACATATACCCGTACGCGGAAGCGAACCTGTACTTCGAGCGACACTTCCTGGAGGAGCAGCCCGAAGCCCCGTGCAGCGTTTGCATGCAGAGGATCAGCGTCTCAAAACGCTGGCTAGCACGAGCCAACAATGGGAGTGCGCTTTTCGAGATCGGTCTACGGAAACTGCTAGACACTTGCAAGAAATCGCGGTTAGTTCTCAAAGAACGATAAACGTATTAACAACCTTAATAAGCATGCTGATGGCACGTGGTCCTATTAGGAGGAAAAAAAAAAGAAGTCAGGATACCTAAACACTTCTTATGAGTTGTGAATGCGAAAGCATTAATGTCCAGTTGAACGGCGCTGAGCGATCTTTCGCGTTTTGCGATGCGAGTAACGTACCATAGCGGTTCGTGCTGCTGCTCGAGCCAGTGAGCAGCAGAAGCCTGCGGTGCCAACGCTGCGTGCCACCGACGCGGCTGTGCCACGGCTAGATTAGCTGGTATACACCCCAGGTAAACGGGAATTCCGTCACGAGCGCCAATTCCTCCCCTGGTGCTTGGTAGGTCGAACTCCAAGATAAAAAAAATCAAGCATGCTGCCATAGCAACGGTTCTGTTGATGCGCGAAGGGGAAACGCCATTCCGTTTGTCGTCTGCTGTGCGCTCGAGGAGCACACGAATTTCTCTGCAGGCGCCAAGGGAAGAAAGCAATGCCGCTTACATTAATCTTTATCAGATTGCTTTGCTCTTGCAGACCTTGTTTTCGACACCCTTCGGTTTCTAATTTACTTTTTCGTACTCGCAAAATATGGGCATCTGTATGAAAAGTTAACTTATTCAGTTCGAGATGTGCGAACAAGCATGCCATGGCGTGCGGCTATTTTGTTTCGGCAATACATGAGGCAGAAAAATTGGATTTATTTCACGCTTTTTATTAGCAACCCATCGGCACAGCAAGGCATTCTGAACACAACAGAATAAGGTAGTGCTGAGTATCTCATTATGCAGTACAAACGGGCGCATTCAGTACTACGATCGTGCATACGCAGAGCAGCTTCCCACAATTTTTCGTGGACGAAGTTTCTGCGTATAGGCCATGTTTGTACGCTGTGCACCACACGTACCTATCAAATCAAAATTTGTCGCAACAGTTATTCGTGAATAATAAAAAAAGACTATCAAGAGCGCCAGATCCACGTTTTTCGTATATACCAGTAAAAACAACTTACTTTTTTATTCCATACAACCGGTATACTTGCTTTTCCAAAAACCATGCAATAGCTAATCGATTTTCTGCATGTCTCTCCTGGTGCTAATGTGCCAATAAGTATTCAGCAAATTATATTGAAAATGGCTGTGGATTTTTTCATACGTGGTTTTGTTTCGCGATACATTATGCAAGACCGCTAAAGCTTCATTCATGTACCATTGCGAACAAGGTACCATTACGATATTCCTCACGAGCATATTGCAGATGTCTCAGAAAATTTGCAATGCAATTCGTTTGTTCCATCGTCGTCGACATATAAATGGCCCATTTCCAAGGCTATAACAACAAATAGCGCTAAGTTCTTTTGCTTGAACAGTAAATGCAGGAGAAGCACGTGCCAATCGGCGGTTGATCGTCAGTAGAGGTTGGGCAAGGACAGAGTGACGCAGAAAGGTATTATTGAACGCGTAGCTTCGGAACATGGGCACATATTCTTTTTTTTTTATATATCGACGCAAGTCGGCCGCATTCAATGCGTTAGGGCAGCCTCCTCAGAACGATTCTATTTTGAATGGTTTTCAGGAACTTCCTCTAATACGATGAATGGACATTATGCACTTCCTTTAACAGAGCCCATAAGCCCAGTTTCGTGCGCCCTCTTTGAAGCATAGGACATGTGTCAGAGCTATGTTACGAATTTAATCATTAGCTGGTGGTCACCAGTCATGACCATTTCGATGTCGACACAATAAGGAGGCGAAGTCATTTTAAATTTTCTAGAACACTCATTTTTGGCACAGCACGCTTTACTTGCGCATTAAGATTATTCGTGGCTTTCTCGAAAGGACCTCCCGTCCCACTTTTGCCTTATTAATGAAACCATTCAAATCAAGAGTGTCGACCAACATTAGTACTTGCACAACTTTGCTGAAGTAAGCTGAAGAAGATTCTAGCATCCCAAGATCCATTTATGGTAGCTATGTAATAATCTTTAAATAGGAGGGTGCAAATCTGGCAGCAGTGATTGTCTGTACAAAGAAAACGCTGCACGATGTTTACGCAAATATTGAAATATGCCGATTATTTCCTAAATATAGGCTAATCGGGAGACCGCCATAAGAACTATCTGGATTACAAAAAGAATACCAGCAAGAAAATGTTTCCTAATTTTCAAGCTTCTTGAGCTTTCTTTCTGCAGTGAACTTTCTCTCACACTGTTCTTTGAGATCCAGATTGACGTCATGTATGTGCAGCATATGCCACGCATAGCAGAACTACCGCAACAGGTCTATGCGACACTAATTAGAGCAAAATATTTATTATAGTGGACTGCTGTTTAGCTTATGTATCAATACAGTGGTGCCACTGCACAAGGGCGCGACCACACCAAAGTGATCCAAAAAAACATTTCTCCGTGTATTTCCCTTCCTCTTGCGATAATGGAGCGTTACTTGGCACTGCAAGAGTGGGCAGGAATCTGGCCTCACATGATACATCAACACCTCTGTAGTGCTTGCCCCGTGGTAATCTTTCGGCAGCTCTTCAACTTCGCTGACTTGTGATACCTTTGCGTATCATTCCTCAGTCGGTTGATGACACCTGCAGTCTCTGGTGAGTATATTTTCAGCTTTCGGCCTCGCTGCGGCGGTATAGAACCTGTAAAGAAAGATACATCATCAGAACAGCTTGTTAGGCTAGTTGGCAAATTTTCGCCGACGTTGCACGTTGCGTCAAGGAACACTACACGCAGGCACACAGGACAGTCGCAACTCCCTGGCTATGCTTGTGTCATGTTCCACTGTAAAGAGAATTCCATGGGCAACACATGCGTGTCAGATGGCATCGCTTCGCATTTATGGAAGCATGATATCAAAAGCCCGTTCATTATCAAATTTCTAGTACATATGACAAAAAAAAAATCTCTTTTGGTAAAATATCAATTTTAATCCATGCAGGTCAGTTCTGATTATATTTGGCTGCAGGATTTCAAGTGGAAATATACCTCCAAAATATAATAAGCAAAGTTGCAAGTTTTAGTGCTGCTATATATTCATGCAACATGTTAAGCATTGCTGGTTCCTCAATAGTTGGATTAGTATACTGGGCATCAGCTTTTTAGCGCCAGTTTTCATGATTTATGAAAGTTTCTGATTCATCTTGTTAAAGATTAGGTCAGTGAGCATATTATTTGGCTTCACTTTTATGCAAAATACCCATGAGAGGCAAACTTCCAATAATTTAGAGTTGCTGGACAACTGAGCATTGGAAGTTTTGCTCAGGAAGAATTTCTGCTATAAAGCGGCAAACTTAGGGAAGAACACGGCAGCGCGCCGTAAGAGCTGTCTTCGTCGTACCGTATGCTGTAGCGCCAAGCTAGGCGCGACCTTTCACGAACTCGAATTCGCTCATTGTCAGCTAAAACTGTTCGGCTGTTTAGCTTAGCCTGTAATCGGGAACATCGCGCACCGCAGACGAGCAAGCGATAACGAGAAACTGGCAAGCACGCGGTTTCTTGTCGCACGCGGAGTAAATTTCGCTGCCTAACGCCACATGGCACCCGACATCGTAGCAAACGACTTGGAAAAGACAGCACTCGCCGTGCCCATGGCACTTGCGCCATGCCCTGTCGAGTGGTTTCTGTACGAAAATAATGAACTGCAGAAGCAGAAATTCGCAACCACTAATAACTTTTCCTTACCTTCATCGATCAGGGACCGCTCTTCCATGCATTCCGAGTCAGCACAGCCGACCACGACAGTCTTGTTTTGGCCAAGTCGGCGAGGACCCTTTCTGTGAAGTGGTCCGAGCAGAGGCGGTAGCCGTGGTATACATCTGCTCCCCCTGTCAGCCTCGCCAGGACTCCCCATTTAACGTAATTTCGCCATATGTCAGGTCTGAAAAATGGGCAAAATACCGCGTGTGCATGATTAAAGAAGACCTAAAAGTGAAGCCAAGTTGAGAGTACGAAGAAGTGACGAGGTAATTCTGTGCTTCTAGGCACAGGTTGAAAAGTGAAGCGGACCTATGTGGTCACATAGGTAACTCGAACTTCTTGTAATTCAAGACGTAAACGGTGACTACTGCGTATCTTTTCTTTTTCGACTTCTATGCCGTGTTCCTGAATATTCAAAGTTGATAGCGTCACAAAAAAAAAAAAAAAAAAAACTGGTCACCGGAATGTTCTCCAACGTAACCAGTTTGTGCAGCAAACATTCAAATACCTTCGGCAGATATAAACTGCACGTTTTCTAATCGTGTAAAAAAATGAAAAGCAACCACTAATGTAAACCGAAGGAAAATTTCCGTCTGCGCGTCAGCTAGCTATAATCGGCCCATGTGCAACTGTCAACGACTTCAGTTTCTTACGACACCGCAGAAAAACACGCCGCGCCAAACAAAAAAAGCATATTCCCTTGCAAGCAACCGCGGAAGGCCCTTCGTTTCGTCATATAGCTGTTTTGATAAGCATAGCGCTTGTTTCTTCATAAGGACTGCAGAAAAAGTGTGCTTACCACTCGCCCGCTGGGAAACCGGAAAAATTTCGCCGTGCTTTTCCTCCCCGAGTCGCCAGGTCACACAGCCGCGCAGCACGCCTTGTGCCCTTTCCCCAGTTTTCCCGACGTTGCCGGAACGTTCGCGGGTACAGAAAGAAAACTTTTTAACTGCAGAGCGCACGAAAAAACGTGCACGTGCACAGAAAGCGGCAGGAGCAGACGAAGAGAATGTCAGCTGAAGCGATAAGGACGACACCACCGCCCGTTGGCGCAACAAATGAAGCGACTAAATAAAGATATAAACGCCAAAAAAGGAAATAGCCAAAGGCTAATTTTATTTCTACGCGTAATTTAGTAACTTAGTTGATATTTAGGTTGAAAAGATAGAAGCACATATGCAGAAGTCATTGAATTTTTCCTTTGGCTACCAGTGTTGTGGCGACGCTTTATTGCCAATACCGAAACTATAGCCCCACTGTCCACCGACGCGGCGGTGCTCTCTTCCCTCACGCAACACTTGGCGCACTGATCGCCTCAGTAGGTGTGCCCTTTCGCCCGCTCTGCCAACACCTCCTAGATAACACAAGGCCTGCGCACTTCCGTTCGTGACGTCATGCTACCTTGCCCATCTGCCATAGAATGGTGATGCTCCCGAGTAAGCCAGGTTGAGTTTGACGTCATCGCGCTGAGCTTGAGAGTGAAAATTTCGGTCTAGGTAGCGTGACGTCATAAAGCAAAGTGCACAGGCCTGCTATATAGGAGTCTCGGGCTCTGCTCCGTCGAGGAGCGCTCGTGTGGAGAGTGATCAGCTAGGCATAACGTGCACGGCGTCGCGGACATGCCCCTCCACTCACGCAACAGCTGGTGCGCTATCGCTGCAGCAGGTTTTCCCTTTCGCTCGCTCTGTTCCGCCGAGGCGCAGCTCGTGCTCTTTCTCTCCCCCTACTTTCATTCCCTACCCCCTGTGCAGCGCGGTTGAGGTGTCCTCTGCTGAGAGACAGTTACTGCGCTGCACTTTACCCCAACCTTTCCTTCCCATATTCAAGAATCTCCTTCTCTCGCGACGTGGCGTCGCAGCCAATGGCAATGCGAGTTTACGTGCCGTTTCACTGCTACGGACGCCGGCTTTTTCGCTCAATGGACCATTTGACGCTCTCGCATAAAAAAAAAAAGAAATGAGTGCATACTTGTGCGACCTTGGAGAAATGGGGAAGAAAAAAGGAACGGGAGAAATGGCAGCAATGTTAGCCTATACGCGTACTTAAGAAGTTATTGTATAAGAGTACTTAACATTGAGTATATTGAAATAAGCTAGCGTAGTTACCAATATATAGAAACATGGACAGCATGGTACAAAATACGAAGCACTAGTAATAGTAAGCATAAAGCATCTCAATTACGTACAGCTGTTACTTCAATCAGAACAGAATATTTCATAACGATGGTTGCAAAAGCTAAGAACTACTGTATCACATAACCCGCCGTGGTTGCTTAGTGGCTATGGTGTTGGGCTGCTGAGCGCGAGGTCGCGCGATTGAATCCCGGCCACAGCGGCCGCATTTCAACGGGGGCGAAATGCGAAAAAAAAAAAAAACAATGTGCTTAGATTCAGGTGCACGTTAAAGAACCCCAGGTGGTCGAAATTTCCGGCGTGCCCCACTACGGCGTGCCTCATAATCAGAAAGTGGGTTCGGCACGAAAAACCCCATAATTTAATTTTTTTTACTGTATTACATACGCAAATACATTCAAAAGTAAGCAATACAGAGGAAGCAAAGTTGAGAGACAAACTGCGGCGCCGCAGACAACGAGCTGTCAGTCTCTTTCGCGTCCGCCTCACCACGCGACGCGTGCACTGTTAGCCCCCCTGTGCACCTGGCACAGGGGGGCTAACGGTTCAGCGGTACGCTAAAACTCCCTATCAATTAGAGCTTTAGCCACGTAGTGTGGAAAAGTTTCTTACCTCAGGGTAAGACGAAGTAGGTCCAGGGGCAAAATAATTACCTCGTTACGCGGGTTAATATGCAGAAACTTCGCACCTCTAAAGCTCTTTATTGCGTCATCAATGCAACGCCGGTGCAAAGCGGCTTTTCGCCTCCGCTCGCGAGCTTTGGCATCCCGACCACAGGTGCACCGCCACGATCTCTCTCGTCACGTGTGTACAGTCGCGTGCAATATGACTTGCAACACCCTTATTCGTGGTCGAAGGCTCTCCAGGGCTACGCTGCGGCTCTGACATGCGAAATAGTGGTTTAATAAATACCGCTAATTGAAGCTGTGCTTAGGTCTGTAACTTACCCTGTGTCTGCGCAGCCGTACAGTCTTGGAGGCCCTCCAATCACGGGAGCCGGTGTTGCAGGTCATATTGCACGTGATTGTACGTGCCTGCCGCACGCTTTCAGTTCGGGGGCGAGCACTGTGGTAGAGCGTCTGTGAATAAAAAAAAAAAGAAGAAAAGGCGCTTTATTCTGCTCGCGGGCGGGGGACGCGCGATGCCTTGGCATGAACGCCTGGGAGCGGGCGACGCGGCTCGTTGACATCCGCCACCGCGGCTTCCCGCGTTTTGCCAGTGCAGCTGCACCGAGCGGCGCACGCCGTCTTGGTCACAATGTGTGTTCTCTTTCTTTCTTTCTTTTTTCGCGGTCGTGATTGATATATCGCGCGGTCGCGCGAGTTTAGTCGCAGTGTCGAAGATGAGGAGAGAAGCGAGGTCGTCGTGTTTCTTTAAAGGCCACTGTCGCGCGCGCGCCAGGAGAAGTGTTTGTTTTTTAATTTCCTTTTTTTTTCTTTTTTTGTCTGCAGCCAGCAGGAAGCGCATTCCGTGCAGTTCCTTTCTTGCTGCGGCGTCGCGCGAGCGTCTCGCTGCTGTTCCGTGTCGCGTACATAAAGGGACTGACAGACGATTTTCATGGTACCCATTTTTTTTTTTTTTACACTGGAAGGCTTACCGGTCAGAGTGTTTAATCATGAAGTGCTAACGTGGAAAACGCAGTGGAACTTTTCTTTTTATCGGATTTTTCGATCTGCAGTGAGGATGTAGTCGTTCACTAGAGGCATGCTGAAAACGGTGATAGGTGAGCGCGATAGCGATTATACGCCGGCATTAGGGGGAGGCACACGACAGGTGCGGCCGTAGCTGGAACAAAGTATAGTTTCGTTTATCAAGTCGATGTTCCTGCGATTCGCGTTTTTCCGAAGTGTTAAAGTATTTCTGCGATAATAGCTACGTGTTTTCGCGGTTTCCTGTCCAACTGATTTGGTATTTAACCAGTCAAAACGAAACCAATAGGATCGAAAACGAAACGACGCCTGTACACGTGATACGGAGTTCAGCGTGTTGGCGTAGGCACGCGTGCCTTTCCGATTTCTGAAGCGTAGAATAATGCGCGAGTGTCTAACAAAATACCAACTGCAATTTTTTAAGCGATAATTATGCTTACGTCGACTTACGTTTTGTAATCTCATAGAATGCACCCGAAGCACCAAGATTTCACTGCCAGGTCTCGCCACTTACTGGTTTTTGAACTTCCTTTACCAGCTTAAAATTATAATTCCTATTTAAATCACTAAGAGCGAGCTGGATTCTATCACTATAAATCATGGTCATTTCATTTCCATCAACGCCTCGCAACACATTCTGGCTCTTTAAACATTGTGTTTTGAGAATACATATTTTGTGCAGCTGCTCTATTCCTGTAGATTAATTAATTAACTAATTAATTCTGGAGTTACAGGTGCCAAAACCACGATTTGATTGTGAGCCACGCCGTAGTGGGGCACTCCTGATTAATTTTCACCACCTGGGGATCTTTAACGTACCCCCAATGCACGGGACACGCGGGCCTTCTTGCATTTCGCTCCCGTCAAAATGCGACTCCCTTACCTCGTACGTAGTTGGGGGATAGAGAGAAATTGCTGTAGTTAAGTGCAGCATGAATCTATTGCGAGCGTATACATTAACCTGTTTGCTACTCTGCATGGCAAGAGGGAGACGAAGGGCCCGGAAGATTCCTCGTATCTCTCCAGATGTTTAAAAGAAAGGTGACTGCGCCCGCGCACAGTGTGTGTGTGTGTGTGTGTGTGTGTGTGTGTGTGTGTGTGCGAGAGAGAGAGATAGATAGATAGATAGATAGATAGATAGATAGATAGATAGATAGATAGATAGATAGATAGATAGAGAGAGAGAGAGAGAGAGAGAGAGCTGCTGCCCGTTAACAAGGAGCTAAAATCGTTTTCATAAAGTGCTGCTATTGGCTATTCTTTTCTCTCTTTTTAAGGGTGCACGTACAGATAATTTTGGGGATCGAATGCAAATGAATATTCGTATTCGAATGTAAAACTTCGAAAATAAAATCGAATGCAGAATATTTTGTCAACACCAAACAACGTTATTTATACCCGCCGTGGTTGCTCAGTGGCTATGGTGTTAGGCTGCTGAGCACGAGGTCGCGGGATCGAATCCCGGCAACGGCGGCCGCATTTCGATGGGGGCGAAATGCGAAAACACCCGTGTAGTTAGATTTAGGTGCACGTTAAAGAACCCCAGGTGGTCGAAATTTCCGGAGTCCTCCACTACGGCGTGCCTCATAATCAGAAAGTGGTTTTGGCACGTAAAACCCATAATCTTTAACGTTATTTATAAAATTTGCGTCAAGTCTGTGTGTGGTGATAAAAGAAGAAGGCTTATTTGCATCATTTGGTACATGCGTATTTAATGCCCTCCGATGCTACATTCCCGCTCAACTGACAACTGTTTGTAAGTAATAAACAGCTTTAAGTTATTTTGTATGCCGTGACGATGCCAGCCATGGAATAAGGGAACCGTACGTTAGGCGAAGCACATGGGGTGTTGGGTTCGTTTGATGCTGTACATATATAGGTGGATCAATTCTGGGTTTTGTGTGCCAAAACCGTGGTTTGATTATGAGACACGCCGTAGCGGGCGACCCCTGAATAATTTCGACCACCAGGGGAAATTTTAACGTGCCATACTGTACGGAGTTTATGCGATATTACAGCGCATCATATTGCTTTTAAGTTGGAGTATTCGAATAGTTAAACTTCCGAATCGAGTCGAATACGACTATGCGAGAAAAAAGAAAGACGACCTTCTAATATCGAATAATTTTTATAATTCCTAAACAAAGTGAACTACGAAGTTTGCCTAGAGCGCGTGTAGTTTGCTATGGATACGTATGTGCAATGACATTCTCAACTTAATGCTGGCTGAAGTGAGGCGTTCGGTAAACGAGAAACGGACTGCTTTTCAGCTGCCATGATGCAGCGGGTCAACGACAATAATGTAACAAGGAGGCAGCACCGTCACAACCGGATTCACGTGGAACGTTTTTCTTCGTTGAAGAAAAAGGCGCTACTCTATGCTGCCTCGTTCATTACTTTAAATGGAGAGGGAAATATGGTGAGACACGCCAAACATATTGCTTTGACTGAAAAGGAACAACAGATTCTTACATATAGGCTGTCCTAAATGAGGGCGTTCTTAATGACTGATTTACTTATTTATTAAGAAGACGTTGTATGCAGCGTGAGTTCGTCTTGGAACTGACGACCGCTGGTCGCGGTGGCCCAGCGGCTGTGGCGTTGCAGTGCAGAGCTCGTGGTCGTAGGTTCGATTCCGGCCACGGCGACTGCATTGCGATGCTGCATTCAGCGCCTGTGCGGTTGCTGAGGGCCACCAGGCCTTCGCACATGTGTGGCCTGAGTTTATTACAGAGTGATAGCTCAGCGGGCCCAGCGTAGACGCCAGTGCGCATGCGCGGTACAACATGCGCCGTGGCGTCTACGCTGGGCCCGCTGAGCTATAACTCTCTAGCGTCTTGACCGCCGCCGTTACGCGCTTGTAGTCTCTCTCCCATTGAACGGTGCTGTTCAGGGAATCCAGGTGACGCTGTACGCGACCGCCCGTGGCTTTCGCGCCGATGCCAGGTTTCCTCAGCACTTGCTTTGCTTTACGGTAACTCGATATCACCCGGGGCCAGTCGTCCTCGGGCATTCACTCTACCGACTCTTCGTCCCCCCGCCGCGCACGCTCAAGCAGACGCGAACGTTGCGCTGAAAAGTTTGTCTCCGCAGCGGCCTCCAGTGTGTATACAAGTGGACCAGGAGCGACCGATTGAGCGGGCCGCCCTCTCCTTCAGATGTGCTCGAGAGTGATGTGCTCACCACGGAGGGTCGTGCCAGCGCTGATAAGGTTCGGGTGCCGCTACTGGCGAATGGTTACTGGAAGTGATACTGCGTTTCACATTGTGCAGCTAATGCTGACTGGAAGCTTGGTCGAAAATGCGGGTTTCTTTCTTTCTTTCTTTCTTTCTTTCTTTCTTTCTTTCTTTCTTTCTTTCTTTCTTTCTTACACCGATGCAGTGTGAGAGAAAGAGGGATAGTTAAGTGATACCCGAAGAGGGCCCACCTTGATGCAGGTCTGGCATGACGTTACTCCAGCTGCAACACTCACAAGCACATATACGCGCGCGCGCGCGCGCGATTCCCATGGGCATATTTATAGAGCAAAGCGATAAAAGTGGCTAGTTAGTGAACGGTCGCGGTTACGTTGCGCAGAGTATTACGCTGGCCAAAAAAAAAAAAAGAGAGAAAGATGACGAACAAAGGAAGCAGGACGAAGCGCCGTCCGTCCGCGTCCGCTTCCAGAGCAGCTTGACCTGGAACGCCATATCGCGTTTAGGACAGTCCGGCTGTGCGGATGGGCAGCGCGCTGCTGCATAACAGCCATGCGTTCGCTTCGCTTTGCTTCGGGCGGCCGTTGCGGTCCTTTCGAGCACATCTGTTGCAACGTGCGCTGTCAGTCGGAGCGAAGGCGTGCGTCGATCGTGCAGCTGATTCTGCGCGCATACCAGAGAGTTGGCCGAAGGGCCACAATGTACGGGCTGTATGCGGGGTACATTGTGCGACGGCGACTAGACATAGTGCCGTCACGGTTCTCTGCAGGCTACACACCTGTGTCAAAGGGGCATTAAAGAGAAACGTTAGTTGAGGCGTACTGGCAAGCCACTCTTGTATACATAGCTGAACAATGCAGTTGTGAGTTCGAAATCCAGCTATTTGTAACGAAACGCACACGATCCTACTGGAACGTGTAGCAACGTAAAATAAAATAAGGAAAATAAATTATGATCGTTGTTGCGCGTCAACCAGGGACACCATGCGCGTCTGTAACGGATGGGGCCAAGCCGCTTTCTTTCTTTTTGCAAGTTCATTCATTCATTCATTCATTCATTCATTCATTCATTCATTCATTCATTCATTTTTATTTGTTCTTCCCAACATTACGTACATATTGTGAAAGGGGCTAAGAATTAAAGCCGTTTCATTGCGGCTTGAAAAGAAAATGTTAACCGAGGAAAAAAGAAAAGATTTGGTCATAAGATTTGCACGCCACGACCTTCGAGATGCATGGTTGGTAAAAAGGAAAGCTCTGAGAGAATTGAAAGAAAGCACCTACATCGCAGAAAACATGACAAAACGTTCCAAAATGTTCCTAGTAATTATCAAGGCTTGGGCAAAGCCCCATGACTACGACTTTGCTTGGCACCCAAATGGAAAAGTTTCGGTGCGCAGACGGCGCGAGGACTCGGCTGTAGTCATTGGAAGTGAAAACGATCTCTCAGTCTGAACTCCGAGTGCAATGGCGCACTTAGGATACATATCGTTGGAAGAATTAACTGGCGAATATCGAAATGGAAATGATCTCCTGCGTTGTTTTCATTTAAACGTCCAATCTGTACGAAACAAAACCGCTGAATTGGAATGCCTATTTTACAGGCCACAGAACTGCTTTGATGTGGTTATGTTCACTGAGACGTGGCAGTCTCGTAAAATGGACGTGTTTGACCTTCCTAACATGAAAATATGTTATCTTCATAGAACCAAGCGCCGAGGTGGGGGCGTATCTCGTCTTGTAGAAAACTCTTTGAAAGCTCGTTTACTCGAGGAATTTTCTGTTGTTACTGAGAGTTATGAAATTGTGTGCGTACAGGCAAAGAATGTCATTATTGCAGCATGTTACTGTCGTCCGGATGGCAATGTGTCCGACTTAGAGAACATGCTTACGTTTGTAAATGAAAATTGTTACCATTTAATTATCGGTGGCGATATTAATATCGATACGGCGTGTAAATTTCGCACGCAGCCTGTGAACAGCCAGAGCATCCTGCCTTGCGAGTTGCTGCATGGTCAACTTATTCGCAAGCAGGTCTTTGTCCTGAGATTCTGCTGTACCATGTATTTCAATGTTTAACCGCCTGCTCAGCCACTCGAGGTCGTCGACATGGAATTGCAACCGTGCCAAAGCCCTTGACGTCCTCATCTCTCGCTCCGTCTTTTCAATTGGAACTTTGATGTCTTTTATTTCCTTTTCTTGTAGTTTTAACCTTTCTTGTACCGCATCGAATTGATTCGTGATTCGACAGCATCTGAATCAATTGTTCCATACCATCTACTTCCTTGGTCAATGGGAGAAGGGACGAGAGTTTCTGGTTGATTTCTAAAACGAGTGAATTTAGGTTAGTGTGCTCCTTTCCAGATGCCAGGAAACTGTTACGTACCCTTAGCGCCGCTTGGTTTGCATATTGAAATGAGTGAAATCCGCAGTCACAGCAAACTATTGTAGGCTCGTCATCACGAAGCGTCACGTGACAAGCACAACAGCGAGGCATGGCTCTCAGCTCAAGCACTGAACACTGCGGCATATTGTCAGTAACGGCGGCAAAAGCGCGTGATGACCACGTAATAAAAACAAGTGACGGTCACCAACCTGCGGTGTTTACAAGAAGAAGAAGGACAAAGACAAGGACAAGAAGAAGAAGAACAAAGAGAAGGACCAGAAGGAGGACAAGGAGGAGAGGACAATGAGGAGAAGAGGAAGGACAAGGAGAACAAGAAGAATAACTTTATTGAATCCTAAATCTGACTGGTGTATATTGGTGGACACCCCAATTCCAGGGCTCCATTGGCTTCTGCGGCTCGCCGGGCCTGGTCGAGGGTCTCCAGCTGGCTACCCAAGTCCGGTTCGCTGAGTCGCGCCTCCCACGACCAGTTAGCGAGTGAGTCCGCAATTAGCGGCGTTATCGACGTGTTGCTCGAGCCGCGGTCCCTGCCGAAAGGCACGGCGAAACACGCTCCAGTGTCGCAGTTTGGGAGCACAGATGTCGCCGCTGGTGGTGAATAGTTGCGGCAGGAGCGTTCACAAATCTCTTGCCGAACGGTCCGAGGCCGTTCATTGGCCGTCAGAAAGCGTAAACATCAACAACTGCAGGTACAACTGCAGGTGTTCGAATTGCGAAATCTCTCCTTCGAACCGAATCAAAAGCGACTTTCGTATACTGACTCGTATACTATAAAGTATAGAAGTCAACACACTTAGAAGTGTTTGCGCTTTCTAAACGAAGCGAAACACAGAATTGGACGGAACGTGTCGCTGGACTAGTTGATTCGTACTTGCATGTTTGAAACGTGTACATCTCAAGCGGGACAATTTCATTACACAGCAGACAAGCGCTAACTCTCAGATGAAGTTTATTTAGAGCAGGCAGCAGGGCTATAAAAGAAACAGCGTAATTGCGAACTGCAGTGCAACGAACATAAGAGGCCAGGAACATCGTAGTCACCTTGCAATGCACACGAACAACCGAATCACGAAATTCTTTCTAAAAAAAATGAAAACTTTTGTTCGTTGCTACGCGACAGCACACGAGTATCACCGACACGTGCCTTCTCATTCTGTCTCGTGTAAGAAGCTTCCATGAACTCGCGCGGCCACTTCTAGGGGGGCAGTCATTCGGAAGTTTCCACTCGCAGCGGTGCTCCTCACTGTATAGCGCGTAAGGAATGTTACACCGCGTGTAATATTTGGAGAGAAACGAATATCTGATAACTTGGACGAATTGTCGAATCCAATACGAATCGGATCGTACGGATATTGCCCCCTGCAGGCGCTCTCGATGCCAGGATAGTGTGTCAAAAACAAAGTTGCTGATGGAAATAGCTTGTCGAATACTTTTTGAAACACTTCTGATTGAAGCGGTGTGCTGCGGGCTTGAATAAAATGCGTAAGTTGTTAATGTAAAACGACTTCGAAGATAGACGGATTGGGTCTTTGCTGTCGGTGACACTATGTCGCCACGTGGCGGGTTCACTTTCTTTACTGTGTTTCTGAAACATTTTACGTCACAAATATTTACCCTCCGTAGTGGCTTAGTGGCTTTGCGCTGCTAAGCACGAGGTCGTGGGATCAAATCCCTGCCGCGGCGGCCGCATCTATAGATAGGGGCGAAATGCAAAAACGCCCGTGCTCCGTGCGTTGGGGGCACGCTAAAGATTTCCCGGTGGTCAAAATTAATCCGGAGTCCCTCAACGCGGCGCACCTCATAACCAAATCGTGGTTTTGGTAAGCAAAAACCCCAGAATTCAAACACGCACATATTTAAAGTGACTGGATAGGTGGTGTCCAAGTAAGCTTGACATGAAATATTTGTACTCGATATGTGACGTTCCTGTTCTCGCGCGTAGTCCGAGTCGTTATGCCTTAAAAACAGTATAGATGGTCGTCGTTGGAAATTGTCGTGTTAACAGTTCTACGTGGTTTGTCAGCACGGTCCAGTCTGTTTACATGACCGCCTATAGGCGGAATGAAAGTACACGGTGCTCTATATAGTGACAGTTGCGACATCGCTTCTTATATACTTTCCAAGCTTGCTTGACAGGCGCTTCGATTACGCTTATTTGCTTGCATTCCTGTTCCTCACGGAGCTCACGCCAACTGCTCCCGTCCTCTGCTTGTTGCACTGATGCCACAAATGGCCTTCAGCATCCGTCAGAAAGTACACTGCACTTATCTATCTGGAACAGACAGCGCTTGATGGATTGTATCTGTAATGAAATTCTGAGTGTCCTTCAACATCTGCGTTTGTGTTAATTGTAGCGTTTGGTTACAGCGCGGTTGCATTATTTCGTTTTATCGTATGCTGACGAGAGGAGCTCGTACATTCCATCCCACATTGAAACATAATACGAATTTTCATGGCAACAGCAAATATATGGACATTCCAAGCGAATTTTCGCTGTCGTCGTCCCCGGGGGCTCCGCATATATTTAGGTATATTTATGCTACATGCTTATCCATGCCGTATATGCGGGTTATATTGCCACACTATCCGAGCACTAAATTTGGTCCTACCAGGTCCCGCGTTCTTGGCTGAATTATTCCTCAGAATTTTGCGACTGGCGGCCCATGCACAGACAAATGTAATGAAGCAAAACATTCGCAGCGCATGCCTTTTGTCTTAAATATTCTCAGACTATTAAGACTAAAAAATGCAAAACAATATCCGTGCTCGAACCTGAAAGTTATGTAATATTACTCTCGCGTCTCTTTACGGGCCAGTAAAAAGAAGTTCAAGCTAAACTTTGCTAACCCCTTCAGTGTGCCAAGTTTTCAATAATTATATATATATATATTTTGGCACCCCAGGCAGGCAGTTGGATACGAGGTACATGCAGACAACCGCTGCTTGTTAAAAGAAAACAATGCACTGACAGGATTGCACGTTGCTCGGCTGTGTCGTATGATCACTTATTTATTCATTTTTTGCTGATTATGTGGTCTGTAAACTTTTCTTCCAGCGGGTACGGCCCACTGTACTTTGAATTTTGATTTGCGCATCTTCACCTGTAGTATAGCGTTCCGTAAATAAAAGTTTGTAAGTATGGTGATGGTTGATATTAAGCAAGCTTATCCCCATCAGGGCGGCCTTTTTCTTTGTGTTTACGTACATACATTTTCTTCCGCTATGAAATGCAATTACAGTCGCGGTGTGTGGCGTACACTCGCGCGCACACTTTCTATAGCTTTCTAAATTTCAACCGTAAATTTTGATGTCCATATGCCGCATTCGGCCGCATTCCGACTAACGCGTCCATGCTGTGACGGAAAACATGCACTTCCGTCAAAAGCGGCACCAAAAACGATTTCAGGGAACTGGCACCGTCCGCCTCACATCCTTTGTATCCGTATGTCTACGGTTTAGCCGTCGCTTGACGACTTCCTTCTCGTAAAATTGCTCGCCGCTTTTCTTTTCTTCAAGCCAATCGCACTCGCACATGTACTACATTCCTCGATGCGCGTCCTTCTGTAAAACAGCCTGCATTCTTAGCGCATTCTTGACGTCACTGAATACAATAGAGCAACGCAAGGTTCTTGTTTTATTTTTTGCGCCGTTCCAAGCTTGCCACATGCACAAGCCGTCGCCAGCTGCCTACGGATGCTCTTCTCTACTGCATCAGACAGTATGTGATGTTTACGACAGATCATTGAACCTTGGATAAGTGCCTAGACTGCTCTGAACGAAGGACGCGATGAACGAAGGCCTCTTCTGCGTCACGAACGCCACACACAAGTAAGCACGTGGGATAGATGGACGAATGACATGAGCATCTCCTTTAACTGCCACACACACACACACACACACACACACACACACACACACACACACACACACACACACACACACACACACACACACACACACACACACACACACACACACACACACACACACACACACACACACACACGCACACGCGCACACACGCACACACGCACGCACACACGCACGCGCACACGCACACGCACACACGCACACACGAGGTAGAGGCTAATGCCACCGCGCTCGCTATATTTTTACAATCAGCGCTCGTTATCACCATCCTCGTCTAACTTTTATGTCCACTACAGGACATAGGCCTCTCCGAGCGATCTGCAATCGCCCCCTGCTTATATGGTTGCTCTTAAAGACCCATACCACTCGTGATGACAAGCCATCGAACGCGATATAAATTTCTTGCCTCTCATAATTAAGTCTTCTTTCATTCCGTGCTTGCCTTGTCGTTCCAACACCGTTGCTCCTGCAGTCTCTTTCGTTGTTCTTCCTTTGGAAGCAGCGAACACTGTCTGCTTTTGTGTGGTCGTGCCCCCCGCCCTCCCGCAGCGACGTCTGCGTGGTTTTTGCACGAAGACGGTCTGCCATTTGGCGCTTCGACATTTGCGCATACACGAGCAACACGCACGTGTTAAACTTTGCGAGATAAAAAGAAGCCGTCGTTTCGTGTACCTCGAGCTGTCAGTGTTTGTCGCGCAGAAAGGTTAGAGGGAGAAAAAAAGAAACAGACAAAAAGAGTTGAGGTTTTGCTCCACAAACATTGACAATTATGCAGCAACTAGCCCGACTTCGTACTTTGATGATTCACCGAGAGCTCTCGCTCTGTGATGTGGTGCCCTTAGTGTGTTGCGGCTCAGACTGAGGGGGGGGGGGGAGGGAAAGGAAAAGGGAAAATAAATATGGAAAGTGAGAATTAATATAAGATGACGTAGCTTTCCTGACCCGTCAGCTATAGCTGCAGTGAATGCTTTGGATACCTTAAAATTACCCTAACCGCCGGACGTAAACATTAGAAGGGACACTTAAGATAAATAATAAACGAGTTTAACATGGTGAACCGTTCCTTCAGAACTCTATTTGCAATATTTCTCGGTAAGAGGTTGATTACGAGGAAAAAGAATGTTGAAGCCAAAGGTCATCTTTTTTTTTATTATTTCGCGAAAGAATCCCAGCGCCGGTACGTAAATGTGTCGTCATGAATTTGACGCATTTCCTTCTATTTGAGTGAGAATTGTACCGAGTGGCCCTGCTTTTGTTATTCACAACCATGTAAAAAGCCAACAGATAATGAAGTCAAGGAAGGGGTAGGTGAAATTGTTTTATTTTTTTTTTAATTTAGGCGTAGAAATAATAAAGTACAGAGGAATGAAAGTGGACGAAAAAAACAACTGTGCGTGAAAAGCGAATTGATGCCCTCCGCAGTACGCATGCGCGTTGCCCTACCGGTTCAGCTACGGCGTGAGCGCAGTAACTGTTCTTGAAACTTGCTAAGATCAGTTTTTTTTTCTCAATGCAATGTAGTCGTCCATTTTTAACCGCGGAACAATAGATGACCCGAAAAGATTTCGTAGCGACCTCTACGTCAGTAACCTCGCGCGCTTCACCGCGTGGTTGGAAAGCTGTAGTGTTCCCGGCAGTGCAAACGTGGCCATGCGACAACCGAGACAGGCATATCCATTTCGTCTGCTGTTGAAGTGCTGATTGGCTGTGACGCCTGGCTGCTGCGGACGCGCAGCCCAGCCCAGCCAATCGGAACTTCAACAGCAGACGAAATTAACATGTCCACTAGGTGGACTCTTACAGAATACCTCCCTTGCAGACGAAATGAACATGTCCACTACTCCCTTGCAGACGAAATGAACATGTCCACTAGGTGGACATGTTCATTTCGTCTGCTGTTGAAGTTCCGATTGGCTGGGCTGGGCTGCGCGTCCGCAGCAGCCAGGCGCCAATCAGCGCTTCAACAGCAGACGAAATGGATATGTCCACTAGGTGGACTCTTACAGAATACCTTCCCTGCTGGTGGGTTTATAGCGTCGTTTGAGCGTCTTCGCTTGTTGCGACTTCTATCGTCGATGATTGCGGAAGACTATCCCGCAATCAAAAAAAAAAAAAAAAGAATAGAAGAACGGACTTTTCACAGTGCGACATACCGAACAAAAACTATTTGCAACCAAATACACTCGTCCACAGAATATGTTTAGTCATCCGAGTGTGTGTGTGTGTCCGGCGCCCACAGAGGTAGAAACTGCGAGCACAGAGACTTTCCCTAAAATTTCGCATCGTCACTGGTACCGCACACTTGGCCACCGAGAGGGGACATCGAGGCACTCTAGGTTTGGCGATTGTAAAGGCGAAGAAGCTGTTCAATGGGAGCAAAACTGTTCTACCAGTCTGCCGTGGAGAGTAGTTTTTCTTCTTTTTTTTTTGCTTATGAAATACTTCTATTGCGCGAGCGAAGCTGCATTTTCGCTAGTGGTCCTTTAACAGTGGACGCCGTCGAAATCCATGACGTCACGGCTACCCGGCGCGGGAATTTTAAAAGCGCCGTCGCCACGTGTAATTTCGTTATGGCGTCTTTTCTCAAGTCTCCTCTCACGGTGTAGGAGTGGCTTTTTCTGATATTGTACAAACGTTTAGTTTAACGTTAGAACTCAGTTAGTCTTGTTTAGTGTCCCTTTAATGGCTCGGGAATGTTACTGGCGCGCGTAGCTGTCAGAACAGATGGTTCATCTCTCACTCTAATATACTGTAGTTGTCGTCCTTATCGCCGCTAAATGCTGCCTGTAAAAAAAAAAAAAAAAAAAAAACTTTATTTAGTTCTAAAATTCTATTCGAGCGTTAACGAAAAGGAGGGGAACCCGAGGGGTCCCCGATTTTTTCTTAGTCACCAACAATATGTTGTCAACCGATACAATGAAGCCGAGGAAAGCATAGGGGAAGTTACTTTTTTGGTGTATTTAGCGAAGTCTAGAAATGATAAGGTAAATGGAAATGAAAGTAGACGAAAGTGAAATTTTTGTTTTCCACTCGCCTCCTGCAGTGTCGCGTCATTGACGAGAGAGCGATAGAAAGAGAAGGGAGAAAAAGCAGACTTCCTCTACGGAATCGCTACCTTCTCAGTGTTCCTCTTGCTTCCGTCTTAGGTGTGGAACCTGCTTCGCAATAGCGCGTAACATCTGTACATGCACTAAACGCTTCGAGTGCTAATGCAGCGGTAGCAGCATCGTATGTAAGCCGACGTTTGATTAATGCTCGAAGAAAAGTGCTGCACATACCGCATTTCCTCGAATATAACCACAGCCCCGACCCCCTTCTCAACTTGAGAGAGCTAGAAAGAGACAGAGAGCGAGAGAGAGAGGGAAAGAGAGAGAGATGAAAAAAGGGGAGGGAAGACCATTTTCAATATCCTGTAGGTTGGATACCCTGCAACTGTTTTCCAGCCTGTAGAACTCTTCGTCCTGTGCTATTATCTGCAACTACGAAGTTGCGCTGCACTTGCTCGTGAGTTGGCAGAGGCCTATTTTATCGTGGAACATATAGGTGACTCATGTGTACGTTAGCCGTTTATGACGTGCTCCGCAGCTGGGAATTTAACTTTTCCGGGAGATCGCTTCTGATTACCCTTTGCGGGAGCTCTTCGTTCTGGCGTCTCTGCGAATGCGCTGGAAAATATTTAACGTCTGTTTTCTGCCTGAAACAAAACAATAAGAAAATATAAATTAGTTGGAAGTGTTCGCCTGGTTATGGTTCGTTTCCAAGCAAGGCCGACGACACATGCTGCAGTGTCGTTTGACGGCTTTCTGAGAATCGCTCGGAACACTTCATGTCGTCACAGCACCTTCCACAGTGCGCACGACGCCATCGAGAGTAAACGTGTTGTTGCCATTCAATAAGCCTTTACGACCGCTGAACCCTCAATTGCAGATTAAGTACACTTCTCACTCTGCTATATAGTCAGCGGTCGAAATTATTTTATATGGCAAATACTTGCCACGCATGCGCAACAATTCTTGTTTGTTGTTTTTTGGGGGCAAATGATCAATTCTGGTGCATAACTCTCGTCCGCGCGCTATATTTGTCAGTTTTTTTTCTATCGAAGGAAGACCAAGCAGGCAGACGATCCAAGAATTGTTCCGAAAATTTCGTTTCATGTCCTAGTTGGGTGAATAGTACTGTTCCCATTCATCGCCTTAGCCACGGCCGGACATACCCGCGGGCGAGGAGTGGCCGGCGGCAAAAAGCGAAGCAATTAAACGGGAACAATGTTCTGTTTCCCTGTCGCTGGGGAGCGCACGGACAGCGCCAAACGTACGGAATAGTTCTCGGAACGCCTTCGTGCGCGCGCTTTCCTCCCGAGCGGCAGTGGAGAAATATAGTCCGCAGATATACAGATGGGCTAGTCGGCGAGCCATGACATTGGTGAAGCAGCCCATTTAAAGACAGACGCGGTCACGCACTCGTGAAAAGCGCATGCGTATGTCCCCCCCCCCCCTCTTTTTTTTTCGTGCTTGCGTGAATGCGCCCGCTGTGTAATCGCGCTGCTTCATAAAATTTCGCAGACGTCAGTTCCAGGTTCCTTTTCAGCGTCGGAATTCGGGCCGACATTGCGCTGCAGTCGTCAGACATGTCGGATAACAAATAGACGCGACAGAACCGAATGGCAGCTCGTTGGGGCTACACCGACAGCAACAGGAGGAGAAGCTCAAATAATGACTGGCAGGGTTTTAGGTATAGCCAAGATGGCGCACTGGATTCTATGACAGACTCTGCGCCTGGTGCAGAGCTCCGAACTGCCCGGTACGGTGGCTCATTTTGCAATGCCGTTCTGCTGCTGAGTATACGAGGTCGTACGTTCGACTCCAAGTTGAACTACCAGTATTATTACACTCTAATTCGCGCAAATTCTGGGCTTCTGTCACACCAAGTAAAACTGCTGCAGTTTCCTTTATATTAGATGGCACGGCTATTACAGACCCCTCCGATATAGCTAATGCTTTTAATTTCTACTTCCAATCAGTATTCCCGCATGACAAAAGCTATCTCCCACCGTTCACAAATACTAATCCTGGACTCTCTATTGGCGATGTGGTAATCAGTGAAAACAGCATCCTAAACATGATTCTCAATTTAGACACAAAGAAGTGCACTGGCCCTGACTATATTCCGAACAGCTTTCTAGTAAGATACTCTCTCTGGTGTTCCCATTATTTGGCGGTCACCTTTCACAAATCCTTGACTTCAGGCATCGTTCCCTAGTTTTGGAAGGTAGCCATGGTCCTGCCTTTGCATAAATCCGGTGAAAAGCATTTTTTTTTATAGCTATAGACATATATCGCTTATCTCCAATTCCGGAAAGCTGCTAGAACATACCATACACAAGCATATAACAGAATACCTTGAATCGAATAAAATTCTCTCAAACATACAACATGGATTTCGTCGTGGTTTCAGCACAACACAACTGGTGGAATTTTCACATGACATTACTAGAAATCTTGATATTGGCAATCGAATTGATGCGTTATTTGTCGACTTTTCCAAAGCTTTCGACACGGTTATACCCTACAAGCTACTAAGTAAACTAAACGTAATTTTACATAATCCTCGACTGATCGACTGGATAGCTAGCTTTCTTAACTCTCGTTATCAATTCATTTCATTTAATTCCACTTCGTCCTCAACTGTAAAATGTAACATCATGCAGGTGTTCCACAATGCTCATTTCTGGGAACCTTGTTATTTTTAATATTTATAAATGACCTTCCTAACAATATTAAGTCAAAAGTCCGTTTTTACGCCGACGACTGCGTGCTATACCAGGTAATTTATTCTCCTAGTGATCGCGCCTTATTTCAGGATTCCTTCAACAGATTTTGCACCTGGTGTACGGACTGGCAGATGCGCATTAACTTTCAGAAAACCGTAGTAGTGTCATTTACAAACATCCATTTTCCTTCACTGCATGTGTACGCTTTCAATAACTCAATAGTTCCCCGGGCACAGGTGTACAAATACCTTAGAGTTATCTTCACGCACAATATGCAATGGTCCCAGCATATTGATCACACTACATCTATAGCACTAAGAAAATTAGGTTACTTGAGACGAACATTATCTAAAATGCCAAAACACACTAAATTACTAATGTATAAAACGCTCATTCGTCCTGTACTAGAGCACGCTTCATGCGTCTGGAACCCGTATAAAGTCTGCGACATTAACAAAGTGGAATCGGTGCAAAGGAAGGCTGTTCGTTTCATTTGTCGTCGCTACGATCGTGAGTTTTCGCCCTCATCCGCAATGAATTCCTTGAATTTATCTCTTCTATGCATAAGGCGGCATATATAGATTCCATGAAACTATTACATTCAATTATTCACTCATGTTGTCGACTATCCGCTGATTATCACACCTCGTATGCCAGTGCTCTTCCAACTAGACGTTGTCACACCCTCAACCTAAAGCCTTTCTTTGCGCACACTAACACGTTCAAACCTAGTTATTTCCCCAGAGTTGTCGACTGTTGGAACGAGTTACCCTCTGTTCGTGAAGTCGCGTGGAAGTCGCGTGGGCTGGGATCCCAAGGCAACCCGAATCTGCCCGAAGTTTGCAAAATTGAACGACGGGACAGCTGGCCGAATGTAAGCATGCTGCCAGCATGGCAGCGCCCGGCGAGGCCGGCGCGCGCTCGGCGTAGTCGGCCCATTTATGCGTTGCCAGCTTGGAAAATATATGCATTCAGGGATACGATCGCTTTGGCGCGATTTCGCGCGACTCGGCGCAGGACGCGCACTGGGCCAACCTCACCTTGTGCAGCGCAACAGACGGCCTCCGACGCGTCCGGTGACAAGACGCGAAATCGTGCGTAAGTGATTGCACCCTCGAAAGCGATAGCTCGAGGATCCCTGCTCGCGCGCAGCGATCACGTCGCCCGCTGGCGACATTGATGAGTTGGCGTTGTGTCGTCACTTAACAAGACATGAAAAAGCAGGATATCGGGTACGTCTTATACGCATAAGATTTCGTGCCGACCTGCTTGGGCTTCGATTTCACAAAGTTTGTCGTGGCTGACGATGCTTCTCATTCTGACCCCAAGCAGCTGGGGATGCGGCTGACGCATGAAAATGCACGACGCCTGTGATCAGCGAAAAGTTCCACACACACACACACACACACACACAAAACACCGTTGGTCGCGATCATGAGAGCAATAAGCCAATGTATGTGTGTCTAATGTACGTGTGCCTATTACTCAACCAGTGCATTCTTATCTCAACGGCCTGCATTTCGGACACACATCGGTTTCGAGCTGCCACCCAAGCATACGACGGAGAGACGGAGCGAACACGGGTTAGCTGGAACGCCTTCGCTAACTGCAGAAAAAGGAGACATCGCCGCATATCCGTACGCGAGATATGTGAAAAGGAACATCACCAGAGAAAGGCGAACCGAAAATGTACCGCGATATGTGCGAATGAGCGTCTACAACTTGGGTGGAACACGATGCAGATAACATGATCGCATGAGAGCGCGGCGCGCTGATCACCACCGCGAAGAAGTCTTGGGGACACGCACACAAATACACACAAAAGCTTCAAACGGTTCACCAGACTGCTCGTAAGTGGAACTCGTATGTGGAACGTATGTGCTCGTATGTGGAACGGTGCGTTAGCACATAAAAAGATAACGCTACACTCTTAGGCAAAGTTACACCCTTTGGCTTGCCCCTTCTGCTATACAACAATAATCGTTATCTGCCTTGATGCGTTTCCTTTCTTTAACGCTGCGAGCCCGGAACTTTCCAGTAACGAACGGCACGCGCGTTATCAGCATAGAACAGTTTACACCCTTTGGTGTGCCCCTTCTGATAACGCGCGTGCCGTTCGTTACTGGAAAGTTCCGGGCTCGCAGCGTTAAAGAAAGGAAACGCATCAAGGCAGATAACGATTATAGCTGTGTGGCAGAAGGGGCGAGCCAAGGGGTGTAACTTTGCCTAAGAGTGTAGAAGTCAGAAAGTCCGAAGATGACCGTAGACAGTTGGCTGGGCGAGGTAAATTTAAGTCCTCAAGCGCCCGCTTTGCAATCCGTGAAGTCCCCGCAAAGATCGAAGTCCCCATCGCCTCTTTTCGTTGTCTGCTAGCCAGAGAACTTCCAGAGAGCAGCCAGACCAAAATCGTCCTGGCAGGTTCTGGCAGCCCGCGGGTAGCCGGAAGTGGAAAATCGAAGAAGCCCAATGCATGTACGCGTGCTGGAAATGGCGTTCGCTGCGACGGGCGCGTCCCTCCTAATACCAAACTGGGTGACAGAACAAAAGAAAGCTGTTCGCTTTAAGACGAGAAAGATTGTAGAGCAACATGAAAAATTTCCGATGGAGCTTTCTGTTGAACGATACGTGCTACATGAACGTGTTTTTCCGAGCGTTAAAGAAGCCCGCGAATACACGCAAAGTGCCTCGAGCGGCCAGTCGCGCCGCAATTTTCCGTGTACTTGCGGGCTTCTTTCACGCTCGGAAAAACTCTTGTGGAGCACGCATTGAGCAACAGAAAGCTGTATCGGGAGTTTTCTCATGTTGCTGTATAGTTTCTCATCGCCACTTTTCATCTAATTATAATATTTGAGAAGTTGGTTAAATAATTAAAACTAAATATTCAATTAGGCGGAATGAAAAAAAAAATGATCCGAGTACATTCAAGCAACGGCAAACGACATTATCTTGACCCTGTCCAGCTACGTGGAAGTTGCATATTTCCTTAAAGTTTGGTTCAAGTTACGCGGGAACAAACGCTGAACTCGATATGTTAAGTGTGTTCTGTGTTGAGCCGAAACCTCCTGGCGTTGGTTGGGCTACGCAGGGCGTTGACGTACATAGTTTCCGAGAAATAGAAGTCTCCGGGAGAGAGCTCTCGAAGAACGGCTTCTGCGGAAAAAAAGAAGAATCAAGAAGAAATGAGACAAAAGAAGGGGGAGAAAAAATGGAGGCTGCTTATATTTAAGCGCCGTACGGCACCTTCCTCCTTTCCTTCGACATCGCGCCATTTCAGATGAATGGCCACTCATTCTTTTCGGCGGGCGCGCACAGTAGGCGACTGATCACGCCACCGCAGCAAAACAGACGCGCCGCGCGCTCCGCGTTCCTTCCCCGAGAGCCGTAGTGATTTACGAAACTCGACCGGGGCCGCGCTACGTGGAATTCTTCGCGGAGCCGGCAGGCACGTTGCGCCGAGAGTTCGTGATAAACGGAGGCGACCGTGAGTGTCCAAGCGCGGGCTGCCCGCTGACGTTGAGTCTTTTGAGAGGCTTCTTTTGTCGAGGAAGAACAGAGAGAGAGGGCTCTTGCGGGGTCGGCGATAGTGCGAGCGCGCTCGCGGTGTTAAGTTTGAACTAGGGTGCCTCGATGTTCGGGAGAGCGGGCGCACATCGAGGCACCCTAGTTTGAACTGCTGATCCCGGGCCACACGTGATGAGACGGAAAGGAACGGACAAGGATCGCGACACGAATAGGGCGCTAATTTACGTCAGATAAGAACGAGCGATGTCGCCTTTTAAGACCGACACCGCAACTATGGAAGGGCGTGCTCCGGGAGGTGAAGTACTGCGTCACGAGTTGAATATGTTAAGTATCTTCAAGTGCGTGCTTTGAATATCTCGGCTCAGTAAGGCCCTGCGCTCGGCTACGATCGAAAGCGGCCATCAAAATTACACAACAACAACAACAACAAAAGAAATTTCGGGAATGCGAGATCGCAGAAAGAAGACCACCGTGGCCTGGTCGACAGAAACGGAATGTCAAGAACTGAAGGCACGAAGAAAAATAAAGAGAAAGGAAGTGCTAGTTTATTGTGGTTTATTTAGACTTATAATCTGAAGTGGTTCGAGTTTTCGAATTCACGATAACGTGAATGCTTCAACATTTTTAACAGGCCAGTGGCGCCAGTCACCTCAACTGAAACCTAGCATACCCATACTTGGTTTGCCGAAATTTTCGTGAATTAGGCTTTCGTGAAATAGAGGTTTCACCTCTCCTTGCGCTCTCTTATGTTACCTTATTATCAAACAAACCATCATTTTCTTGGTTTGGTCGTCATATAAGCGTAGTGGCAGATGCTTTCTGCTAAAAAAGAAAATTGAATTCAAGGGACACTTAGTTATCGCTACGCAAATGAATGCGAAAGCATTGCGATCACCGCGCGATGCCTACTCTCTTTCAGTCGTCTTTAATTAACTTCTCTTTAATTAATAATAATAATATTTGGGGTTTTACGTGCCAAACCCACTTTCTGATTATGAGGCACGCCGTAGTGGAGGACTCCGGAAATTTTGACCATCTGGGGTTCTTTAACGTACGCCTAAATCTAAGCACACGGGTGTTTTCGCATTTCGCCCCCATCAAAATGCGGCCGCCGTGGCCGGGATTCGATCCCGCGACCTCGTGCTCAGCAGCCCAACACATATAGCCACTGAGCAACCACGGCGGGTTTCTCTTTAATTAAAACCATACACGTGGATTAGAGTGAGTTAAATAATTATACCTTAATTAAGTGCGCTCTAATTAACACCGAAGGTCGTGGATTCGACTCCCACAAAAGGTCGTGCGTTCGTATAGCCTTTCCCTTTCTTTTTTACCATGGCGTGTCACGCGAACAACGATTTCTCCGCCTCATGAGCCGTATATAACGCTTTCGCATTAAAAGCACAGGGGCTCGCCGCTGTCCTCTGGATCACTTGCTACTTTCCTGTTTACGTGCAATGAAAACACCTCACACAGAGGTCGCACGAACGATTGCAAGGCATCAGAAGTTCTGGTGCTTTCTATTAACGTCTCACGCAAGAGGTAAGTCTGTTCGAAAAGTGGCTGCAAGGACTACGAGGTACTACCAAGAAAGATAATTAGTTTTTTATTGTTCTTTTCTTCTTTCTTTTTTTGAGCTCGACTAGGCGCCGCGCTAGATTCGTGGGGTCGCTGTCGGCTCGTAACTGCACAAAGCAGCGCGCTCGTTCGTGCCGCGCTGATCACACTGCTAGGGCACGGACAGCTTAAGCCAGTAGGCCGCGATAAAAGAAAGTTAAAGAAGAAAAATAAGCCACAATAGCACGAAACGTGCACGACTACGTTATTCGCGTAGGTTTTCTCCAAGAAAAAAAAAAAAGAAAGAATACGGAGGGAACTGTGGCGCTGCGATCGTCCAGTTACCGTGGGAGGGAAGGTAGGATGGCTAGAACTATAGCTAGTCCTAGCCACCCTACAGTAATGCGCAGCATATGCATCTAATCTAATCTTCGCGCTTGTGGCTTCGGACATTCTTGTGGCGCCAACACTTGCGGTTTGTATTTCCTAGCCCCACGCGCTTCGCGTCCACGTCACAGACACTTTCTTCAAAGTTTGTGTACCTGTGCCCCTTAAGTAAGGGGTCAACCCGGGTCACTAGTGCCACTGGTGGCGCCGAAATCGACGTCGAGGGCCCCTGTTTACCCCACCCTGCGCATCCTTTCGCCCGTCAGACCTCTGTCAATTAAGTATTATTATTATTATTATTATTATTATTATTATTATTATTATTATTATTATTATTATTATTATTATTATTATTATTATTATTATTATTATTCCCTAAGTTTCAAGCAATCACTGTTTTATAGATACGGCAAGGCACTGTATCTCTGCGCACCTGCATAATCGTTACAATTTACTTCATTCATAGCGCAACATTTAGTTGAAAGATGGTCAGTTTGCAGAGCCGTGAAGGCATTCGAAACAGAGGGACGGAGTTTAAGCGAATCCTCGTACTGCTCATCTTTCATGCGATACGGCGAAACCACCGCACACCAGCAGGTCCCGAGCATCCAGACACCAATTAGTGCCGAAGTTCTCTCTTCTAATTTTTTTTTTTACATAGGAAACACTGTGGTTACGGGTAATGGAGCTCTCGGAATGGTTCGTAGGGTGATCGATCGACGCATTCTTTAGTGGAATATCAAGGACACATTCGTATCCACGTACAGACAACGCAGCGATGCGCAGTACGCTCGAAGCGCCAGCGGCCGAGGTGACTTCAATCAGCGGAGTTGACTGTTTACGTCGTGACATCTATAGGCTCGCCAAATGGAACGTCGCCGTGTGATTGACGGGGACGCGTCGCGCTAAGACATTGTTACCGTTCATCTGGACCGCACGTGTTGAGGGTATACTGTGAGCGTTCGTGTATGTGCGTGCCTTTTACTACGACGTACGTCGAAGCTGGAGGCACTTCGTTGCTGGGAGGCGGAACCTACGTTCCTGCGTGTTATAAGGCGCGAGGAATTCTGCAAAGAAAAAGAAAGAGAAACAGGAACCACCATCATGAAGTGGTGCAATGAACGGTTCATTGAGTTAATCCAGCGGGTTCATTGAAGTCTTTCTAAATTACGTTACGCATTTGTGTTTTGTAGTGCGTCAATCTTAGTAGTTGTGACTCGGTTATGCACTGCACTTACCAAGTGACACACCGGGGTCGCAAATTTCATTTATTTAAAGAAAGGGACACAGTTTTTGAACCTATTGCGATGTCGGAGAGAGACTGTTGCGCGCGCGCTCTGCTGCGAGAGAGAAACGACGTCACTATCCGAGCGTAGCCAATGGCGCGCCACACCTTTGCTGCGAGAAAACTATCACGGTATCGTCATAACCCCGTCTCCCCTCTGTGTCTATGTCACCCTCTGTGTCCATGTGGCCATATAAATCGATTTGTTATGTGTGTGCCACATCCCGTCTCTTAGCATGCGCGGTCAGAGACCAACCGACCTTACGCGTGACTTATTCATAACACATGTCACCGTACAAATGATACCGCGCTACAACTGCGGTGTTTCTGTGCCGGGAGTAGCACGCACACGCAACAAATGAGGAAATCGCGAGGACATCCGAAGGCCACTTCGCCTTTTGAAGGCACCTCGTGCACTGGCAACTCGTAGCTGCGTGCGAATAAACCGAAAGGCAAGCGATAAGGTGCACCCACTATCAACGACCGAAGCCAACGTCAAAACAAACTCGTAGAAATGAGAGAATGAAATCGCAAGTACGACTTTTGATTCGCTCTATACACGTTTCGGTGTTGATGGTATATGCTTACAGGTTTCCGCAATCAGCGATGCCCCACGATTACAGTTATAGTTGCAGTTTTGTTGATTTGTTGAACGACAAACGACAGTTCTTTAAGAACCGTAATCAAAACAAATCGTGAAATTGGTGTCAGCGCTATAATTCGGCACATCTCTCGTCCTCTTTTTTTTTCATTCTTCTTCTGTTTGTTCTTGTGGTGTTAGCGTGCAAAAATCGAACCGATCGCTTCACTAATTGCAGCCATCGGTGGAATTGGGTCGGAGTACACACGCGACGAGCGAAATTGCGATTTCCGCTGCGCGCGACTGAAATCCCGCTTTTGGTGACATCGAATTCGCGCCGCGTTGCCCGACCTCGAGACGTCGTCGTAGCGATGTCACGCGGACTAAGGCGATGCATGATACATTTAAGCATGATACCACGTCTGTTTGAATACATTTAAGAAGTATGCTGAGTATAGGTAAAGCAGTTTTAGGCTTTTTGGAGGAAGCCGGTCTGGACAAGCGGCTCTGAATTAATGTTGCGATGTCTGCCATCGATTGCTACGAACTGCACGATCTATAGCTATGATTGCGGATATGCAGTGCATGCGTGTACGCACGTTTTTCTATAGTGATGTGTAATAATATAGAGTTGTGCGTATATATATATATATATATATATATATATATATATATATATATATATATATATATATATATATATATATATATATATATATATATATATATATACTTTTCAGGAACGCTGATTAAGTTGGGCTGATCGAACAACAAGTGCATGCTTCGCATTTTCCATGTTCGCTCCCCCTCCGCCTCCTCCTCTATGTTCCTCTGTTCTATTGCTTCCTTCTCACCCCGTGTTTAGTAGCTGACCAGGGACGCCCTCTCCGCTTTTCCTTTTGTCGTCGTGGTTCTTTTTTTCACCAAAATAATCTCCTTTCTGCGCACGCGGAACTCGTTTGTTTGTTTGTTTGCCGCCGAGAGTGGATCATACGCACTATGGGGGATTGACCAACTCATCTTAAACCTTCTGCTTCTTCCCTCGCTGTGCCGCTGTGCCGCTACGACACTCGTTGTGTCGTAGCGGCACATACCCATTTCAGAAGAGCGGCCAAGTATGGGTACTCATCCCGTGTCCCAAGAAAGGGGAGTGCCAGTACAAAAAGAGTAAAAAAAAAGATATATATATATATATATATATATATATATATATATATATATAAAAATACAGCCGTTGAATGTCATGCGATATTCCACTAAGAGGCATATATGCTATGAGCGGACATTGCATGCCTAGATTTTGCGTCGCGAGCTTATTATACGCGGAACAGGGGTGTTCTCACTGGCAGTACACCATATTTACCCGCATATATACTGCTCGAACGTCTTTCGCGGAAAATTGATGCGAAGTTTTAGGGTGCCACACTTGCACGGGAGTGAGTGAGTGAGTGAAAAACTTTATCAGCTCTAGATTCACTGGTATTCTGCGGTCTTCAGATGGAATCGTCCATCTTCTAGCACACGGGAAAAGTTTTCCGCGAGAACGTTGTATAGGCGCTAAACAGAAAAAAATAAACAGAAACGAAATGGCTGTGAATTGTGGTGCTCACGCATACTATGCATATACTCAAACAAAATATTCGTTCCAAACAGCTCTTGCATTTTTTAAATAAAAACGCACGTTATACACCAGCAAGAAGTGCACACGCCCTTTGTGTGTAGACGCCCTAGCTGAACCTAGAGTCACCGAAGGAATAAGTAAAGCCACAATGGCCAGACACATACATAGTCGCGGTGTCAGCACTGACGAAGCTGATCGCTGCCTCATCGCTAGCCGCGCTACCACTGTCTGCATCACCACTGTCGTCGGCCTCGCAGCTTCCACATGGCGAAGTGAAACGAAGAAGAAAGTAAATACTGATGTTAGCTACCCACGCGCAACTCACAAATTTCGCGAAGTGGCTGTAACCTCGCCACTTGTGATTTGGATGAGTTGGGACTCGATAGCGCGCATGACGCCTAAACAAATGGCGCTCGGCTGCACAGCGCTCGGTTGCATGCGAGCTATTGTCATCACCGGCTAGAACCAGCAGACGACAGAAGCTACACACCATTTTTCGAGGGCGCGGTGAGTATGCTTCAGGAAAGAAAAAAAAATCGAATTTTGATGGTCAATATGTGTGTGTGTGTGTATGAGCGTGTGTGTGTGCGTGTGCGCGCGTGTGTGTGTGTGGGTGGGTGGGTGCGAACTTTATGCGAGTGAATACGACACTTTGTCGGTAAATATGCAGTGCTATGGCGAAATCAGTTCAGCGGAATAATGCAAGGATAGAGGCAGTGTCGCGAAAAAGAAATTTGTCATGCAACCGACTGTCGTACGAAGCTACAAAGAAACCGATACGGGTTTCTTTAAGAAAAGCTTCGCATTTGACGAAAAATTCGTGCAGGCCCTGCATCTGGTCTGGTTCTCTTTCGTGTAGTGCTATGTAGACTGGTTCGCTGAAGCCTAGACGGCGTGCCTACCAGACGAAAAAACTGACCCACGGCCCACTCTAAGCGCCGGGGCGTTAGGCAAATAATGCTTCGTTTTGTAAAAAAGAAAGTAAGAAAGTGACAACGGATTCAGAACCTGAGTGATACGCACCATTCTCCTCACACTCTCTCTATTGCCGTGTATTGAATGTCTGCTGAATATCTACCAGTTTTTCGAGAACGTTTATAAACACAGCTCAGAAGATACACATCCTGCCATTTTCTCTCTTCTTTCTTTCTTGTTTCTTTTTTTTTAAATTCTCGCGAACTTGTCTCTAGAGAATTAACAGAGCTATATCTAAATAGCCGCATGTTCCGATCTGCTTGCTGAAGAGTGTTCCGTCATTCCAACGGACAGCTGTCGCGCCAGCTGTCGTGCATTGCCTTTGACGCACTGCCCGAACTTTGACAAGCGAGCCGCAAAAAGGCAGCAGCGCACGAGCAGCGTCAGTCGTAGCCTGCAGAGCAGCTGTATCGAGAGCTGTTAAAATTTTTTCATCGCACTCAAAAAGAAGCAGCCAAGCTATACTCTCGCACAACTTTCTGTGGCTATGAAGGGAAAGCTACGGAGGCAAAGCGCGCATAAGTGAGAGCGCTTCTGAAAAAAGTTCCGCGCTAGTGCATTCACGTTAGTTTAGGCTGGGGAAGAGAGAGCATAAACACCTTATTCATCATCATCATCAGCCTGGTTACGCCCACTGCAGGGCAAAGACCTCTCCCATACTTCTCCAACTAACCCGGTCATGTACTAATTGTGGCCATGCTGTCCCTGCAAACTTCTTAATCTCATCCGCCCACCTAACTTTCTGCCGCCCCCTGCTACGCTTCCCTTCCCTTGGAATCCAGTCCGTAACCCTTAATGACCATCGGTTATCTTCACTCCTCATTACGTGTCCTGCCCATGCCGATTTCTTTTTCTTGATTTGAACTAAAATATCATTAACTCGCGTTTGTTCCCTCACGCAATCTGCTCTTTTCTTATCCCTTAACGTTACACCCATCATTCGTCTTTTCATAGATCGTTGCGTCGTCCTCAATTTAAGTAGAACCCTTTTCGTAAGCCTCCAGGTTTCTGCCCCGTACGTGAGTACTGGTAAGACACAGCTGTTATACACTTTTCTCTTGAGCGATAATGCCAACCTGCTGTTCATGATCTGAGAATGCCTGACAAACGAACCCCAGCCCATTCTTATTCTTCTGATTATTTCAGTGTCATGATCCGGATACACGGTCACTATCTGCCCTAAGTAATGTATTGCCTTACCACTTCCAGTGCCTCGCTACCTATCGTAAACTGCTGCTCTCTTCCGAGACAGTGAAACGTTACTTTAGTTTTCTGCAGATTAATTTTTAGACCGACCCTTCTGCTTTGCCTGTCCAGGTCAGTGAGCATGCATTGCATTGGTCCCCTGAGTTACTAAGCAAGGCAATATCATCCGCGAATCGCAAGTTACTAAGGTATTCTCCATTAACTATTACCCCAATTCTTCCCAATCCAGGTCTCTGAATAGCTCCTGTAAACACGCTGTGAATAGCATTGGAGAGATCGCATCTGCCTGGCTGACGCCTTTCTTTATTGGGATTTTGTTGCTTTCTTCTTGGAGGACTACGGTGGCTGTGGAGCCGCTATAGATATCTTTCAGTATTTTTACATACGGCTCGTCTATACCCTGATTCCGTAATGCCTCCATGAAAGCTGAGGTTTCGACTGAATCAAACGCTTTCTCGTAATCAATGTAAGCTATATATAAGGGCTGCTTATATTCCACACATTTCTCTATCGCCTGAATGATAGTGCGAATATGGTCAATTTTTGAGTAGCCTTTACGGAATCCTGCCTGGTCCTTTGGTTGACAGAAGTCTAAGGTGTTCCAGATTCTATTTGCGATTACCTTAGTAAATACTTTGTAGGCAACGGACAGTAAGCTGATCGGTCTATAATTTTTCAATTCTTTCGCATCCCCTTTCGTATGGATTAGGGTTATGTTAGTGTTCTTCCAAGATTCGTGTACGCTCGAGGTCATGAGGCATTGCGTATACAGGGTGGCCTGTATACGCAATGCCTCATGATGTTGAGCGTACCGAAATCTTGTTACAGCTTATTAACACCTTATTAGCAGCAGTCAAATAAGACAGAACACACCACTGAGTGCAAATGCGAAACCATCGCACATGGAAGCTGCGTCGATTCACGATCTGTCCCGAGCATAGAGTTTCATAATTATTGCACGAAACTCTATGGTTCCGAGCAACCGAAACCACTGTCAAACGCTGCCGGACTACTTGGCGCCGTAACACATGTGCAGCAGCCATGCGCCCGTAGCTTTTCCTTCATAGCCACAGGAAGTTGTCCGCGAGCATAGACTGACGCAGCACAATGTTCGAGTAGAGGCTCGCGGGGCATGTTATTGCTTAGAGCCACATCCGATCAAACACTCCGCGATATTTGTTATGATCATCGTCTCTTTAGTGTTCTCCTGTTCAGCTATAAAATAGCCGGGAAAAGTGCTGCGTTGCTGCTAAACGCCATTAAGGTTCATGCGTTTATGGCTTTAGCTGTAGAAAATAAATAAATAAATAAATAAATAAATAAATAAATAATAGAAATGAAAATAACGAAACTAAACACTTGACTCCTATAAATTTTTCCTACAGCTTTGAGCAACGTAAATGTCGACATTATTTTTTTTTTACCGAACCAGCAGGTCACGGGAAAGGCAGTTGAACCCGAATCAACGTGCCTGAGGTAGAAACGTCAGCTGTCTGGCGGAACTGTGGTTGTTTTCCAACCTTTTTCTCGCTAAAGTAAGCTGCGTGTAAACACACTATATAGCGCAGTTTGGTCGAGATCGAAGTGGTCACGTTGATACGGCTCCAGTGTGTGAACTAGGAACAAAACGCAAATGAGATCCCACTTGCAGGTAACCGTCGACTGAAAGCGCGGATACGGCATTCCGATGGTAGTGGCATGCTAAAACGCTTTAGTGGCGAGCATTGGAAGCGCGTTCAGTGACGTATTCGACTAGTGGTTTGAGATCACTCTGGCGTTCATATGATGACCGCGTAAAAACAACAACAACAACAACAACAACAACAACAACAACAACAACAGCAACAGCAACAACAACAACAACAAAAGCTGTACTACACACAATTAACTTTGGTAGCATAAGTGCAACTTTCTTAAAAATGTAGGAGCGTGCTTATCACCATGACACACAAAAAAGAAAAACACATATATGTAGAAGTTTATTTACACAAAGGCAGAGAGGTTGGTCGGAGCCATAGCTTCCTTCTGGCCTGGTAATACTCTGCACTGGAAAAAGGGAACGTGGTGGAAGAGGAATGATGATGGTAGCAGAGAGGGGGGGGGAGGTGGCGTATGTACAAGTCTGCTACGTTGCGGCATCTCTAAAGCCGTACGTATAAGCCAGCAAGTGGATTATCTACTATAAAGGCTGCAGCGTCCCTGTTTGCATCAGGTCTGTTTGCGTCAGGCCAGAGACCCTGAACGAAGTTGTGAGATAGCGGTCTTGGGGACGTGTACGATCGTAGAGGGCTGTTTCCGCGTTCTCGCGCGCACGCAGGAGAAATGAGAAAAGCTTGTATGCAAATGTTTCTGCAGCAACTGACAGTGTTTACAATTTGTACCAGTGCCGCTGTAACCTATGAGGCGTGTATGAGGTGTGCGTAGCGCCTCATGGACAACCTTAGTTGCTTTGTTAAACGACCTCTGAAGCTTCCCAAGAAGCGCTCGGAATGAATGAATGAATGAATGAATGAATGAATGAATGAATGAATGAATGAATGAATGAATGAATGAATGAATGAATGAATGAGGGCAGAAACATTTCATTTTTTCCTTGCTCTATCTCTCACTGGACCTCGAGCAGCCGCGATTAGAATTCTTGTTGTTCTTTTGTCGTGGATATTAAAAGCCGCGTCGGCTCACTTTTGCACCTGCATTGCTCGTTCACGTAATACTGATGTTGTCTGAGCTTTTCCAGACTTTAATGGAGCCAAACGAGTGCATCGATTTTGTATAATGTCGTTTAACCAATAGCATTGATGTTCGAGGGGTGGTGGTGGGGGGGGGGGCAGCATTAGTGGGCTGCGTCGCCGCGAATTCGCACTCCCTGCAGTGCGGCGAATAACGTAGAAATTCTGACCATCCTGACATATTACTGGGTCCGTACACTGCTGATATCGTGTGCTAATTAAGTGTTCCAGGCAGTTGACTACGCATGCGTGATATTGCGGGAATCATGCGCTGACCTTGGACTTCTTAGGTTTCTTTATTCCAAGTTTTTTTGATAGCTAACTTAGCCGCAGACCAGTCGCTATGTCATTGTGAAAAGATTTTATTTCCTTCATCTTTTGCCCAGATCGTTTTGTAGGCCACGAAAGAGTTCATTGTGAGTGAGCGCATGCTCGTAAGCTGGCAGTTTTTCGAAGAAATTGTTCGTGGCTATATCCAGAAAACAGAGCAATAGTGAAATAATATTTCAGCGCTGCGAAACGCTTACAACATATTGTTGCGGAAGTGGTCTACTGGTGCCACGAACAGATGTCTAATTCACTCCATATTGAATAAATCTGAGGGAGTTAAAAGACTGCCCACTTTGTACGAAAGAGCACGTGCCTTCGTAATATCTAGCTTCGCGCGATTGTAGCGGCGTTAATTTGCGGCACAAAAGTCTCACCCTACATCGCCATATTTTTTTTAGCCTGCTTTTAAGTAGACATGGCTGAGGGACACCTTCAAACGTGACACAAACGGAACGGTGCTCGGAAACGATGTTTGAGGGTGGCCCATTGAGGTCACGTTGCGGTCATACTCTGTCAATTCAATTGTTCCCTCTGACACTGTCGGGTATGTTACTTTGTCACTGTTTTGATCTGACATTGTCTCAGCTGGATGTTAGATTGATACAGTTACTTTACGTCGATCATGAATTCTCGGCATATTTCTGCTAGCAGGTGATGTGAGTGTGTGGTCGAAAAAGAAGGAAAGAGAATTGAGCATGGGGCAGGAAATGGACAAATAATGTGATCTTTGGCCATGGACTGCTTTTACCCTCCTGATCAATTTTTTTTTTCTTAACGGGGTGGGGGAGGAGGTTTACCTGCCACAACCACGATCTGGTTACGAGACATGCCTTAATGGGGGACTCCAGATTAGTTTTGATCACGTGCAGTTCTTCAACGTGCACCTAGTGCTCGGTAGAAGGGCTTTTACGCATTTCGCCCCCACCGAAACGCGGCCGCCGCTTTTGATTTCGTGCTCTCGGGCTTAGACAGCGTAGCGCCAAATCCGCTACGTCACCACTGCGGGTTGCCCTCCTGATCTACTGATCGCACTCTGAACGCAGCGCGACTGGCCGCTCGAGGCACTTTACGCGTATTCTCGGGCTTCTTTCACGCTCGAAAAAAAAAAAAACACTTTTATGTAGCACGTATTGAGCAACAGAAAGTTGGATCGGTATAGTTTTTTGTGTCGCCCTGCAATTTTCTCATTGACACTTTTCATCTAAATATGTTATTTGAGAAGTTGGTTAATTAATTAAGACTAAATGTGTAATAAGGCGGAATAAAAAAAGTTATCCCAGTATCTCCAATGGACGACAAACAGCATTATTTTGGTTCTGTGCAGCTACGTGGCTTTTGCGTATCTTTAGCTAAAGCTGTTCCCTTTTTACAATGCGACAAAAGAAACGTGCCGTCCGCATGCCATAAAAAATTATATATATATATATATATATATATATATATATATATATATATATATATATATATATATATATATATATATATATATATATATATATATATATATATATATATATATATATATATATATATATGAACGATAAGGAAATATAAAAAAAGAGAATAATAAAGTCTAGCTGGAACTTGTTTTTTGGCGTCTGCGAACACGCAGTGTCACTGACCTATACACTCTTCGGGTCGGCTACTTCTACATCTATTTGGCATCGCATGAAATAATTACAAGCGGGGGTAGTATTTTCTTTTTTTTTTGTTGCAGTGTAATTGCTAGAGAAAAAATAGGGGGATAAAGAAAGCGCGTGTTATGAGCTCGACGATGGACTCGCCTCCTCCATCTCTCTCGAGGAAGAGGGGAGGAGGTGCGTCAGGGCACTGCCACCTTGACGCGTGTGTGTTTTCACCTGGGGCAAGCACCTCCCGCCGTATCCTGTACAGAGAGATACTATAAGACTGCTTTAGTTTCACCTGCGTATAGACTGTTTTGGCTTCACGTGTGCATAGACTGCTTTATTGACTGCTTTAGTTTCATTTGCGTATAGACTGCTTTGGTTTCATGTGCGCACATACTGCTTTACAGACTGCTTTAGTTTCACGTGCGTATATACTGCTTTACAAACTGCTTTAGTTTCACGTGAGCATAAGAGCTCTGCGTGCGTAAAGAATTCACCGGCAATTACGATGCTCCCTAATGCGAAATTTGAGCGCAGCTGTATACCGTTTTCGCCGCATCGCTCCATGACACGGAAGAAAACAGCGAAGTGGCTGGGGAGTAACTGTTGCCGTTTGTCCTCCGATTGCTCTCTTTCCGACTAGGGATTAAACACTTACATTCCGAAATTTGCACACGGCACGCACATTCATGCAGTTATTCCTTTGAGGGACGAAAGCGCCATTTTTAGGACTAACGGCGCAGTTACTCCCGTTTTCCCCGGGATTTTTCTTAGAGTGTATACGTGTTTTCATTTCGCGATATGTTGGCTGGCGCGAACAATCGGTCTCGTGCGGCACATTGCAAACGAAGCGAAGTGTCACGCGACTGCCTCGCTAATCTAGATATCGCGAGAACCAGCGCGTGGGTGGCGCACGAGCGCTATTAGCAGAAGCCGCCGCGAATGAGCCACCCAGACGACGCGCACTGTACTCATGCCATCCCGTGTTCACCGTCGTCTCACTACACTTCTCACGCTTTCGCCATGGCCTCCTCCGCTTTCCGCCTCATGGTTCCGCCGCACCCTCCTCTCCGCTTTCCTCCTCACGCCTCTTCTCTCTCGCTGCTTTTCTCATCCTCAGCTGCGCGCGGTGTTCGCTCTCAACTTTCGCGGTGATCGTTCGCCCGGTTACGCCGGGAACGCCGACGCTCGCCACAGGAACGAGCGCTCAAAAAGGCCCCACGTGATGGAAATGCGCATGCGCGAAACGTAGAAAACATTCCTGCATAACGTTTCACTTGCGCACACTAAATATGCGTTTGCTTTGCGAGCTCGACGTGTGTACGTGAATGGCGTCGTACGTGTCCCTACTCTTAGTCATCAAAGGCGTACCCACGGCTGTGTCTTAGCGGCTATGGTGTTGCACTGCTATAGCACGAGATCGCGGGATGAAATCCCGGTCTCGGCGGCCGCATATTGGTGGCGGCGAAATGCAAAAAAAAAAAAAGTCCGTGTCCCATGCATTGGGGGCACGTTAAAAATACCCCGGCGGTCAAAATTATAGCGGAGTCCCCCGCCCTGCGGCGTGCGTTATAATTAAAATCGCAGTTTCCACACGTAACACCCCGGAATTCATTCATAGAAAGGGTGCCAATTTCCTACTGATAGCAAACGACGATCACAAGGAACGCTGCGAGGCAACATAACACAGGAAGGCAGTGACCTCAGCATAAGTACAGTGTGCAGCACACTTTTCTCAAGTGATCATGATGACGACGGTGTCGCCGTCTAAACGGGGCGGCGAAGTACAGTGACCTCTAGCCGGCTTGACCTTAAGGGGTGTTATAAACATGCATAGCAGTCTAGCATTTCGCCCATCTCTCCTTGACCATTTCTCTCTTCATTAAAATCTCTATTTCGACATTGTACACTTGCCTATGCCTGTGAGGACTCGGGATCTATTAATCTCGTCACTGCTTTTTTAGCGTGTCGCGGTTATCTTGACTGCTGACCAGTTAACGTTTCATGCGTTTTGAATTATAGCGCTTCTGGAAAGTGCATTCACGTTCCGTAGGGGGCAATACCTTCGCATTCCATTTCGATGCGCTGCGTCGTTTCCGGAGTTTTGCTGCAGCAAACGCATGCCTCATTGTGTCGCGCATATTTGCTCCGGTTTGTTTTTTGTCCTCAAGCAGCCAGCGCGGGCCTGCAGCGTGGGCCGGCCGCAGCAGCAGCAGCAGCGGCAGCGGCAGTGGAAAAGTTGAAGAGACAAAAAAGCTTCGCTTTAAATGTAAGGAAGAGATTGGCAGATCCACAGTAAATTCAAACATAGGTAACAGTACAATATAGAGATAGCGGTTGCGATGGAGGGAGATAATATCAAGGATATATAAGCAGAATGCTAACTGTTATGCATGTATGTATTGCCTGGTTAGCTGAAGCAGGTAAGGTGACTATTGGTCGCAGCCCCTTTCCGAAAGAGGATGAAAATCATCATCATAATCGTCATAACCACCACCACCACCACCACCACCACAATAATAATAATAATAATAATAATAATAATAATAATAATAATAATAATAATAATAATAATAATAATAATAATAATAATAATAATAATAATAATAATCAAGCCACCGTTTATTTGTGAGACCTCCACGCACTAACTATTTCGCACATAAAAGTATAAACGGTGTGCACGTGCTTAACACACGTAGGATTCTGACGTTTGCGTGCGCTAGTTGCTACGCGCATGGAACTTCCTATCAAGTTTTGCACGTGGCAAAGGGATAAAATATGCGATTTTGTAAACAAGCCACAGCTGCACTTCGGAGCCTACTTAGTTTTTATCGACGGTTTTGTTTTTACGACAATTTATTATGTGTCAACGTTTACGGCCTATCCATGCTCGTACGCCGGAAGTTCAAACTGAAATTCAAGTTTATTTACCATGAGAACCAAAACCAGTATTGACAAAGGAGTTCGTACGCCAGCCCTATCCGTACAACCAGGTCCCAGCCAATCGTGGCAGTGGACACGATTTGAGTGAAGGTGGTCGGCCAATAGCTGACAGCTCCTACGAAAAAAAGTAAAAGAGAAATCGTGAATTCGGTCGCAAGGTTGAAATTGTTTTCTCGGAATCTATTCTTCAGGTGTTCATTCGGAAAGAGTGTTGAAAGGATCAGAGTTTACCGAAGTATACAGTACGCAGTCTTAGCTCACCATTGTATCGAGCTTGGACTTTCTAACCAAGAAAAATAAAAAAAGTAAAAGAAAACAACTTACAAGCTTTTGAGAGTAGAGTGCACCTGAAGTGTTTGTAGATTTCACCTGGTTCTTTGATTCCCTTTCGCATGACTATCTAGTCGAGAAATTAAAGGCTCGCGGGTACTATATCAACAATTATTCATCGATGTTTAAACAAATATGATTTTTGTTTCACTCGACGCAGAAATGTTAAAGCAAGCATGATTAACTTGGGTGATCGTGAAGTCGGTACAACGTCGCACCGTTTCTACGTAGCGTAAGCTCCTACGAGGGAAGCACTGGCGGGGTGGGCCGACCCTGGAGATAGTGCAGTCTAACAGGGATTCAACTGCAATTCATCTGCAACTCAGGGGACCAACTGCAATGCATGCTCACTGACTTGGAGAGGCAAAGCCGAAGGGTGGGTCTAAAGATTAATCTGCAGAAAACTAAAGTAATGTTTAACAGTCTCGGAAGAGAACAGCAGTTTACGATAGGTAGTGAGGCACTGGAAGTGGTAAGGGAATACAACTACTTAGGACAGGTAGTGACTGCGGATCCGGATCATGAGACTGTAATAATCAGAAGAATAAGAATGGGCTGGGGTGCGTTCGGCAGGCATTCTCAGATCATGAACGGCAGGTTGCCATTATCCCTCAAGAGAAAAGTTTATAACAGCTGTGTCTTACCAGTACTCACCGACGGGGCGGAGACTTGGAGGCTTACGAAAAGGGTTCTACTTAAATTGAGGACTGCGCAACGAGCTATGGAAAGATGGAAGAATGATGGATGTACTTGGAGGCTTACGAAAAGGGTTCTACTTAAATTGAGGACTACGCAACGAGCTATGGAAAGAAGAATGATGGATGTAACGTTAAGGGATAAGAAAAGAGCAGATTGCGTGAGGGAACAAACGCGAGTTAATGATATCTTAGTTCAAATCAAGAAAAAGAAATGGGCATGGGCAGGACACGTAATGAGGAGGGAAGATAACCGATGGTCATTAACAGTTACAGAATGGATTCGAAGGGAAGGGAAGCGTAGCAAAGGGCGACAGAAAGTTAGGCGGGCGGATGAGATTAAGAAGTTTGCAGGGACAACATGGCCACAATTAGTACATGATCGGGGTAGTTGGAAAAGTATGGGAGAGGCCGTTGCCCTGCAGTGGGCGTAACCAGGCTGATGATGATGACGACGACGACGACGACGATGATGATGATGATGATGATATGATGATGATGAACAGGGATCCTCAAAGCGTGTGCGGTCACAAAGAAGAATAGTAAGTTGCACGGGGCGCATGCGCATAGTGTTCCAAACAGCTGGATGCCTTTGAAGTAACGGTTACTAGAATAGGGTGCCGAGTCCCCCGCTGAACTTTTACCTCCACAGGCCTAGTCTGGCTTTATCACAGTTGTGTCCTTTATGCAATGAGAGCGAATCTCTGCAGCACTTCTTTTTGACATGCCAACGGTTCATTATTCAAAGGAAAATATGTTTTTTTTGAGGAATCCTTCCAAAACCTTGGCTTGAACTTAACTCCTCCAGTAGTTATTTCCTTTGGAGCTGTCGTACTGGGTTATAGCCACAGGAAAATTTGTGAAACCCTCTGCATCTTTCCGCGCTAGACAAATAGAATTTAATGCTAAAATTATTCTTTATACTTGGTATACTCGCATAATTTTTGCTATAATGCTTACTGTAACAGATATTTGATCATTAATCTCTGTAACAGTAGGCACTTTAATTTCCATTTACGATATAGTTATTTTATTTCACCTTATTTTCCTAAAAATGAATTGGTAAGGGGTTTTTCACCACCCGATTCATGCTACGATCCCTCAGTGTGGGTTGCGCCATTTCAGTAGTGAACAAGAACAAGGATGCCTTTGGTACACTGCGAATATCTGTGCGAATGTGGCATAAATAAGGCGCACGATAATGGGGAACAGGAAACGATGTGTCTATGAGTGAAGCAGAAATTTATTTGCTGGAGGCAGTGAAAATATATTCCATACGAAAGCGAGCCTTAAGACAGCGAAAGCCTTCAACAACCGTTACCTGCAAGAAGCCCAAAGGAGCCGGTCGTGCATTTCTGACAGATGACGGCACAGCTATCTGTGGAAGGTAACTGATTAATCGAAGTTGTAACATCTCTCTTAGAAATGGAGTGTTCACATCACGAAAGAAGAATAACGGGCAGACGAGTTTTCTAACCAAAAGGGGAGCTAGGCCACGACCCCCACTCTCAAGAGGAAAAAGAAAGGTTATCACGCCGCATGGCCTCAACACGTGAGCTCATACTGCTGGCAGCAAACATGCGATGGAAAGCCTGCAGCCTAAGCCGCGAGCTGTGTAATGCCTGCAGGACATACATAAGTCGAGCTGCTAGGAACACATTGCAAGCTTCAGCTCGGTTAAATTTGGACAACTGCCGTCCCTGCTGGTTGTTAATCTTATTTTGTACTTCTGCAACTCCCACTGACTTGTGTGGATTACTATTGCGATATTGAGGGAGGGGTACACCTAAGGGTACTTCAAGTCTTGCTTCCACTGAATACCTGCGAAGTGGGTTGGCATCGTACTCCATAGACGGAACCAAGACCCTGAATTCTTCTCAAAGTTTACTGCTGCACCACAAGCTGAGCAAAGCTGTTGCGTTATGGCAAGGACAGTCCCTGCACGTTTCTGGTCAGCACAGAAGAAGGCTATGTCATCTGCACAGGCAAGCATCCGGACCTCATTGGATAACATTTTGAACCAGTGAAAGGTATGATCCTTCATAATTCGTGCGCAACGCGGTTCCAAGTGCGAAGCGAATAATGAGGCGACAAGAGGCAACCTTGCTTTAACGATGCCCTCAGGTAGATAGATTCGGATCGACAACCATTAACCATTAGCCTTGTTGCGCCATTAGCATAACAGGTGGTGATGCCTTTAAAAAGGAGAGACCCAATGTTTATGTGCTCCAACACACAAAACAAGAAGTAGTGATTAACTTTATCAAATTGTTTTGCCAAATCAACCTTAACTATTGCGACTTGACCTGCACTTTCCGCTACACACTTAAGCACAAGCCGCGGAACGTGGATATTTGTCTGTATTGATCTTCCTCTAATGCTGCATGTTTAATGGTCTTCCACCACTGATTAAATTGCATCTTGAAGGCCGACTAGCTAATATCTTCGCATATATTTTATAATCCACCTTACAAAGTAATATGGGGCAATATCCCTCAACTTTCTGCAATTTAACTTCATCATTGCTTTTTGGGATAAGTACTGTGTGCCTTTGATTGAGCGTATTGGGTAGGTATCCAATCCGGTAAGCTTCTTCACACATACCTAGATGTACTTAAGCGTGTCCTAACGAATGATCATTTCTGCAGAGATCAACAATTTTTTTTCGAATTACAGTCGGCACCCGTTCCTGTCAAAAGCTGGTTAGAAAGAAAGGGCCTGTTTCGTGCCGTGGTCGCAAAACTGCCGCTTGTGTCTACATGCTGAAACGATTGATCAGATGTTTTGTAGATTGCAGGGATGCCGTGTTCTTCTGTAACATTCTCCAAAGAACACTTAAAAAAGATTCAGATGTCACAGCATACACAATTCGTTTCCTACCTTTTAACGATCCCTGTGACCCACCATATGACATGTTCATGGTACTTGGCCTACATAGCTTTTGGCGCGATAGTTGGTGTGACAGGCACACTGGAACCACCGCGAAGCACTCGGTCGTTTCCTCAGGAATCTGTTCCCTACGTTCGTAGTGTGTACGCTGCACAAGAAACAGCGCAGGACTGGATGCCCGTATTGGACGCTTGCATGTGCTTGCGGGATTCTTGAATGTGTTTCCAGTCACCTTAAATTTCTGTAGCACATTGTTTTTCTTTCTTTGCTGAAAATTCTGCTCCCGTGTAATAAAGAAATAAAAAAGCGAATGTGACCTAATGGTTAGAGCATCGTGCGCTGCTGTGCTCATCGGCAGAGGTTCGATGCCCTCATGGGTGGCACAATATCTTCTTGTTAAACCGAGGCGAGTCAAGAACCTACCGCAAAGTGCCAATATTGAGGCAACACAATATTTCGCATTAAAAGGAAACACACAGACCGGTTGTCTATTAAAGCGTCAGAATGGGTGCCAAGGAATGGAATATGTATTCGAGCACGGCAGGGTGCCAGATCGAGCGGTGAGGCTAAGAAATTCGCATGGGCGGAATGCGCTCATTCAAAAGCTGGGCAGTTGTAATTTCGAGCTCTCTGGGACTGGCCTTTCTGCTGCAGTTGGCTTGAAGTACGGTGATGCCGCTGTTGATGATGATAACCAGTGGCGTAGCTAGGTCATCTGGCACCTGGAGGCCATAGATCTGGAGCCCAACCCCCCACGCCCTAGTGCTCATGGGTGTAGTCAGGAAGGTGAGGAAATGGAAAAAAAAAATTCCGGGGAGGGGGAGTATGGGATGTCTCAGCACCATCACAGCCGCCTTGAAGCCCCACCCCCTCGCCTTCGTTCCCGTAGATTGCGAATGTAGCAGGTATACACGTTATTTTATTTTCTGCACCAAATAACACTGGGTACCGCACTGACAACGTGGGATACGCGCATCTGCACATCTGCACGTCTACTGTCAGATTGTAAGGCTTAGCAGACAATACAGATGCGGCATCGTGAAAAATATGGCTCTAAGTAACTAAAACTATTTTGATAAAGTTTTAATTAGAAATTTTAGAGGCAATATTGCGCTTGCGAAATTGAAGTCGGACCAGTCATATGTTGCCCAACAACTTGACAAAAACCGTCGTAGGGCATGCAGTATTTTGGCTGTGACCAGCCCCGAACCCAAATGAAAATCAGATAGCACGTCAGGGACGCCGATCTCTCCACCCCGATAGAAAACGCCACCTGCTTCGCCGCTGCGCGGGCTCCAAGGATATGCAACTACGAGTTCTCTTTATTCTGATCCATAAAGCCTTTCTTTATTTGCTGCTATTGGCAAACGTGATCATCCGAGCTGCGATACCACCACAATATTGTAAACGGAATAGAGCACGCTCCGCGTGGATTCCTGGCGTCACCACGCAAAAAACGAGAAGGCCGCAACGAAGCCCACGCGTGCCAGCGAAAGCTTGCGCTACTGTTGGTCGGCAATCGCAATGGAGAGCACTGAGATATCGACGTCACTGGTGTAATATTTCACATCTTTTTCGGCACTGCCGTACTGGGCCATCCGCAGTGCTAAAGTATTGCAGGCTCTAGCACCCAAGATGATTTTGTTTACAGAAAAAGTGTTTGTTTAGTTAATAATATGACTTTGAGTGCTCAATTCCGTAATTTCAATGTTTCCTTTATAACTGCTAATTAAACAGTGTATTAAGATATCCTTATTAATTATCTGCCATATTTCGCACGATAACGAGTTCCTAGTGGTCGCAAAGACGCGTAGCCTGTTAGAATATTGGGAAATATCCTCAGAAAATTCACGTTTTTGTAAAATTTCGTGTAGCCGAAACAGAACGCCGTATTTGTGACATGAAGTCACACAGCGACAACAAAATGCCAAAGAGATGGTTAGTAAGGACTAGGAGACAGCGTTCTTATGCAACACCGCGAAACTGATACAAAACTAATTAAAACGGCACAAAACTGATAAATGGAACACTGCATCACATACTGGCGACACACAAACCACGGTGGGACATGAGCGTACCGCACATGAAACGTTCCGCCAAGGCGAGCAGTTTAGCGACAACTTGGCGAATTAAATTTTTTAGCCCGCACATATCTGTGCAAATATTACGTAGGATGTTGATAAGGCTGCAGGTGACAATTCTGCGGCACCATACATCTGGTATATCGGGTACGCGAGCTTGGGCCGCTGGTGACCGGAGCATTCATTACCACTGATGCCCAGTCAAGCCGGCGGAAAGAGGGGGGGGAGGCCTTCAGCCATATATGATCTCCCCACACTCAAACCCCCTTGTTACTACGCCGCTGATGAAGCCAGCGCGTGAAGCCAAATTTATCATTTACGAAGACGACAATGACGACGACGAACTTCTCTGCTGTTCTCGGCCTTGGAGACCTTTGTAATCACCGCAAACCAGTCTGACAAGAACGAAAGAAAAAAAAATTAACGCTAATTGCTAATTGGTTAAACTACGATAAAGTGGAATTTATCAGCTTTAAAATTAAAACAATGGTTTTACATAGTTTTGTCCGTCATGTACAAAAAAAACGACCCCAACAAGGGTCACGAGAAAATTCAGGGCTTAGGTATTGTTTTTTATGCGAAGCATATTACTAGAGCTCAACCCAGCTCCTCAGGCGCGGCGGTGTCGCCTTCAATACCACGTGACACCGTGACGTCACGACAGAGGAGAAACGGGGCTCCAACTCGCGCCGTCGCTCGCGGCGTCGCCTTCAAGGCTGACCACGTGACGCCGTGACGTCACGACAAAGGAGAAACGGGGCTCCAACTCGCGCCGTCGCTCGCGGCGTCGCGGCGGTATATAAGCAGCTGCGCTTGTTTCTAGGTGGCTTTGGCTTAACTCTTGCAAGATGGGCTGGGTGGGAATCGAACCAGGGTCTCCGGAGTGTGAGACGGAGACGCTACCACTGAGCCACGAGTACGATGCTTCAAAGCGGTACAAAAGCGCCTCTAGTGAATGCGGTGTTGCCTTAGAAACGAGCTAAGCTCAGGCGTGCGTCGCTTGTCCAGGCGCACATTTCGTTGCCGCGCCGAACGCTGCGTTGCTCGACGCTCACCGCGTCCAATGTGGGGCGCGTAGTCGCTGCGCCGTAGCCCATTGTCTTAGGTCGACGGGAACGCTGTCGCGTTCCACTCTTGAAGGCGAAGTAGAGTAACGCATGAGTTGTTTCTTCGTCTAGCCGAACCAAATATAGCCAAGCAACAGCAGTTCACCAGGCTAAACAGTGGTTCAACAACTAAAATAAAGGCTAGTATGCTTCGCATCCTGGGCTTAACCTTAGCTAACCCACAGCAATTTTTTTTCTCACCATGTCACGGTATAACCAAAAGATATAGTTTCCGAGCCAACATCTATCGTTTACGGTTTGTGACAACTCAGTTTTATAGCTCCATTGCCACATGGCATAGCTGGTGATTTATTATACCTTGTTTACGACTCACAGAAATTGTCATCATCAGCTATCTTGGGGCGCAATTAACGGCCCGAATGAGAATAATAAAAGAACGTTTATGTCGCAGAACAAAGGAATGAGAGGCAGTTGACGACGCTTCATTAAACGGCTCAGTTTCCGCTTGTTTCCTATTGCAAGGAGAGAGAGAGAGATAGAGTATTTTCATTTGTCTTGGTATTTGTATTTCCATTATCTCATTGTTTTACGCTTCGTTTGATTTTGCGAGTCTGTACGCCTCTTGCTATACATCAACCTTGGACTGGATTGTATGTGAGAATAAACGATTGAACGAAAGAAGAAGTTTATTGACTGGAAAATGCAGAGAGGTCGGCCGGAAAGTGGAGTGTCTGGCCTGCTACTCTGCGCAAGGGAAGGGGAAGAGGAGAAGAAAGAGGGTCACAATGGGGGATGATGATAGGATAAACGAGATGAAGGAACACATAGAATAAGCGCTGCCATCACAAGCGCTAGTCCAGGTGGTGGTGGTGGTAAACATTTATTGCTTGAGCCTTTTTACAACATTACTTGTGAGGGGGCACAGGAGCGCGTAGGGTGGTCCGGGAGTTTGTGGCCCTCGGCGACCCTCAGAGCCCAGTCCACCAGCCGTATTTGGTCGGCTGGGTTGGAGCTAGACACCGCGGTCTCCCATCCCCTCGACGTCGGTGAGTTGCCACTCAGAGGGTGGCTGGAGCTCAGGGCATAAGAACATAATGTGATGGAAGTTAGCTCTAGGCGCGCCGCAGAGCGTACATTCCTGTTGATATAGGCCTGGATGAACCAGGGCGAGAAAAGCTGGAGAAAGAAAAGTTTGTGCCTGAAGCTGGCGCCAGGTACTTTGTTGGAATTTTGTTAAGGATTTATCTGGGGGAGGGTATCTCAACCGCATTTCGCGGTAGTGGAGGGTGATCTCGTGATATTCGACCAATCGGTCTCTGGCGTTATCCAGGTCCTCGGACGGCGTGGCTCGATTGACGGCTACTCGAGCGATAGAATGGGCCATCTCATTGCCTGGATGGCCTGCGTGCGCGGGCACGCAGATGAGCTTAATTGGTCTGAGGGGGGTCTGATGTTTGAGAATTTTCAGTGCCGGTTCATGAACTCGGCCTTTCGAGTAGTTGCGGATTGCAGTTTTGGAATCACTAAGGATAACCTCGGCAGCGGTGGTTGAGATGGCCAGCGCTATGGCAGCCTCCTCCGCCTCTATGGACGTGCGCGCCTGTATTGTGGCAGCTGTGATGTAACCAAGTTGATGGGACACTGCACTTACGGCATAGGCTGGTTTCTGTGGGTAACTAGCGGCGTCGACACACACAGTGAGGTGGTCGTGTTGGTGTTGTTTGTAGAGGGCTTTTGCCCTAGTCTGCCTGCGTGCCTCGTGATGCACGGGGTGCATGTTTTTAGGCAGAGGGAGAATAGTGATGCAGTTTTGTATGTCCGATGGTAAAGGACATGTCTGATGGGCCTTGGAAGTCGGGATTAGTCCTAGTTTGTCCAGGATGTGCCGACCTGTGGTGGTAGAGGACAGCCTCTCAATTTGGGCTGTGCGATGGGCTTCCGTGAGCTCATCAAATCTGTTATGTACCCCCATGCGAAGGACGCGCTCGTTTGGCGTGTGCCTGGGGAGGTTAAGTGCAGTCCTATACGCTTGACGTATAAGGGCATCCACTTTTTCCGTTTCCGTCCGGTTGAGATGTAGGTACGGGAGCGAGTACAGTACTCTGCTTATGACAAAAGCCTGCACTAACTTTCTCAAGTCATGCTCTCTCATCCCATTGTGTCTATTGGCTATCCGCTTAATCAGGCGCATAGTGTGGTGTACTGTAGTGGTGAGTTTGTTCAAGGTCGCCGTATGTCTGCCGTTGTTCCGCATGACCATGCCAAGCACTCGTAACTGTGTGACCTCTGGAATGGAATACGTCTTCATGTGGATACGGATGCTGGGGTTTGGAGTTGGGTCTGTGCGACTCTTCGGGGGGTGAAGAACAAGAAGTTCCGACTTGGTGGGGGAGCACGCGAGACCTATTGCCATAGCCCGCTCCACCACCACATGGGCCCCTGCTTGTAAGGTCGCCTCCATGTCGCCTATGCTGCCTGTAGTGGTCCACAAGGTAATATCATCTGCATACAGGGAGTGCGAGAGGTTTGGAATATGGTCTTGCCATCCAATTTGACATGAAGAATTCGTGTTCTTTTTTCCTGTACTTTATAGCGCGGTAAAAATATTTCGATGTATCTGTATTATAGGGACCGAGGTTAGGTGCGCTACAACAATGTGTGAGTCAGCGAGCGAAAGGCCTGAGAACAGTTCGAACCGATGGCAGGAGCCGAAGAAGCTCTCTTTCCTATTCTTCTTCTGACCTCGCAGCTTGCAGCACGAGACACGCACGCCTGAGCGCGTTATACTTAAAAGGCCGTCGAGGAAGATGACGGTGGCTGTTAGAGTATATATTATGATCTACAATACCCTTTTTACAAAGTTCACTTTCATTTATTCACTTGTCTCGTTGCAGTTAACAGAAACCTTCATTTATTACTCTGCCGTGATGTTGTTTGCTATAAATTCGTTTTTTTTTTCTGTGTACTGTAGTGGGAGTTGATAATTTGTATGTCTCTTCCTGTCCTTTCTCGCGGTGCTTGTTGCATTACGTAATCCGTTGTGCAGATCTATACTGCGCTCTATTCTGATACGGGGGTACCCGCCAAGGCCATTGAAACTGGTTAAAGCAGGTTTGATCTTAGGCTCACTCACCTATGTATTGACGTACATATTAAACCTCTGTGGTATCACATAATGAGATAATAATTGTAGAAACTTATTTGTGGCTCTTTGCGCTTACTAAACCAGTCGTAAACCACTATACAAAAATGAATTCGTTTATTTCGGAAGTAAGCGATAAATTGGTATGTTACCGTTTGGTAACATCGCGCCATAATGTAGTGTAAATCTATGCTCGTCACTGTCACTAGGTATGCGCTGAACGCGTACCGATGGCCGTATGTAGCAAACTCCGGCATTCAACTATAAAAATTTATGAAGAACCAATTCTAGTTGATATCGAAGAATGTGTTTAGCAGCTTTCAGAGGCGTTTTATCTGTGCCGCTATGTAGCACTAGGTGTTATGGGTGATGTTATGGGTTTTATGGCTGAAGTATGATTGGCGGATTATTTATACATTCAGTATAAACCAGTGGAGACCCAGTGTAGACGATTCACTGGGTTTCGAATTGATCCTTGAGTTAGTGGTGCTCGAAGTATTGCCACAGTTGTCTCCCGCCCATACGGGTTTGGTTAAACGTGGTGTTATATACGGCGCTATCTTAGGGTTCGGCCAACGAGAACGGTCATACAGTGACGCGAAACCGGGGGTAAGCTTCCAGAGAATGCTAACAGCGTTCGAAAATATCGGAGGATTGCATTGATTCAAAGAATAGGGAGCCAAAGTGGAACATTTGAGAAAAAGTCCGAGCGTTATAGACCAGCTATCGCGCCAGGTTATACCAAGCTGTCAGAAATACAAATGCGAGTGCCTAATTTTCGTGTGAGAAGCTACGCTTAAAAAAAAAGAAAGATCGTGGCTGTATCTTTGATTGATGCCATTTCGTACAACATTACAGAATGCCTATATCTAAGCGACATCCAGAAATTAGAGAAAAATATAGCAGGAAACTTAAGACCTCTGTCAAAAGATGGCGAGAATATTACGCATTATTGCGCCATCTTACCAGTCATGGACTCGAATTCGAATGATTCGCGTGCACAAGGAATGCCAAGGCATTTAAATTATTATTCTGCGTCAGCTTCTTTTTCTCTTCTTTTGTACGTGATTTTTGTGTTCACGCAGCTAGGCCAGGCATGAAAATAGTTACCAAAAGAAAACTTGAAAAGAATACGAAGAGCGCGCGTGCCTGGATGGAAAATTCGCACGCACTGCTCTCTGGAGGAGAAAGACTGAACTAGCAACATTGAAAAAGAAGCACTTACCAAACGGCTGATAGGCGCGTAAGTAAAAAGATACTGTGGGTCTCAGAGGCTGCGTAGAACACGGTACGTTACCAAACAGTAGCGCCGCCCCATAGAGGTTTAAAAGATTGTGCAATTCATTCATTCATTCATTCATTCATTCATTCATTCATTCATTCATTCATTCATTCATTCATTCATTCATTCATTCATTCATATGTCCAACTGCCACAACCGTCAATACCCGGAGTTAAACAGCCGAAAATGCCAATACTACCCTCATATACAAGGTAGTACAGCGTGACTTTCTTTTCGTCATTTCGTACGATGACATCCGTAATGCCATCTACGGGTCCTCTAAGATCCGCAATGACAACTGCGCATTGCAAAACAGGACTAGCGCGCGGTTACGAACTGTGCGCGTGCAGGCCTTGTTTACAGCCAACTGCATTACCGTTGGAGCTTGCAAATATCGCAAAATTTATTGGCCAGAATATGTATGAGCAGCGGCATACGTATGCATAATTCGATATCTCTTTGTGCCTGCGCTGTATAGTGGCGACGTCCGCTCGCGTATTTTTCACAGACAGTCGAAAAACACATAACTTCCTAAAGCAACTCACGTACAAAGTAATTCTGTCGCGTCCGCTGGCAATCGTTTCGCAGTCTAATGGGAATTGTTCGGGACTTCGTCCCAACAACACATGTCTCCCCCTTACGTATACTCCATATCCTGTACACTGAAGAGAGTGCAATAAACTTATGGTCAAACGGATGCAAACTGCACAGCAGTTTTCTCAGTGAAAGTACCGTATCTATTCGAATATAGGTCGACCTTTTTCTTCTTTCTTCTTCTTCTTCTTCTTCTTCAAAAAAAGAAGTTTTACCCAAAATAAGCTATCGAACTATACTCGTGAACAAAGCTAGCAAAAGTAAAGCCAGTCTAGACATTATCCAGACTGGCTTAAAGATGCTGCATATCCAACGCACACTGTAAAATAATTTACACCCTAAAAAGTGAAAAGGATGTAAATGTGTCTTATAACTCACACCCTTAGGGTGTCCATTATATAGGTAACACTCTAAGGGTGTGAGTTATAGACACATTTACACCCTTTTTCAGTTTTTAGGGTGTAAATTATTTTACAGTGCACTCGACGGCACCTGAGGACGACGTCGTTTGGGAGGCCGAGGAGGCCTGCGAAGCATTCGACGAGGTCGACTTCTATGGCAGTTCCGACGGGGATGCAGCTTGGGGGCATCGACTAAACTAGACTTAGTAGCCCAGCCTACGGTAAATAGAGGTGCGTCATGTCCAAAGTTTTCGTATTTCTTAAAGAAAGAAAGATAAGAATAGACCTATATTGGAACATAACTTTTTGTCCTCATTTATCGGCGAGTTCAATATATAGCGGTTGACTTATGTACGTGTTCGACCTATCTTCGAGTAAATGCAGCGTATTATATTGTGTTCAAAAGTTTTTTTGTCCGCAAGGTCTGCGAAATGGCGGTATTTCCGCGTGACGCGGGCATCCTGCTTGTAACACAAAGTTGAAACCTGCAGTAATCTGTGCTATCAGTACAACACCGCGTTCATTTAGACGTTTCATGTCCGAGCTATTCAGAGATATAGTTTTTTTCTTTTGTTTGCGTCCCAGAAAATGTTGACGCGGTCTGTACAAGACTACATACAACATACGCGTAAAATTAAGGCTTAACCCTTCCACAGAGTTGGGCTACGGTGGCGAACAAGTCCATACGCATCATCATCATCGACTGAACTGGGGCTAAATGCTGTAGGCGCTCGACTTTTGTCCGGATATATTCTTTTTTTCGAATTGCGTTGTACTTTCGAAGCATATCCGGCTTCTGTTCTCCAATAAACGGATGCATACAAGTTTAAAGAGGAAAAGAACCCCTACTTAAGACGGGACGTAAGACGAAGTAGTGGGCAAGACCTCCCGTCTGAAGTCGCGGTTCTTTTCCTCTTTAAACATGTCGGACCAACTGGCTTAAAGATTTCCCCTCTTGAGTGCATACAACATTGAGAACAGATTGTAAACGCGATTTTGGCAGTTCGTGCTGTTAATATGCCTGGTGAATTGGACCAGCGTGTGAAATGGCATTCAGTGCCGAAGACAAATGTGGCTTGGAATTTAAATTTTAGGGCTTCTTCGGTGTTTGCGGGTCTTGCGGCGCTATTCCGGAGGCTATGGCGTGGCGCTGCGCGGCTCTGTAGGTGGTGGGTTCGATCCCGGCATCTGCAGCCACATTTCCCGACGGCGGTCAACTGCGAAAACGCTCCTTTGATTATATTTAGGTGCACGTTAAAGAACACCAGGGAGTTAACATTAAGGTCCCTCAGAGGGACCTTAGTTAAGATTAACCCGGAGTGCCCCACTACGGCGTGCCTCACAATCATATCCTGGCTTGGCCACGTCAAAACCCAGAATATATATATATATATATATATATATATATATATATATATATATATATATATATATATATATATATATATATAGATATATATATATATATATATGCAGCACGAAGGACAGCTAAAGGATCGAAAACATCAGCGCAGACGTGACACCAATTTCATGTACGCAGGAACGGTGTACACTTCTTTCAGCGAAGCTCCGCATTCTGTCGAAACGACGCGCATGGTGCGTACGGTTTGGTAGACGCCTGTACAATACGGTCTCGGAAAAGCCCGCGATCTGCTATTGTCGTGCGCGAGTCAAGATGCAATTTCTTTGCCCTCAGGCGCTTCATCATTCTTTTTCTTTTTTATTCCTGTTCTTCGTGTATTGTATTCTCTTGCTCACTGCTCAGTTCTAGCTCATTACAATTTTGGTCTAGACGATGTCCTATTCTTCAGCTCTTTTGTTCTTATAAATGTTTTGGAACGCCAGTACCCGCCGTGGTTGCTTAGTGGGTAGGGCGTTGCGCTGCTAAGCACGAGGTCGCGGGATCGAACCCGGCCACGGCGGTGGCATTTTGACGGGGGCGAAATGCAGAAGCGCCCGTGTATGGTGCATTGGGTGCACGATAAAATTCAATCAGATCGTGGTTTTGGCATGGGAAAGTTTCGAATTTAATTTAATTTGGGAATGCTAGGAATTCATTGCTTTAATCGTTTGGGACATGCACGTTACCGAAGCGTCTGGCACGACTGCCCCACTCAGTGTTTTAAATCTGCACTACATCGGGCTACGAAGGAACGCGACTATTTTTCAACACTCTGCATTCTTGGCGCGCCAAAGGTGGGCTTACTAACGAAACAATATGAAAGGCCGCACTTCTCCAATACCGTGATCTCGCACATTATGACAGTGCTGGTGCCGTTATAATAATTTCGCGACCATCCGTCTTGATACCACTTTCACTAAAGTCAACAATTATGCCAGGTAAAGTGGTCGTTTACCTTCGATATGTTTTTTGTAATTTTCATACTACTAGTCAACAACAGTATCTACAATACTTCTTGCCGAAATCTGCGACCCGTTTGAGGGAGCTGCTTCGTGAATTAGAAGTTGGCGTCAACGCATTTCATAATCTCTTTTACGGTGTGTTTCTGACCGGCCAAGTCTCTGCTCTCATTAAATCTCACCTATTTACCAGCTCTATTTGTTTTCGTGCTTATGCACACTTTATCTCTTATGCGTTAGTGCTTGCGCTTGTAACATACAGCTGAGCAAATCAGTTAGCAGACCAGTTGTCTCGATTAGAAACAACAACACAAATGGCAGTTTCGCCTGAAGGCGAACCAACGGACCCTACAGGAAGATTCAGCGTTGCGCCGAAGGAGACCATGCGATTATGAGCGTCGCCTGCAACATTGCAGGCGCCGCACCTCAAAGGGGCACGAGGGGAGATTGGAGGAAAATTGTAGGCGTTTGTCACAGTCACAAAGGAAGGGTTATATAGACATACACGCATAATAGATGTATCAAAGCAAATAGCCCAAAAGTCTGTACTCCTAAGACACATATTTGCGTGGCATTTATTGTACCTTTCACTCGGACCACTCAGCGCACCACTGTGTGGCTTGCGCACAGCTGCTCAGTAGGAACGTTAACGCGTGTGCACACGATGCTCATGCCTGCGGCGGAAGACAGGACGCTGCCTTGTCGCCGGCAGAGCCGAGTGATTCCACTCAGATTGGTCGCTGCTTCAGCCAAACGCAATGCGCGTCTGTGGAAGACCTAACTCGCACGCGCGGGTCGCGAATACACTTCGATACCGTGACAGCACGACGGCGCGGCAATAACGCGCCAACGCGCCTCGAGCGTCCGCACAGTTTCTGTCGTCGTGCTACACATTAGCGACTTCAGTGCTTCAGCAATGGCGGCTCCTTATCATTCGGTCATGATTTGCCAAGCTTTTGTGAAACTCCTCCGGCCTCGCCCCCAACACGTGATTTTCTGTGAACCTTTTCCTTTGTCTTTCCTTTCTAGGAAAAGAAGCGATTTGATACACCGCTTCAGTGAACACTGTAAATGTACTGCTTGGCCGGTACATCTGTTTCGCCGCCGCCGTCACCTCCTCGCTTCCCACCAATCCGCTCGCCGCCCACTGCACTTTACGGAGCTGGCGCCGCCCATCTCACGTGACCCCTGGCGCTCTGTAGTGTACGCGCTTTGTTCGTGCTTGTCTCCCTTTCTTTCTATCTCCCCCTTCTACTCTGTTTCTCTTTTTATCCCTCTTAACCCTTCCCCTGCGCAGGGTAGCCAACCGGAACTACCTCTGGTTAACCTCCCGGCCTTTCTCTGTCTCTCTCTCTCTCTCTGTCTCGTCGAGTGATTTGATAAGTGCTAACGCATAAAAAAATGTATGAAATTCGTCTTGATCAATGCAAGTATACATCGAGACACCGACCGATGCACCATGTAATCATGACGGTAAAACTTTAGCACGCGCACAAGTTCCACGTTCTGTGGACAGATGCAGTGCTCGGAGCACCTTCTTGCTGAAACAAAAGTATAGTCTCACACCTGGCGCGACCTTGGTTGAACTCCCTACCGTTCCTTCTTATCTCCTTGTCTGACACCTTACTCACGTTTCCAGCTGCCCCATTGTAGCACGTTCTCTCTAATCGGGTACAAGCACAGCGAATGTGCTCCATCTGCGACCAAATCCGTTAAAGCATGGGACGAACACTCCTGCATAGAGGGCTTGCCACGAGTCCATTGTCCTTAAAAGTGCAGCTATATATAGCGGTTATACCGCGAAGAAATGCAGACTCGCATCTGTGAAGCAAACCGTACCATGTCTCTTATGCCAGCCATCCCTCTCAGAATGGCCCACTTATTCAGAGCAGACGTGATGTGAGCTCGACGCGTTGGCTCGATGCAATAAAGCGCACGACGTCATGTTTTGCTACAAACCTAGCTGTTGTGCCCTTTGACGAACGAAAAACAGCGCACACACGGAATCGGAGATATAGCCAAAATGACACCACATCGCTGAACATTCTTAGAAAAAAAAATTCAGAAGAAACATTGAAGACTGCTTACGTGTGGGAAGGCGAAATTATTATTATCGTTTAGGTGAAATTGATTTTCGATTGATGTTTTGGACATGCATTAGTTTTTTTTTTCTGCTGGATCGGTGTGTGTGTTTGAGTATGCATTGGCCACAGGCTGGAAACATTCGGATCATTTTGCTGCAGAACGATGAATATTATTCTATGCCTAATGGTAGATCTGCCTTGACTATGTTGTCTTTATTTGTGTTCCCTCGCATCGTCTTCCGAGGCGTGCTTCCGTGAACGACAAGGAAGGAAGGAAGGAAGGAAAAAGTGGAGAAGAAAAGGTAGGGAGGTTAACCAGTTTAGCCTAACCGGTTTGCTACCCTACACATGGGAGCGCGGGATGGGGGGATGAAAGATGGGGAAGGGAGAAAGAGAGAGAGCACATAACACAGCACACACACATCGTCCGTTAGATTCCATCACTCTGGCGTGGTACGTGATATCACTGTCACAGCCGCTTGTCCAATCCCGTCTCCTTCAAAAACCGAAGTAGTTACTTCGTCGCCTTCAGCTGCGATGTCTTCTTTCGGCGGCATGTGAAAATCGTGTCGAGGGACAATGTTTTTGTGTCAGGGTGCTCTAGAACGGATGCCAGGGACTGTCGCTTTCACAGCTGCCGCTGAGGTAGACGCTTCGTAGTGGATCGCAGTAGACGTACCAACGGTGAAATCCGAAGGCAGCGACGGGATGTGTGCAATGACGCACTCACTAGGCACGCCTCATTTTATACACTGATGATTTGGCGTCGAAAGTGCATCGCAGTAGGCACAGCACCGATGAAATCCGAAGAGCAAGCGACGTGGGAGGCAGTGACGGAAGCAGTGACGTGACGTGTGCAATGACGCACGCACTATAGGCACGACTTTAGTCAACAGTAACCATGGAGGCACGGTGGCGTCTTGAGCATTGTTTTATTAGCTGCAATGACGCCAGTCTATTCTGGGACGTCCTCCAAAGAACGTTAAAGAAAGACTCTGAGATCAACGTTCATACTGCGCGATACCTGCTGCCGACCGCTGATGATAATGCACCTTACGGCATGTTTTTTTTTTTCCTCATGGGAATGCAAAGTTTGTGGAAAACGCGAATGATGCGCCGTAACGCCGAAACGGAGCATTTAATCCAGATGACGCGCACCGATAACATAACTATGACGGACGTCATATTCAACCGGACTGTTACCCCATTTTGATGAGGTGCGTATTATTACCACCCTTCTAAAGTGGAACCAGCGTTTCCGCCTGAAGTATGAACGCTGCCTCTTTTGTGTGTGACTGTCATTGTGCCCGCCATTCTGTGACTGTGCACAACTGGCACAACTGGTGAATGTTTTATCGAGTTGCGTGCTACTATAATAAATACCATGAAAAAAAAAAGCCGCCGTCACGTCGGGGAAGCCTACTCGTCTCGCACGCCCGAGGCCCGGGTTCGATTCCCAACCAGACCGAAATTTACCTAATTTTCATTTCGGAGGCATTAATTTACTTTGTTTACAGAAACTTGCCTGAAGAACTTGACGTCATCCCGAGGTTTTCTTGACGCGTTTCTAATGTTGGCGCCGTCAGCCATTTTTGGTACCATCTTTCGGTCACGCCGCCGCCGACAACGCCGGATTTTCGAATAATTCGGCGTATAGTGCGTTTGCAATAAAAGTGCCACATATGTACCCACCTTTATTACAGAAATATGCATTACGCGTGTCAGCAACTTGACAATTCGCTATCAGCGCTTGAAGCTAGATCTAAGAAACTTCGGTTGTTTATTAGTATAACAGTGGTTGAGTTCATACACTGCGCTCCTATAGTATGTGTAATCATTGTTGCGTCGAAAAATTCACGCACTTGTTTAAATAAAGCAGAAATAAAAAAGTTTGGCAGCACGTTACACTCCTGTAACACGTGAAGGCAAAGGCCTGCTGCGCACTTAATAATGCATTAAGTTATACGATGGGAGGGGCCAGGCTACTTGCAATACATAACGAGCAGCAGTGTAAAGTACACGTGTGGCACTTTAGGTCTACCTCCTCAACGACACATGCGAGCACTTAATGCACTACCTAAAGGTGCAGCATGCTTGTCGCCAGTAAGTGTTACAAATGTGTAACACAAGCCGAACACAATTACGTTGCATCCTCTCAGCAGGGGAAAGCAACACTCGTGGTCGAACGCCTTGCTACCGCCGCTTCGCACGTCGCACCTCGTTTCTTGCTTGACGAGCATCATCGGTAGTAGCATGCTTGCGAGGCCTACCACGCAATTGAGCGTCCTATATCGCCGTCTCTCTCGCTTCGCAGTCAACTGTCGGCACAACCGCCGCCGCGTGACGTCAGCGACGCAACACCTGTTTTTTGTGTCTTGTAAAGTATGAAAAATTGTAAGTCTGACAACCTACAGACCGGATAGCGTCGGACTGTAATCTCAATATACGAGAAAACACAATTCTGTTACGCGAAAATTCAAACAAACCCCCCTTTCTAGCGTTTCTACAATACATTGACCGGCCACGGCATTCGCCATTTGCGGGCGCCGGCGCGCGAACATATTGGAGGCCATGGAGCGGTGCGCCCAGTTCATTGCAAAACCTCCAGATGGCGCTCGCCTCCGCCGCATCGTAGGCTGCCTCGATGCCAGCGCCGCTTTTCAGGGTGGGACCAGCCTTTGAACCGTCCGGCGCCGCCGCTCTGCCTTTTCGGCGCCATGTTGGTTCTTTTGCGTCGGCTGTTGACTTGAACAGACGCGCGCTCCAGTTGCTTTCTTTGTGGCGTTGTAATGCGAGAGCTCGTGTTTTGTGTAGTCTCTTGTGATGTTCGTGCTTGTTAACGAAAGGTGAAGGGCTGTTGTGCCCCTCTGTGCACTGGGTAGAGAGCAAAAGGGCAGCGGGTATTTCGTTCCCCCCGCGACGTTGAACGAAGGAAGGAATGGGCAGCGGAAGTAAAACGTGTCAACTGAGCACCGACGGACATAACGAAGATATGCGAGGTAAGGATCATGATTTTGTCCTGAATAATGTCCCTTTGCAATCCTTTTCATTTTCACCATAAAGCTGCATGTATATGTGGGCGTGCCTGTTGTAGTGATTATAAGGCTGCAGTATGGTGTCATCACCGTGTTTGACTTGTTGCAACGGCGTAGGTTTATTATAGACATGTGTGAACAGACCTTTCTTTTTCTGCAGGTACAAGCCTGCAGTAGGGCAACCACACTGTAATCAGATAACCTCGCTGAGAGCTTATAAAGGGAATAATTAATGTTTACTTTTGTAAATAAATTGTGTTTGATTGTTGAAAACTGTTCTCAGCGCATTATTCTTCTTCAGTAGGCACCTGAACTGCTGCAGGGCCGCTCACGCGACTTCTCCTAATTTTTCTCCTACTTTCATAAATATGACGGGAAAACCATAAGAAACAAGGTTGCTATTAAAAGAGCTTCAAACTTAAAATTTCACGCAAGAGTACAGTTCCAGTAATATTTGTGGGACGTTTACGAGTGAAATGAGTAAATAAAAGAGGGGGTAACCTCGCAAACAAACCATACCCACTTCAGGTTTCGATACTCGCGAACAGTGTCGAACAACCTCTTTTCAAACGAGCAGTTATGCAAGCGAACTGCTTATCAGGTGGTAAAGTAGAAAATCTGCATTCAAATTGCGGCGATATCGCCCTTAGCCCCCTCCCCCCTCCCATTTCTTTCTGCCCGTTGGTTAATCTGGAGCCGCCACACGCCCAGCGCCTCCGTATTGAAAAGAACCAAGATGGCGCCGGAAAGCGCGGGTGTCCCCAGCCTGAAAGCGGGGATGGGCATCAAAGTACTCTTCCGCATCGCGGCCCACGCAAGAGGCCGCGTTTCTACCAGAAAGCCCGCCTTCGTGCATAGTGTTCGCCGCCAGCGTTTTCCGGTAAGCATTACGGTTACATACGCTGCAGTTGCCGAGAAGCGTGAGAGGTAGTCAGGGATCTTTGAATGTTATTGCATTCCACTCTTAAGGGGAAGCTTAAGCGTCCTCCAAATTTTTTTTGCACCACTCGACTAGGCGCCGGGTTATTTTTGTTTCAAGGCCATCGCACAAAGGGTCACCTAATGCGTTCGCTTAAAAACAAATTTGGCCATTAATTAACCAAAGCAGAAATGATTCGCATACTATATCGCCTCTGTAAATGTACTATTTGCAGCGGCATCCAATCGTGTCATGAAATGCTGAATGCAAGCCGAAAGTGCCGAGCGACACTGCGCAAACCTAGTCGCGGCTGGTTTGCCCATTACAGATCACGCTCGGCAAAAATACGCACTGTTCCGGGGAAGTTTATTGAATTTATCTGGCAACGAACTCCTTTCAACAGTGCCTGCACACACTGCCGGCCAGAAATTGAAGCCTGATAGCAACCTGTCTTATAACTTGAGTGCATTGTGCCCCGACACCGATACGTAACTTCATCTATCGGCATCAAGAAATAACCTTCGACGTCGTCAGAGTGAGTCGCGCCACTCGTTTTCGTGGGCAGACGTTCAAGTGCCACGGAAAGTAAACGGAGCGTGCGAGCGGTGGCCGAACCGCATCGCCGGGTACTAGTGGCAGCAGTGCGTACTATACATTGGCAGCAGCAGTGGCCACGGAACCTACGCTCTAAAAACCGCTACTGTACTTTTACAGAACTACTCTGCGCACGGAGGGATCTACGCTACGACACGTGCTGGTTTCACGCCTGTTCCATCGGCGCAACTGAGCTGCTGCATACTACCTGGTGTTGCTGGCTTCCATGACATGGGCAGCTTACGTGGACGGCGCGTGTGACACCTTGCCGCATCACCGCTCGTGGATACACCTCCTGTCTGCTGGCGCTGCAGTCAGCGGCTATATATTGGCGTCATCGGGCTGCGCAGGGCATATTGGCAGCAGCAGTGGCCACGGAACCTACGCTCTAAAAACCGCTACTGTACTTTTACAGGTTTGTGCTTCACCTTGCACGCTCTATTTTGATTTCCTCTTGTTGCTACTGCTGCTGCCAAAGCTTGTTCTTATGTCTGATGTCACGAAGTGCTCCAACTGCGAAGAGCAGTTGGATAAGACCAGTGATACCGTATCCTGTAGTGTGTGCGAGGGTGTATACCATGCTGGCAACTGTGCAGGCGTTTCTGAGGCGACATTGAAATCGAAGGGCGAGGTATACCGCAACAACTGGAAGTGTCAACAATGTAGAGCAGGAAAATCCCGCACAGAAAAACTTGAAAAAACGGAAGTGCCTAACCTACAGGCTGTGTAGTCTATGCTTACAAACATGAATGCAAGACTTGATGAGTTATTGCCACTAAAAGAGACAGTAGACGGCATTGAAGCGTCAGTTCAGTTCATGTCTGATAAGATGACTGAGTTGTTATCCCGTACGGAGCAGAATGAACGTGACATCAAAGATTTGAGGATAAGAATCGTAAGACTTGAGGCAGAAGACCGAAAGCTGGAAAGTCTTACGCTTCAGCTCGATGACCTCGAATGGCGAAATAGACGACAGAATCTTGAATTTCATGGCATTGCGCAAACAAACAACGAAAACCTGTTAGCTAAAATGAATGAACTAGCCGCCAAAAATGAGCTGCCACCATTATCCGAGAACGATGTGTGCACTGTTCATCGACTGCCGTCAAGGAAGGATAGGATTCCTGGTATCATCTGCCGATTCACGAATCAAATGATCAGGGATCTGTGGTGGTCCAAAAGGCGTCTACACAGCAGTACCAATGAAGAAATACGGATCTTTGAAAACTTGACAAAGCGAAACCGGGAACTTTTGGAGGACGTGAAGGAATGGGCGAAGAGTGCAGGTTATAAGTATGTCTGGCACAACAATGGCAAAATTCTTATCAGAAAGACTGACGGCGCGACCGCAACTGTTGTATCTAAGGCAAGTGAGCTTGCTAGGCTTGTTTGAGCCATTTTGCTTTTTTATTTCATACCCTTTAGCTAACAATGGTTTCCGTCTCTGATACATATGTTATCCCTAGTGACTTTACGAGTCACCTTGGCACAACCTTTCTTAAGTCTCTCAAATGCCTCCATCTCAATGCCCAGTCAATTAGAAACAAAATACCTAGTTTAACTAACCTGCTACAACAATTAGACGTGACATTCAATGTCATTATGCTAACAGAAACCTGGGCTACGGATGATTCAGAAGTTCCTAGGTTTCCTAACTATCAAACATTCTTCTTAAATCGTGATACAGGTCGTGGTGGTGGCGTCTGTTTGTTAATTAATAGTGAACATGAACCTGAGCTCTTACCACAGTTTACTCGGAGCACAGCAGATTATGAAGTTCTATCAATACTTGCAGAAAACTTTCTTTTCGTTGTCTGTTATCGTCCTCCTCAGGGTTGCAATCCTATTTTTTTCGACTTTCTTGAATCGTTGTTTTCTTTTGTCTCCAACAAAAACCTTACACTGGTCTGTGGTGGAGATATGAACATAAATATGTGTGCTCATGACAGTTCGAAGAAAAGTTTTGACTTATTACTAAAGGCTAGCGGGCTTTCTAACATGATTCAGCTACCAACGCGCATAACAGCTAGATCATCGTCCCTTATAGATCTGTTCATAACAAATGTTGGAAATAAGTTATCTAAATGTGGTGTAATTATCTCAGACATCAGTGATCATCTGCCGATATTCTTGTGTTTGAAAGGAAAGCTCAAAAATAGAGACAAACAATCATTCTCTTATCAAGCGATCACGGAGGAAAGCCTTCTCGCTTTTAGACAGCGTGCATCTGAAGCTCATTGGGATACTGTTCTTTCGGAACGTGACGCAAACCTGGCTTATCAGGACTCCTTGCTATTCTGAAATCAATTTACGCTGCTTGCTTTCCCATAAAGACATTTAAGCGAAATAAAAAAACCCGCAAACCATGGCTCACACCTGATCTTCTGCTTAAGATAGGAAAAAAGAATAAACTCTACCATAAGTTTATTAGAACGAAGGAAATGAGCGACTTGCATATCTTTAAAACCTATCGTAACCGCCTGAACAAGATACTTAAGAAAGTTAGGAATGAATATTTCATAAAAGATTTCGAATCAACTAAATGGCGTAGTGATCTTGTTTGGAAAAAACTAAACAGCCTCATAACTAATGATACAAATCCTAGAGCAATTACATCACTGAAATTAAATGGGACACATGTGTCCGACCAAAATCTAGCGGACGAGTTTAATAAATATTTCCTTGGTCTTTCTTGTGACAGAGACGTGGATAACGACTTAAATGACGTCCCACTGTTAGACAAAACGATATATCTTAAACCTGTGACTGAAGTTGAAGTAATGACAATTTTCACAGAGCTCAAAAATACTACCTCACGTGATATAGATGGACTACAAATACGGCCCATAAAATCAATTCTGGATATTATTTTGCCCTACATTACTCACATTATTAATCTCTGTATTGCAAATGCTGTATTTCCTCATGGAATGCAAGTTGCGCGCTGTTCTGTACTTTTCAAGAAGGGAGATAGGAACCAGTTAGGCAATTACCGCCCAATATCCATACTTCCAATATTCTCAAAGGTATTAGAAAAAGCTCTTCACAAACAGTTTACAGAATTTGAATCCAAACATCATATACTCACCAAATCACAATATGGGTTTAGAAAGCACCTTTCAACAGAATTCGCACTCTTAGAACAGAAGGAATACATACTAAAACAATTTGAACATAACAGTATAGTCTTGGGTATTTTCATTGATTTTACAAAAGCGTTTGACCTTATAAATCATGTATTAATTCTCCGGAAGCTTGAACGATACGGTTATCGCGGGCACGCAGCATCCATAGTCAAATCGTATCTGGAATATCGCCGACAAGCTGTAAGTGTAAATGGCTTCATCTCACAAACTCTCCCTGTCCGCTGCGGTGTACCGCAAGGAAGTATACTCGGTCCATTTCTCTTCAATCTTTATATCAATGACATCGTCAACGTATTTCCCCTCGCAAAATTTATCATATACGCAGACGATACGAGCATATTCTTATCCGGCGAAAATGCCAATGATCTAATAGATTCAGCAAACTGCATGCTCAAACACCTAGACAAATGGACACAAAAAAATGCATTGCAAATTAATGTGAGCAAAACAAAAGCAGTTGTTTTTCGGGCCAAGAATAAACAAATTACTCTGACAAAAGAAATATACTTTAAATCTTGTCCGCTAGAAATAGTACCCCAGTTTAAAACTCTAGGCGTTGTGTTTAACCAGCAGATGTCCTGGGACGATCATGTGGCCCACATTACTTCTAAATTATCACAAATAATTGGTCTGCTCTATCGCAACCGTGAAATCTTACCCTCTTGTGTTATGATGTTAGTTTATTACTCTTTATTTAATTCTCGCCTTAACTATTGTAGCCTTATCTGGGGAACTACAACACAGGCAAACCTGAACAAATTACTTGTATTACAAAAAAAAGCAATGCGGATTGTTAAGAGATTACCGAGGTTGCATCATACAAGAGAAATATTTTTACAACACAAAATAGTTCCAGTAACAAAAATCTACGACTATCGCCTCAGCCGAACACTTAAACAAGAACATTTAAACAAAACATCTTTTATTCAAGCTCTTTCAGGCCTGAGAAGGCGTGAACAAAGCTACAACACAAGAAATAAGGATATGTGGGAAATTAAAACATTTCGAACAACATATGGGCTACAAACGTTAGAACACCGGCTTCCACAACTTCTTAATGACCTATTGAGACAGGATATAACACTTCAATATGCCACATTTCAGACACTCTTGGCTTACTTTCTTTTCTAAAACCTTTTCTTGTTATTTCTTTATGCAACTAAAGCCAAATCGTTTTACAGAAGTATGGTGTTACTCGGTGTTATTTCTGTTTTTTCTGTTAAAGTGCCTTTGCCATGTCATTGCATTGTGTAAACCATTAAAAGCCTTCTTTTTTTTTTTAAGTTATGTACCAGATGCAGCCTTTATGTAATATGTTTATATATTGCTCTGTAGTGTAATGTGACCGCTGTGGGCAGTGCTTCTTTTTGTGTATTTTCTTTTTTCTGACTTTGTATGCTACTGCCAAATAAGGGGGGCCGTTGCTCTGTCAAGCTGTTGAAAGACAGCTTTTACTTCGGTCCCCCTGCATCATCATGTATGACGTGATGGTCGAAACAAAATAAACTTACTTACTTACTTACATGGCATGTGCTAGCGTAAATTGCGATGGTCATGCGATGTGTTTTTGACCACTGCCTCATCGGCGGCTCAGGCGAAGAAGCGCTTCTTCCAACGCTTGACGCTATAGGGGAGGTTGCAGAGTTTGCCACAAGTATTCATCAATGGCAAGCAGCTCTCGCCAGAACCGTTTGCATGGTAAACGCGCGGCGCCTGTCACTGTCCGCTGTTTTTTTCCCCTTGGAAATGCGACGATTGCCTGGTTGGCCGTGCCGCTGTTTCCGTGAACGGCACGAAAATAAATGGTTTCTGCAAGCGCATAAAGGTTGCCCTAGCGTCTACCGTTGGAACTAGCGCTCCTTCACCTGAGCCGTTAATCAGGCAGGATTTAAAAGCATATCGAAAGGCACTGCAGATTTTCTTTGCAGATGCTACGTAGCTTGTGATGTCGCTGCAAGCGCCGGGAGAGGCAGATCGGCCAGGGCTCGCGCACTTTGTTTACTTTCTGGGGCACCTGTACATCAATGTGAAATTGTGCGCTCGAGTTCGCGTGTAAATAGTCCGCCCTGTATTCTGACCCGACAGCTCGTATGTAGCAGGTGAACGTCGCGCCGCGGGAAATGCTTACAGGTGTAAGTGAATTGTCGCCCTGCGCTAATTACAGTGTTCGTGTGCTTCCCACCTGTTGCCCGACTTACCACCCGCTAAGCCTGCAGGCGGGCATCTGTGGCGCCGGCCGTACCATGCCTCTTATGCCTTCCAGCGCCCTCTAAATGACCCACTTGTTCAGAGCAGACGTGGATGTGAGCTCTACGTGTTTGCTCGATACAATAAAAAGCGCACGACGTCATTTTGTAAACATTTCGTTTACAACTTGCTGCATTTGTATAACTTGCATTGACGAGCTAGTTGGCCTCTTGGCGGCTAGGTGTGGGTCAGTGACCATGAGCACAATAAATTATCACACACGCACGCGCACGCGCACGCACACGCACACGCACACGCACACGCGCACGCACACGCGCACGCGCACGCGCACGCACACGCGCACGCGCACGCGCACGCACACGCGCACGCACGCGCACGCGCACGCGCACGCGCACACGCACGCGCACGCGCACGCGCACGCACACACACGCACACACACACACGCACGCGCACGCACGCACGCACGCACGCACGCAAGCACGCACGCACACACGCACGCACGCACGCACACACGCGCGCGCACGCACACACGCACACACGCACGCACGCACGCACGCACGCACGCACGCACGCGCACGCACACACGCACACACGCACGCACACACGCACGCACACACGCACGCACGCGCACGCACACACGCACACACACACGCACGCACGCGCACGCACACACGCACACACACACAGATAGAGAGAGAAATATTATATGAAAGGCAGGGAGATTAACCAGGTCTGAGCCCGGTTTACTACTTTGCGCTGGGAGGGGGGAGGGAAAAGGAGAAGGAAAGATTAAGAAAAGAAGAGAATGTTCGCTCTGGATATCGCCGACGTAGTAACAGTTTTCTGCTCTATACCACTGACGGTCACTCAGTCCATCAGCGATTATCACAGAAATTTTAGGGAAGCCTTCGTGCTCGAGCCCTTTCCATTGAGGGACCGCACTTAGAGTGAAGAATAGAATCTGTCGAGGAGAGTTCTTGGCAAGCAAACGCCTAACAGCCGGGCAAGACAGCAAACTTGGATTTTTGCAAATGGTCAACGAAAATCGGCCGTCTATCCGCTTTTCTTCGACAAGAGCAGGACTGGCGTTCCCTTCAATGAATGCTTGAAGCAGAAAAGGTAAGGAGAAAAGAAAACGGCTGTGGAAAAAAAAAGACAAAGAGCAAGAAGAGATTTGTTGCAGCTCAGGTAACAGCGGAGCGTTCTTTTCCAACCAGATACTCTATTAAGTGATTCGGCCACGGCTACGTACGGAAGAGGGCGCGCACTATGTTGTGAGTAGCCTGTTACTCAATCGCTACTCCTGCGCTGTGCCCACGTTATATTATTCTACACTTAAAGCAAAGAAATGAAGCCTTGCGCCAGAACTTCAATATTATCATATAATACGAGTTTCACTCACTTTCGGTGACCTGCTGCCCCATTTGTTTGAAGCGATGTTTGGAAGAGACTTGATTACGTGGTTTTGTGGTAATCAGCACGCAACGCATATTGATGTTTGAATCAGACGGGAATCGACGAGACAGACAGTCCGAAGCAGAGCTGCTTTCTTTGCCAAAACTACGGCCTCCGGCTGGCAGCTCCGTGGGATCCGAAAGCGTTCTTTCTCCTGGCACCCGGCTGTTGTGCAGGGCTACAGAGATGTTTTGTTATGATCGGCTCTCAGCATCAAGCAGCATGTGTTGCGACGGGGTAGGGGAAACACAACGGGTAAACTAAGCGAATGAACACGGCTGAGTGACGAGACGCTCTTCATGCCTTCGTTCTTGGCGCTTCTCTATGCGCGTGGCCTCCCTCCTCTTATTCATCACCCCACTCCCCTCTTTGAATCCATTTTCCGTCAGCTACTGTCACACACTTCAACATTCACCTGGTTGCTTCAACATTCACCTAGATACAATTGCCGCAAGTAAATTGACCTATATAGAATCAATCAATCAATCAATCAATCAATCAATCAATCAATCAATCAATCAATCCGCTCACACTTGACCCGATTTCTGCTCGTATCTCCACAGCGAGCGTTACCCGAAACTATTAGCTGGCACTATCTAGAAATATCAATGCGCAAAAAAAGATTTTGATATTCAAGAAAAGAAAAACATGTGTGGTAACGATTTACGATCATTGCCAACGTAAACGAAGGGCCGAACGCTTCTAGAAAGCTTTTCTTCGTTAACAGAACGATGCGCTTGACGGCTTATATTTGTTACGGCGAAGATATTCAGGTAGCGCTTGTTTCATTGCGTAACTATATAGAGAACGTAGCCGTTAACCAGCACATTTGTATCGTTAGAATAGGTGACTTTACAGGGCGATACTCTTTAAGTTCTATGGACTTTCTAAAAATCACCTGTGGCAGATTGCATAATTCTTTGTCCTTGAGCTAGATTATTCGAGGAAGCGGTCACTACTAGCACGAGTGAGACATTGAAACACTTGTTCAACTGATTAACACAAATTCACTAATTAACGTCTTAAGCAATTACTTTACGCCACATATTGCAATTTACTAATTGTAGCCGGTGAGCTTGCAAGGCGCATCCATTTGAAATGAATTTCCAGGATGACACCACTTTTGAGATATTATTTCCCAAAGTGTGAAACCAAATACATGGGCGTTTCAGTTACTTTTGGATTTCAATACATAAAACAACGTTTCGTCAAAAAAGAACAGCGCATTTTTACGGCAAGTTTGATGACGCATGTCTCCGAACCGCCTCTGCATCGGCGGTTCGGTCGCCAACCTCCGACCACCGACCGCCAACTCCGAAAACGGCGCGAAAGAGGGGAAAAAAATCACTTAGCAAGAAGAGGCGAAATCGCGCATTGCTTTCAATACGCGATTTTTAGGCGGCCGCGCTCATGAAACTTGTTATTCGTGGCGAGGTGGTCGCTGAAGCCGTACTAATAATAATAAGAGACTAGAGTAAGAACACTGAAAATTCTATCTATTACGCATGCATCTTCAGTTTTGCGCCAACATTGGCTCAGTGGAGCGTGGTCCTGGTTGGAGTGTGTACGAGCTATCTCTTCTCTCAAAAGTTTTCGCGGGCTGATACGAGTTTTCCCTTTGTCGCATTGCCAAGTTGTTGGCGATTCGCCGGAGTGGCATTACCGTCGTAGATCTGGACAAAAAACTGCGCAGTAGCGCTATCGTTGCTGGACCGTTAATTTTCAGGCTCGAAAAGATTAATGTGCGTGTTTCGGAGTCGTTACTGATGAAAATCACTGCACGCGGGGTCTGGAGAATCGAACACTTTTTTTTTTTATAACGTGACGAGAACGGAAAGCTAACCTGAGAAGGGAGAAGAGAGAGAAACTTCATTTCTCGAAGACTCTCAGTTCGAGTCGTCGCTCTTGGACTCTCCACCAGAGTTGCTGGTTTCGATGGTGACTCCATTTGTCTGGATATGTTGACGTATTTGATGCCGACTACCAGCAGTGGCCATAGTGTAGGGCGAAGCTCTTGCGGCAGAGCAGTACAGCCCTCCCTGGTGCAGAGAAGGAAGGGATCGGGGGATGTTCGGACGAATTAAAATGTGCGGAGAAGAGAGTGCTCCGAGTGCTATAGTAAACGTGGAGTGCGTTGGTGTGCTTTGCCCACATCTGGCACGCTGGTGCGGTACGTCTGGTCGCGGTGTGGTATCGGATAGCCTCGTTCACTGTAAACCGGTTTGCGCACGTAGGGGTGCTTACTTCCTGTGTATAATTCACACCCTTACACTTCTTTTGCGGGTGTAAGGGTATCAGTAATAGATCGATTTGCAACATTAAGGACCCTTATAAGGGTGTAAATCGGTTTACAGTGTTGGGCAGTGTAAGTGTTGCGCCTGACGAATTATTGCAGCATCCCAAAGACAACGATGCGGCGAATAACTTGATTGAAGTTGAATGTCAGAGGAACAGTAAAAAGAAAGCACTTTATGGTATACTGCAGCAGCAGACTACGCTTCTACAGCAGCAAGCATTAAAAAAGAATTCACGATGCCGAGGATTGCTCGAACATTTTCAAGCATAAAATTGAGCGCATCCAAAAATGAAGGACATTCTCCTGATTTGAAAGCACTTAAGAGCAACGGTCAATTTGATGAACGCTCCATTGGGAGGTTGCAGTGCTTCCACCACGAAACCGTTTACCGTTGGAACGTCCTGCATACTAAGCGAATGGTATATTCGAGCTTGAGGTGTGTTACGTGCACAGTTACATCGCAAAATGTAGGCGGGGGTGCCGAACTTGCGTCTTTCAAAAAAAAAAAAAAAGAGAGAAAACCCTAGATCCTTAGATTTTACGTGGTAAAACCACGATGTAAACTTGAGGCGACGCAGCAGAGACGCTCGGCCTTTCTGTACCGACGTGGGAGTGGCCCGCTACGTGCTGACATATGCGCGTTCCAAAGGACCAGAATAAAGTTTTACCACACCATACCTGTTTTTTTTTATAACGTGCATCTAAATCTGAGTACACAAGCATTTGCGCATGTCGTTTCCGTCTAAATATGGCCGCTGCGGCCGGGGACGAACTCGCGGCCTCGAGCCCAGCAGCGCCACACGTTAGTCCCTGGGATACCGTGTCAGGTAACTTGCATCCTTTATCGACTAGCTTATTGTTGTTATTATTCCTGCAAAGGGCACTGTGGCACAAACACGCACGAAATATAGGCAACGAAATGAGTAGAAGACGATGAGCAAAACGAGAACAAGGTGAAAGCAGGAGCCATGTTTCGACAAGTGGGCAAGTCCACTTGTCGAAACGTTGGCTCCTGCTTTCCCCTTGTTCTCGTTTTGCTTATCGTCTTCAATTTCCATCTCCCGCCTTCCCCGCGTTTTCCCTGAAATGAGTAGAAGGCACACAAAAATGAAACTAAACTAAAATAAAAAAAAACGCTAATCAAATAATAGAAACGGAGGGTCTGAGTAAGTGAATAGCCTGCCTTTCACGATCACAATTAAAGAAAAATAAAGAATGAAATCAACTAACAGAGGAGAAGGCACTCTTTTATTAAAGAAGCTTCGAGACGCCTTCAACGTGAAGCTTGTGGGCGCGAAGACAGTGGTGCGTGCATTCTCTGCGATTGTCTCTACTTCAGTGCACAGTTAAAGGCGCTGTGCACCGTGCTCGACAAGCTTTGACGACCATCCCCTTAATGAAAACAGATTTGTCGCACCCTGGTGACAACTGCCGCCACCAGTCCGAGTTGCTCTAAAAGCGCTGGTGTGTGGTTTTTAAGAGCACCTGGACTGAATGAAATTTAAGCTGTCGTATATAGTTGTCGTCAGTTGCCTTCGTTGTGTTGTTGTGCACACAGATTTTATTTTTTTCTCCTCATCTTTTGTCCGCCATTTCCCAATCCGCTCAGTCCGGAGAAGCCAACCACCAAACATTTAATACGTATGATTCACCTTTCCTATCTTTCCCATCTTATTCTCTCTCTCTAAAAATAATGAAACAGAAACAAGCAAGAAGTGGGAGCGGGGGAGAGAGAAACGAAAAAGAAAGAAAATATTACCAAACAATAATAACTTTCGATATTGCAGTTTCAAGTAAATGCAAATGTGGGAAAAAGAAACTAGCGGTACATCGCCATGCGCCCTTTACCGATGGCATCGCTGACCGGAAGCGACGGGTGATGAATATAGCCTAAACACAAACTTTAACGATACGCTGGAGATGTTAGCCTAGGTGGATAGATTCTTAAATTAGGAAAGCCGTTACAAATCGCGAATAATTGCTAGCGGAGAACAATAATAATTTGCGTTATAAGATTTTGCTGTCATCACGTGTACACATCGGTATGTCGAATTCTCCCTTTTCAGGATACCGTCACCGTTTTGCACTAGTGACGATTCCTACAATACATGGCTCTCGAGAGAGATTACGCTTTACGTAGAAATTCAGTCAATGCTGGCTTGTTTTGACCTTTTAGGACTCGCTGCAATTAGCTGTCCGTCCACGTTACGCTTTTGCCAGATAATTCACCGCCGTCAGTTGCTCGTCTGTTTTCTGATGGCATGGAGAGAGAGAGAGAGAGCGAGAGAGAGAGCGAGAGAGAGAGAGAGAGAGAGAGAGAGAGAGAGAGAGAGAGAGAGAGAGAGAGAGAGAGAGAGAGAGAGAGAGAGAGAGAGAGAGAGAGAAGTTTAATGATACGAAATGCAGATAGGTTGGCATGAGGTACATTCTTCTAGCCAGGTAGGTACTCTGCGCTGGCGGAAAGGGAAGAGGGAATGAAAGAGGGAAGAAAAAGGAGCATGATGAGTGACCTTGACGACAGAAAGAGGATAAAAAACATACAATAAGCAATTAGGTCTCTAAACTCAAAGCCTACACATTCCAGACCCGTATATTTTAAAAAGTCAAATAAGGCCTGAACGGCCTTAAATCACCTAACATCCCCATGGCCAAGGGCCTAAAATAACGTTCTCCGACAACGGTGGGCTGTCGAGGTGCGTAGGCTCATCGCTCAACTTTTGTCGCTCTTAGACGTACTGAAGACAGTCACACAGCATGTGACCTTTAGTTTCATCCACATTGCACACAACTCACAGTCTGGGAGACCCGCTGTGTCGCATGAGGTGCATGTACTCACCACCTCAGCCACCCCCAACCTATATATTTCTGTGCAGAAGACTCAACTATATTTATCTCTAGCGTGTCGGCAACGTCATGCTTGGACTTTTTATGTCATTATATCCGCTGTCTGATGTCACCTAGAAGTAACAGATGTCTCCTTGGCAACAATAAATGAAAACTGAAATGTTCTGCCGCTATTAGAAACACTAATGGAGGAGGAGCAGGTGCGTGGGGGCAGTGAACGACTAAAACAGGGGAGCATTCTGTAATTGCTACAAGAGGATGAAATCAAAAGATTAGTTTTTCAACCGGATATATAACCGCTCTTCTCATACACGAAATGATTTTCATTGCATGCGTCATCAAACATACACACTTTGGAGTTTCGGTTGAAAGTGATTGCCTTTCCTGTTGCCGCTATAGTACAGGTGACTGAGATAACCATTAACATAACGGGAGGGAAAGATCAATACCGTACTGAATATTTTTGCCCATATGTTGGCGCCGTGACATCTTCATGACGGATGTACGACTTAAGATGTACAGATAGCGTTTGCGGTCCCATCCTTTGGAGTAACGTTGTCGTCTCTGTAGTCTTCCACGAGTGCAAATATTTTGGCCGCCAACTTATAATTTCTTTTTTCAAAACCTCAGTGGAAGGTAAACCTGCCGTGTGGTCCACTTTAACAGATTCTAAGTCAATTAACTCTTGCATGGTGGCGGCGTTTTCGTCTCGCTTGGCCCTAATGCACTAATCATGTGTACACCCATGAGCAAATGTATATGGACCACAGGGTCACGAAAAAAAAATATATAATTTCTTCGTAATTTACACGCATGAACGGAAACTGACGAGTGTACTAAAACATTCGTAATGCCAAGTATGGACTGCAGTCTTCACTTTCAAGTTGCATTCACAGATAAAGGAGAAAATGAGTTTTATTGCGCGATCCCTGATCTGTATACTTTTGCTCATGGGTGTACAGGGCTGCAGGGAAATCTCGCTCCACACAGGTTACAAAAAGTGGAATATTTTACCGAATACATTCCATGTCGATAGCGGCACCTATTTAACACCAGACTAAGAGTTTAGTCTTGGCTGCTTTGTCACCTGTAGAAACACTGGAGCGTACAGACTAAATTGCTGACGCACGAAAGCCTGCTCTCCATAATTTTATGCAACTTTACTAAGACCGACGAAGAAGCGAGGACAAGATAAATATGTAGCGCTTTAAGCCAAGTTTCCCGTTTTTATGTTTTTATTACAGTTCTCAGTGAACAATCTCTTGTACACAGTGTCAGCACTTCCGTTTCCCGGTTCGTAAAATTATATTAAATGAAATTATCGAGTTTGAAGTGCCAAAATCACGATCTGATTATGAGGCACGCCATATTGTGGGAATCCGGGTTAATTTTGATCACTTGGGATTCTTTAACGTGCACCTAACGTGCACGGGTGTTTTCGCGTTTGGCCCCCATCGAAATGCGGCCGCCGTGGCCGGGATCCCGGTTCGTATCGATGCTGATCATGCTGACTGTCGGAATCATGCATCGTTTAAGGTAAGCAACATTCTTCTTTATCGATGCCAATACCAGGGAAGTGTTTCGAGATTAGCAACAAATCGACATAATAATCGCTTTGTTAATGCAGAAACGTCTCGCGCCGCGGATTAACGCTTATTGAACGAATTTTATTTATTTATTTATTTATTTATTTACTTATTTATGATACCTTACAGGCCCCTACAGGCATTTTGGAAAGGGGGGAGGGTAAACTAAAAGATTATACAATAATTGGAATACATATGTGAATACATATACAAAACATACAGTGTGAGAAATGCGCTAACATACAGTAATGTGTGTTAAAATTGTACAAAGTTCTACATAATTTCTTTATGTTATAAATTTCTTCGATTTTGTGGAATAAGATTGTTGTTATCATTGCGTCAGTACACGTGAATTCTATTGTGTGTTACGCTTTAACGCCTGCATGTTACGTTCCTCGTAGTTTTTGGTATCACAGCTTTGATAACTGTGGTAAAAGAAAAGAAATTAAAAAGGAAGAAAACATTTTGAGCAATCTCATATCTCCGTTTCCCTTTCCTGCATTCATCGTTGAAAAGTGACTGCTTCATGTACGCTAGAAGACTGTTTTATTCGGTGCTCTATTGCAGATATGCATAAAGCAATATGGCTACATGCAGTTATTGAAGGAAACTTCTTTTAGGACGGTAAGAAATAGGGGATCACTTGCTAAAACCGCACACTATGAAAACATGTAACACTAATATCGCTTATATATTTGCAACCGTACTACCCACGCGCCGTACTTTGGTATAGTTGTGCACAGGAAAGAAGCCATAACTTGATCGTACATTGTCCGCGTGCACAGATGGCGCCGTTGTCGCGCCACCCATGATGCAGTCTGAGCTAAATTTAGCCTCTTGTTTCGTGTGTAGAGAAGCATAGTTCGCCAATACGCTTGTCGATCTGAGCGGGAGTGGTCGCGTTCGAGAGAACTCACTCAGCTGTAGTAGAAATTATCAACGAAGCTCAAGCCAGTGCCCGTAGATAGTTAAAAAGGCTTACAAGGGTGCAACTTTTTAAATGCGAAGCATTTCTTGGCGAACATTCGCCATTTCGACAGTGTCTATATCCATCCATCCATCCATCCATCCATCCACCCATCCATCCATCCATCCATCCATCCATCCATCCATCCACATCCATCCATCCACATCCATCCATCCATCCATCCATCCATCCATCCATCCATCCATCCATCCATCCATCTCCATCCAGCTACGTCTTGGCGCTCTCATGGTCGCTTCGTTCACTGTGTATGTACTAAAATTGGTATAGCATGACAAGAGTGTATGACGAACATAAACGACAGGACATGACATGAATGTCATGACAGGCGTGTCATGTGTGTCATGAAACGACCGCCTACGTCTTGGCGCTCTCACGGTCGTTTCGTTGACTCGGAGGCTCCCCGCACACTGCTTCGCATAACATTGATTCTCAGTGGGCGCGAGATCTGACTGCTTTCTCTCTCAGAAATTTGACGATTTCTGGGCTATGGCGCCCCGCGTTCGACACGTGTGTTCGCCATTGCACTCGTCACGTCGCAGCCATCTGGCTAACTAAAGGTCTGGCTTATTGCGTGCGTCACCAGGCAACGCGACAGCGCAGCCAATGGGGAGGAGGTGACGCAACGTCTTACGTGTGTAAAATGAGCGCACTTCCTCCCGCGCTTCACTTGCTCTTCGGATTTCATCGGTGCTGTGTCTGCTGCGATGAACTCTCGACGCCATGCCGTGAGTGTATAAGAATGAGCCAGTCTGTGGCCAATATATATGCAAACACACACGCCGAATGAATAGAAATAACTTTAACCCATGCAGAAAGCATCATTCGAAAATATTTCACCAAAGGGACTATAATGCTTTCGCATTCCCACACGTAAGCATCTGTTAAGTGTTTCGGCCGAATTTCTTTAAAGGCAAGCGGCTGCTTCGCGTGGAAGAACTAACTCATTAATTGCTGCAAGAATCCAGCTCGCCTCATCGAATCACTTCCTCCAGCCAATGATTAATATTGTGTAGAGGCCGGCGACGTATCTGTTGCCAAGATTCGCTAATAGTGTCACAATGCATCAAAACTAATAAAACGCGTTGCGGTGACTCGGCGGCTGTGGTGGTGCGCTGCTGAGCACGAGATCGCAGGCTCGAGTCGCAGCTGCTGCTGTCGTATGCAGACGGAGCCTAGTGTTGCCAACCGTCCCGAATTCAGCGGGGCAGTCTTGACTTTTGAGTAAATGTCTCGTGTCCTTACTTGGCCCAGTTGGGACTACCAGGTGTCCCGACTTTTGCTTTTTTTTTATCTACTGCATATCGGTAAGCAGACCAGATTTCCTTTTTGTAATGCCTGACAGCGGCGGTTGAGCATTCTTGTCTTTCAATTCGGTGTCGGCGTCTCGCGTCGTTGTCCGGCGTCCCGCACGGGACATCGTGTAGGCGAAAAATTTTTGTCGAACAACCCGTGGATGAATGAGTGAATGAATGAATGAATGAATGAATGAATGTTTTTTACAGAAAGAAATACAAAGAATCCCTGTCAAAGAGGCTGACAAAAAGGCACGAATGCCTGACTAAGTGTCAGTCCCCTTCCCCGACCCGTTCCCAGCGCACAAAACACTCAAGCACACAGGGCAAGCATGGCACACATAGTGGATACATACACAAAATGAAAAGTACATGAAATATGTAATAGAAATATTGAATGCCATTTGTGTACAAAAAAATTAAGTCATACCTGAAGCGGCAGAAAGTACATGTTAACTTTTTCCCAGGCTCTCCATGTGGCGAAAGGAAGTTACTGAAATAATTGAATTTCTCAAGCTAAAGTACGTAGAAAATCGTAATGTACGACTTACACAAAACCTACAGACATGATAGCGTCGGATTGTAATTTGAATATACGAGAAAACATAATTCTGTTACGCGAAAACTAAAAAACACCCTTTTCTACTGTTTTTACCATGCATAGACGGTGTACCATGCATAGTTTTACCATGCATAGACGCGCGCGGCGTCCGCCATCTGCGCGCGCCGCCGCGCGAATATCTTGGAGGCCATGGAGCGGCCCACCCGCTTGCAACACCTCCAGATGGCGCTCGTATCCGCCGCATCGCGGCCCACACAAGAGGCCGCGTTTCTACCAGAAAGCCCGCCTTTGTGCATAGCGTTCGCCGCCAGCGTTTCCCGGTAAACATTACGGTTACATACGTTCCAGTTGGCGGGAAGCATGGGACTCAGTCAGAGATCTTTGAATGCTATCGCGCTCCACTCTTAAAGGCGAAGCTTAAGCGTCTTTCAAATTTTTTGTTGCACTGTCATAAGCATAAATGCGGTTTCGTTTGTCGTGTTTGGAGTTATGTTGTAGGGCTTAACCGTTACAGTAGTTCTATTACTATACTTCTACCCACATGGGTAGTCATTGCCATACATTGCACCTACCCTCTTGGATATCGCGAAATAGTGTGACTAAAAAAACTGTTCAACTTTGTTGCACCTGCAGATTGGCGCCTGCTGGCACTGACAAGCTTTCGTGAGCCCTCATTTGGAAGTTGACTTTATTTTATTTTTGTCAAATTAGAATTTTTTCTTTACGTCATGGAGGCAAATTTTATTGCAGGAGCGCTCGTGTGTTTATATTTAGGCGCACATGAAAGAACCCCGATGGTCAAAAATTAATACGGAGACATCCCATTACGGCGTATCCCGTAGATACAGTGCAGCTTTGGGCCGTTAGACCACAACTGTCTGTTACTGAGCGCAGTTTCTTAAGTAAGGCAAGTGCCTAAAGGGATCATTTTTTTTTCAACGCCTTTTCTCTGATATAGTACCGTCTTTCTTTATAAATATTATTGGTATGTAATCGAAGGAGAAGTTGGCGCCTTTATTGGCACCGGCTATTCCTCTACGCACAGCAAGCAAAACTAAAATCACAAAAAGACCGAACAGCACTGGAGACACTCAAATGTCGCGAACACTTCCGTATTGTTTCGCACAAGAGAGAAGGAAGGCACAGAAGAGAGTAGAAGGGCGCTAAGAGACTTGGAACAGTTCCTTAAGCAAGTGAAAATACGTAGTGCCTAAAAACACACGCATAAGTTGAAAATTTCACAGACGAGATGGCTAACATATCTACGCACAAATATGTGTAACGGGACACACGGACAACAAATGGCAAAATCAGATGTGAGCTACGATGAATGTCAACGTTCACGAGATTAGCATTACTGCAGTGAAGCGACGCACCGTATTGCCACCGCAGAACACACGAAGGGGGCAATCTCGCTGCGAATCACAATGCCTAGTGACAGGACGATACAGTGTGCACGTATCGTGGCAATCACTGCGCCCAAGTTGAAACTACGTATGGCATTCCTATAGTAGCTGGGCTGCAACTTTGCTGCAATGGCTTCTCCGTCGAGTGGTCGCGCTCGACGCGGAGGTCTATTTTCAGGCACTGTCGCTTCGATATATTTGTGGGTACACGTGTCGCTTGCTGAGGTTTCGACTGAATCAAACGCTGAATCAAACCTCAGCAGTCATGGAGGCATTACGGAATCAGGGTGTAGATGAGCCATATGTAAAGATACTGGAAGATATCTATAGCGGCTCCACAGCCACCGTATTCCTCCACAAAGAAAGCAACAAAATCCCTATAAAGAAAGGCGTCAGACAGGGAGATACGATATCTCCAATGCTATTCACAGCATGTTTACAGGAGGTATTCAGAGGCCTGGAGTGGGAAGAATTGGGGATAAAAGTTGATGGAGAATACCTTAGCAACTTGCGATTCGCTGATGATATTGCCTTGCTTAGTAACTCAGGAGACCAACTGCAATGCATGCTCACTGACCTGGAGAGGCAAAGCAGAAGGGTGGGTCTGAAAATTAATCTGCAGAAAACTAAAGTAATGTTTCACAGGCTCGGAAGAGAACAGCAGTTTACGATAGGTAGCGAAGCACTGGAAGGGGTAAGGGACTACATCTACTTAGGGCAGGTAGTGACCACGGATCCGGATCATGAGACTGAAATAACCAGAAGAATAAGAATGGGCTGGGGTGCGTTTGGCAGGCATTCTCAAATCATGAACAGCAGGTTGCCACTATCCCTCAAAAGGAAAGTGTATAACAGCTGTGTGTTACCAGTACTCACATATGGGGCAGAAACCTGGAGACTTACGAAAAGGGTTCTGCCGAAATTGAGGACGACGCAACGAGCTATGGAAAGAAGAATGATGGGTGTGACGTTAAGGGATAAGAAAAGAGCAGATTGGGTGAGGCAACAAACGCGGGTAAACGACATCTTAGTTGAAATCAAGAAAAAGAAATGGGCATGGGCCGGACATGTAATGAGGAGGGAAGATAACCGATGGTCACTAAGGGTTACGGACTGGATTCCAAGGGAAGGGATGCGTAGCAGGGGGCGGCAGAAAGTTAGGTGGGCGGATGACATTAAGACGTTTGCAGGGACAACATGGCCACAATTAGTACATGACCGGGGTAGTTGGAGAAGTATGGGAGAGGCCTTTGCCCTGCAGTGGGCGTAACTAGGCTGATGATGATGATGATGATGTGTCGCTTGCCTCACCTTGGTGCGTTCGTTCTGTGGGGATTTGCCAAATAATGGGCACAGACCAATATCACTGCAGTAGAGGTAGGAACTTGGGCAGGCAGGCGGGTGTAGCGAAGTTTCATTTCTGGAACACCGGCGCCTAGATGAAATGCACTTAGAACAGCAACGAGGAGAGGCGCAATGCGTGCGTGTGGTTCCTCCTCTCTGCGCATTTTGTCTAAGCACTGACGGTTCTTCCAGAATTTTTGTATCAACATATACCACGTGTACGCAGTGCAGATGTTGCCTGTTCGGGCACGGGCGCAGCGGCACATATACCGAGCGGCCCAAGTTGTCTGCTAGCTAGGCCAGACGGCAGCCGGCAGCACGTTGTCTATATTCGGGCACATACAGCGTAGGATTGTCGTGTGCTCGGCAGGACATGCAGCAGCCAGTACATACATATAGTGGCCCGAGCTAGTTGACAACTTGGGTCACTGGGGGAAAGAGAAAAAAAATACATACTGCAAAGTGGGTAAAGTACCGAAAGAATGACATTAGGCAGAGACAGCAGACTTGGTTGATTCTCGTTTAATGTGTGTGTATGTGCGTGCGTGCGCCATTCTGACAATAGTGTACGGATTCAACGCCTCCCACCCCATGATGCAGCTTTAAGAACACCGTTTGTAGAGACATTAGTATGTGCTATTTGCTGAGATTGTTGTTTCTGTCTGCAATATCCCCGCTCTATCGTTCCCACTGCCAACCAGGCGCTGCCGTTGAAGTCCAGTGTGGCTTTGGCAAGCCTGTGTTTCTTTACTAGTGCTTTCGTGATGTTGAGATAAATATACTAGTAATAACAACAGCATGCTCTGTGTTAGTTGGTGCATCCGGTGTAGTAAATTCTCGATTATCAAAGAGATGGATAGAAGGAAGGAAAGACCAAGAAGATTTCTGCTGCGGAACGAAAAAGAATCGTGGTTCCGCCGTCATCGAGAGTGCATGTAAGCATGAAATGGCTACCGGCAAAGCAGATTGGTTGGAGATGATACTAGTCATAATCTTAAAATGGAGTGTAGAGGATGTTCGCAACGGCACACCCTACCACGTCACACCGCACCCCGCCATACTGTGTATGGTATAGTTGCCTCTCACAGACAGAAGCTCTTCGCAAGTATCGTCGCGGTCAAACGGCTATTCGCAGCCCCCCGGACAGGCTTGGACGCTGCCGGCGCGCCGGAAGCGCCGCGAAACTCACGGGCCGCTGGCGTTGAAAGGAGAACTCAGCGCCAAAAGATTGCAATCAAGTGTATAGTGGCCTGTATCTGCCTTTTGGACGTCGCTATTGGAAATTACAAGTACAGCTTCAGCGTACAAGAAGTTACAGCTTGAGTGATATTGTGAACAAACATTAGGGAGAACTCGGAAGCAATATACTTTTGTAACTTGTTTGGGAAGTAACTAGCGAATGTATCGCGGTCTCGACTGGTTGCCCGGATGATCTCGCTTTGTTCTCGCAACTTGCCCGGACGATCCCGTTTGAGTGCACGGATAAAAGTAACATCATCATTGTTCATAACCATTGCGTACACTGTATATAATGAACATCATTATGTGTAATTCGAGAAATAGTTTATGTGTAACTGAGCTTTTCTGTGGGTCTATGTGGTTATATGTTAATGAGTGTGGACTCGGACACTTCTTTCAAAACGTGCCATGTATACAATGCTTCGTACTTTACATATGTTATCGTCCTGGTGAAATTGTGCCGTGATTGTGACTCAGTGTTCACATCGTCTCTCGCTGAAATAAAATGCTCCTTAACACACGCGGCTCTGGCTTTTGGCTCGTGGTCACTCGAAGGTCGCCGACAACGGCCGCTAAAATCATTTCATGCTTACAAACCGAGAAATGAATTTTATAAGCACAACTACCTTCGAATGTTGAGCACACGCGCAGTTAACGAACGCATTCCAGCTTATATATATATATATATATATATATATATATATATATATATATATATATATATATATATATATATATATATATATATATATATATATATATATATATATATATATATTTTGCTGGAGTTTTTACAATCGCATAGATATTTACAAATCGCTCAAGAAGGCGCGCGCACGCACGCACACAAAAAAGAGGATATATATATATATATATATATATATATATATATATATATATATATATATATATAACCACTTTCTGATTATGAGGCATGCCGTTGTGGAGGACTCCGGAAATTTTGACCACCTGGGGTTCTTTAACGTGCACCTTAATAAAAAAAAAATAAAAGACGGAAAATAAAAGAGGAAATAAAAGACGGCGTACAGTGAGCAGCACTTCCCTAAAAAAATAGCTTTTAGCTTGCAATGTTATGTTTCAATAGACTACTTTTACACGTAAAAGCAACCAGGATACAGCTGAATTTAAGGCTGCGAGAAGTATATGTTTCATTAATTCAGGGTGGTTCGAGACGCTGTAAAGTCGGCCGCGCGTGCGTATGTTTCACCGGCCATCATTCGACATCACATGTGCTTGACCCGCCGGGGAAAAAAAAAGGCTAAAACATTAAATTATGGGGTTTTGCGTGCCAAAACCACTTTCGGATTATGAGGCCCGCCGTAGTGGAGGACTCCGGAAATTCCGACCACCTCGGATTCTTTAACGTGCACCTAAATCTAAGTACACGGGTGTTTTCGCCCCCATCGAAATGCGGCCGCCGTGGCCGGGATTCGATCCCGCGACCTCGTGCTCAGTAGCCCAACACCATAGCCACTGAGCAACCACGGCGGTTAAGGCTAGAAACATATACACGTTGTGGAAAAGTGGTGGTAACTCGCTAAGCAAGACATTGTCTTTAGAAGGCACGGACGCTTCATTTATACCGTGTGTTGGGCGTCAGGCATTTACTCGATTTAATTACTCCGTTTCATGAGAGAATCGGCATTCTGAAGGCGGTTCGAGAAACAGAAGTGTATTTTAAGCGCGACGGCAGGCCACGGTTTCGTCGCAGGCACTTACGGTCGCAGGTTCAGACGACGCGAATTGCATCTCATACGCTAATCTATGCGCGATAGTCTCTCGCGCTTTTTATCTGGTATATATTTTATGAACCGACCCCTATCACTGTTCGGTCAACGCGCGAGACAAAAAAACTTGCTAGTCACGCCGGGTCGTTTACCTGCTGCGCGACGCTCTCTCGCTATCTCTTCGCGCTCTTTCTGTCCCTTGACAACGGGTCCCAGTATCGTAAGCGTCCGCGCAACGCGGAGGTCGCCTCCTCTTCAGCCGCGCAATCCAGTTGAAAACAGGCTCGTTGACGTAAAACATGCGCCGATCTTTCGCAGGGAATGGCTCAAGTGCTCGTTCGTTGAGGATGTCTCTAAACTAGAAAAAGAAAAACAAAAAGAGGACGCTATAAAGAAAACGACACGCACCCGCCAGACACGCGGCGATAGCGTCCAGATATCGTCGTACTTGTGACTTGCGATTTTTTTTTCGCCCCCCCCTCCCCCTTCTCTGCCGAGCCCTCACGCCACGACAGCCGTGACGATAAGGCTAGGCGCTGCGGTTGCGCGGAGAGGCTGAGCGTGGATTGAGCTGGCAGTGGCGGCGGCGACAACAAGCCTTTCAAAGCGCGGAGGCAAAGGCGATAAATGGGAAGATAGCGAAACGCCGCGAATGCGCCGGACAGTTGATGACGGGCGGCGGTATGCGAGGCGCCCACTCGACCGTGCGCGGTCTCTTCTTCACGCACGCCCTCCCCCCAGTTCCTGACCGTTTTCTTCATTCCACTGGATCTGCCTTCTTAGATCATAACGGTCCCCCTTTAAGCATTCCGCGAGCCGTCTTGGGCTTGTAGTGAGGAATTTTTTTTTACGCAATCGCTAACATTTGTTTCCGTCTGTATTGATGCGCATTTCACAGTTTTCCTCTGCGAATTATCTTTGTGACGCCTGTCGTCCCTCCCATTCTGCCTTCCATTAATTTCTTCTGAATTCGAACCAACTTTTCTAATTTAATTTAGGAGGGAAAGCGCGATTCTCCGGACCACAAGTGGAAGAAATGGACAAGACAGCCGCTGTTAAGAACTGCGCATCATGTTCTAGAAAATTCGCACAGAGGACAAAAGGGCGCGTTCGCCGAGACTCGCATGTGCGTGGTCGCCGTTTGGTGTCACGTTTTAGTAAAGCGCATCTAGAGAGTTCATCTTAGGGCTGAACGCACTCTTCTTTCTCGGCGCATAACATAAATGGATGGACCTGTTCATGGCCTGGTACGTACCAGCAAGGCAGATACAACGAGTAGACTTCATTTGATGTGCTGAACAAAGCTGCATGCGCGGAGTAACGCCGTGAGCATGAGCGCCGAACTTTTGTACCATTTTCTGAATCGATACGTCGATACGATTCACCGACGCCATTCGCAACGGGCCTGACAGTTGTACGTGGCTCTATATATAGGCGGTATTTAGCGTGATTGAGCAATCGAGTGACTGCGTTTAACGACTCGAGGCAACACCAGAAACCAGAAACGTCGTAGCGGATTGCTCCGGAATATATATATATATATTTTTACCACCTGAGGTTCTGTAACGTTCACCAATAGCGCGGTGCACAGATGCTTTCGCATTTCGCTCCCACCGGAATGCGGCCGCCGCGCACGGGTGTACACTCTTAAACAAATGTACACCCTTCGAGGTGTATATTTGCCACAGAACGATAATCGTCATCTGCCTTTCTTGCGTTTCCTTTCTTGAAAACGCTGCGCTTGCTACATTCCTGTCGAGCATGCTCTGTCAGACTGATAACGCGCGTGCCGTTCGTTACTGGGAAGTACCGGGATCGCCGCGTTAAAGAAAGGAAATGCGGACAAGACAGATGACGATTATCGTTGTGCGGCAAGATACGACCCAAAGGGTGTACATTTGTATAAGAGTGTACCCTCTTAGGCAAAGTTACGCTCTTTGGGGTGTATATATGCCACACAATGATAATCGTCATCCGCCTTGCTTGCGTTTCCTTTCTTGAAAACGCCGCGCCCGCTATTTTCCTGTCGGGAATGCTATGTCATGCTGATAACGCGCATGCCATTCGTTACTGGGAAGCACCGGGCTCGCCGCGTTAAAGAAAGGAAATGCGGACAAGAGAGGTGACGTTTATCGTTGCGTGGCAAAAGGGTGTAATTTTGCTTAAGAGTGTGTAGAACCCGAGACCTCGTCTTCAGCAGCCGAACGCCGTGGCCACTGAGCCTCCGTGGCAGGTGCACTTAGCTCCCGCGCGAGTCCCTGTGCATTGGGCAGAGCCAGGAAGTGCAAGGACTTGATGTCCTGGAACTTTTCTGCTTGTAGAACTCTCGCGATAGGAGGACGATTTCAATGACGATTCCACTTCCGAACGCTCGAGCACAATTGCGTTCGAGCGCCGATGCTCACTTATGTCAGGAGTGCTTTGCACCCGGAGCTGTTGGGAAATGCAAGATCAAGAAAAGAAAAGAAAAAGAATAAAGGAGGTAGGGGGCTGTCCAGAGGGCCCGTGTGCTGGCAGAGGGGCTCGGCCTCTCTGTACCGACGTGGGAGCGGCCCGCATCAGTCCCAGACTGATCCCTCAGGACCTAAATAAAGTTCTTCATACCATACCATAGGGGGCTATTGAAAGACCGAGTGCGACATCTGATACGATCAAGTGCTCTCATAACGGCGATATGTAAGACGAAAATCGTAAGAATATACTTCCGCGCGTCCACTAATGGCTGAAAATGAAAAGAAAATAATCTAATGGTTGTCGTCGAACAGTGTTATTCGTTGAGGATGGAGAATTTGTTAGGAAAGAAAGATATTATTGGGGGGACACTCTCGGGCAGTTATCGCTTGTTATCGGTTATTGCGAGCGGTGGTTGCTCCCGGTCGCCGGAGGAATTGTTAAAGAAAGTCTATATAACGGTAGATAGACCCATAACAGAAGGAAGGTAACGACAGCTAAACCTCCTCCCTCCTTTCCCCTCTGCTCTCCCCTTCCTCACAGGCACACACACACAAAAGGAAAAAAAAACGATTTGAGCCGTGGGACTCCTATATCAACACAACAATCAAACCCCGGCCCTCAGTCCCCAGCAGCTGCGAAGCAACTGACCACGGCGGCGGTCAGACCTGCGACGCAGCAGAGGGTGCTAAGAATCACTGGCTCCGGACAGGCCTCCATTGGAATATGAACCTGGCAACGTTTAACGCTAGAACGTTATCTAGTGAGGCGAGTCTAGCAGTGCTATTGGAGGAATTAGAGGGCAGTAAATGGGATATAATAGGGCTCAGTGAAGTTGGGAGGCCGAAAGAAGCCTATACAGTGCTAAAAAGCGGGCACGTCCTGTGCTACCGGGGCTTAGCGGAGAGAAGAGAACTAAGAGTCGGATTCCTGATTAATAAGAATATAGCTGGTGACATACAGGAATTCTATAGCATTAACGAGAGGGTGGCAGGTCTTGTTGTGAAACTTAATAAGAGGTACAAAATGAATATTGTACAGGTCTACGCCCCTACATCCAGTCATGATGACCAGGAAGTCGAAAGCTTCTATGAAGACGTGGAATCGGCGATGGGTAGAGTGAAAACTAAATACACTATACTAATGGGCGACTTTAATGCCAAGGTAGGCAAGAAGCACGCTGGAGACAAGGCAGTGGGGGAATATGGCATAGGCACTAGGAATATCAGGGGAGAGTTATTAGTAGAGTTTGTGGAACAGAATAATATGAGGATAATGAATACCTTCTTCCGCAAGCGGGACAGCCGAAAGTGGACCTGAAGGAGCCCGAACGGCGAGACTAGAAATGAAATAGACTTCATACTCTGCGCAAACCCTGGCATCATACAAGATGTGGACGTGCTCGGCAAGGTGCGCTGCAGTGACCACAGGATGGTAAGAACTCGAATTAGCCTAGACCTGAGGAGGGAACGGAAGAAACTGGTACATAAGAAGCCGATTAATGAGTTAGCGGTGAGAGGGAAAATAGAGGAATTCCAGATCAAGCTACAGAACAGGTATTCGGCTTTAACTCCGGAAGAGGACCTTAGTGTTGAAGCAATGAACGACAATCTTGTGGTCATCATTAAGGAGTGTGCAATGGAAGTCGGTTGTAACTCCGTTAGGCAGGATACCAGCAAACTATCGCAGGAGACGAAAGATCTGATCAAGAAACGCCAATGTATGAAAGCATCTAACCCTACAGCTAGAATAGAACTGGCAGAACTTTCGAAGTTAATCAACAAGCGTAAGACAGCTGACATAAGGAAGTATAATATGGATAGAATTGAACATGCTCTCAGGAACGGAGGAAGCCTAAAAACAGGGAAGAAGAAACTAGGAATTGGCAAGAATCAGATGTATGCGTTAAGAGACAAAGCCGGCAATGTCATTACTAATATGGATGAGATCGTTCAAGTGGCTGAGGATTTCTATAGAGATTTATACAGTACCAGTGGCACCCTCGACGATAATGGGAGAGAAATTAGCCCAGAGGAATTCGAAATCCCAAAGGTAACGCCGGAAGAAGTAAAGAAAGCCTTGGGAGATATGCAAAGGGGGAAGGCAGCTGGGGAGGATCAGTTAACAACAGATTTGTTGAAGGGTGGTGGACAGATTGTTCTAGAGAAACTGGCCACCCTGTATACGCAATGCCTCATGACCTCGAGCGTACTGGAATCTTGGAAGAACGCTAACATAATCCTAATCCATAAGAAAGGGGACGCCAAAGACTTGAAAAATTATAGACCGATCAGCTTACTGTCCGTTGCCTACAAACTATTTACTAAGTAATCGCAAATAGAATCAGGAACACCTTAGACTTTTGTCAAGCAAAGGACCAGGCAGGATTCCGTAAAGGCTACTCAACAATAGATCATATTCACACTATCAATCAGGTGATAGAGAAATGTGCGGAATATAACCAACCCTTATATATAGCTTTCATTGATTACGAGAAAGCGTTTGATTCTGTCGAAACCTCAGCAGTCATAGAGGCATTACGGAATCAGGGTGTAGACGAGCCGTATGTAAAAATACTGAAAGATATCTATAGCGGCTCCACAGCCACCGTAGTCCTCCATAAAGCAAGCAACAAAATCCCAATAAAGAAAGGCGTCAGGCAGGGAGATACGATATCTCCAATCCTATTCGCAGCATGTTTACAGGATGTATTCAGAGACCTGGATTGGGAAGAATTGGGGATAAAAGTTAATGGAGAATACCTTAGTAACTTGCGATTCGCTGGTGATATTGCCTTGCTTAGTAACTCAGGGGACCAATTGCAATGCATGCTCACTGACCTGGAGAGGCAAAGCAGAAGAGTGGGTCTAAAAATTAATCTGCAGAAAACTAAAGTAATGCTTAACAGTCTCGGAAGAGAACAGCAATTTACAATAGGCAGCGAGGCACTGGAAGTCGTAAGGGAATACATCTACTTAGGGCAGGTAGTGACGGCGGATGCGGATCATGAGACGGAAATAATCAGAAGAATAAGAATGGGCTGGGGTGCGTTTGGCAGGCATTCTCAGATCATGAACAGCAGGTTGCCATTATCCTTCAAGAGAAAAGTATATAATAGCTGTGTCTTACCAGTACTCACCTACGGGGCAGAAATCTGGAGGCTTACGAAAAGGGTTCTACTCAAATTGAGGACGACGCTACGAGCTATGGAAAGAAGAATGATAGGTGTAACGTTAAGGGATAAGAAAAAAGCAGATTGGGTGAGGGAACAAACGCGAGTTAATGACATCTTAGTTGAAATCAAGAAAAAGAAATGGGCATGGGCAGGACATGTAATGAAGAGGGAAGATAACCGATGGTCACTAAGGGTTACGGACTGGATCCCAAGGGAAGGGAAGCGTAGCAGGGGGCGGCAGAAAGTTAGGTGGGCGGATGAGATTAAGAAGTTTGCAGGGACGGCATGGCCACAATTAGTACATGACCGGGGTTGTTGGAGAAGTATGGGAGAGGCCTTTGCCCTGTAGTGGGCGTAATCAGGCTGATGATGATGATGATGACTAAGTAGCCAAATGGAGAAACACACACGCACAAATCAAAGGTTGTTTCTGCGTGTGCTTGCTTGTACTAAACTCGAGCATTATCCTTGACTGCTCCTTGATGGTCTCAAAGCGGTGTAACAATATTACACTGATAACGGCTCACCACATTGAACGCAACGTGTTGATAGAAACGACGTGTGTTTATTCTGCCTTAGCTATCTCGCCAACATAATAAATGCATAATAGCCTTGGAGTGCATAGAGGCAATTAGTATTCCGTGTTCAGCGTGTTACTCGAAGTAGTTTTTTTTTCTTCTTTTTTTAGCATACATGTTGATAGAAGTCCTGACAGAAGTCCCTGCACTTGCACGCACACACATGCAGAGGAGGAGTGTCCAGAGGTGTTTTTTCCCAAGTCGCAAGAGAGATTGAGCAGATTGCGGGGTTGACACGAGTTCTTGCTATGTTTGTAACCCCGAAAAGAAAAAGAACAAGAAACCGTTTCTCAAAGCACTAAGAGATGCAGCGCAAATCTGTTATTGGATCACCTGCGAACTCTCGACTAGGAGCGCTCGTGAAGGAGCGCGGGAATGGCCCAACTCGGAACGCAGTAAACAGCACTAACGGTATAGCGAACGCGTGTACTTTTCTTAAACACATCGTTTTGCGCGCCTTGAACACGCGCTGCCGCTACTCCCCATGCCTGGGGCGTCGGCGAGATATTAATAAGGCTCGCGTATTTAGCTTTCGCCTTGCAACTTCTGTTTCTACGGCGAGAGGTAGACAGCGGCGTGTGGCGAGACGCCGGCCGAATGAAGAGCGACCGTGAACTTCGTCTCTTCGTTGAAGCGTCTGGCGGCGCGAACCGGTACATCGGTGATCACAAACTCCTGAGGGGCGCCCTTGGAGTCGACCGGCCAGGTGTCGGCCATCGACGTGTGCATCGGCAGTAGCGCCGATTCCACGAAGCGCGTTGTCGGCATTTGTTGCAGAGCTTGAAAATGCGAAAATGCGAGCTTGAAAATGCCTTACTGACGTTAGTAGTTTTGCTTCATCGATGTAATATAGTTAACGAAGAAATCTTGTCCACCTGCGGGCTCTTTATAAGGTTCACCCAAAGCTACCTACATACGAGTTCTTGCATTCCGCCCCCTTCGAGATAATTCCGTCGTGGTCGGGGAACAGGCGCGCCGTCTGTCGCTCAGCACTAGAGCGCCACAGCTACTGTGAGTCTTTCAGATTTTTTTTTTTTAAGTTTCGTGCTTAGATATAATTTTGCCCGCCTCCTCGTTAGATTTCTCTCACAGTTTAAGGATCAAAGAGCAGTGCTCTGCGTCAGACTATATAGGCAAGCCGGATAATCGTCCACTCTCGGAAATCAAGCTCCTCGTACACCTGTATCGACTAACATAGGCGCGAGCAGCTTCAAAGGTGCTCCCGCCGTTACTCGAACGAGACCGGATTGTGCGACATATCTTAACTATGTGGGACATTGTGCACTGTGTAACGCTTTATATGCCTTTATTTGTGGCAGTGTGGGGCTGTGTGACACTTGGACAGACTGGGTGACAGCGCCCACAGAAATGACAGCGCCCAAACCCATTTTCGCTTTGCTCCTTAAAGGGCATCATGTAACCGGAGATACATTTTCTGGTAAAACTGTTCCTCCTTTTTCTTTTCTCTTTCACTTCATTTTGGATACGGTGGGAGGAAAGCGCTGCACTACAGCAGTTGTCTGAAACGTCTTTTCAATGTGGGGAGCACATGATCACGTTGTATTGTGCACGTGACTACAGTGTATGGAGCACTAGCTAAAGTGTGGCGCTGTCTCCCACAAAAGTTCCCAGGACACAGTTCACGGTTGCAGCCGAGGAGCACGTAAAACAATGCAGCGACACCGGCAGCATAGTATTCCTTGCGAAATGGTACGACGCTCGAAGTGTTCAGGTGCTTATAGCCATGTACACCTGCAAGAGGACTCGAGCTTAGAACGGCGGCACATTCTCGGCCCGTAGCAAATAATCACTTGCGTGTTACGCGCCACTGCAACGCCGTTGATGTTCTCGAGTGCTTCAGGATCGAGATCTTCAGGAGGCCATCCTGGAGTGCGCTGAGAGGATAAAGGAGGCCTACTTCAAGTAGTTCCTCCCCCCACCCTCTATTTCATTGCCCCCTTCTCTTTAAAGAGGGATAAATAAAGTTTTTCATCATCATCTAGAGTGCCACTAGCCGTAGCAAACGTTCGTAAACATCTCTATTGCGCATGTGCGTGTGTGGTCACTGTATGGGTTATTTGTGTGTTTATGTGATCATTGTACGTCTCATAATTATCATCCCGCCCCTGGGGTAGCATGCCGGGTGATCAGCCGTGCTAACATGTCTAGCATATTTAAAGCTTGTATCTCTCTCTCTCTCTCTCGCATAGCCTTAGATGAAAACAACAATGATTATTGTTGTTGATGATGATGACGGCGATTTTTAATGGCGTCCATTTTTGGACGTGGTAGCAGCAAATAGTCTCCCAGCCAGCTACGCGGCAACACCGGCCAGTGCAGCGTCATCACGTGGCATTAACGCGTGGTACTGGGAAATTTAGCTGCAGACAGCGCTTGTTAGCGACAAGCTTCGCACTAAAGTTGTTCACCATTGCAACTGACAAGACTTGGATACATTACCACATATTGCGATTCTGAAGTAGTACCAGGACATGAGGATGTTTACCCTTATATTTTTTGTGTCTGCGGTGCTAAGGTCTTAAGCCTCTATACATAAAACAAAAGGGTGTGATAGTTTCTACCTGCACAAGGGAACGTGCTAGAGAGTGTTGTTTTGTTCCGTAGAGAGCTTGCTTCTCCCTGTAATGTGAAAACAACGAGCCGTCACCTCCTGTCTGCGAAGTGAGCGGTACAAAACGCTACGGTCGAGCAACAGTAGCAACAAAAAAATACATGACCCCACCCCACTCCCTTCGACTGGGTCCATGTAATTGACGTCATCATTGACGTCAAAGAGACCCCGTGCTAGAGAGAGAGAGCGAGAGAGATAGACTGGAAGCGGGTACTCCAGTCACATTTTAGTTCATAAACCTCCCCTTCCTCACAATCAGCCTTCGTGAGGCATATTGAACCATGGACGTTTCGGCAGAACAGCCTAGTCTCTTTGCCTCCTTTCCGGAAAAACAATTTGGGTTCAATAAGAGGGCCGATATACGAACTCGGGTACTACGACCTCTCAGTCACAGCCTCTCTTACCCGAATAGTTCTCTGGCGAGAGAGGGAGATAAAAAAAAAAGAATGAAAAAAAAAAAGAAACAGAAGAAAGGCGTTTTGCACCGAAGTGCACCTCGACGGAATCCGAGGTCAAGCGATGCGGATCTATTTTTACGCGGCGCAGTAGCCGCGCGAAGGCTTTCCAATTCGTGGATGCACAGGTCAAATTCAGCGTGCGTGTCGTGCCGCATAAATAATGTCTTCGAACTATAGGCACAACGGATGCGAGTATATTTATGCTGTCACTTATCCCTTTTTCTCCCCCCCCCCCTTCCCCCTACAGGCCTCCCTGTGCGTCAAAGAGCTAAACGCACGCAAAATGCTAAGCAGCAGTAGTGACGTACGCTGCTGACGTCACGCGAGTTCTTCGAAGATATTTTGTATTCCGAAAGCAGGCTCCGTCCACAGTTATACAGGCAGGATATAGCTTCAATTTAAACGTTCAATTTTGCCTCTTCGATTTGCGGCTCTCTCACGTACAATTTCGCAATATTCGCCCTTGCTCTCCAGACGGCGGAAAGGAGAGAAAGGCTTTTTGGTTGAGGCGCCTCTTCGCTTGTGCACGGCCAGGCTTCAAGAAGGTAATTGCAACTCTCGTTCAGCCGAGAACGACATTGTGACACGGAGAAGCGAGCAAGGGCAAGTAACCTTGACCACCCCTGCTTAGTGCATACGTCTCCGGGCTATCACTTGTCGAAACTGCCGCACGGTTAGATACATAGGCTGGTGTTGTCGGCAGTTCCGAGATAGACACATCCTCAGTGAAGCAATCACACTGTTGTCGTCCAAACGTTGCTATTACTTCGTTTACGATCACGAACTGTCGTGCCCGCGCGATGGGGAAAGCGAGGATGATAAGTGATAGGCGAGACTAGCATGTCATCCTCATAATCAACAACGAAAAAGGCGCCCCTTTACAGTTTTTTCGTAGTTGTTTCATGCATGCCGAGTAGACTTTATTGCCAGCGATACTGGGAGCGCTGCTCACCATAATGTGTGCGCCGCGGGCTACAGATACATAGCCCGCAAGTGAAACAAGTACCCGCATCAGTGAGCTTAAGTAGACAATGCATTGGCGTAGACGTGTCACATTTATTTTACGTAGCGTCAAGGACTACGTCACTCAACCACTCATTTCACGCAGACATTTAGAGCAGGCATTCACTAAAACGTCCCCAAGCGCACCCCCGTTTGAGTGCCATTCGTGAATTGATGCACCGGTAATGCATTGACACACGCCTGGGCACGCACGCATACACAACGGGGACTGAATAAGCCGTCGAAACCGTTCATGCCGCTCCTTCTACCTTGAGCACCCAAGCCCACGGCGTGGGTAGAATGTCCGGCGTCAGAGGGGGCAACGTGACCACCAATGCTGTTGCTCCCCCTCTGCTCTCGGTGTTCTGCCGCACGACTCTGGAGAGCCGGAGGTCGGGAACTCCGAGCATGGTGATGTTAGCTCCGTCCGTCAGCTCCAGCCCGCCAAGCGTGAGGTTGCTGCCTCTGGGCCACTTGAGTACGATGGCGTAGACGGTGGGCCCGGCGGGTGGCTGGCCGCCTCCGGGCTTGGACGTGTACCAGACGTGGGACGCCAGCGGGTCCTTCTGGTGCTTCCACGGCCGCGTACCGTACACCGCTTCTCCGTTTACGGTGAGCCAAGCGCCGAGCTGCGTGAGGCGCTCTTCGAACGCGGCCGAGATGGTGCCGTCGCTGGCGGGACCGATGTTGAAAAGCAGGTTGCCGTTGCAGCTGACCGTGGACACAAGCTCGTAGATGAGCTCCTCGATGGTGAGGTACTGTGTCACGTGAACGTCCCGGCGGTAGCCCCACAGGCCACCCGCGTTCTCGTCGCCTGCGTGGGAAATGTTTGCCGGAGAAGCTCGCTTCGTTGTCTTTGTGAAACGCATGAGATTAGCCGAATAGGAGATACTGAGAGGGCCGCGACTGAAGCCGAGATGTGGCGACTATGTCTGTCAAGTGATGAGACCGGGTTGTGAAAGATAAACTGGCTTTGAAGCGTCTTGTGCGAAAGCGCGAAGCGTTTTACAGAGCGACAGCAACACAGGTACACGAGCACGAACTACCTAGCTTCTCTAGCTATCTGTCGTTATCTGAGCGTTCGTATGTGTACACAATATAAGCTATAGACACAAATTGATCTCTGCCTGAGCTACTGTTGTGCTGCGAGCATGAAGCTTGCGCGTTACATTATTGCTCCTGTCGAAACTCCATTTCTATATTTGTATATGGCGTGTTACAAAGCTAGTAATGCATTACACGTTTGAACACGTTTGGTGAATGCCACTTGCGCGCCCTCAAAGTGAGAAATGTGCTTTGTATGCGGCGTTACTTTCACTTATCTCGTGTATGTCCCAAGAGATAGCATGAGCCACTTCTAAACCGCGGGCATCTAATTTATACTCGTGTAACCGAAGAGAGAGAGAGAGAGAGAGAGAGAGAGAGAGAGAGAGAGAGAGAGAGAGAGAGAGAGAGAGAGAGAGGACCACAAAAATTGAAGCGTCGGACGATACTCGCCCTTGTACAGCGGCATGGCGTTCTCCCACTTGTGGGGCACGAGCTTTCCCGGGTTGTAGTGGTCCTGGCAGGCGTAGACGTCGCCGTGTTGGCAGCTGGTGTTGATGCCCCAGCGGTCATTCACGACTACGCTGTTTCGTACGGGACTGTCGTTGTACAGCCAGGCGAGGAAGTACGTGCTGTTCCAGTAAGTGTCCGGAGCCTCCCAGTCGCCGTCCGACCAAATGACGTCCGGCCGGTACCTGCCCTCGGATAAGCAGTAAAGAACTGACCATTAAAGGGTTGGAGATCGCATTGAGCGCAGTTCTACTTGCACATAGCGCCAGTGATTCATTGCTTTTGAAAGGCGGGATGACGCCGTAGCTGCGCTAACCACACGAAACAGCCGTGGTGGCTTAGTGACTATGGCGTTGCTCGACTAAGCATGAGGTCGCGGGTTCGAATAGCTGCCGTGGCGACAAAATTTTGATGGGTCAAAATGAAAAAAAAAAATAACAAGAGCGCTCGCGCACTAATATTTAGATGCAGGCTATATAAAGAGCTCCAGGTTGTCAAAATTAATCCAGAGTGCCCACTACGCTTTGTGCTTCGTAATCAGATCGTGGTACAGGCACGCAGTACCCCAGAATATTAACAAACACACCTAATGACAAAGCCGCCATGGCAAAGATACCGTAAATACGCGAATTCAGGCGCCCAATTTGTTCACATATTGCTGTTACTCAGAGCATGGAGTTGTCGGTCTTGGCTATAAGGGCAAACGAGGCAGCCAACGACGAATTGCGAGAAAAGAAAGGAAACAAAGAAAATCCAAACAAAACCTGATGGGCTCGTCGCCGCACCGCCGTTATCACCGCGATCGACAACTCGGTGCGATAGATGAATAAAAAAAATCAGTTTAACGCAAAAAAAAACAATCATCACAAAATACGGCACCTGTAAACGGTGTAAAGTAACGGCGAACAAAGTTGAACGCATACTTCGAAGGAGGAAAAAAAAACTTTGGAATGAGCCTTCATCAATCCTGTTGTTTTCTTATCGACCTTCACGTTGTCTTTGATCTCGGCGATTAGAGTAGTGTGTCAGCTCACAAGCCAATGACAAAGTAATCTAAAGATTATTGCGAAATCTGGACCCTGAGAGCTCTCGCCTTTTCTGTTACCATCTCCCCGGTAAAGATGTACGGTGATCGCTTACTTTGTTTCCTATGAGAAAGAGTGACTTGTATCCTCGCTTACATTGCAGGTTTTAAGGTTGAATTATGACCCAACGTCTGTAAAACTGACATAAATTCTCAACGAGTCACTTTCGAACAGCGGGATCACGGCAAGCAGGCATCTCTTCTCGATTAGGGCAATGACTGTTTCGCGTAGTTGACACCTGGAACGACGCATCAGCGTACACGAAAACAGACTGATGAAACCGGCCTTCGGAGCGCTAGCCTATACCTGGTGTTCCAAGATGGTTTCCAGCAGTCTACAATAAATGCAGGTCTCCGGAACCTATCAATAGCTCCGTAAGCAGACGCGTGAAGAATCGAGTGATCAGGAGCACCATATCAGGCGTTTTCTACGCACAAGCGTACATGCCCCGTCTGTGAAGACGGCGATATTATGTGTGTCGCCGCGAGGGAAGCGAGAGCTGGAGAAGGTAGGCGCCTGGGGTTGAAGACAATCGCGCGCCGGACAAGGAGCGGAGGAGGGCGCGGGCTTTAGAGCGCGCGGCAAAGCAACGTCAAACTTCGTGAAGTATCGCCACGCTTTGAAGAATGCCGCCTCCTCCTCGCGCGCTCTGGCCGAAGCAGACGCCGCGTCGCTATTGGCCTAATAGCATCACGTGGGCCCTCGCGCCGTGCATCAGCGCCACTTTTGCTCGAGAAGCGTCTACGGAGTGGCGAGGAGTGCATGTTGGCGCCGTTGCTACGCTCGAGCAGTGTAGGCGGCGCCACGGTCGAGGAGGAAGCGTTAAAGAGAGGAGAAACGAGAAGGAGTGAAGGCGGAGGAGGAGAGTGTCGCTACTTTACGAAGTTTAAGCGGCGTTAACGCCACCTAGAGGAAAGTTTAGTTGCGTTGAGTGAAGTGGGTAAGGAGAAAAAAATTATGGGGTTTTACGTTCCAAAACCACTTTCTGATTATGAGGCACGCCGTAGTGGAGGACTCCGGAAATTTCGACCACCTGGGGTTCTTTAACGTGCACCTAAATCTAAGTACACGGGTGTTTTCGCATTTCGCCTCCATCGAAATACGGCCGCCGTGGCCGGGATTTGATCCCGCGACCTCGTGCTCAGCAGCCTAACACCATAGCCATTACATGTCGTGCATGCGCCGTAAGCTGAAAAACACTAATACTTAAGAGATAGAAAGATAGAAATTGTCTAATCGGACGTTTTGTAAAGGGTTCTACAACTTTCTAATTGGAATTTTCTGCCTAACTCCGGGCTAATTTGCCGTATATCAGAATCAAGTGTAGCGTCTCTGGTTGTTCCTATGGAGTGTCATGAAATCCTTGGTATTGGCTCAGCACCCGCCGACATGGCCCATGTGCCTATGGCGTTGCGCCGCTGAGCACGAGGTCGCGCGAGCGACCGCGGCCTCGGCGGCCACATTCCCATAGGGGCCGGGTGCCAAAAACGCTCGTGTACCGTGATTTGGTAGGCGGCTCGTCAAAGAGCCTCAGGAGGTGCAAATCCATCTAGATATCTCTATTACGGCGCCCCTCACAATGCACTATGCAGCTTCAGGACGTAAGCTCAACAATCTGTCTTTTGGATAAGATACATATATGGCGGATTTAGCGAGCGTTGAATTGGCCACGTGTTCAGAATACCGTCCTCTCTAAGTAAAGCATGCCACTCTGAGTGATTTAGCTCGAGGACTCAATTTTAGCGGGTGATAACCTTTGCGTTGATTGCAGCTTCAGATCCTTTGAAATATATAGCACGGTCTATTTTGCGGACGCTCGTAGGTTGCAAGTGTTGGATCTCGTACGACTGGTGCGCATTCTATATTTGCATACAAATTAAGTGCTTCCTTTTTCAGTCAGCACGAACATAGCGTCAGTTCAGTCAGCTGGAACACCTCCCTCTCCCTCTATACCACCCCGTCCAACTCACGTCTCCACGATGTCCCTGAGTTCGGGCGTGACCTTGGCCCTGACGTAGTCGTCGCTCGTCCAGCCGGCGGCTTTGTCTCGCTGGTAGAGCGGATTGAACCACTCGTAAAGAGAGTAGTAGAGGCCGAAGCGCATGCCGCCCGCTTCGCGTACGGCTCGGGCCAGGTCTCCCACCAGGTCTCGCCGGGGACCCACATCTCTGGCGTTCCAGTTCCACGAGACCTTCGATCGAGTATGCGGGAGAGTGCAGTGCGATTTGACAGGTTGACGCACGACCGTGCCGACAGCAACCTCGTACCAACTGCCTGCTAAACCTCACTCGCGAACTCGAGCACTGCAGCATGGCTGTAGTGCCGGACTTGTTAAATAGTAGGAAAACGCCTTCACATGCTGCTTAACAGTTTGATTTAGAGGCGTGCATCTTTTGCGAATCGCTCGCACATCGTGCATATTTGCGGCTTATCTGGCCTCGTCTTGGTGTGAAGGATACGAGGGTAAGGCAAGGTGTTCTGTGTTGTCGAATAAGGATGGGCCACGCCCATGGACGTTCCCAGCACAATTTTTGATCCGCAATGAATGGGATATCTAGCTGGCTGGCTTAGCAAAGTACCATGTTAACCTGTTGGCGCATAGCTGTCAATGGTTGTGGAGCTACGAGTAAGCGGCGCTCTATTTATCCGTCTATACCTTCCTCCGCTTCCGCTTTGCAACGCAACCATTGCCGTTTACTGTTGCTTGTCGGTGGCACACGCGCAAAGAACAATGCTAAAGAGGAAAAGAGAAAAAAAGACAAGAAGGAAACTGCAACTATTCACATTTGTTCAGATTGATCGTTACTTCCTCCATGCACTACTTGATTCATGAATGGAACGCGTTGTTTCGAAACTTCATGTAAGCGGCTTCATTTAAAGGTTGTAATCGGTGGACAAATGGTTACTTCAAATCACATGACGTGTACTTCAACAGCAAGCTTAACGGCCCAACTGAGAGGTAGAATAAGCAAACTCATGATATGGCACTCTGACAGTGCATTAGCTTAGGTGAAAAAGGGCGACGGCCGAGTGGATAACACGACTTCATCAAGGAACCCATGGCACTATGCTTAAGTAATTTAAGTAAGTGGCTCGTTTTACGAAGAGCCTTCTTTAGAAATGGCTGATCTGTCGAGTGATTCATAAAGTGACTGCTGGGTCGCATGATAATATTTAAAAAAATCATGTATATTGTTTGGATGAATGACTGAACGAGTGAATAAAAATGGGAAGAGAGAAAGAAGCGATACAGCAAACTCAGTATATTGCTATCATTTTTTAATAAATGAAAGCTGTTTTGCCCCGACTATCGCAGCTTCAATTTAGCATTAGCTTCAGCGAACGTGAAACACGAGGTTCATCGAGGAGAGCCTCTTTTCCTGTTCACTTAAGTGCCAGTGAGGTTACACGTTTATGCGTCCCTTGAAATGCTTAGTCTGTAGTTAATCACACACTCTTCTTCACCGAATCCAAGTTCTTTTGAGCGGAAAAGCGAATCCTCCGGAAGGAGGAATGTGGGAAAGAGTGAGATAAGAAGAAATAAATTGGGTAGTGAATGCATGAGTGAAAGATGGAAGGAAAAAAACAAGGGCGAGTGAGAAGAGCGAAATGCCAAAAAGAATGAACGAAAGATCAATTAACGAAATAAAGAAAGGAAAAGAAATACAGAAAAAAAGGATGTATGAATGAATGAATGAATGAATGAATGAATGAATGAATGAATGAATGAATGATAATAGGACATACATTAGAGGGCCACAGCGCGTAGCCCTCGTGATGCTTGCTGGTCAGCACCACGTAGCGGGCGCCCGCCTTCTTAAACAGATGCGCCCAGTAGTAAGGGTCGAACAACTCCGCCCTGAAGTTGGGCGCGAACTCCGGGTACGTGAAGTCGGGCCGGTAGTTCCGGGCCATGAAGTTCACGACGGCGTCGGTGCGGTTCATTTGCCAGTGCCACCAGAACCACTCCGAGTAGAAGGCGGGCACAGAATAGACGCCCCAGTGCACGAACACGCCCACCTGGGGATCGGAGACACGGGGCTCTGACTCGTTCATTCTCCGGTATTTCGTTCTACGCTACGACCACACTCAGTTCTGGCACAGACGTACAGAACTTTCCCAGGGGCTATTAATTATCTTAGTTGCATGGAGCTTAACGTGCGAAAGAAACTCTGTAGGGTTATCAGAGAGACCGTAATGGAATGCTCCAGATTATTTTTGACCTACCTTGGTTTCTTAAAACATTTATTAACGAGTGTTGCCTGCAGGCAATACACCAGAATTCTTTGTTTCTTGCTAAGTTTCGATATTGAGTGCGAAAGTTCTGACTACATGTGTATCATCATCATCATCATCATCATCAGCCTAGTTACGCCCACTGCAGGGCAAAGGCCTCTCCCATACTTCTCCAACTACCCCGGTCATGTACTAATTGTGGCCATGTTGTCCCTGCAAACATCTTAATTTCATCCGCCCACCTAATTTTCTGCCGCCCCCTGCTACGCTTCCCTTCCCTTGGAATCCAGTCCGTAACCCTTAATGACCATCGGTTATCTTCCCTCCTCATTACATGTCCTGCCCATGCCCATTTCTTTTTCTTGATTTCAACTAAGATGTCGTTTACCCGCGTTTGTTGCCTCACCCAATCTGCTCTTTTCTTATCCCTTAACGTTACACCCATCATTCTTCTTTCCATAGCTCGTTGTGTCGTCCTCAATTTCAGCAGAACCCTTTTCGTAAGCCTCCAGGTTTCTGCCCCATATGTGAGTACTGGTAACACACAGCTGTTATACACTTTCCTTTTGAGGGATAGTGGCAACCTGCTGTTCATGATTTGAGAATGCCTGCCAAACGCACCCCAGCCCATTCTTATTCTTCTGGTTATTTCAGTCTCATGATCCGGATCCGTGGTCACTACCTGCCCTAAGTAGATGTATTCCCTTACCACTTCCAGTGCTTCGCTACCTATCGTAAACTGCTGTTCTCTTCCGAGACTGTTAAACAATACTTTAGTTTTCTGCAAATTAATTTTCAGACCCACCCTTCTGCTTTGCCTCTCCAGGTCAGTGAGCATGCATTGCAATTGGTCTCCTGAGTTACTAAGCAAGGCAATATCATCAGCGAATCGCAAGTTGCTAAGGTATTCTCCATCAACTTTTATCCCCAATTCTTCCCACTCCAGGCCTCTGAATACCTCCTGTAAACATGCTGTGAATAGCATTGGAGATATCGTATCTCCCTGTCTGACGCCTTTCTTTATAGGGATTTTGTTACTTTCTTTATGGAGGACTACGGTGGCTGTGGAGCCGCTATAAATATCTTCCAGTATATTTACATATGGCTCATCTACACCCTGATTCCGTAATGCCTCCATGACTGCTGACGTTTCGACTGAATCAAACGCTTTCTCGTAATCAATGAAAGCTATATATAAGGGTTGGTTATATTCTGCACATTTCTCTATCACTTGATTGACAGTGTGAATATGGTCTATTGTTGAGTAGCCTTTACGGAATCCTGCCTGGTCCTTTGGTTGACAGAAGTCTAAGGTGTTCCTGATTCTATTTGCGATTACCTTAGTAAATACTTTGTAGGCAACGGACAGTAAGCTGATCGGTCTATAATTTTTCAAGTCTTTGGCGTCCCCTTTCTTATGGATTAGGATTATGTTAGCGTTCTTCCAAGATTCCGGTACGCTCGAGGTTATGAGGCATTGCGTATACAGGGTGGCCAGTTTCTCTAGAACAATCTGACGACCATCCTTCAACAAATCTGCTGTTACCTGATCCTCCCCCGCTGCCTTCCCCCTTTGCATAGCTCCTAAGGCTTTCTTTACTTCTTCTGGCGTTACCTGTGGGATTTCGAATTCCTCTAGGCTATTCTCTCTTCCACTATCGTCGTGGGTACCGCTGGTACTGTATAAATCTCTATAGAACTCCTCAGCCACTTGAACTATCTCATCCATATTGGTAACGATATTGCCGGCTTTGTCTCTTAACGCACACGTCTGATTCTTGCCTATTCCTAGTTTCTTCTTCACTGTTTTTAGGCTTCCTCCGTTCCTGAGAGCCTGTTCAATTCTATCCATATTATAGTTTCTGATGTCGGCTGTCTTACGCTTGTTGATTAACTTAGAAAGTTCTGCCAGTTCTATTCTAGCTGTAGGGTTAGAGGCTTTCATACATTGGCGTTTCTTGATCAGATCTTTCGTCTCCTGCGATAGCTTACTGGTTTCCTGTATAACGGCGTTACCACCGACTTCTATTGCGCACTCCTTAATGATGCCCATGAGATTGTCGTGCATTGCTGCAACACTAAGGTCCTCTTCCTGAGTTAAAGCCGAGTACCTGTTCTGTAGCTTGATCCGGAATTCCTCTAGTTTCCCTCTTACCGCTAACTCATTGATTGGCTTCTTGTGTACCAGTTTCTTCCGTTCCCTCCTCAAGTCTAGGCTAATTCGAGTTCTTACCATTCTATGGTCACTGCAGCGTACCTTGCCGAGCACGTCTACATCTTGTATGATGCCAGGGTTCGCGCAGAGTATGAAGTCGATTTCATTTCTAGTCTCACCATTCGGGCTCCTCCACGTCCACTTTCGACTAACTCGCTTGCGGAAAAAGGTGTTCATTATCCGCATATTATTCTGTTCTGCAAACTCTACTAATAATTCTCCTCTGCTATTCCTAGAGCCTATGCCATATTCCCCCACTGACTTGTCTCCAGCCTGCTTCTTGCCTACCCTGGCATTGAAGTCGCCCATCAGTATAGTGTATTTTGTTTTGACTTTACCCATCGCCGATTCCACGTCTTCATAAAAGCTTTCGACTTCCTGGTCATCATGACTGCATGTAGGGGCATAGACTTGTACCACCTTCAATTTGTACCTCTTATTAAGCTTCACAACAAGACCTGCCACCCTCTCGTTAATGCTATAGAATTCCTGTATGTTACCAGCTATTTCCTTATTAATCAGGAATCCGACTCCTAGTTCTCCTCTCTCTGCTAAGCCCCGGTAACACAGTACATGCCCGCTTTTTAGCACTGTATATGCTTCTTTTGTCCTCCTAACCTCACTGAGCCCTATTATATCCCATTTACTACCCTCTAATTCCTCCAATAACACTGCTAAACTCGCCTCGCTAGATAGCGTTCTAACGTTAAACGTTGCCAGGTTCAGATTCCAATGGCGGCCTGTCCATGTCGGCTATACATGTGTATAGCCGACACTGAATGATAGGCTGCAAACGTCATTCGTTGGTTTAGAGCAGGAGTATAGGACGAGAAAGAAGTTTGACACGCAACTCGCCTTCTTTTGAAATCACGCTCAGAAGAGACAGACCGATGCAAGATATCCGGCTGCAGTGGTGTCTCACACGTGGTGTAAAGCAAACGAAATCCGCACCGATGGTTGACATATGACCAGAGCTGTCTGTACAAATTCCAAACGAAGCCTTAAGTGACTTGAGTTGAAACCCACTTGCATTTCTCTGCCTGAGGGTTTCCCCACTATCGGTAAAAAAAGTTTGCATAAAAAAAATATTTTTTTCTTTTCGTTGATTACGCTTATTCTCGATGTGTTTTCCACATTTAGATATAAAACAAACATTCTTTTTATTTATGTGTGCCGTCAATAGAGTTATTGTGTAGCCCAAATCTAAATGCACGAGCGTTTTTTTGTTTTTGCATTTTTTTAAATTTCGCCCCCACGAAAAGTGCGACCACGTTGGACGGCAATCGAACCTGCAACCTCTGGCGCAGTAGCAGAACGCTACAGCCACTGCGATTCCACAGAAGGTAGTTGTACCGGGCTACATACCTTTTCGATTACAGTTGCCGGTGTGGTGTGCTTCAGCGTCAAATTACCTACGAACGAGTCTATAGTATGTGCCTTTCACTTGAAAGGCTCACGCCAATGAGACAATGCAATGGCCTATCGGCTAACACTTCGTTAGCCAGCACGAACAATCGTTTGAATTGAAATTATTTAAGGAGAGACGAGTGCTTTGCCTCAAAAAATGTCAGTGCGCCCGTATGATCTCTTTTTCTCGCGTTATAGAGCTCTTTCGAACAACAACAACAACAACAACAACAACAACAACAACAACAACAACAACAACAACAACAACAACAACAACAACAACAACAACAACAACAACAACAACAACAACAACAACAACAACAACAACAACAACAACAACAACAACAACAACAACAACAACAACAACAACAACAGACGTCCAGCGCGAAGGACAAGGACTGCGAGAGACGACATACACAGCGCAGCGTATGTCGTGTCTCTCGCAGTCCATGTCCTTCGCGCTGGACGCCATTTTTACCAACTAGCCCAAGCAACCACCCTAGTTCTTTCGCACGATTTCACCGACACGTAAAATTTTTTACGCGGAGCACTAGCGCCGCTGTTATGGCCTTATTGAGAATGCGAAACCCACCTTAGCGTCGTCATACCAGGGGGGCAGCGGGCGTGAATCCAGAGATTGCCAGTCGGCCGTATACCCCGAGAACGGCGCCTGGGTCAGCGACCCCACGGGATTCTGAGCTGCACGCGTGAAAAAGTCGTTGAACATGGCTAGTTCGCCAACTTCTTCGACCTTCCATCTCGGCGGAAAGGTGATTTCCGCGGAAGGAGAAACAAAGAAAACGAGTGAGTGAATAATTCTTTCTTGCTTTCTTTCTTTGCCTGGCTATGCAGCGCAGGACTGCGTATCTTCAATTTTATGCTGCGAGACTTCGTCTCTCGAGTAGAGCACTTCCGATAACCTGATATAGCACAACTGACAAAGAGGTGTCTATAGACGACTTAAATATTGTAAATTTTGGCGTTTAAACACCTCCAAAGTGCATAGCGAGTTGCATGAGCAACGCTGTAGGAAGGAGGGGGCGTCTTTGGATTAGTTTTCCCCTCATGAGGTTCATTAACGAGCACGCAGAGCACGGTGCGCGAGTTTTCTTTTTTTTTTTTTGCATTTCACTCCTACAGGAATGCGGCCGCCGTGATCGGGAAATGAACCCGCAGCAGAACGCCATAAATACATTGTGTCCCTGGGAAACAATGTATTTATGGCGTTCTGCTGCGGGTTCAGAGGGGACGCTGTACCATCTTACTTTCGCAAAGGCTTAAAAATATGCTTAAGCACGTTGTAAGAGGACGCGACGAGATGCATGTTGTTGGCCGTTGTATTGAGCAACTCAGGCGCTTTCTTTTTTTATTCTGCTTAATTACGTAGTTAGTGAGAATTAACCGATTTCGCAAGCGTTAACTTCAGGAAAAACTTCCATCACGAAAGTTGTAGAACTTTCTTGGAAACGCCTAATTCGGCAGTTTTGAACTCCCTATTGGATACATAACCATTTTTCTCTTCTTGTGCGACCGAAAAGGAGCCCGTGAAAAAAAAAAGAATAAAAAGAAAACTGAGACGCACGTTTGCGCGCCGCGATTGCAGTGCTCTCAGGCGGGGCGAGTATAAAGGAAAAGCGCATGCAACTCATGCTGACGTTTAAGTGAGAGGGCAGCGATTTCGCATTGCAATTTGCGTCAGTGATACGTGCTTCCCTCGCGGTGCTTTGGGATAGCGATAAGCAGTCCAGACAGCACGTCAGGCTAAATGCGCAGTTCGTTCATACGCGGGACGTCCGAGAGCACTGCAATCGCGGTGCACCAGCAAGCGTCTTTTTTAGAGCGCAGCTCTTTGGCGTCCGTTCCTGGGTTTCGCGTCGTCGTCGGCGTTTTTTTTTCCTTTTCTTTAATGTGTAAGTATTTCTGTGTCGACTCGCTGAGGAAAACTGTCGCTGACGCGTGACGCTCTCACCGCATAAAAAAGGAAAGAAAGTTGCATTAATAAAAATAAGTTACCGAAACGGAAAGAAATCGGATGGTCGTAAAACTCTATTAGCGACAATGAATTTCGAACATGCGACTCTTTGATTCAAACACTGGCATATCAACCACTGCACGAGAAATCGGTTCTCGTAAAGCGGCGCGAAACCACTTGCCTATCGCGTTGCACAAACGTTGAAACGCGTTGGCGTGATTCCCGCCAGCCGACCACGTCTACGTATATACGAGGTCTCCCAGATATCACACCGTTCAATTACGTCGCGTTGTACATGAAGTACGCAACGGCCAGGGCCCATCTATCTCGAAGCAGCAGCGGCATCCAGCCTCAAGGCGATTGAAGATGAAGAAGGAACGCAAGAACAACAAAAGAACGAGACGCTGTACATGAAAGGCGTAATAAAATGCTGTGCGTATTTGCTTAAAACAAACCGTTATCCATTCGCGCGTGAATCTTCTCGGGCATACCTGTATTGCGCGTGAACATTGCTACTACTCGCCTCTTCTTCGTCGTCTAATGCTGGTCTAATTAACATCACAGCGTTGCAAACGTGTTTCTCCGTTTCCGTACACGGCTGTCGCGCCTGATTCTCGCCATTCATACCAAACGCAGCAGCATACGACGAAGAAAAGCAGGCGGTTTGTAGCAGATGCTTACGCATGTTTTAGATAGCTCCCACAGGAGTCTCTGCGTGAATTTTTAGTTTTATTATTTCGCGAGCTCTCTCTTCTTTTTTTGTTTCTTTTTTAGGACGCGGAATAAAAATAATTGCGGAACAAGTAGGAAGCCAGAAAGAGCGCTGCACAAGCTTTCTCCTTCGAAGTTCTGCCCTAAAGTGGATACGTCAGGTGTTGGCTAATTAGTATTGGCCAATTATGCAGCTAAACAAAATACAAAAAGAAGCGTAACTTGCTCTATACAGCAGCTCACAATATGAATTTGGTAGCATCCTTCTACTGTGCATCGGTGCAATTTTTAAACTTCGGCTAAAGATAGCCCCTTCAATATCCACGGCGGCAGGCCTGTGTGCAGACGACCGCCACATCAAGAACTTGCAACAGGTAGTGGACAGACAGAGCTAAATTAAGACGTCCGTTCGATACACTTTACTCTTTCTAAACGATATGACGTCGTTCCACTGCTATAGGTTCCGTGCTCGTGCAGGAAGAGCCCGCGGCGCCCTCTTGCGAGCGACGCCTGCACTATACTTACCCTCACGAGTTCAAGAACTGCTCTCGATTCGTTCCAACGTGTTGTGTGAGACGAATGGCAACGACAGACGCCGCCATCACGAACTTGCGGAACGAATTACGAAGTGGCATCAGTAACTCTTGCCGATATTAGTTGAGGAAGTGCACGCAGTTCGAATGGCATCCGAGACTTGAAAAAAAGGAAAACTCGAATCGAATGATGCCAAAGCGGCCGGCAGATATCACGTCGAGCGCCAGCACATTAATGTGGTGCGGAACATGCCATCCTCGGTGCTGGTGTTTTGTGTGCGCTTGCTTTTTATGTACCGCATGCTTCTGCACCGACTGGATCAGAATAAAAAACGTAAAGGATTTAATTTAAGATAGCGTTTGCTCATCAAGCTTCAACGCAATTGCGGTTATGAAAGTTTCCATGATAATCACTGATACAACTATTAGAGCAATATTTTACTAATTAACTTTTAATTTAGTGGCCTCAGGGCGGCACGTTGCAATTGCAGAGCTAAAGGCAGCTATAGTTCTCAAAAAGAAAACCTTTAAGTTTGCCATATATTGTACAAATAGCGCCAGTTTCGGGAAGCATACGGAATCAACGTGTGCTGTAAAAATTTATTGCTGTTTCAGTTAAAGTTTTTCGCATGACAATTTCTTTTTTTTTGCAGTTCACTTTCATATTAACTGAAACAGCAATGCACTTGCTCAGATTCTGTGTTCTTGCAGTCAAGTCGAATACTTGACACATTTTGAGCTCGTTGGTTCGACGTCCTTGCGATGTGAAAGAAGACTCAAAGATACGCGAGTTGGACACGGTGAAACTATGATGTATCTTGGAGCTCTACGGAAGCTCCCGTTACGCAGTTACGGTCAAGTGCGGTATATAGACGGAGTGCGCCCGTCGTGTATTGTTTTGCCCCGACACGTTTCTCTGAGCGTTCAGAAGTGGGAATCTTCCACGCGTTGCAGATGATTCTCGAGTTTCGAAATACCGGAAATGCAACAGTTCCCCTTGTACGGGAACTGGCTCTTCTTCTCCCTCCTCTCTACAGTTCTATCTACGTCCCTTCTGGACTGGCACATTAGTAGAAAGGTAAGCGCTGCAGTGTCTGCAATGCTTTTGAGGGGCGTAATGTGGGTAATGTGGGGACCCCCAGGGAGCTCCGAAGGGCACTGCGCACATTCGAAGCGGTGGTCCAAACGAGTTGAGTTTTTTCGCTCGCTGACTCGCCCGTGTCATGTACACTCATGCTCTGAACTCCCCCCTCCCCCGACGCAGTGTGCCACACCGCAGTAGCCACAGCAGCAGCAGCAACGGTGGGAAAGTCGAAGGAAAAGGCAAAGAAAGCTTCTCTTAAAGAAAAAAAAAAAAACGCCAGTGTACCGCGCATTGGGTGCACGTTAAGAGAGCCGCAGTTGGCCAAAACTTCATTTAGAGCGCCCCCTCTTTCTTTTCCCCCCGACTGTACGGCGTGCCTCGTGATTAGATGGCGGTTCTGGCACGTAAAACCACAGAATTTTATTTTTATTTAAACTGGCCTCTGCAAGCACCTTTGACTGGAAGGGGGGAGTGTGTGTGTGTGTGGGGGGGGGGGCGGGGTAATAGACCTTTTGCATGCGCAAGTGTCTTCTTTATCCACGACTCTCGTCTTTCGGTACTCAACTTCGTGCACCGGCATTTCAAGTTTACCAGCTTGTCGTTTTTCTAGACGAGGCCACACCTTGTTTTCATATCTCTTTCGGGTAGCCTTTAGGCAGTGCATGCGTGGGTGATTTCGCGACTGCCAAACCGAAGAAGCCGCAATGCGCTGTTTTCGTCCACAGCCTGTACCAACGAGGCGGCTGATAATTAAAGGCTTCTTTTTTTTTTTAATCATTGATGAAATGACGTCCCGAAGAAACACGCAGGCTACGAGGGATGCCGCAGTGGGGGGAGGGGGGGGGGGTGTACCCGCAATAATTTGGACTCCCTTGCGGTTCTCTAATGTGCATGTATACCCAAAGAGCGGTATTCAAGAACGTTTTTCGCAGTGTGCATCCATCGGCAATGCGGCCGGTAGTAGCACCCGCGACCTCGTATTTTGCCGCATAACGATGAAGCCGCTCAGCTTGCATCGCGGCGAAACTGCGGTGTCTAAAGACTGCGAATTCACGCACAAGGAAAGTTAAAAGCTACGTAGCAATTAGAGAAGGCAAACGTATCATGCGCACAGCGTTGTCTATACCTCTGACGGCGGCTCTGAGTCCCAGCACAATGTACAGCACGACGAGGACTTGCGCAGCAACCAAGCCAAGCCAAAGTCGCGACGCCTTTGACAGACAGATGCGAAAGATGCCCGGCCAGTGGTACCTGCGGTCGGGAACGATGCAGAAAAGGTCGGCGTCGTTGAAAGCAGCACTTGTTTTTTTTTTTTACCTTACTGCTGGTTCAATGTGACGCTATTTGAAGCCGCAAGGTGATTATATTTTCGCATGGCGGCGAAAGAAGAGCGAGGCAGAAGGACAATGACAGTAATAATAATTGTTGTTTACAGCTCAAAACTGACCTTGCCTCGAGGTCTCGTCGTAAATGCAAAATCGTTCGAGCAGAACAACTGGTGCCAATGTCAACGCGAGACTCTCCTTTGTTTCGTCCCCAGTGTCGTAATAACCGGTGGCGCGTATGGCCCTGCGCAACAATGCCGGCTAGTGACGCAAATTTCTTATGTGCGAACTTGAACCTTTGCGAATTGTGTTTCAGACTGGCTGGCGGCCATCCGTAGCCTGCACAAGCACCGTGTTGTTGGTTGTTGTGAGGAAATAAACAAACAAACGTGCGCTCTAGACTGAACAAATCGAGTGTTAGCTGTGTTGGTGAGTCCATAGTAGTTCAATTTAGGTAAAAGTTGACGAATAGACTGACACTGCAGAGCCAATGACGAAGCAAACGATGCTTCCAAATTATAAGATGCGATAAGTGCATATTTACAGTAGCGTACGGACCACCTGATGGTAACATTGAGAGTTTCTTTCACCTTCTGGAAGGTTTTTTTTTCTCTTTTGTAAATAATCATGAATACACTTTAGTACTCGGCGGTAATCTAAACATTGACATGTTAGATACCACTAACAAACAGACAAAGCTATCTTCAATTCTTGCTTTTAACTTTTACAGAAATGTAGTTTCCTGTCCACGCGAATTATGACGGCAATTTCCACACTGATAAATGGTACAACGCAGGAGAAGATATGTTCTGATGTTCTTAACGTCACAATTAGTAATTACTTGCCTGTTTTTCTTATTCTGAAAAAAGTGTGTGAAGCAGGCAAATCCACTGTCAGCGGTGATGCATTATTAACGTACCACTCCACTCTCACTTTTAGAGAAGAAATCAGCTTGACAGGTTGGGGGGATGTATTGTACTGCTGCGTAACCGGCGAAGCGTATGACCGTTTTATTGACATTATCGTCTGTGGTATGCTCAACGTCTGGATCACTACAAAGACTCTCAGTGTTATATTTCATGAACACATGTCATGGGAGCATCGCACTAACTACATAAGCAATAAACTTTATAAAGTCTTAGGCGTGCACCGTAAGTGTCAGCATACGTTACCAGTACCACGAGAACTGTTACTATATAATGCTCTTTTTTCTTTCCATCTACTTTATTGTCACTTGGTTTGGGCTACTGGAACTAAGGAGTCGTTAACTAAGTTGGTAGTATTAAAAAATACCTTGCGTGCCGTCGCAGGTTTGTAATATAATGCACACACATCTGAAATGTTTCCGAGGTTTTATATTTTAAAAATCGCGACTATGTATGAGCAACAACGTTTATTAATCGTTACATCTGACATAATCCGTAACTTCACGCACATATGCAGTCTAGCAAACTTACGGCGTAATCCCGCCTCACTTTTTAACGTGACACACTGACCACTGGTATGTTCTGCAGCTGCGTACAAATTATGCTTTTCAACTTCTGCGCTACTCTCTTCCATGCAGACTAAATTTTAAATATCAGATGAAAATTTACGTTGTATGTCAAAGTATGATATCATGCAAAAGCTGTGCTCGAATGTTTAATATGCTTTCTCTTTATCGAGCTTTATTTATTTTTCCTTCTTGTAGTGTGACTGTTGGCTTTGTGCATATTCCATGTAAACAGTGATTTCATGATTTGTACTACAAAGAACATTGCTGTAGCGTTGCCTTCTGCTGTCATTGTTATGTGGCGTAGTGGGTGCTTTGTCCAGCTGGTCGAATGCAGCTTTTATCCCATTACCTTTTAGAGCGCAGCTCTTTGGCGTCCGTTCCTGGGTTTCGCGTCGTCGTCGGCCTCGTAACCAGCTCCGCCCCCCTTTCATCCCCCCAGCGCTAGCAGCGACCGACTGATACCACTGGATGCCGCTGACGCCGCTAGAGAGTCAAGATAACGTGACTGCATAGAACACCGTCGCCGCCATGCAGAAAGAGGAGGAAAGGGTCCCCCCCCCCCTGTTCTTGTGTGGCGGATAGGGTGCTCTTCAGTTGCCGACGCGCCGGTTATTTCACGTAGGCCCCGGCACGTCGACGAATACGTGACCACCTTCCCACGGCTAGACCTGGTTCTTAGCGCTGCGGAAGCGAGGGTATCATATTGTTTGTGTCGGCATCGGCGGCGTTGTCCCTGAAACCAACTCCGCAGCTGGGGTTGACTCACTATCGGCGTCAGCGGCATCAGTCAGTCGCTGCTATCTCTTCCCTCCTCCCTTTATCGTGTTGTCCGCTTGCTGCGCGCGCTTCTGCCCCCATCGTTTGCCGCTGGGTGTACACGCCGCCCCCCTCCCCCCTCTTCCTGCGAGTCTCCGGTTGTCAAAGCGCCGGCTCGAACTTAATTCCTTTCTTCGCTCCTCCTCCAATGCAACCCCTGTGCGGTGGCAATCAGAGAGCCAGATCGGTGGCGGCGGATCTGTATATGTGCACCGCCCGAGCCGAAATTGCCGCTGCCGTTCGCCCTGTGCGGTGGCAATCAGAGAGCCAGATCGGTGGCGGCTTGACATAAAGACAAACAGCAATTTCCTAACACTTATGCGGGAGAACATCCCGTTCCTCTCGCTCGTAACGCGTCCCACGGCTGTGACAACCTCGCGAGGCACTTGTATAGATCTCGTCTTTGAGAATCAAGCATTGGTGTACCAAGTCGAACATATATCAGTCTATTTCTCCGACCACAAAGCTTCCTTCATGACTGTCAAGAACTGTTAGTGGAGTCTTTGTTAAAGGAATACGTGTGAAAAATAAAAAAAAAATTCTGTGATAGCGCATACATGTGTTGCTCGATTTCTTTGCCTCAATCTATCGAAAAGGTGAAACAGCTTATTTGCTGCGCTCAAATTTCGCATTAGGAAGTAACGTAATCGTCGGTAATTTTTTTCCACTTATGTACATTAGGCTGTGCACCCATGTAGCGAAAAATAAATAAACTAAACTCAAGTGCTCGATGCTTCGAAATTGCTGTACCCATTACAGTGGAGACAAAATACAGCCACAACTTTTGAATATTAAAAGAGCGTGATGTTATCAGTGTGAAATGCTTTGGGCAATACACGCATACCACTGTATTTGCCGTACACATGACAACACGAAATTTAGTTTGTGTAAGAACCAAGGAATATAGACATGTCGATGTTGTCAACCAAGCGTGTTGATGTGCGCCGTAGCGCCCTGCCGGCGAACTAAAAGTTTGCATTTGTTTGATGACGACATGCCCTAGTGCGTTCAATTCCAGATACACGGAACTCGAAAGTACAGAAGGTCAACGTTCGAGTTCAAGGTCTTCAGCAATAACGCGCCATCTACAGTAGGTACCGGAAAATACTCATCGCCGCATTGGACACATTGAGCATTTCACAGCACCTGTTCTTCAACGGGAATAAGCCCTATTATGCCTTGATTACTTCCTCAGAGCATCCGTCGATTCCATTAAAAAAAGGGCCCTATTAACATTCTTTATACTTTCTGCAAACTTCCTGGTGACTTTAGTGACATCCTGTTTACAATGCAATATAGTAACACCTGTCTATGTCACAAGACAGTCTACTTACTTCTTTCTAAAACCGTTTTCTAAAAAAAAGTGGGTTTCGAAATTAAAGTTACGTTTTTCATCAAGGACAGTTTTTATTGGCACGCCTTTAAAGCTTGATGCTGCCTCTTACAAATAGTTCTCGCTACAATAAAAAAAATTGAAGTTACTTTGTTTTAACAACTGTTTTTAGTGGGCAGTAAACAGCCACTTTTTAATACTTTTTTTCTAAAGACAAACTTCGATAGAATGTGACTAGACATTAGTACTATTTTTCCCAAAGGATATATTTAATGGGACGCAATTTGACAGTAACTAATTTTTGTAAGGTCGTTTATAAGAAACACGAAGTTAACGTTGGTCTCACTTACAATATTATTCTTAAATCATTTTCTGCTGCTGTAGAATGCTAAAGAGTATGACGAACGCGAAACAGATCTCCTCACAACTTTTAGTGTTGTTTCCAAACACACACCACGCCTGCTCTACAATTATTTCTGTTTGTATATATAAACATGTCCTAATTTTAAATTGGTGGCCAACTGTATTACTAGGAGACCCAAAGAAATATGTTAGTAAACCGTTGATAGAACTAAAAAAAAAAAATGAAGATTAATACGTTGTCGACGCACAGGTCATGACACTCGGAACGCGAACTCTTGCCGTTTTATATTGACGGCAAAAATAATTAGAGCATGATGCTGCAAATAAGCAAGCCGAATTTCCTCAGCATGGGACGTATTATGGCAGCTAGGCGTGCCCACCATTTTCTTGTGGTTGGCGCGCGCTGTGTGACCGCGTGGCCAAAAAACGCGTTTCCGGCTCATAAAATCGCTTGCGGCGCTTCTATGCCTCCAAGGTAGCCGTCGCTGGGGCGTGGGGTGAGGGGGGGTTGCACGATTTGGACGCCGCCTAGATTAACATACTTCTCAAAGTGCCCACCGTTCGAAATTGGGTGACCACGTCGTTCGACGACCATTTCTCCGCGACGTTCCGACAGCTGGATGGAGGGGGAGAGGGGGGGGGGGAGGGAGTGGCGAAGGTCACTGCACCGCAAGTGAAAACAACCTCCCACATAAGCCGAACGTGATGGTATAAGCTGTCACGTATATCTCTTCTCGAGCTTTTCGGCGTACTCGACAACAACGTAAGCGCGGGCGATTTGTCGGCTAACGGACGCAGAGCCTGACGCAGGGAGCTAGAAGAATCTGTGGAGAGGGTAACGGGGCAAAGCCCGGCCATCGGTCGCGCCTTCGACTTCTGGTTCGTACGCCCCAAGGGCGGTTGCAAAAAATAGCCGAAGGCCAGTCTTATACTCCCTCTCTCTCTCTCTCTCTCTCTCTCTCTCTCTCTCTCTCTCTCTCTCTCTCTCTCTCGTCTCAGAAATCGCCTATAGCAAGTACCGCGGTAAATGAAGCGCGAGAAAAAGCAACGGTAAGCGCCTTTGCTATGGGCAACGGACAAACATCTCGCATCAACTGGGCATCATCAATGTAAGCCGCGCCAACAGAGACCTTGTTATCGATAGGGTGGAGATGCGTTTTGTCCGCCCCGGCAAGCGGTAAATTACGAAGCTGTTTCAAGACCACCGTACAATCGAGTCACTGATGCAGACTTATAAAGTCCTGAAACCCGGGACTGAGTGGCGGTCCCTGACTTTGAACTGGTCGATGGCAAAAATAACAACCAACATGCCCAAGCCTCTACCCTTCGTTGTCAATCGCACCGCATACAGCGACCATGAAATTTGGGCTGAAATTCTGTGAACTGAAAAATAAAACTAGCCATCTCCAGTTCTAGGTGAGGCGATAAGTTGTATCGTAGCATATCGGGATACAGATACTAGATATTGAAGCGAAAGATGTTTGAGATACAGATACAGGTTGTTAGTGGATTAAATGTATACGATACGACACCCTCATTCTGTACCTTAGGATACGTGAGTCCCATTTGTACATTCAGTACTATAGCTCCGCTGTAGGTACCACTGCAATTATACAGTAGTATTGACTTGCAAATTTATTAACTCCTGCGAATAGATTTCTATTCAATTCTTTTTTCTTACTTCACCTATTTCCTTATGGCACTCTAATTTTCAACTTTGCAGTAGTACATTGCCGTTCAGAACAGTCTCTGGTGCTTGCATCACTATGGAAGTCATCAGATTGAGGTAGGTACGCTGATGAGTCAGACATTTTTCCATGCAGCCTTTATAATAGGTACGAGGCGTTGCTGGCTCCGCAAACAAGCTTATAATGATGTGCTGAATAGGCTGGCATGTGTACCAGGGGCGACATAGCACTGTTAATAAAAAAATGGCGTGCTGTACACCTTTGCCGTTTAGGCAACACCGAAGGGGCCTGAATGACAAAGTTATAGACAATTTAAAGTGATGCTGACAGTGAACATGCTGTGCTTCTTCAGTTGTTAAAGTTGAAAAGTGTCTTTGAACTGTGCTCTTAGGTTCCCATTTCTGACCGCAATGGTCATTCCAAATATGAGCCTAAAAAACAAATTGCCGTCTTTTAGGATAAGAATTATTTGCCTTCATTTGCTAACATTCACTGACTCTGGGCGTCTTCGCGGAATTTGCTATAGGAGTATGCTTTATGTTAAAGAACATGGTACCTTAACTCTGTACCCCAAATGTCGATACTGATACGCGTCGTGCCTGATATATCACGATACAGATGCAGAATGCCCTGTGAGTATCTTAATATAATATCTAATAAAGCACACTTATTTTTGATACTGTTTAGCCCTGGTGCGGAGTGATCAACACGCGCACGTAAATTGAAGAAAGAAGTGGCTGGCAATGGGGCAAGCGAGCACGCATACAGACAGATTCAAGCCATACGGTGACAGTGCAGTACTACAGCGTTCTAATAGGTGTAGTATAGCCTGCGTCATACTAACACGAACATGCCTTCGGCGCCTTTTCGTTATCTTATTTATTTATTTGTTTATTTCTTTATTTATTTGTTTAAGAGTTTTCGTTTCTCCTAGCTGCGGGTAAACTGCTGGAGGTGTCTGGTCAGGGTGCCCTAATGTATCTTCCTTTAAATGTCTGCGATGCATTTTTTTTTCTTCTACAGTCTGCGTCAGCTAAAATTCAGCCGCTAGAGATGCTTCTGGATTGTTCGGATTATGTCTCACAACTGCTGTGCCCACACCCGAAAGCAGCCACTCCGCGAACACATCGGCCGCATGCCAACACGTACCTGCCGGATGCGGATGCCACATGCAGCAGGCGAAGTTCGCAAGTGCCGCTCTGATCGGATATTGCGCGCAACGCGACAGACGGGGGATCACGTGGGAAGCGGCTTGCGTAAAGTAGGATGCGGCTTCTGCAGCACTTCCGGGACGCGTCTTCGAGCTATGTAATCGAAAGCGAGCAGTCAGAGTGGTTGGTATATCATGGACCGGCTGCTCCACGCGCAAGGTGCTGGTTCGATTGGGATATAGCTCATCATAGGTTAGTAAGGTCCAGGATTTACTTCAATATCAAGTGACAAAGAGTAAAATTAGTCAAGAAGGAATAGGCCAACCTAGACGCAGTAAGGGTAAAAGCAGACCAATTTAGGCTGGTGCTTGGAAACATATATGCAGCCTCAGAACAGAGAGATGAAGATGACATAGAGGTAATAAATGAAACCGTAACTAGAGAGAGAGAGAGACATTTATTTACAGAAAGGCAGAGAGGTCGGCCTGAGCTATAACTTGCTCTGGCCTGTAACTAGGCTGGCTTCAGAAGCAGCAGTTGAAGTGGGAGGCAAGGCACCAAGGCAATCAGTAGATAAGCTCTCCTAGGCAGCGAAGGGCCTAATAAAGAAACGACAAAGAATGAAAGTGTCCAACTCAAGACACCAGATAGAATTCGCGGAACTATCAAAACTAATCAACGAGAAAGAAAGGGATATTCGAAATTACAACGTGACAAAGACAGAGGAAGCTGTTAAAGATGGACGCAGCATGAAATCAGTCCGAAGAAAACTTGGCATAGAGCAACCCAAAATATATGCACTGAAAGGTAAGCAGGGTGATATCATCAGTAACCTCAAAGGTATAGTAAAAGCAGCGGAACAATTCTATACTGAACTGTAGAGTACCCAGAGCAGCCATATACTACCTCCATTCGAAGTACTAACGAACAGGATATAGAAACTCCTTCTATAACTAGCGATGTAGTTAGAAGTGTCTTGCAAGACACGACCTGCGGAAAAGCGGCAGGAGAAGATGGAATAACAGTAAATTTAATCAAATACGGATTAGATAGCATGCTTGAAAAGCTTGCGGCACTTTATACGACACCTGTCACGACTTCAAGGGTTCTAGAGAGCTGGATGAATGTGAACATTATACTTTATCCACAAAAAAGGAGACGTTAAAGAATTGAAAAAAAATTATAGGCCCATTAGCTTACTTTCAGTATTGTGTAAAATGATCACCAAGATAATTTTCAATAGATTAAGGGAAACACTTGAATTCCCTCAACCAAGAGAACAGGATGGCTTCAGCAAGAGATATTCTACAATAGATCACATCCATGTCATCAATCAGGTAATCGAGAAATCTGCAAACTACGATCGACCTCTCTAGATGGCTTTCATAGATTATAAAAAGGCATTTGATTCAGTAGAGATACCAGTAGTCATAAAGACATAACGTAATCAAGGAGTACAGGAGGCACACCTGAATATCTCGGAAAATATCTACAAAGATTCCACAGCTACCTTGATTCTCCCCCAGAAAAGTAGGAAGATACATTCTAAGAAAAAAAAGGAGGAAATGGGGTGTTGAGGTTACTCATTTAGGGGAGGAACTGATCTGCCACAAACATTCCTTCTCTTAGGAGGTAAGTGCGAGGGAATGAACTGTTGCGCCCCACGCCGTTACTCCTTCGAGGACTAACAGTTGCTCTTTTCCGATGCGCCTCAAGGGAGCAACGGTCATTATTTCCGATGCTCCACAAAGGTGGAATTAATGAAATTAGGCATGTATAGCCTGATAACAAAATTATTGAGCTGAAAAAAAAAGAAAGAAAAATGCGCCAAAGAGTAGAATTCCAACTCACGTCCTCGCGCTCACAAGTCAGGTACTTCAACCACTGCACCACGGCAGATCGATTGACGGGACAGGCTATTGAGACACGTTAAGCAAAGGAACGCAGGTGCGGCAGTATAAAAGTGACTCGGCATTTTATGTATGTGTGGGGAGAGTCTAACGTTGAGTGTACGTGCAACCATAAGCGAGTGCGAAAAGAAATCTGTCCGAGTATTCTTAGAGTGATTTAAACTGAGGCACTACGCGATGTATACGTGTAGCGAGCTCAAACGGGGCACCCAAGACGACAGAGAAGGACAGTTACTCTGTCGCTTAGTGTGTCCCGTTTGACCTACAAATCACTTCAGTTAAGTTCGTAATCTCCTTGGAACGGAAGGTACTTAGGTACTATTGACCAGCAAAATCTAGCAGTCTATCGATGATGTGCGCATTTAATGTGTATCGCTCACTAATGGTGTGCGCACAAAGGGCGTGGCTCTTGACATTCCAGCTTTTAAATTTCGCGCAATTTTCTCACGAAGAGGCAAAATGATGCTTTTATTGTAGTTCTCTAGACAATGCACGAACTTCGAACTATTCACGATTTATAGACAATACCGTTTTTGCCGCATCACTGCACGACAAGGACCCAAACAGCGGAGTGCATGGGGAGTAACTGTTGTCGTTCGTCCTCCCGTTGCTCTCTTTCCGACCAGGGACTAAACACTTACTCTCCGAAATTTGAACACGGCACGCACATTCATGCATTTAGACCCTTGAGGGACGAAAGCGCCCTTTTAAGGACTAACTGCCCAGTTACTCCCATTTTCCCCGGGATTTTTCTTAGAGTGTATACCTATAAAGAAAGAGGTCAGACAAGGCGACACAATCTCTTCACTGCCTGCTTGGAAGGAGTATTGAAGCTATTAAACTGGGAAGGCTTAGGTGTAAGGATCAACGGCGAATATCTCAGCAACCTTCGGTTTGCAGATGACATTGTCCTATTCAGCAACTCTGGAGACGAGTTACAACAAATACTTGAGGACCTTAACCGAGAAAGTGTAAGAGTGGGGTTGAAGATTAATATGAACAAGACAAAGATAATGCTCAATAGCCTGGCAAGGGAACAAGAGTTCAAGATCGCCAGTCAGCTTCTAGAGTCTGTGAAATAGTACGTTGATCTAAGTTAGTTGCTCACAGGGGATCCTGATTATGAAAAGAAATTTACAGAAGAATAAAACTATGTTAGAGTGCATACGGCAGACATTGCCAGATCCTGACTGGAAGCATACCCCTATCATTGAAAGAAAGGTGTACAATCAATGCATTCTACCGGCGGTAGCATATGGGGCACAGGGAGAGAGAGGAAAGAATAGAGAAAGGCAGGGAGGTTAACCAGAGGTAGTTCCGGTTGGCTGCCCTACACGGGGGGAAGGATTAAGGGGGATAAAGAGAGAGAGTGGAAGGGGGAGATAGTGAGAAAGAGAGACGAGCACGAACAAAGCACGTACACCATAGAGCGGTAGGGGGTGGCGTTCTTAAAGTCTATCGTGAAGCCTGTTGTAATCGCACCGCTGGTACGAGTTGTTGGGAACTCGGCGCTGACGCCCGTTGTTGCATCTGGGTCGCAAGCCCCAAGGGTAGCGTTGGCCTGGCGGCCTGGGGTACAACTGGAAGCATCCGAAGGTCCCGACAAAGCATGAGTCGACTGGTAACAACAAAACAACTTGTTTATTCTAACATCGCAAAGAGTTGGCGGTCAGGTTGACCGAAGTAGAGAGACGGGAGAGCACTTTACTCAACAGAAGAAATCGGAGCCCTCCTTTGGCGTCCGGGGGCAGCTGCTTTTATACTCTCGCAGTTGAGGGCAAGAAGGAACCCCTCTATAGACGAGCACGTGACTGTGCCGCTCGGAAACAATGGGATAAGGTGACGCATACTGTCGTGTCGCCGCCGGTCGGGCACAATGGGGAGGAGAAGGTGGCTCACACTGTCGTGTCGCCGCCGGTCGGGCACAATGGGGAGGAGAAGGTGGCTCACACTGTCGTGTCGCCGCCGGTCGGGCACAATGGGGAGGAGAAGGTGGCTCACACTGTCGTGTCGCCGCCGGTCGGGCACAATGGGGAGGAGAAGGTGGCTCACACTGTCGTGTCGGCGCCTGTCAGACCCCCTCGCTTCACAGTTGTTGGGAGCTCCTCTCCCCGGCTGCCGCGCTTCGACAAGCGTGGGCACCAATATGCACATACACTCACACACGCACATGAAGACACGTGGCATCGGAACATGCCTGGACGCGCTTGGCGGGGAGGCGTAGCGGCGACGCCGAACGGGCCAAAATGTCTGCCGCTTTGTTGTAGCCGCGCCGGCTAAACCGCGCGTCGTAGGCGAAACGTAACAAGCCCCGTAGACCGCAAGAACCTTAATAACGCTAGTAAGGCCTTCAACGTGGATGTTCTTTCGGAGCACTGACCTTAAGATTTGAGTTCTGATAGTGGACGACTGTCCAACTGTTCCTGTACTCTGCACATCACTGTTCTCTGGGCACGATATCGCGGGCAGACACAGATAATATGTGTGAGCGTCTCATCGTTGTTGCATGTGTCGCACGTGGGGCTGTTGGCCATTCCAATAAGAAAAGCATATGAGTTCGTAAAGGCAACGCCTATAGCCACAGACGGTACAGCATGGTCTGTTCACGTCGTGGTAACCCAGGCGGGAGGGGCATTCGTATGTCCGGAGACACCGAACGCAAGCGACACATGGTGAAAACGTTAGAGTCCCACAGGGGCAATGTACAATCACGGGACATCAGTCGCAGCCCAGCCGCAGCGTCTGTTCGCGAAAGCGGTATGAAGACTCGTTGACCACTTTCATGCGCAGATCAGGCAGCTTCGTCGGCGTGGTCATTCCCGCTGATGTCCTGGAAGCCATTGAAAGATTATGTTGTCTCCCTTGTCATGACTGTCATGATATATGTGTAGAATTTTTTAGGCCAGTTGTTCATTGGGTCCGTGGCGCATTGGGCTTTGTATGCACTGAAGGGCTGCCTTGAACTCACTAAAGACTGTCCATTGTTGCGGTGGTTCCTGCTTAATGAAATAAATTAAGTGCAGCACGGAGTGACGCGAGTTCTATACCCGTCGATGTGGTCCCACATGAACTCTTTAATTTGATTCCTTCAGATTTTGCCGGGATGATGACTGCAGGATGATGATGGGGCAGAAACTTGGAGGTTGACAACGATGCTCGAAAGCAAGTTAAGGACCATGCAAAGAACGACGGAACGAAGAATGTTAGGCGTAACGTTAAGATACAGGAAGAGAGCGGTGTGGATCAGAGGGCAAACGTCGATAACCGATATTCTAATTGACATCAAGAGAAAAAAAGTGGAGCTGGTTCAGGCCATGTAATGCGTAGGGTAGATACTCGACGAACAATTACAGTTACAGAATGCGTGTCAAAAGAAGGGAAGCGACGTCGAGGATGGCAGAAAACTAGGTGGGGTGATGAAATTAGGAAACTCGCAGGCCCAAGCTGGAATCAGTTGGCGCAGGACAGGGGTAATTGGAGGTCGCAGGGAGAGGCCTTCGTCCTGCAGTGGACGCAAAATAGGCTGATGATGATCTCTTGAGTGCAGTTTCCCCGGGCTGCAACAGGGGCAAGAAGCATAGAGTTTCGAACAAAAATTTCTAGGCGGAACTGGTCGCTGAATGATCGCACGATCGCAACACCAGAGTTGACTCGAGTACAATTTTTAGGAAATTGCATATGGCAGCAAGGGAAGCCACGACTCCTGATTTCAAAGCTTATGGGATGCGAGCGAAGGGTGCCATTGCTGGCCCAGTGATTCTGGCAGACGGTTGAACTGTTCCATACCATGACATGAACGTCTCACTTGGCGGAGTTCGAATCACGGCGTGCGTGTGCAGGTCGATAGAAAGCATTACAGAGCAGGAAAGTGCGACACTTATGTGCTCCTTGTTTAAGCTTTGACGCGGAAGCGTTTAGCTTTATAGCTACAATTCCTTCGAACATCCTACACGGTTCCTTCGACCACGATTCCCATCGAACATCCGTAACAGATGTCGCCACTAGCAGAATATTATCGGTCATGTTGTTTATTTTAATTGTCGGACTATCGAATAGCATACATGCATGGATTTGTGTTCACTGATCACCGCAATGAGGCTTCGCACTTTTCCATGGATGCATGCTAAGCACGTGGTGGCGTGATCGAATCCTGGCCAAGGCGGCCGCATTACCAGATATATATATATATATATATATATATATATATATAAGACACGAGTGTTCATCGTTAAGTGATGATGGAGTTGGATAACGAGAGGTTCATTTCTCGCTCTTGCCAGGTGGGGAAGAAAAATAGTAATTGGCCAATAAGCATGCGCCATATCGTCTAACTACAGGTTTCTTACTGCCATATCTTTAACAACGACTTGATGCTCTCTCCGGGGTGCTTCTTGGATGGCGGTGCGGCTTGCTTCTTGACCACTCGCTTGGCCTTGTCTCGTTCGGAGCCCCTGGACGCAGCGACCGTGCCAGGTGGTGGCAACCGCTGCACGCCGTCGGCCGCGAGTGCCTCGTCCCGCTGCGGTCTCGGCTTTACGACCGACCGCTCTCTGACGGCGGAGTGGCCGGACGTGGGCTTGTACCCCTGCTCTCCCGCTCCTTGCATACCGCGGTACCTGCACGGGGACACGTTCTTGAAGATGGACGAATAGGAACGATCGGTCGCCTCTGTGTCTGCCATCGAAATGAAGGGCTCCGACACCTGCTAAGGCGTGGCTATGCAGGGACCGAAATTGAGAAACCCGCAGTTTGTTTAGCGCTTCGTCTGGCACTAACGCGCTTTTTAAAACTCGCAACCGCGGTCATGCTCTCCATTAGGAAACAACAAGAGATGGTGAAGATCGTTTAGCCGCAGTTCTCATCAATACAAGTTGTGTGATACGCTGCCGGTGAACGCAGACTTCCACTTATCGCACAGACTTTAATGTTCCAACTAACCGATAAGTTTAACAACAACTTGACTCTGGACTAAAAATTACGAGTGTAGCGTTCAGGCCTTAGATTCTGCGTGTCGATGCTATAGTTTCGGGACTGAAGGAAATGCGCGCTGCTCACGCTGGGCACATTGCACAAGGACACTTCGCATTCACGGAGCACTTCGCGGAGCACACTTCACGGAGCGCGATTGTTCGCATTCGAATAATCGCGCTCCTCGTTGTATGAGGACAGCTGTGTCTTCCACTGATTGTCTTGAAACATAGCAGACATTACAAATATATACTTCCCCCCCCCCCTACTTCTCAGCTCTCGTAACTGCTAACCAAGCCAACGTGACATACATATCCACGGTCGCCATAGTCGTGTATTCCAAGTACAGCTATACAAACTACCTAAAAAAAAGAAAGAAATTAAACTCGGCCAACATTTCATAATTAACAAAAGGCCTGTACAAGTCTTCTCACTGTCACTTCACTGTTAGAAAGCGGACGCTGTGATAAAAAAAAATGGAAACGAGATGATCGCACTAACGCCTCGTCGCGTCCCCATATGAAGTGTGTGGGATATGTCGGCCTTCACCCTTGACCTCACGGCTCAATAGGCGCAGGCCTTCTGCTGGTTATCTGGATGGTGCCGGCCGGCTGGGTTTGCTACATGTGCGCACGTACTATGTCTGCCTCGTGCCTGCTACATAAGTAATCCATTGTTTTCTTTACCGTCTGAGATATATAGAGAAAAAAGCAAACTAATAGTGCTTTTACAGACTTGATACACGTGCAATGGTTTTTTTTTTCATAGTTCACTGGATTCGTTCGCAGCGGTGAATGTAACTTTGCGTTCTGCATTGCTTCAATGGATGTGCTAGTATGGGTCTTCAGGCAAGAGTTACCTGATGCATTTACTTCTGTAATAATTTACATGTAATCTTCTGAATCCTTTATACAGTAGGAAATACTACGGTTGAGTGAGTGAATCGGGTTTTGTTGTGAGGTTCACTTGGCCTTCTTAAGCAACTGCAATGACGGTTACTGTGAGGATGGACATTTATACCACTGAGCGCCCCCCCCCCCCTCCACCCGCACACACACCTAATGGACCGCAATTACATTTGACGGGCAAGACACGCGCGCTCCGGTCTCATCGCGCCCCTGCGCATGTAAGAGGTATAGCGTGGGTTTGACTGAGCAATCTCTCGCGGAGTCCCTGGGTTTTATTTCCTTGCTTTCTTCGTCTCGCTTGTGCTGTTAAGTAGAACCTCAGCGTCCTTGCTCTAAACGTGCGTTTATTTGCTCGCGTGTAGCAATAACACCTTTTCCATTTACCGACGCGAAGGCAACGTGCCGAATGCGACGTGCAGGTCGTTTCTCTCCACCTATAGTGACAAGAAAGCATGATACCAATACTTTAGAGATAAGCCAGCACCTATTAAATAGCTTTACATTATAGGTGACTTAAGCCGCCCTAAAGCGTTGGGAGACGCAAAACACCGGACATACAGAAAAAGACAAACAAAAACACACTAAATAGTACGAAATAGTAGGAGCACCATATAGCACGAAAGGACCACATTGGAATTTGCGTAACCCAACGCTTGGGTGCGACTTGCGTGCCATAATCTAAACTCTCTATTCTTGAACAGCATGGCCAGTTCTTTGAGCCAACTGGTAAAGGCAGGTGTGACCGCCAAACGCGTCGAGGCAGGGAATTTCCTCAGGACAAACTCGCCCGTTGTTTGGAGTGGCTCGATAGGAATGAGGCGCCTAACATGCGAATGCACGCACCTGCCCGCGATGAAGAGCGAGCACTGCAAGCAGCTTCTCGTGATAAAAAAAAAAAGAAGAAAAGAAAACCCAACCTGCAAAGGTTCTGCACGCCTACTGCGAGTGCGTGCGAGATTAGTGCTGTTCCTTCAAGATCTAGCGTATGGCATGGGGCATGGAAAAGAAATGGAGTGAACGCAACACATTGTATTGCAAAATGTGTAAAGCTGCAATTCCCCTGCCAAAAAAGACAAGACAAGACAAGACAAGACAGACAGACAGACAGACAGACAGACAGACAGACAGACAGACAGACAGACAGACAGACAGACAGACAGACAGAGAGACAGACAGACAGACAGACAGACAGACAGACAGACAGACAGACAGACAGACAGACAGACAGACAGACAGACAGACAGACAGACAGACAGAGAGAGAGAGAGACTCCGTCTTCTGCATAATGCGACATCCCGAATGCGTCGCTTCAGTCTCGAGCGATGCATTCCAATGGCCTGTGCGGCCACGTTCCTAGTTTTGTTTGACCAAACAGCTTCTTCCGCGATGCACGCGGCAATGAGTTTGTTAGCCAATAGCAAAAGCCAAGTGATGTACACACCGATAGATTGGAATAATTAAAATAGAGCCGAGACTGCGCAACCAGTCGTAGGGTGACGAGTGCGACTCCATGTTTACATAGCTGGTGTCGTGCTGTTACAAGAACGCAGGCTTGCCTCACTCAGCAAGAGTCGCGTAATGGCTCTCTGGTAACAGGGCGTATTTCTTGGAACTTGACCGTGCGCGCCCACAACAGTATACAACAGTATACAACAGTATATATAACACATCCAGAATTCCCCGTTGGTTCGTGCAATTCGCAGTTATAGCAAGTGTACGGAGTGAGGCCCGTCGAACGCCGTGCCTATCGCTCGAATATTCGTTTACGGAGTCGTTTTCGTCGACAAAGCTGCTTGTAGCCTTTCCCGCCAACTGCTGAAGTGTTTCTTTACCCAATATCAGCAGCCCGAACACGTGCAAAATTATTGTTCAATCCTCCGAGCTCAAAACATTACCGCGGTTCATGTGCGGAATAAAGCACTCACTTTTGATTTCGCACGCCTATCCAACGGTATAGGCGGCGCAACTTGGCTGCTGCTAGGAGCGAGGGCGCGCGCATGCGCATAGCTGAATCGGAAAAAAAAAATTGGGGGACGCTTAAGCTTCGCCTTCGAGAGTGGAACGCGATAGCGTTCCCGTCGCCCCGCCAAGGGGTGTAAGACATTGCGCTACGGCGCTGCGATCACTTATGATGCGCTCCGCATCGGACTTTGCACCCACCTATCACGCGGTGAGCGCCGAGCAACGCAGCCTTCGGCGCGGCAACGAAACGTGCGCCTGAGCAAGCGGAACGAACCAAAGAACTCGGTGTGTCGGAGGGAGAAACGATCTGCGCGAGCCAAACGTCGTGATCGGCCCGGAAAGCCGGGCCGCGAGGCGCCACGAAGGCCGACGCGATCATGGGGTGACGCCTCGATGGGACCATCCTCGATCTCGCTTGGGAGCACCACGCAGACGCATGACTCCTCGGAAGCAGCTCGGTACACATTGCAGGGGACGCTTTCCCACCAGACGCGCTACGGCACAGCGATCACGTCAGAGGCGTGCCGCATCGGACGCTGCACCTAGGAATGAGGAAAGAGGAGCCACGTCGCCAAAACACGAGGGTTCGAGTGACAAGTGAAGTCGGAAGGGGAGAGAGCGAGAAAACTTATTAAACGCAAGGGTAGTGGGGCATCCTCGCACCGGTCCCCGCGAGGCCCGAAGGGGAGAAGCGGGCAAGTGGCGCGCCACGTGTCGGGGCAGCGCCGCACATTGCGAGGAGGTGGTCTTCTATGTTAGCCGCAAGATGGCTCTGCGTGTGCGCAGAGCGCAGAAGAAATGTAGCGGAAACGTACTTCGCTACTCGTGTAACTGCTACTTCTGTACCGATATACACGGCAGTATAACTTTCTACGGCAAGTTTCTAAGGTAAAACCGCATTCACTAGAGGCGCTTTTGTACCGCTTTGAAGCATCGAACTCGTGGCTGAGTGGTAGCGTGTCCGTCTCACACTCCGGAGACCCTGGTTCGGTTCCCACCCAGCCCATCTTGCAAGTTGTTTTTCATTCATGAAGTGCCTCCCGGGATTTATCGCTCACGGCCAACGCCGACGACACCGGCTTTTCTGCGACACGAGCTCCTTAACGTTGTCGCGTTAAAATTCAGTGGACACACTTTAACACGTACGCCTGGTAATGCAGAAGCATTATACCGTTTGTATGGACCTTGAACGCGCTCATGTTATGCACTCATGACGTGGTGCCACTTCCTCCCCATTGGCTATTCCATTACGTGCACAATGACCGACGCACTAGGCCTCACCTTTAGTCAGCCAGATGGCTGAGACGTGACGTGAGCAATGACGCACGTACTAGGCACACATTTAGTCACCCTGAGCCGTGGAGCCGCCATACTGTCGGGGAAGTGTGCTCGTTTCTCACCTCGAAGGTTTAGGTTCGGTTCCCACCGAGGCCGAAATTTACCAACATTTCCTTTAGAACCGATGAATTTACTTCCTTTCCTCTACAGAGACCTTCCCGAGAAATTTTTCGCCAAGCCGAGGATTTTTTGACGTGTTTTTTACTCTGCGCCGTCGGCCATTTTCGGTGCCATCTTTCGGTCACGCCGAATACGACGGATTTTCGCTCAATCTGGGCATATGATGCTTTCGCATTAAAGAAAAGTCTATTAGGCGGATGCAGTCGCACGTTCTTTGATGACAGGAACGAATGACTATCAACGACTTCACTTGACCGCTGATGCGCATCTCTTATTGTTTGTATCTTTTTCCAAGCTTATATACACTCGGTCTTGATGCCTGCAAGACCGAGAGTCGCAAGCCTATGCAAGCATTCCATGTTGGGTCGTATAATTTACGTTATGGCCAAAACAAAGGGGCATCGTGAGTCGATAATACAAACGAAAATTTGTTAGAGAGGTAAGATGGCCTGCTGAAGTGGTTAACGAACACAATAGGAAACGTCACCTGGGCTGAGTTGACTGGCTTGATAATCGTTGAGAAGAGTTCCCACAGAGTTTCCTACGATAATGAACTATGTGGTCTATGCATCAAGCTTTTGTACCGTGCACAAGAGTGATGTTATATAAGCGCTGTCTGAAGTTCCGTCAACTGACTCTGGCACAACGCGCATATTCGCAAGCACTGCTGATTACAGAAGACAGCTGCTGTGCGAATGCGAATGGTATGCAGGTGGACCGGTTCATAACAACTGTTAGCAATACGACGTGGCCTTGCGTTTGCTTAGTTCGAAAACAGCACGTGGGGTGTAGCGACCAAGGGCAATCTTTTTTACTTTGACTTGCATTAATGTAGCCTTTTAAGAGGAAGCTTTAGCTCGGGCCCAACTCCGACGCGGCCTATTCAAATGCATGTAAAACGCAAAAACGTTTTTGTGAGATAACCCCTGGACCGATTTTAATGAAATTTGTTGCATTTGAAAAAGAAAGTTAAATTCTAGTGACTGTTGGAAGCGGAATCTCGATTTAGGGCTTGAATTTTCTTAAAAATATTTTCAAATATTTGACCGTCTGAAAAAAATAGAAGCACGAAGTTTACAAATTCATAGCTCTGCATAAAAAACTGATATCGCGGTTCTGTAAACGCCATCCATTAGATCATTCAAAGCGGACAAATTTGATGTGTCAGTTTACTTCTTACGTGATTTTATTACGTTTGTTACAAGGGTTCTGCAAAAGTTGCATTTCCCTACTGCTAAAATTTTCTATATTCATGAGTAACATATCAATTTTGCCCGCTTTAGATGCACTATTGGATAGAATCCACAGAATTGTATTCTCATTTTTTGTTGTCGAGTTACAGAGGTGTAAACGTGATAGTTTTGTTTTCTGAAAATTTTCGATTTTTGCCAATTTTTAGTAAAATATTCACGACCTAACTCGAGAATTCGAAACCAACAGTCACTAGATTTTAAGTCTTTCTTTTAAATGCAACAAACCTGGTCAAATTTGGTGCAGTGGTTGCCGAGAAAAACGAATTCTCCTTTTACATGTATTTAGATAGGAGCACCCGAGCTAAAGCTTCCTCTTAAAGACGAAAAAAGAAATCCGTTGAATAGTTGCAAAGAAGACTGGGCCCAACTGTCGTTCAGATAAGAACTGAGACTGTATGTTACAGTGCCGAACAAATAGGTTCGAGGTCAGTGGATGTCCACTCACAGCTTCTGTGACCTCAAGCGTTGTCGTATTACACGATATGAAACGTGCGGCCGACTTCTAAGCGTGAATTGTTTTGTTTTAGAAAGTACCTATAGCCTTGAGCGTAGATACCGAATCACCGTGATGTTTTTGTTCCTGTACGATCTCCTGCAATTAAGACGAACCGCTGCGAGTAAAATGAGCACAGAAATAAAGAACTTCCTACAAGGCAGTTGGTTACTTTTATGCTGTGCAATAGCTAACCAAAAGAGGTGTCGGTGTTTCCACGTGGGATCCAATGCACGCCAGGTAAAAACGAGTACCCTGTCAGCGTAATTATGTAGGTGGAAATGCAGAAAGCTCAGTCTGCCTGCCGAAGAGGCGATAGCAACGAGGTAAGAGAGAGATACGAGGCAGCTATAATTTCCCCTCTCTGTTAAAACTCGCATTCTTATAGAGTCTGTAGCAAACCACTGTTTGCCTTATCTCAAGGTTATTGTATCATACTTCGATTGTGTGTGCATTCATCTTTATTTTGCCGTTGTCATTGTTCTTGCCATAATACTGTCTGCACATATGAATGACTACGAAGAAAATGCCTCTGTGTAGGGGCTCCGACCTTCGTCAAACATTCCTCAGACTTTTAGTCATTTCCCCTATTATCACACTGGGGTCAGTGTTTAATGAATTGATTCAGAGATATGACAGGGTACGATTTGCAGGGAAAGGACCACAGGATAACGGCTCTCCGTGGCCTTGTGCCATGCTCCGTTTTCTAGGTCACAACGACACGACAGAAATTTGAACGATCTTAAGATTAAAGCGAGCTTAGCGATAGGTGTTGGGTCCGGGCCTGCAATTCGATCACTGTGCACTAGAAAAGGAGGAATCTCCTGAGCTTGGCGGAAGACGTTTCTCACCAACAACAATATTAAAACAAAGAGAAGGACAGCGTGAGACCTGCTGGCATGTGCTCTCTCCCACACTTCACGTCAGCCTGTCCTTGTTTACTTCGCTACATCCCCTACGGCCAAAGATATGTTTTTGCTGCAAATTAAAACACGCACAAAAAGAATACACATAGACTACGCCACGGGTGGCCAAAAAAAAAAAAAACATGCCTTTCAGTAGGCAGCAGCTATTCGAACAAACAGTTCTGGTGAAACGTATCCCTACGATGAAGACGTAGCAAGCATTTTCTTGAAAAGAAAATTTTGAAAGAAATCCTCGTCCACCTCATTATGCAGAGCATCATGGTATAGTGGTGATCCGCACGGTGGTGAATATAGCTGCTTTCCCATACCCTCCCTCACTCTCTCTCACTCTCTCGATTTGTTATTTTACATTATTCCCCGTGAATCAATCAGCCTTATGTCAACAATGGCACATGGTGCCAAAAGAACTTCCACTCTCCTCTATTCCTTCTAGATGCATAGTAAAAGAACCGACATTTGGTGAGTTGATACTGGTTGAAGATCTCGAAGGGGCAGCGGAAACGACTAAGAGAAAAGGCAAACAAAATATCCAATGACAATGAAATGTAAAGAAAAAATGATAAAAATGTCATGAGCTTACTATAACATTAGATTACAGGGTCTTGCTGTTTGCCTGTGCACTGATATTGACGCCACCGATGGGAGAGCACGTGGGCATATGTGGTAGTACTCAAGTATGTGCGTGCGTGTGTGCGTTCTCATAACATTAGGTGCGAATTCAGCGCTGTCCCGTCTCTCCTGCTTTGTGTCTGAATCGTCTTGCGCTGTCCCTTCAAGGTGCTCAATATAGTAAAGTTATTTCACCCTAAAAGCGACTGGTTTGTTCCACGGCTAAACACCTTTCCTATGTTAAAAAAAACAAACACATTTTACTGCACATGACACTGAGGTCAATACTCCGCTTGCGATAAAAGAAGGTGCAGTCGAAAACTGCGCTTTACCACGAGAGCTTGACAGTGATATATCTATCAAAGTCTATTTCATGCAATTTCTCGAGTCGTCACGTTTACTCGCCACAGAAAGTCGGCAGACAAGAAAGCTTCGCTTGGCCTCGTCAGCGATTCGATCTTGCTCCGTAAGGACAAGGATGTTAGCCGCGTGATAAAGCAGCACCCTTAAGGGAGCGAGGTGGTTTTTCTTTCTTTTCCTTTTTCATTTCCTGTCGACCGTGGGTCGTGATCAAACACAAGGAGAGCGACAAAAGAATTTCTTATTTTTTTTTTTTGCCGGTTTCGCGGTCGTCGTCCTCCTCCGTCCGGCTTGTATTCAAGGGTGGCGGAAGCGGAACCGTGCGGCACCTCCAAACTGGGTCCTGCCTCGAACCGACCCCAATTAAGTCACTTCCGCAAAGTGCTGTACACAAGGGTGTGCGCGCACGGGCGTACTAGTCTCTAATAAGGCCAGCTGTCGATATACACGTTTTTTTTTTTTTTTGAACGCAAGCGCGAGTGACACTGTCAGTACGCGCATTATCGAGGTCGATCAATCCCTGTTGCTGGGTTCTCTTGCAATTCGAATAAGACACTCGTCCTGTAGGAATCAACGCGTTCGCTGTTCGAATTCGATTTCTTTTATCGTTCGACACAAGGGTGCGCGTTATGTTTGGGATTATACGGGGGTCAAAGGTGAGCCAGCGACACCTCTGTGCGGACAACTCCCACCGTTTGTCGGATGCCCGACACAGATATCTCACATTTTCGTGGAGAAACGGAAGTTGCGTGACAGCTATATGGGCGTCTGTGCGTTCGGGCACTACGGGCAACATGCATCTTGGGGGTTCGACGAACTGTAAAGCGCAGCCGGAATGTGAATGAAACAAAAAATGACCGAGTTACGCTAACCACGGAGAAATGAAAGACGCTTTAACGACGAAGACTGCTGGGAAATAAGGATGCAAATACCGGTGCCACTTCCTTTTATAGGCGAGAGACGCCTTTACAGTGTACGAGGCTGGATCGACGTCGTAAAACGTATGGCGTGGTTAAAATGTATGCTGCTTTATTTCTTTCTTCCCTTCTTAGCTTTCTTTTCGTTGATAGCGTTTCTCATTCAATTTTGTCCCAATTACTATTGTTTCCTGTCGCTGCACTAACGTGGGCTCCCGGTATAGACTTAGACTTTGGGACCATCGTCTGTTTAAATTTGCGCTTGTATGTTTTGCTTTCGGGAACCAACGAACAAACGAGGAATCAAGCAAACGGTGCGAGGCTAGCACAGCTTATCGCCTAATCGACCGAAATTTGACCCCACGGCAACACGCTGGACCGCCGCAGTGCAACCAAGCTTTGCGATACTCCCGTAGAAACTTGCCTACAGGTCTGGAAGACTGCTGCGCTCAATCGATAAGTCTGTTCCAACTACGGGTATAGCGAGATGGTCTAAAGGTCGTAACACATAAGCAGACACTAATGATTTTCTTTCTTTATTTATTTCTTTGTTTTGTTTTGATTTCTAGTTCTCATTGTGACAGGTTTACTTATTCAAAGCACACATTACTTCTTCGATAGAATAGTACTTCGGTTATACAGTTGTGTGTCAGGCACAAAGGCCAGAATGCCAGAAAAGTATCAACAGCCGATTGGGAACTGAGCCTAGAATGCTGTTTTCACAATACCACAGAACCGTATAACTTCTACTACTATATTGCGTCTACTTGGGTTCGCTTGCCATATATTGTGATATGCGCATGCAACCATACCGTTCATGTGGGCGACATTATGTAGATCAGGTTCCACAACAGGTGAACACAACTGTGGAACAGGGCGTGCGAACTGCACCTTGAACCAATAAACTAAACGCCAAGTTGTATTGTAAGTAAGAACTCATGCGAACAGCGGACCTCTAAAACACTGGGGAGCTTATGACAATGCCTGCTCTTTCTTTTTTCTAGCGCTGCAAATCATAATCGGGGCGCCACTTCGGTACGCCTGAACACCGCTAATCGCAAGCACTCTGCGGTGACGGTGCTCGAATTGCCGCGGCGAGGTGTTTGGTTTTTCTGACATTGGTACTAATTGTTCTTGTTGCTTGTATGTAGGGCGCCACAAGAAGAGCCCATTGGTCGGGGGAAACATTTGATCGTAATAATAAAAAAAAAATTGACAGTCGCCTAAGTATCCTTACGTGATTTGAATGCGCAATCATCTTGAGTTCTCAAATTAATTGGTTACGTCCATGATACGTGAGGTCTTACATTGCCGCTAGTCCTTCGCAGCTCTACAGTAATCCACCTTATTCCACCTTACTTTAATTTGTAACAAACTTAATCCGGAAGTAGCGTAAGTAGCGAGGGACCAAGACCTCGAGTAGCACAACGCACGAGACTAACGTAGTGGCCGCGTCGCGATAAAAGCTTGTCCTCCCTCCGTGGAGGGAGCCTAACCGATTCTGCATTCTGCAGGTATTTTCAATAAAGTTGTTCTCTCTCTCTCTCTCTCTCTCTCTCTCTATATATATATATATATATATATATATATATCCACCTGCTTTTAATTGGTACCAACCTTCATCCACTTTAATCAACCTTGCTCCGCTTTATTTCACCTTCATCAACTTCACCTTAATTCACTTTACTCCACCTCAGTTCACATTACTAAGGCCACAAATGACTACGACGTGACGTGTGCAATGACACATTTAGTGGGCACAGCTTTAGTCAGCCGGCACCGTGGACTCACCGTGGCGTGGGGGGAAGCGTGCCCGGGTTCGACTCTCACCTAAATGCATGAAATCTTCTCTTCGAAGCCGTTGACTTAGTTCGTTCATAGGAACTTGACGTCCATCCGAGTCTTTTTGATGCGTTTTTATTCTTTGCGCCGTCGGCCATGTTATTCCAACCATCGCTTGATCACGCCGGATTTTCTGCCTCGTGGGACCTACAATGCTTTTGCAGTAGAATTTTCCGGTGCAGCAGCTTCAAGTAGCAGCACATCTCGAATAACGGCGATGCTCAGGGTCACCTATTTGTCAGACGACCACCGTGTCATTACTCCGGTATTTCAGCAGGCAAAATGAACCTCACTTTTTTGGCCACATGTCGTTGCCTACTGCTCGGCTTTGTCTTCGGCACCATTACATGCTAGGCTTGTATTTTTCTATATAACGTGACACTACGCGGACGAAAACGCCGTCTTGAGCACGAATATAAATTTTACTTTCTCGTGCCTCGCGTTATGTTTATATGACAATGGGAGAGGTATCGATGTGGTAAAACTTCGCACAGGTCCTTAACAAATTTGACGACATCAGGATGAGTCCACATCAAAACTAAATTCTGGTGTTTTACGTGTCAAAAACCACGATGTGCGCATGGAGCCGAGTGATTAGCTTCTGACGGCAAAACAACGCAGGAAAAGAAGACGGGCAGTAGGAGCGAACGTACGCCACGAAGCGATATACGGTATGTGTTGCGCCGTGACTTGGGCATGTGGTGCGTGAATCCGCAATAGCCAAATGGCTCAGCACTCGACTCGTTTCGGGAGAGGAGGTAGTAGGTTCGAATCCCAATACCACCGGGCACCTGCTGGTTTTCTTAATAGGTAGAGATGTCTGCCGGCCAGGAGGCGCTCGGCTAACTATAGGTATACTCTCATCTCGAAAGGGGGGATCTGTTGAACCAACTAGCACAGCGTCGCACGTTTCGTTCATTAGGTGCGGTGTAATCAACAAGACACAGATAGTTCTCGTTTACTCCACCACACACACACACATCCCAGCGCCGGGTCTACAGTGCCGCCCAACGCAGGAGTGTTGAACCCGTCGCGCCCCCTTTCGCACGGCCTCTGCCCTCGCTTACCAGCGCGTTTCGAGTGCGCGAGCACCCGTTATCTACGTGAATATATATGCGAGACGGCACGCGCGCGCGAGTATACGTGGAGCACAGGGAGATCTCGGCAGACAAAGAGAGAGAGAGAGAGAAGAAAGAAATAAGGCGAGAAAAGCAGTGGCGATAAAGCGAAGGCGCGTTACGCCGACGCGTGCCAAGTCGCGCGAGCGAGCGTTCGCGTTCAAGCGCTCGGGCTTGCTGCCGCGGCAGCGGTGCCCGTCCGCTAATCTGAGCAAACAGAACAGCAGTCGTGCCACGCGCGCGCGACGTCGGACACGCCACCGGAAGGTGCGCTGGCGCGCGCGACCGACGGCAGCGGAAAGCGCGGCGCCCGCTCCACGTATCTATGCACGATATGAGCATTACCGACGAATGCGCGAGGGGTGTGCAGATCAGGTTGCACGAGGAACACGCGTATAGGCGGTCTCCGTTGTAGAGAGTCGATCGTGCCACTTTCAAGTGGACGCCGTCTTTCCTTTTTTCACGAATCCGTATAGCGTATAGGTACACTTAGCACCCGTGGCTCGCTGTCGGATGGCGGGATGCGCTGCTGAGGACTATGTCGCGGGTTCGACCCGTCGCAGTAGCTTCGTGGCTGTGGCGTTGCGTTGTTGAGCTCGAGGTCGCCTGTTCGATTCCGACCACGGCGACCGCATTTTCACGAGGGCGGAGTGCAAAGCGCTCGCGTTCATTCTTCGAGTGCCTCAAGTGGCCGAAATTAACCCGGAGTCGTCACTACAATGTCCATCGTGATAACCTACTGTGTAGAAGCCTCAGCTCAGTGACTGTGCGTCCTGCTGGCGGCCGCCTTTTCACATAGGGTCGGATTGCAGAGACGATCGTGTGCCGAGCCTTGCGGATCACGTGTCAAGGAAGTGCAGGTTGTCAAAATTATTTTGCAGTCCTCCACTATGTGGCGTTGCTCACAGCCCCTGCGTTGATTGAAGACGTTGGACGTCTGTATCAATAAAACCTTCAATTGAATCCCCGCTTCTGTGCTTCGAAATGTCGGCTAATTCAGGCTGCCACCTGCTGTCCCCCGGATAGTTTTTTTCCATCTGCGAGTCTACATCCTTCCAAGAAAGGTGTAGTATTTTCTATTGTAGTTTCATGCTGCATTCAATTGGACGTCCGCTTTCACTACTGGGGTTTAAGGAAATTGCTGTGGAGAGAGGGAGGTAAGGGATGTCACGCTATGTAATGGTGATGTCATGGTGATGTCACGCTGATGTCACGGTGATGTAACACACCCTTATTATGGAGTGGTATGGGTATACGTGGGTGCAGTATAAATGTAAGGGAGAGTACACGCACGGGTAAAAAGAAATTGCAGCCTTTTATTCCTTTTAGCACACTTAAGTAATTATAAAGTTTTCTTTGTATATACTGCATACTCGATACTGTATTCTCTCTGTTCCACAGGCAAAAAAAGAAAGATAGGAAATTGGGAGGAAAATTAATGCGAATGGCTGGCTCAACCCAAATATTACGCATTTCTAAACAATAGCGCGCAGTGCAAAGCACAACCCCACTTACAAAAAAAAAAAAAAAAAAACTTGTGTTAGCCTTTGCACATAAAAGTATTTACTAGCATTTTACAGTTAACTAACCAATCTCCGCCCAATATTGTGCGAAATTAAAAGGGGCTTGCCACATATATATATACACGTGCGACAGTGCGCATGCGTACGACGTAGTAGTTGCGGAACAAACACGAAGCCGAAGAAGCACGGAACAATTTTCGAGACAGCTAATGCCAGTTCTCTTAACGGACCGTCTTATCTCTCGGCTTTGCTGAATTAAAAAGAATGCTTGCGGCAGTTTTCCGTTTGAATTCACGCTATGAGACGCCATGCGCGGCGTTTCAGTGTAGAGAACAGGCCGCGACCATCAGTTACGAAACTGGACGCACTCGGCGCTGTTTTCGGGTCTAAATGGAATAGCAACAGGCAGTAATAGCAACGTGCGCAACGTGTAACGCAGAGCGTATCCTCCGAAGCCGCGCGCGCGCGATCTCGGAGGCCATGCGTAAAGCGTGGCGTTTCCTGCAACGGTTGCTGTAGGGTAGACTCTGGCCCTGCGCTTGTCCAACTGCCGCTGGAATCCCGCGCAATATACTCGGATTTTGCTACGAATTGGCATAGCTGCTTTTCTTCGGTAGAGCTGTCGTCCAGGATATGGCAGTTCGTGACGTGTTTCCGCCAGCTCCTGCAGTCAGTTGCGGCGTCTGCAGTGCACTAAAGTGCGACCTTCGAGTCTGTGACTTCGTCGGCGCGGTCGCTTAGGGGCGCGATAGAAGTTTTAATTAAATTGCGGGATTGAACTTGCCGAAACTACGTAGTGGGCAGGCTGTGAGGATCACCGTAATGGACGGCACCGGATTGTTGTTGACCTCGGGTTTTTTTTGAAACGCCCTTGAAACTAAGTACACGAGAGTTTTTCTCCATATAGCGCATGGCAAAATTAGGCCGCCGCCGCGTCGTGTGAGCGAACCCGCGACCTCGTGCTCGGCAACATAACGCCGGATGCCACTGAGCCACCGCTGCGGCTGGGATAATGCGATTTGGACACCTTTCACTATTTGCGATTAATTCTGGGGTGTCCTGTTTTTTCACGGCATTTGTTTAGAGCAATGAATTGCTTTATGTTCGCAAGTGATTAGATGCGCATGCGCGCAGGCATCCAGAACGCATGCAAACGGTGCACTTTCTGTTGAAAACGCTGCGCTGAGCTAAGACGTAGCTCAGACGGCTGCACACGTCTTTGCTCCGGTGGAAACGCCACGCGCGACGCTGACAAGAAACAACAATAAGTAAGAGAGAGAGAGAGAGAGAGAGAGAGAGAGAGAGAGAGAGAGAGAGAGAGAGAGAGGAAATCAGCCGTGCGCAGACGCACCGTAGAACAAAGGCGGACATTCCTGCCGCACTGAAACAATCGTGCGTTTCCCGTCTTCCGTACATTGGCGGAACACGAGGCGAGACGAAACGTGGCTTTTTTAGCCGAGAGCCGCCTCGCAGACGCGACGCGCCGCAGTCGCCTTTCCCTCCACATTGTGGGGCACCCAAGGATCGGACGGAGATCACCAACGGACCTCATCTCCGCGGCCTGGACGCCGGCTGTCGTGGCGCGTCGACTCCAATTTCGCAGCTGCCGAGTCTGTTTACTTTCCCACTTTGGAAATCAACTTTCGGTGGTACAACTATGACGTGACCAACGCGCTTAAGCATCCCAATGACCAAATTGAAGAAAAAAATGAAGTCAGTGAATAAACAGCAACATTTTAAACAGCGCAGCGTATACGATACAGAAAGAATAGAAGCACTGAATCTGATCGACCGGAGTCCAACCTTGGTCAGGAAATATTCCTTGATCGATAAAGGCTGGACGCCGGCCTACAAGGACACGGGGCTCTGTCCTGCGATTATTCTTGCCGTGGCCTGCATGTGTCGCGCTGTTTAAAAATTGGCCGACTAACAAGGTGCACCAACCACCAGAATTGAACACGCTGTGAACAGCGAATAAAATCGTTCGAAAGTCAGCTCTGTTGTTCGCGAGCTTGTTCACAAGCAGAGAAACCGACTGCCTCCTTTTGTTTCTAAAACGGCCATTAGGTGTCTCGCTGGAATCCTCCTGCAGCAATTAAACTGTGGTAACCATGAGGCCATAGCTACCCTTGCGCTACAATCTTACGTATGTTCAGCCATGTACGGGGCGATCTTTTATAAGTTTTACAGAGTTTGTAAATATCACCTGTGGCAGATAGCATAATTATTGTCCTTGAGCTGGATTATTCGAAAGGGCGGACATTGTTAGACTAAGAAATCGAAACGCATATTCAAGTAATTAAAAAATTACCAATTAACTTCCTAATTACTTATATTACGGCGCATGTCGCAACTTGCGAATTGCAGCCAGTGAGTTTGCAAGACATATCCATTTCAAATGAATCTTCAGGATGACACCAGTTGCGAGATGTTATTTCCCGAAATGTGGGACGAAATACACGGGCGTTCTAGTTACTTCTGTGCTTCAGTGCATAAAAGAGCGTTTCGTTAAAAAAAGTAAGTCGAACCACAGTGAATTTTTTGCGGCGAGTTTGATGGCACGTATCCCCAAACTGCTCTCATTCCGGAAATTAATTCTAAGCGGATACCCTCGCAAACTCATCAGCTACAATTCGTAGGTTGCAGTGCGCCCGGGGCAATTAATTAAGAAGTTATAATTAGTTAAATTCTAATTAGCCGTATACGTGTCTCGATTTCTCGGGCAAGTAATAAAGTCCGCCTCTCCGAATAATCGAGCTCAAGGACTACAATTACGCTATATCTGCAACGGGCGATATTAAAAACAATTCCGGAAAACTGAGAAAAATTGTCACCCCGCATATGCAGAATAGCAGTCCCGAGTTGATGTCGCGCATCCACGACACATCCGCACTGCGTCATCGAATTGCCACCGCATTTCGGCAAATGTGACGCTTCGCAACGATGTGCTGCGGCTGCGCCTGCTACGCCCCAGACGAGGAGAAGGTTCGCCACCGAGCAAACAACGAACGACATTGTGCATCCGCGCGTAAACGCGAGCGGATGTGAGAAACGTCGCGCGCTCGCGTGGGCCGCGTCTGTGTGAACGGCGGATCCGTAGTGAGTCAGGCCCGTTACGCAGTGACGATGAAACGGTGCGCTGTCTGCAGCTCGCGCGGCACTTTCCGTACGTCATCCGGACTTTGCGGTGCCGCGAGCTCGTAGACGAGAACGCGTTGTGCAAACAATGGGGGGCGTTGGAGCCATTGTGGAACGCGCTGTCGCTGCGAACGTGGCGTGAAGTCGCGTGCACAGAGTTTCGCGTCGGCGAGAAACGCGAAACTCGAAGGCGCGTGCATGTGTATACGCGAAGCGCGAATAAGGAATTTGAGAAAGCGTGCGAGGAACCAACGTCCCTCTTGGTATTTTGCGATAATTATCGTCGCGTCCTAGCCGTAAACAACGACGAACAAATATGGATCCTGCGAGGTGTTAGAAATTTATTTGTGCAGTTTAAAAATTATTGGGTTTTACGTGCCAAAACCACTTTCTGATTATCAGGCACGCCGTAGTGGAGGACTCCGGAAATTTCGACCACCTGGGGTTCTTTAACGTGCACCTAAGCCTAAGTACAGGGGTGTTTTCGCATTTCGCCCCCATCGGAATGCGACCGCCGTTGCCGGGATTCGATCCCGCGACCTCGTGCTCAGCAGCCCAACACCATAGCCACTGAGCAACCACGGCGGGTTATTTGTGCAGTTGAACGTCCCTAAACTTCAATAATTATTTCCCGCAAAATGGAAGGCAAGCAACGTGCATACGCCTTCGTACACCAAATTATCGTGACGAATGGTTCGTTACATACGTGGTATAGAGTCTGTCTTAAATTTGATTACAACTTACAAGTTCAGTTAATACGAATGTGCAGTTCGCGAGCTTTGTTACAAAAAAAAAAATAAAGGATGTTTTTACGTATTCTTTGCCGTAACGATACGTAAGTGGAATGCGCGTCCGCTCAGTAACCAAACATGAAAACTTTTTTCGGTCTTATAAGAGAGGAGAGCACTTCGTTGACGCAGCATGATTTTATGCATCCTGTACGCTTTGTTATGTTATATTTCTGCAATTCTGAAAAAAAAAACGCTGTCTTTATTTTCCGTTCGTCGTACCCTGGCCCTCACACGCGTTCAGAATCACGTATCAAATAACAGCGAAAAATAACCAACTCGCGCGAGCCTTGCCTCAGCACATGCACTCGCATTGTCGCGAAAAGGCGGAAACGCTGTGACGAGTTCGGTTGTCGCGGTGTAACACATGAGCCTGCGACTCGGGCCAGTTGAAGTCGGCTGTGCGTGAATTCTACGCGGAAAGAAAGCGATGCTTTACTGCTGCATTCATGCAAGTGCACAGGAGAGCAGTGAAATGTCGCAGGATTCAATGCGATCAAGTGTTACCTGACCGACACGGACAGGAGGGAAAACAATGTACATGTTCCTTTACATAAGTGCAATATGTGAAGTGTAGCATCGCATTGTTTCTATGGATGAGAAAGTGTAGACCGGAGTTGCAAACGACAACACTACGTTGCGTTCGCAACGCTTGGCTTTGCGTGAAAATCATGACCTCTTCGTGCTTTGAGGGGACGCTGGGCTTTAAGAGCAATTTTCTTCATTGCTGCGATTAGCCAGTATACGTATATTGCAGCACAAAACTGCATTCAATAACTTCAATCAGGAAAAAAAAATTATGTGAGCGCTTTTTTTTTAGGCAGGGCAGAAATATAACATAACAGCTGCCACACTGGCTTTATGTCAACGGGCTTGTGCCTAAACGGGCAAGAGTCGCTTACAAAATCATCGATTAACGTCCCAGTACAAAATCGTGTCACATGGACAATTCAGTGACTGGGAAACAAACGGGTCTGAAGGGGAGGGGGGGGGGTACTTCAATGCACTTATAAGCTTTGGTATGCAAGAAAAATACGGAGAAAACGATGACAGAGATGCGGCTCAAAGACCGCCGCGGTATAAGATGCCGTAGTAAGCGTGTAGCTTGCGTATGAGAGCAACATGCCGATAAGGAGAGCGGTGCTCTTGTCATAACGCGCGACTTATTGCGCGTAAGGCGCCATAAAATGGTGTCATTTGGCCACGAGAGAACGCACCACGTCCTTTGCCTGTGCCTCCAATTTAAGCGCGCCAGAGAGGCAGGCGTCGGGTGCTGCTTCGTCCGAACTTGGCGAGCGGTCGCAGCTGACTGAAAACGCCCTGTTCTAACCGTGGTCAGGTTGTAAATCGAGTTTGCAAAGCCATCCGCGCATTACTTTCAACCTTGCGCAGGAGCGAAAATTACGAATCGCGGCTGCGATGATATGACATGTGGTCCAACTGACAAGTGGTTGCATACTTATTCACGTCGTCCGTCCTTACCGTGACAACACGTTCACCTTCCTCCACTTCCTTTTCTCCTGGCGAAGGGTCAGGCTCGAGGAAAGCTGCCTCGCTCCAAGCGTTTTCAAACTAAATTTTGCTGTCCGTGTCTCAAACGCTAATCTGTAAACGTGTCGTGCGTTGCCCTCCCCAATCGCTGCTCTACCGCACCGCTTCAAATGATAAGCGCAAGTACTCACTCGTCAGTGTGCTCCGCGGACTTTGTAGGCGGGCCAAGCGCTTCACTTCCAGCTGTTGTTGTCGTTGTTGCGTATCACGTGTGTGGCTCCTACCCACAAGGGGGGATTGGGCAAGAAATGGGTGGATTATCCCAAAATAATATGGAGCATAAGTTTCCGAATATCTATGGAATTAGCATTGAATAACGTAGAATGATCTGAAGGTTGAAGGTTGAAGGTTATTTTTCCTTCAAAGATGAAAGAAGGAACTGCGGCAAAAGGCGGTAAGCCTGACGAGGTCACAGTTCCCCAAAACAGTCGATACAGCAGTGAGTTACACAGAAATGAATATTAACATAGTATGATAGTGAACAAAATACATTGCATCAAACGACAGTATTACCAGGAAAAATATTACTTTCGATACAAAGACAGTGTTCCATAAATTAAAGGCAGTGTATAAATATGCCATGAGGTCGCTAAAGAAAACGCACACACAAACATCTTGACACGAAAACAAGAGATGCTTCGCTAAGTAAAAAACAAGTTATATTGAGTCAGTGCTGATTAGTAACTTTTTCATGTCTATTTAAAATTTGTTCTTAGGGAGATCAAACATGACACTTAAAGATGGGTTATTGAGAACGACTGGAATCTGGTAATCGAGTTTTTGTTTGCCGTAATTTGACCGCGTTTTAGGGACCAAGTTTCTGTGTTGCCGAAGGGGGTATTTAGTAGGAGGGTGGTTTGGAGCAATGGAATGCAAACGACTACGATGGATGTACTGTACCAGGCGAAATATGTAAACATGGTTTGCTTTAAGTAAATTATGCTTATGAGAGATTGGTAATGTTGGTAGGTTTTCCGGCCTACCATGGTAACCCTCAATAGCCCGCAATGCCTTCTTTTCTTAAAATAAAATGAGGAAAGTCACATCAAATCAGTAATAAATAATATAAAAGTACAAAAATTAAAAACAAATAGAATTCAGGTCACAGCTGAGAACATGACGACAACGACGGTCGCGTGAACTCTGGCACACACCCCCTGTGCGGTATCTGCCGAGAATCGGCCAGTGTTATGAAAAAAAAAAATTGAGACATTCTTAATTTAGAATGAATCCATGAAACTATCAAATATTAAAGAGAGAGCATAAAAGAAACCTTTAGGAGCCAGAATGGCATGAGCAAAATGATTTTTTTTAATTAAGGAAAAATTTTCCAAGTACCGAAACATATGACACATAAATAAAGAAAACTGCAAAATTAAATAAATTTGTCAGCAAGTTTCAATGAATAAGTTCTGCATAGCACTGTAAACATTCAATTCGCTTTAATTCACTTTGAGCTCTACACCAAAATGTTCAGGATAGCTGACAAAAAGCTTCTTTTTAATTGTTTGACGTGGTCCGTGGCACGTCTTACCAGTGTTGCGTTTCGCCTGCGACACGTGGTTTTGCCGGCGCGACTGCGGCGGGGCGGCAGACATTTTGGCCCGATCGTCGTCGCCGCAACGCCCATCGGCAGGTGTTTCCAGGCGCGACTGCGGCGATGCGACCGCAAAGGATCACCCTCGCATTCCAGTCATTGTGCCAGAACCAGGCGCTGCGAAAGCAGGGATCATCCTCTCATTACAGTCATTGTGCCCGACCGGCAGCGCTACAACAGGGTGCTACGAGATCGTGCTCGACATGGTGCTACGGCATCGCTACAACAGGGTGCTACGAGATCGTGCTCGACATGGTGCTACGGCATCGCTACAACAGGGTGCTACGAGATCGTGCTCGACATGGTGCTACGGCAGCGCTACGACAGTGTGCGTCACCATTAGCCCATTGTACATTCACGTGCTCGTCTTTTGAGGGGTTCCTTCTTGCCCTCAACTGCGAGAGTATAAAAACAGCTGCCCCGGACGCCAAAAGGAGGGCTCCGATTTCTTCTGTTGAGTGAAGTGCTCTCCCGTCTCTCTACTTCGGTCAACCTGACCGCCAACTCTCTGAGATGTTAAAATAAACAAGTTGTTTTGTTGTTACCAGTCGACTCATGCTTTGCCGAGACCTTCGGATGCTTCCAGTTGTACCCCAGGCCGCCAGGCCAACGCTACCCTTGGGGCTTGCGACCCAGGTACAACCACGGGCGTCAGCGCCGAGTTCCCAACAGATCGTACCAGCGGTGCGATCCAAACATCTGGTTGGCAGCGGTGAGATCGCCTCCGACTTCAAACAACTGTCTGCCAGCGGTGAGATCGCGACAACGGAGGCCAGCAGCGAAGAGATGCAGTTGACTGTATGCTGAGCAGCTCATCGACGATCCGGGAGCAGTGCAACGAGCCCTGTGTGATGACTGGTTGCCTGCAGCGGAACGACTGCGCTGGACTCTTGGCTGCGAGGTTTGGTGAGTGCGGGACTTTCTTCTTCTGAGCTTTGCCAGGCTTTTTGTTAGTGTCAGAAACAGAGCTGGTAATTGTGGTTGTCGTTGCTGCCGGGTTAGTTTGCGGCAAGACAATAGTAAGCAGTAGAGAAAGCAGCATTCAGAGCAGCCATGGATTTGAAGTCGTTGCGCAAACCGAAATTGTTGGAGCTTGCAAGAGAGTTGGGTCTGGATGTCTCGGACAAACTCAGAAAACCAGAACTGCTAAAGGCTATTCTTGAGTTAGAGGCTGAGGATGACGAGCTGTCGGAATGCCTTGAGACTATTGAGGAGAGGTCAAAAAGACAGGAGCGCGAACTTAAAGAGCAAAAAGAGAAACAGGAGCGCGAACTTAAAGAGCAAAAAGAGAAACAGGAGCGCGAACTTAAAGAGCAGAAAGAAAAAGAAGAGCGTGACCGTCAACACGCTTTGGAAATGAAGCGTCTTGAGGTAGAGATGGAACGCGCTCGTAATGGAAGTCAGGCACACGGTGCAGGAGAACGCGTATTGTTCAAAATGACAGACCTGATGCGGCCGTTTAAGCTTGGAGAGGACATTGGTTTGTTCCTGGTTAACTTTGAGCGAACGTGCGAGAAGCAGGGGTTCTCTCGGGAAACGTGGCCACAGCGCTTGCTCACTTTGTTACCCGGCGAGGCGGCCGACGTAGTCGCTCGCTTGGATAGAGAGGAAGCAGAGGATTTCGACAAAGTAAAATCGAGTCTGCTAAAAAAGTACCGGCTGTCTGCGGAGGCGTTCCGTCGGAAGTTTCGGGAAAATGAGAAAGGCAGAAGTGAGTCATATACAGAGTTTGCGTATAGGCTTATGTCGAACATGCAGGAGTGGCTCAAAGAAGAGAAAGCGTTTGGTGACCACGATAAAGTTCTGCAGTGTTTCGGGCTAGAACAGTTTTATAGTCGGTTACCGGAGAACGTGCGATACTGGGTCTTGGATAGGCCAGACGTTTGTACGGTGGCTAAAGCCGCTGAGCTAGCCGAGGAGTTTGTGACGCGTCGGGCTCGCGGAGCTAAGGACGGTCAAAAGGGTGAATTTGGCTCGAAGTTTGAGAGGCCGAAGTTCACGCCCATGAGATTAAAAGGGGACACGCGTAGGGAGGATGCGAGTGAAAGCAGTCCGACCAAACGTAAAGAGACGGCGGCAGCCAAACGCAGGAAGCGGTTCGAGATGAGGCGAGCGCGCGTTTGTTATACGTGCCAGAAGCCGGGTCACTTTTCGGCGCAGTGTCCGGAAACAACACCAAAAGTTGTGTTTTTTTCAATAGGCAGCACTGACGAGAACATGAAGCTTCTCGAGCCTTACATGCGAGACCTCTTCGTGAACGGGAAAGAGTGCCGAGTGCTTCGCGATTCCGCAGCTACGATGGATGTAGTTCACCCGTCTTACGTAGAACCCCATATGTTCACGGGCGAGTGCGCATGGATCAAGCAAGCCGTGGAAGCTCATAGCGTGTGTCTGCCAGTAGCAAAGGTGCTTATTGAAGGACCTTTCGGAGCGCTTGAGACAGAGGCGGCAGTGTCATCTATGCTGCCACCCCAGTACCCGTACCTATTTTCAAACAGGTCCGATCACCTCCTGCGCGAGAAGGGGCTTTTGTTTGGTGAAGCTAGTGTTCTGGCCTTAACCAGATCGAAGGTTCGGGAGCTCGCTGCAAAGGCGGTAGTTGCGAGGCCGACGTTATCAAACAACGAAAAAGGGTCAGAGGCGCAGCAAGCTGATATTCAGAGCACGCCCGAACTGAATAAACTTGAGTCTGTAACGTTAAAGGCGCCAGATACTGGAGAGGAAACGCCCGATGCGGGAAAGTTAGAAGAGCTATCTACTGATTTGCTCATCGCGCCTACGTCAGACGGACTTGATAGGTTGCTAAAAGTCAGCCGGTCGGCTTTGATAGCCGAGCAAAAAAAGGATGGCAGCCTGGAAAACGTGCGCTGCAATGTCAAAGAAGGTATCGCCAGGAAAACTGCGCGTTTTGTGGAAAGAGGTGGAGTCCTGTACCGGAAGTATCTAGACCGCAGAGGAGTGGAGTTCGATCAGCTGATCGTGCCTCAATGCTATCGTCAGGATCTGTTGCGCTTGTCACACGGGGGTTCGTGGTCCGGACACCTTGGAGTTAAGAAAACTAAGGACCGTCTCTTGCAAGAGTACTATTGGCCAGGGTGTTTTCGGGACGCAGACCATTTCGTGAGGACATGTGACACTTGTCAGCGGGTGGGCAAACCAGGGGACAAATCGAGGGCGCCGTTGAAATTGGTACCTATCATTACGGAGCCTTTTAGACGGCTCGTTATTGATACTGTGGGACCTCTGCCGGTAACAGCCACGGGGTACAGACACATTTTGACTGTGATCTGCCCAGCGACAAAGTTCCCTGAAGCAGTGCCGCTTAAAGAACTCAGCTCAGTTGAGATAGTTAATGCACTACTGTCCATATTTGCGCGAGTTGGTTTCCCTGCGGAAATCCAATCAGATCAGGGCACAGTGTTTACTAGCGCTTTGACGACAACTTTTCTCGAAAGGTGTGGGGTAAAGCTGTTACACAGCTCAGTGTACCACCCACAGTCGAATTCCGTTGAGAAGCTCCACTCCGTCATGAAGCGCGTGTTGAGAGCGTTGTGTTTTGAACATCGAACTGACTGGGAGCTGTGTCTGCCTGGGGTGATGTTTGCTTTAAGGACCGCGCCGCATGCGGCTACGGGGTTTTCGCCAGCTGAACTGGTGTACGGTCGCTCGCTTCGATCTCCGCTTCGCATGCTTCGAGAATCATGGGAAGGCAGGGGCGACGACCCAGTCGTGGTGGAGTACGTACTTAAGCTCCTCGAACGCTTAAGAAGGGCACAGGAGTTGTCGGGTGAAGCAATGACAAAGGCCCAGCAGAGGGCCAAGGTTTATTATGATCGGACAGCCAGGGCCCGTCGTTTTGAGGTTGGCGATGAGGTCATGATATTGCGCACATCGCTAAACAACAAACTAGACGTGCAGTGGGAGGGCCCAGCACGAATTGTTCAGAAACTGTCGGACGTTAACTACGTGGTAAGTCTGCCAGGAAAGCGGAAAGCACAGCAAGTTTACCACTGTAATCTGCTCAAACCTTATAGACAAAGGGAAGCAGTGGTGTGCATGTTGGTAAACGTTCCTGAAGAGCTTCCGGTCGAGCTTCCGGGACTAGGCTCAGTGACGAACAGGGAAGACACCGGTCAAGTCATTAGTGACCTTATCAGTAAAGCACCGCTGTCGCCTGAGCAGAAATCCGAACTACACCAGCTATTACAAGAGTTTCAAGGTCTGTTCTCTGAGAGGCCTGGTAGGACTTCTGTACTTACTCATGATATAGAACTTACCTCCCCAGAGCCAGTACGATCCAAGGCGTATCGGGTGTCACCCCGCCAGAGCGATATTATGGAGGCTGAGGTAAAGAAAATGCTACAGCTCGGTGTTATTGAGGCAGGTGAGAGTGATTATACCTCCCCTTTGATTTTAGTTGAGGTACCGGGCAAGGAACCTCGTCCTTGCGTCGACTACCGCAGGCTTAATTCCATCACTAAGGATCAAATTTATCCGATCCCTAACATCGAGGAGCGCCTTGAGAAAGTTAGTAGCGCTCAGTTTATTTCCACCCTAGATCTTGTCAGGGGTTATTGGCAGGTTCCACTTACAGAAGAGGCTAGTAGGTATGCGGCGTTCATTTCACCAATGGGAACATTCCGTCCTAAAGTGTTGAGTTTTGGTTTGAAGAACGCGCCATACTGTTTTTCAAGTCTCATGGATAAAGTGTTGCGGGGACAGCAAGAATTCGCTTTACCGTATCTAGACGACGTAGCGATATTCTCCGCATCCTGGTCTGAGCATATGACACACTTGCGGGCAGTGCTAACCCGCCTGCGCGAAGCAGGCTTGACAGTAAAGGCTCCTAAGTGCCAGTTAGCACAGGCCGAGGTTGTCTACCTCGGTCACGTGATTGGTCAGGGTCGTCGCCGCCCCTCTGAAATAAAAGTGGCCGCTGTGCGAGACTTTCCGCAACCGCGCACCAAGACCGATATTCGGTCGTTCTTGGGTGTCGCCGGCTACTATCAGAGGTACATCCCTAGGTACTCTGATATCGCGGCTCCCCTGACGGATGCTCTAAGAAAGACAGAGCCTCAAACAGTCGTCTGGGACGAGACAAAGGAAAGAGCTTTTAGCGCCCTAAAGAGTGCCCTAACAAGCCAGCCTGTGCTACGATCGCCAGACTATACAAAAGGGTTCGTTGTTCAGTGCGATGCTAGTGAGCGAGGCATGGGCGTTGTACTGTGCCAACGGGAAAATGGTGAAGTAGAACACCCCGTCCTGTATGCTAGTCGTAAGCTGACCAGTCGTGAGCAGGCGTATAGCGCCACCGAGAAAGAGTGTGCGTGTCTCGTGTGGGCCGTTCAGAAATTGTCATGCTATCTAGCCGGCTCGAGGTTTATCATTGAGACGGATCACTGCCCTCTCCAATGGCTGCAGACCATCTCTCCCAAAAATGGCCGCCTCCTGCGCTGGAGCCTCGCTTTACAACAATATTCCTTTGAGGTGCGTTACAAAAAGGGGAGTCTCAACGGTAACGCCGATGGCTTAAGTCGAAGCCCCTAACGTAGGAATCAGCCTCAAAATTGTTTGTTACTGATGTTTTTCTTCCTGAGGCAGGATTTTTTTTAACATATTGCTTTTGTTTAGTGTTTCAAAGTGATGATATGCTTTCTAGTGCAATTTTCCAATTTGTGGACGCGTTCTGAGTGATGCTAGACTACTGTAAGGAACTAGGCAGTGGTATAAAAAGGGGAAAGAGCCTGGCAGGGCTTAGTGAGGGTTGTGCCGTGCTTGCTGACTGAGCGGTTGAGTTTCAGCGTAGTTCTAACGCTTGCCGGGAACGAGAACAAAAATGTGAACTCTCCCGAAGTCACTTTGCAGTGTCCCGTGCGAACCTGAACGAGAGAACGAGGCCTTCTCTGTGCGCTGCGCTCAAGAAACGTCGAGGGACGCCCGACTTCGGTTATGAGCATCATCGAGCGACATCCCTCCGGACAGCGGATGCAGTCCCCTGTCCATCGGGATCTCCTTCCCCCGGCGGGGCGGTCTGTTGCGTTTCGCCTGCGACACGTGGTTTTGCCGGCGCGACTGCGGCGGGGCGGCAGACATTTTGGCCCGATCGTCGTCGCCGCAACGCCCATCGGCAGGTGTTTCCAGGCGCGACTGCGGCGATGCGACCGCAAAGGATCACCCTCGCATTCCAGTCATTGTGCCAGAACCAGGCGCTGCGAAAGCAGGGATCATCCTCTCATTACAGTCATTGTGCCCGACCGGCAGCGCTACAACAGGGTGCTACGAGATCGTGCTCGACATGGTGCTACGGCATCGCTACAACAGGGTGCTACGAGATCGTGCTCGACATGGTGCTACGGCATCGCTACAACAGGGTGCTACGAGATCGTGCTCGACATGGTGCTACGGCAGCGCTACGACAGTGTGCGTCACCATTAGCCCATTGTACATTCACGTGCTCGTCTTTTGAGGGGTTCCTTCTTGCCCTCAACTGCGAGAGTATAAAAACAGCTGCCCCGGACGCCAAAAGGAGGGCTCCGATTTCTTCTGTTGAGTGAAGTGCTCTCCCGTCTCTCTACTTCGGTCAACCTGACCGCCAACTCTCTGAGATGTTAAAATAAACAAGTTGTTTTGTTGTTACCAGTCGACTCATGCTTTGCCGAGACCTTCGGATGCTTCCAGTTGTACCCCAGGCCGCCAGGCCAACGCTACCCTTGGGGCTTGCGACCCAGGTACAACCACGGGCGTCAGCGCCGAGTTCCCAACAGATCGTACCAGCGGTGCGATCCAAACACCAGGCAGTGACTGAGCAAAAGTTGAGTTGTTACGTAGTCTAAATAAGATGAGTGACAAAAATAGTTGCGCATATATAAAAGGAATACAAGTAGAACAGAATGCACATATAACACTTATGAAATGGGAGAAGTGAAACAGGTTAAAAAATATAACAAGTAATGTTGTTCATTACGACTGCAAATTATACACAAATGAAATAAACAAATGTCCCTCGAGATACAATCTGCAATGCACGATTTGGCAAATACGCAGTAACAAAAAAACATAATTTCCCCCCGTTATTTCAGAAACAGAGAGAGAGAAAAAGAAGAAGCACAATAACGAATGTTAGACAATTGTGTAAACAAGACGGTAATCAAAACAGCAGCATTTGCTAAGTGTAATTGCTCCTTGCCCCTGGCATCTCCTGGAGTTCACAACTACGTGTATTTAGCTTCGTAGCTCGGGATTTAAATTCGAAATAGTGTTCAGAGTGTTATTACTTCTGTTAACACACCTCTGATACCGTTGAAGGTGTGTTTTCTTATGAATATCAGGCATAAGATGTGTATTTATGTCTTTAAAAAGGGGGCGTGAATGGGCGTCGTAGGGAACACGCAGAACACTAGGGGCGGTCTTTTTTTATTCTATTTAATGTGGCGATACTAGTAACACCGTAGTACTCCAGATAAGGTGATAATAGTTAATGTCAAGACAAAATATGGACTTCTACAGAAGAATCCCGATGCTTTTAAGGAGAAAAAAAAGTTTTCAACCTGCCTATAATTCCTCTTACTCTGTTTGTTTTAGCAGCGACGAAATTCACATGCGCGTTCCATGACATACGTATGCTGTACGAATACAACTCCAAGACATTTAACAGTAGGCACAATTGAAATAATGAAATTATGAAGTTGTACTGGTAAGTCTGCAGCGACATTACGACTTTTCGGTGTAAAGAGGACAACTTTAGCTTTCTTAATCTTTATGGCGAGTCCATTAACAGTAGGTCATGAGGTCATTTTTACTAGTGCCTGAATCGCAATACTGGCAGCCTCAGCGGAACCCGGTGCAGTAACTAGAGTAGTTGTGCCATCCGCATACACAACGAAGTTTGCCTTATCAATAGTAAAAAAGTCATATATATATATATATATATATATATATATATATATATATATATATATATATATATATATATATATATATATATATATATATATATATAAAAGCACGCAAACGCGAAGGCCCCAGGATACTTCCCCACGCGAACTGGTTTTAAGCTCGACATTCATCTGTCTGTGATAACTTGCTGCGTGTTCTGTTGAAGATATGAATGTATTAGTTCAAGAAAGACGCAACAAAAACATAATGTTCTAGTTTCTTCAGTAGCGTAGCGCGATTTATACGACAGAACACCTTTGAACAATCAACAAAAGCACCCAAAGTACGTAGCTACTGCTCAAATGAATGCAATATAATTTCTTTTTGAGTAAGTATGACAGTTTAGGTCGACTGACCTTTCACAGAGCCACTCCACATACTTGTGATGAGTTTGTGTTGGGTTAGAAGCGATGTCCACGCCTGTATGTACTGGTTCTTCTATACATTTAGAAAGAATGGGCAACAGCGATATTGGTTGGTAGTTTATTAACTTGTTTTTATCGTCACATTTCTGCAAAACTATTACATTCGCAACATGCAGTCTTTTCGGGAGAAAGCCACTGTAGAATATTAAGTTATAGAATGCATACTAATGCAGGTAGAGTCAACTCTAGGATATACTTAATTGGCGGGATCTCAAAACCATCGACATTGCAACATCCACTGTTCTTGATAGACATAAAATCAGTGAATACCTCATTTTCCGTAGTCGGCGCTAAAAAAAAAGAGCAGGTTTATTAGTACTGCAGCCAAGTTAACTCAGAGAATTAGGAACAAGCGTACTGTTTACTAAGGTTGTACAGTAGTTATAAAAAGTTCATTGCTAGCGCCTCGTTTGATAAAACTTCATTGTCTAGTGCGATTTCGCTTATAGTAGTGTTCCCATCACCTCGCCCGAGAAAACCAATAATGCGCCTGGAGGCGACATCGGATCATCTGAATACTGTCTCTTCTCTCCGCGCGAAGGACTATTTACTTTCCTCCTTAGCGCCTTAAAGTGATGCGATGTATATTCAGTTCATGCGCCAATAAAATGTTTGTTAGGCGATTTTTTGACGCGAATTTCATATTTACAAGTTTTGTTATCTTCGGTTTTTTGCGTTTGTGTACGTGTTTAACTACCTTGGTATGGTATGGTATGATGAACTTTATTTAATGTCCTGAAGATCAACCCTTAGGTTGACGCAGGCGGCTCCCACGTCGGGACAGTAAGGTTTAACTTTACCGCCGTATCATGGGCCTTCTGGACGGCCTGTACTTGATCGAAAAGACCTCCACTGTGTAGGACTCGCTGCCACCAGTCTCTCTCCTTGTCACAGTCTGTGAAAGTCACAGGACACTGCCAAAGCATGTGATCCAGAGTAATGATGCCATTACACTTCTCGCAATTGATTGGTATCTCTCTTTCAGGATATATCTTGTTAATAAAGTTTGGACTTGGATAAGTTCCTGTTTGCAACAATCTCAGAGTCACCGCTTGAGCTCTATTGAGCTTAGCGTGTGGCACTGGGAATTCCCTTCTGTTGATGTAATAATGCCTCGTGATTTCATTATATGTTAGTAATTGGTCCCTGTTCTCCTCCTGTATATTATTAAGGTTCTGGTCGCGTAGTGCACGGATAGTAAGTCCTCGTGCAGCTGCGTTAGCCATCTCGTTTAAATTCTTCCGAGATGGATCGACAGACCCCATGTGCGCAGGAAACCAGCGGATTTCGATCTCTTGGCTGTCCAACTCACCGATCAGCTGGGCAGCCCTTTTGGTTACAAAGCCATTGGTAAAGTGTCTAATAGCCATCTTAGAGTCACTGTAAATCTTCGTCCACTTATTATTCCTTAAAGCCAATGCTATCGCTACTTGTTCCGCGACTGTCGTGTCTTTAGTCATGATTGTAATAGCATCCCGAGTGAGACCATCTGCATCTACTACTACTGCCGTAAAGGCTTTCTTTCCTCTGACCCACGCAGCATCTACAAATGCCGCATGTTCTCTGTCGTGTTCTATCTCTTGCAGGAGAGCTTTGGCCCTTGCCTTTCGTCTTTCCAGGTTGTGCACCGGGTGCATATTTCTGGGGAAAGGAGTCGTCTTGATTACCTTTCTTATGCTATCTTTTAGTTCTACTGTGCCTTCACCTGAAATTTTGGATTCGGTTGGGCACCATCCTACCTCTTCTAGTATTGCTCTACCTGGCCTTGTTCCAGAGAGCCTCTCTCTGTGGGCAATTTGCTGAGCTTCAATTATCTCGGCTATTGTGTTGTGGAGCCCGAGTTTCATTAATTTGTTATCCGGAGTGTTAATCGGTAACCCCACTGTTGTTTTGACTAGCCTTTTAATTAATCTGTTCAACTTGTTTATCTCTGTCTGTGTCCAAGTGAGCATCCCAGCTACATATGAGAAGTGACACAAGGCGAAAGCGTGGACCAGTCTCATGGCGCTCTCCTCTCCCAGCCCTCTGTGTCTGTTAGTGATTCTCCTTAGCAGTCTTATTACCTCCACAGTCTTGCTTGTGATGTGTCGTATTGTTCTTCCATTTGCCCCGTTTGCCTCCAGGAATAACCCTAAGACTCTAATGGATTCTACTTGCTTAATAGATTCGCCTGCCTTCGTGGTCAGTACTAACCTGGGTTCTTCCTCGGGAACGTATCCCCTCGGTTTTCTACCCCTTCTTCTGTTCTTGAGTACAAGGAGTTCAGACATATTAGCAGAGCATTTGAGTCCCATGCCTTCTAAAATAGACTCTACCTCATAAATGCTCTTCTGAAGTCTGCTTTCCGCATGTCCCATACTTCCTTCAGCGGTCCATATAGTCACATCGTCTGCATAAATGGTAAAGTGAATGCCCTCTATCCCTTTTAGTCCCTTTGCCACTTTTGACATGGCCAGGTTGAAAAGCATAGGTGACAAGACCGACCCTTGTGGCGTCCCTCTGTCACCGAGATCCATCTTCTTTGATTTAATATCCCCGAATCTAAGGTGAGCTGAACGATTGCCAAGAAAGGTTTTGACCACTTCGTAGAGTTTTCTCCCCAATCCCAGTTCGGAAATCACTTCAAGTATTGCTCTATGCTTAATTCTGTCAAAAGCTTTTTCGACATCCAACCCCAAGAGAGCTCGAGTGTTTTTTGGTTTAGCTAATAGCAGTTGATGTTTGATTAACAACATGGCATCTTGTGTGGACAAGCCTGATCTGAAACCAATCAGATTGTACGGTAGGATGTCATTGTCCTCCACATATTTCGTTAACCTGTTCAATATGACATGCTCCATTGTCTTCCCTAGACATGATGTTAACGAAATTGGCCTCAGATTATCCAAGTTGAGTTGCTTGCCCGGCTTTGGTATTAAGATAGTACTGGCCGTCCTCCATTCTTCTGGATATACCCCATTTTTCCATAGGTCATTAATGTATGTGGTCAGATATTTTATTGAATCGTCGTCCAAATTCTTAAGCAATCTGTTAGAGATGCCATCCGGGCCAGCTGCTGACCTACTATTCAGATCATACAGTGCCGTGCGTACCTCACTTTCGGTGAATTCCTGATCTATATATTTGCATTCTACCCCTAAGTAATCGGGATAACTCACATCCTGATCTTCTTTCCTGAGAGGCAAGTATTTAGTAGCCAATCGCTCCATTATGCTCTCTGCGCTTGCAGTCTGACTCTCCTGGTGTACCAGTTTCGCCACTGCAGTACGTCTATTCGATTTAGTGCCTTTTTCGTTGAGCAGATGCCTCAGCAGACTCCAATTGCCTCCACGTTTTATCCTTCCGTCTAGACATTTACACACCTCATCCCATTTTTGTTTCTGCAAATATCGTGCGTGTTCCTCTATACTCTTATTGAGCTGAGCAATTCGTTTTCTAAGTCTCCTGTTTAGGCGTTGTGATTTCCATCTTTGTAAAATCGATTGCTTGGCTTCGATCAAATGCGCCAATCTACTATCAATTTGTTCAACCTCTTCCTCTGTCTCTATAGCCTTAGTCGCTGCATTCAAGTCGTCCCTAAGCTGACCCACCCACTCTTGTAGTGTGATGCGCCCCTTTCTATCTGTGTGTGCTCTGTCTTTTCTGATTTTTCTAAAGTGCTCCCAGTCTGTGTAAGTGAAATGCTTTACCTCCCCCCCTGTCGTTTCGACCATTATGTGTAGTATGTAATGGTCGCTTCCTAGGTCCGTACCAGAGTTGATCCAGTCTGCCCTGGGTAAGTTATAAGTGAAGGATAAGTCCGGGGTAGTGTCCCTACACGTGGAACTGCCACACTTGGTAGGAAAGGCTGGGTCCGTGATAAGAGAAAGGCCTAAATCTGTGGCGAGATGCCAGATTCCTTCCCCTTTTTTACTACTCCAGCGGTAACCCCAAGATTGGTGTGGGGCGTTGAAGTCCCCTCCTATTATGAGTGGCGCAGTTTTGGCTACCCTCATGGCCTTATTAAAAATTGCTCTGAAGCTCTGTCTCATCTCTCTGGGACTGCTATATATGTTGAGGCAGAACAAGCTTTGCGCTTTACCTCTGTGCCTTTTTAGGACCATTTCTATCAATATGTATTCAATTTTACTCGCCCCTAATTTTAGATCGTGCTCTATGTAGAGAATTTTCTTGTCAATTAGGGTGGCAATTCCTCTGCCTGGTTCTTTGCCTTTGCAGACCGAGTTGAAGCCGGACAGCCCGATCTCCTCCGCTAGAGTTTCCTGCAACATTATTAATTTCGGCCTATTTTCAACCGTTTTGATTATCTGTGCTAGTGACGCTCTTTTTTGCTGAAATCCTCTGCAGTTCCACTGCCACACACTAAGTCTATTTCTGTTATCCATTATTATTGTCGCTGCCCCCTGACTTGCTACCCCCTGTCACTGTTCGCTTGACTGTACCACCTACCGCTCCTGGGGGTATTCTAGCGCTTTCTGCTTCCAAGGGCAGATATTCTTCATCCTCTCCTTGGGCCTCTAGCCTTTTCAACCTTTTCTCGGCTATTAACTTCCACTTCCATGTTTTATCCACCTTAAGGTTAACGCTGTCTACCGTGTCATTTAGGTCCCTAATCGCATTCCTAATCTCTGCCAGAACCGAGCACATCGATTCTGCCTCCGGAACTACAGCTCTCTTTTTGGGCGCCGGTGTGTCCTCTTCCTGGCTGTTACTTCTACACACCGGCTTAGCTATTGCCACACTGCCGCTTTCTGTCCTCAACCCTTTTTTCATTTCCTGAATCTGCTGCTTAAGTTCTTCATTTGCTTTCTTTAGTGATATAACCTCTCTGATCAGCTGTTCTACTCTGGCATCATTACTTTGTTCCTGCGAGGCTAGCGCATCTGTGACTTTCACAGTACCTTTGACTTTCTCGGCCCAGGTCGCTCCTGGCTCCTTTTTCTTGTTTGTCTTCAGCTCCTGCTCCTTGAAGCGCACCTGCGCCTCCCGAGACCTGGAACGGTTTCGTCCCCTCGATGTTGAGCGCTGTCTTGATCTTGATGGGCTTCTGGAGCGTGAGCGCCTTCCGGCGCCTGGAGGGGTTGCCTTTGTCGGTTGGGCCGATTCCATCTCGGTCTCCACTTTGGAGCGTTGTCTTCTTCTTATTCTTACTACATATGGTATTTGGTACCGCTGCTTGCAAGCCCTGTCACCTGTGGGGTGATCTTCACCGCAGAACTTGCATTTGGGAGAGCAGATATGAGCCTCACCTGGGTCTTGCATACCACATCCCCTGCACTGCACAACATCAGGTGTTGGACAAACGTCTCATCTGTGTCCGATTCTTCCACATGCGTAACATACGTCAAATTGCTTCCTGTACAGATAGCACCTCACGAGGGTTGACCCATATTTGATGAAGTTGGGCACCCTGAATCCGTCGAAAAGCACAATAACCGATCCCGTAGCTTTGATACGTTGTGCAGCCAACGCCGTTGGGTTGTATTCATGCACAATCTTTTTCGTGATCACACTCTGACTGTCATTGAGGTTCACTCTTCTAATAACCCCCTTGCACGTAGAGTGGGGGGCTGTTTCATAAGCACTTACTTCATATTCTGCCTCCATGATCGTAATGGACTTGATTCTCACATACCTTTCAGCATGAGAGGAGTCCGGTGTACTAACCACCACAATATTCTGTGTGAAGTTGGGGCAGACGATGTCTTCCTTCGCTTGGTCTGCTGTAAGCCCGGCTGCCTCGACGACCGCTTCTCCAATAGCTGTGCTGACCTTGTTCAGGTTGAGGCCTCCTCGAGGCCTAACGATGATTTTCCTGTGCTGCTCCGGCAGTTGCGGCATTCTTGACGCCTTCACAATCCGGCGTTTGAGCTTGTCGGCCCCGGCAGCACCTTTGTTGGCGATCTCCTTTCCTTGTGATTCTTGGATCAAATTGGCGGCTCCACCAGCTTCCCAGGTCTTTTTCGCAGATCGCGATCTTCGGTTGGTGACCACCTGCCAACCCATTCTTTCCTCGCCGTCTTCCGTCTCCGAGGAGAGTTCGTCGTCCATGCGCATATCGGCCATGCCGGCTTGGCGGGCTCGCTAGACCTACGTGGCGTTAGGCCCAGCGTGGCGCCCACTTGCGATGCACAGAAAAGAGGCTATAGAAGTCCAAAAAATGCTGGCCCACCTTGTCCAAAGGTGTCCACCGATTCGGGTTAACCTCACGAATCCGATGATGAGCTTCAATGCGTGGTCCTGCCAAAAGTGCCGGCAGAATCATTCAAAAAGACGGAGCCGATGCGGGGCACATCCGCTTTCTTCAGCTTCTTCTTCTTCTCCCCTTTAACTACCTTGTATTTAAAGCATTTATCATAGGCACGCCTTAAACCTAGTGCAAAGGTATTCTTGGGCAATTTCTGGGTCCGTGGCGCGCGTCGGTTCTGACGAATTCATTTGCGATATTGCGTCACGAAAGTTGTTCAGGCTGTACACGTGGCATCTCGAACCGCTTGCGGCAAAAGGCGTTTGCGTGTTGTAAGCGAACATTCGGTCATGAAAACAAATATGGGAAGGTGATCACTGATAAGCACTCTCAATCGCGTGATTGTGACCACGAACGGCAGCGCAAAAACAACGTGCTTTCATGCAAACGCCATGCTGCCAATCCCACTGAGTAGGTAGGTTCCACTATATGTCTTTAAGGTTAACATCATCAGCATCAGCATCATGCCGGTGGACTGAGGGGAGTTCCTATACTCTATCTCAAAGAGGGAGAAAGTGGGTGATAGAATAAGAAAAAAAATATACAAATTATTTCGGGGTGATTGCAGGATGACTGCAAAGGGGAAATCTTAGACCAGGTTTGTGTCTATAAGAGTTTAACTGTAACGTAATTAATACAAGCAAAATGATCAGAAGACCGGAATTTAGAGCGGGAACATTGTGTATGAAGGCTGATTACAGCATTTTCAAGCTATCTCATTGAAGAGGTTTTAGGGCAGCAAGTGAGAAATATATCTGCTGGAAGTCGGGAGAAGAGATCAGCTTAAATTTTGACGATTCATTCCTAACAGGTTAAATTTCTAAACTTCACCATAGTAATGAAAGCTTACGTCGGGAACAGGTCTTAACCGCAAGCCTTCGCCAGTGAATCAGCAACCTCCTTTAAAAACAGGCCTTTCTATCCAGCGACTTACACTAAATGAAAAAAAAAAATGCAGATGAGAAGGAGAGAGAGGGAGAGAGAGTGAAAACTAAATTTATTATGTGTTAGTAATAGATCGAGTATTTCACTCCAAAGGCTTTCTAGCCGCTCGTGCCATTGATGTTTCTATGTGAGCGGCCAAGGGACATTGATCTCTAAAGGGAATGAGTCCAGCCATTCGACAGATGGAACAAGATGGATATGGTTTTGGATGGCTATGATCGAGCGTGGAGGTCAGATTCCTATAGAATATGCACTGCGTGAGAGTGGCAGTAGAAGTAGGGTTTTACGGACAGTCTCGAACTTAGCCGTACAGTGCCGACTTTCGAGTGAAAATGCCGAGTTACGACCTGACGACCTAGTCGGGACAGCCAATTATGCCAATTTGTGCGTTCTTTCTTATTCTGGATAGTAGTCAACTAACCAGATTTCCTTCTTATAATGCCCGACAGCTCGGTTGTAAGTTCTTCTCTTTTGTCTTCTGTCACATTAGCATAAACACAAAGGTTGTTTTGTTTTCGTCGTCATTCTAGTAACAGTGTAAGTCCCGAGCATTCGCAGTGAGTCTATTTGTATCGCTAGCCGCATTAGCCAGGCAACTACGACGCCTTTCTCGTTGCA